>NW_027468576.1:41274692-41929692 GCF_046254945.1 Alosa pseudoharengus | reverse complement strand
ATAGGGCAGACATTCGAAAGACACGTCGCCGCCGCCGAGGGCGCGCGATCGGCCCGAGGTTATCTAGAGTCACCAAAGCGGACCGGGGGCACGAGGCCCCCGGATGGGTTTTTGGATCTGATAAATGCACGCATCCGCAGCCCCCCGTGAAGGGGGCCAGTCAGCGCTCGTTTGCATGTATTAGCTCTGGAATTGCCACAGTTATCCAAGTACGGGTGGGAGCGATCAAAGGAACCATAACTGATTTAATGAGCCATTCGCAGTTTCACTGTACCGGCCGTGTGCACTTAGACCTGCATGGCTTAATCTTTGAGACAAGCATATGTTACTGGCAGGATCAACCAGGTAGCTGCTGGTAGCGAGCCCGACCCCCCGGAGCGTGGGGGCCTCTAGGGCAGGCCTCCCCCGAGAGGGAAGCCCGCCCACGCAGGTGCTGGCAGCGTGGACAGAGGACCACGTCGTGTGGACCAGGAGGACTCGGAGAGTGCGCTTCAAGGCTGCCGCGGGGCTTGGACGGAGCAGGGGGTGAGCCCTGCCCGCCTCGCCGCCGACGGCCTCCTGTTTCGGACGGCTCGGTCAGACGGGGCTTCTGGGCCTCGCAACAGAACGTTTCGGCGCTGGGGGCGGAGACTCCGTGGAGCCTCATGTACCCCCGGCCTGGTGGCGGACCCGCTGGGTTCGGGGAGGGGCGTCCGGCCGCACTGGGCGGTCGGGGTGCCTCCCCTGGCGGGTCTCGTACTCCAATCGGTCAGGTGATAGCGTTTGGGTGTGGGTTAAACCTGCTGAAAAGTGTCCCCGGAGCTTAGATTTTTGGCTGTGAGCATGCACCAGTATGTACCCCGTAGGGCGGCAGAGAGAGGCCGTGGAGGCGAGTCAGACATGCGGGAGGTGTCAGAGAGTCCCTGGGAACATTCTGTGAAATTTTGGTTTCAGACCTCCAGGGCACCCCCATGCCCCCTTTAACGTGCCCCAGCACAGTGCACCTCTGCCTGGGTAAGCGTTCGGCCCTTTCTGGGGGGTGTGGAGGTCAGCCAGACACGTGGGAGGTGTCAGAGAGTCCCTGGGAACATTCTGTGAAATTTCGCTTGGATACCTCCATAAGACCCCATTGACTCACATATGTGTCCCAGCACAGTGCACCTCTGCCTGGGTAAGCGTTCGGCCCTTTCTGGGGGGTGTGGAGGTCAGCCAGACACGTGGGAAGTGTCAGAGAGTCCCTGGGAACATTCTGTGAAATTTCGCTTGGATACCTCCATAAGACCCCATTGACTCACATATGTGTCCCAGCACAGTGCACCTCTGCTGGGCAAGCTTTCGGCCCTTTCCGGGGGGTGTGGAGGTCAGCCATACCCATCCAAAGTGACAGAAAGTCCCAGGGAACATTCTGTGAAATTTCGCTTGGATACCTCCATAAGACCCCATTGACTCACATATGTGTCCCAGCACAGTGCACCTCTGCTGGGCAAGCTTTCGGCCCTTTCCGGGGGGTGTGGAGGTCAGCCATACCCATCCAAAGTGACAGAAAGTCCCAGGGAACATTCTCTGAAATTTTGCTTGGATACCTCCATAAGACCCCATTGACTCACATATGTGTCCCAGCACAGTGCACCTCTGCTGGGCAAGCTTTCGGCCCTTTCCGGGGGGTGTGGAGGTCAACCAGACATGTAGGAAGTGACAGAAAGTCCCAGGGAACATTCTCTGAAATTTTGCTTGGATACCTCCATAAGACCCCATTGACTCACATATGTGTCCCAGCACAGTGCACCTCTGCTGGGCAAGCTTTCGGCCCTTTCCGGGGGGTGTGGAGGTCAACCAGACATGTAGGAAGTGACAGAAAGTCCCAGGGAACATTCTCTGAAATTTTGGTTTTTGACCTCCATGAGACCCCATTCACCCACACATGAGGCCCAGCTCCATGCACTGTGGTCGGGTACTCAACTGGCTCAGTCCGGGGTAGCCTGGATGTCTGGGAACTTCCATGCACTCTGACCATGTGTCTGATACTCCAAAAGGCCCAAAAACACTGCCATAGTTCGGGGAAAACCTACTGGATGCATTGCCTGGGAGTTCAACTTTTTGCCAAAATTATTCTAAGTCCACTTTTTTACCCTCTCCTCGATTTCGCGCCGATACCCGGCGCGGGGGGGTCAATAAGAGTACCTCCAGGCCAAGGGGAGCTCCTCAGAAGTGTCCGAAGCCGTCGGACACATTTGCTGGCCTCCCTGGGTGTCCGTTTCTGGAGCCTGCCACCTGCCCCGCGTATATAATTAAATAAGTAGGGACTTAGGTTTTGGACGAGTTTTCTCTTTTGGACTTAGGTTTTGAGCGAGTTGTTCCTTTTGGACTTAGGTTTTGAACGAAAACCCATGGTTAACCTAGCCACCCATGGTATACCTGCCTACCCAGGGTGAACCTGCCTACCCAGGGTGAACCTGCTTACTCCTGTGTCCCGCAGGGGGCGACATTTCCCGCTTTTTTTCCATTTTCATCAGTTTTATTCTATCTTTTTTTACATTTTGCCCATTTTTACACATTTTCAGCCCAGCTTCCATGCACCTCTATAGGCATGATTTTTACACATTTTGGGCATTTTTGGACACTTTTCTGGGCAGCCTTTTCATCCATTTTGGGGCTTTTTGGGGGGTTTTGGCCTGTTTCTGGCCCTGATGGAGACACAGAGAGGAGGTTTTTTTCAACATTGGGAGCCTTTTTACACATTTTGCCCATTTTTCCCCCCAGCTTGGAGGCACTTTCCTGGGCAGGAATTTTAACCACTTTGGCCAGTTTTGACCTCTCTCTGGCCAGCCCCCCCACACTTTTTGACCACATTCTCCTGCGGGGGCCTTGTTTTTTCTACGGGGGCTACTATTCCCAGCCGTTTTTGGGGTCGCCACGGCGAAGGGGGGGGGACTTTTTTGGGCATTTTTTGCATATTTTGGCCTCTTCTATGGCCCCCAGCTACTCACCTGTTGCACCCAGACAGGCAGGGAGCCTAGTGGGCATTGACTTTCACCTCTGTGTGGGTTCACTACTTGCCTTTTGCCACCAGGTGGCGGCGAGAGCTCAACTCCAATCTCAGGCTTTTTTAAACAGCTATTTTAACAGTTTTTGCCCTTTTTGACCCCCTGTCAGTATTTTTTCGACCCCAACCTCCAGTGGCCTCTCCGGGCATGAATTTCAGACAGTTTGACCATTTTTAGCCTCTTGTGTTTGCAGCTATTTGCTCCATTTTCACCGTTTTCAGCTTCCAGAGGGCTTTTTTTTTAAATTGGCTACCTGGAATTCAGAGGCTTGCCCTGCAGGGCAGGGAGAGGCCTGGGGATGAGTGCTTGTGCTCAGACGGGCTCAACTTGGGCCTAGGAGTAGGGAGAGACACACAGGGATGTGCTAGACCCCCCCCAGCACGCACAGCCACACACACGCACACGCGCGCGCGCAGGAGATAGAGAGGGAAGAGGAACGGCACATGTGCCGTCGGGGACCCAGGGGGACCAGAGTCAAGCTCAGAGTCAAGCTCGACAGCTTTTATGGTAAAAATGGCCCCCCCCCACAATTTTTACATCGTTTTTCTCGTCATGTTCAGCACATGTTCAAGCCCATCTTACAGAGGCCTTTCTGGGCAGGAATTTGAACCTTTTGTGGCTTATTTGTTTTAAATACAAGCATGTGATAATGCAGTGGGATGCCTACTCCACACCTCAGGGATGCAGTGTTTGAGCTGGCATTTCCGGAAACATCCTGGTGTGTAGGTGTTCGCTCCTAACCCTAACCCTAACCCTAACCCCTACCCCTCATCTTAACCCTTCCTTAATTAATTATTTATTTATTTATTTATATTGTTTTTTCTTCCTTCTTCCCTCCCCTTTTCTAATATACATAGTTTCTATTTAAATAACTAGATGTACCGCATAGCGGTACAAAATATGACCGCCGCTCAGTCCTGCACATCCATTCCGCGAAAATAAATCATATTAATGAATTTGTCTCCATCTTCTACTCCATTCCCTACTCTTGAAACTTTTGTGTATGCTTGTTTGAAATGTGTGTTTGCACACATTCCGCACACAAAGTAGCCTACTGGCGCTGCAAAGGTGAATAGATTTGTTTCTGGGCCAAAAAATCTGTAACATTGTTATAAAACCTTTAAAATCTCTAAACAATCACAAGTAGGGCAGTTCATCACAGTCCATCCATTGCAACTGGACTGATGAAAGGTACACCTGTAGGCTACATTGTATTTGGGAAAAGCAGAAGGTAGCAGCATAATGTATTTATTTATTTATTATTAAACAAAACAATCCCTGTCAGTTCCATGCAGTTTTCAACAGCTATCAAGAAGAGAGGTCATGTCATGGATTTTTGTGAATGTTTCTTCTTCTACATATGCATAAGTTTAGTCATCTAGTTCAAATGATATTCAGCTTTATTGTCAATGCACAAATGAAATACCAGTAGTCTAAAACAAAATGCCGTTTTTCCCAGTGGTGCAAATAACTGACATGTCCAAAGGGCCTTCATGAAATGCGTTGCGAGACTGTTCATACACATTTTAACGGGCAAAGTTGAAGAGCTACTCTCCGTTATTGTTTGTGCAAATAATATGCTGATTCATGTTCCCTTGCATTTTGCAACCATGAGGTCAATGGTTAAGCTCAATCTTTTGACGCAATCTTTTGATTTTCACCCAGCCTAGTCCATGGTAGGCGCCCGATAGAAATATTGTTTAATTTTGCGATTGAGATATCCACGCACTGGCGCCCCCCCTGCGACGTGTTCGCCCCCCGGTTTTAGAGCTATTCTAAATGCAAAAATGCATAGAGGGAGTTATGACAAAACCGTGACTGTTAACAAACTATAAGCTATATAAGGTAGGCCCTATGCTAGGCCTATTACACAACACAAATTGTCGCTAGGCTATGCTGGCGACCCAAATAAAATCTCCGTTGGAACCAATGGCTTACACCTTACAGTATCAAGCTGCCACCTCTTGGCGAAAAAGTTAATAGTTTTGCATATCAGTAGTAATACATTTCACGTAGCTGTGAATCACGGAAAGGGCGAATGAAGTGGACACTTCTAAACGGAACCCAACCCACTGTACAGTAGCTCAAGGTCTGTGGCTAAAGCAGCCATGATGAAAGCGTTATCATTGTTTGGATACTTCACACACACGTGTTTTTTAATCGCATAGACTTCAACTACCAAGCTGGAATCAAAGCACATCGACTCCCCTCTCACACCCTAAACACGCACTTCGAACAAACAAAAAGCGCCTCAGTCTCACGGAATAGCCATAGGCAAAACTGTATCTGACCCTTGTAACGTTGGTACTAAATCATTCATCGCAAAGAATGATTTTTGTAGCACGTGCAACAAATATGTGTAGGTACAGCCCTGCCCTGAATACATCTCAACGTGCGCTCTAAAACATCTGGTTTAAATGGAGATTGTAGATCATCACGGGATCATAGACAGGTTATCTTTCAGGTAGCCTATATATTTTCCATTAAAAAACCATCACGTAGCGAACGTGTTGTGGCTAACTCACTTAGCTCCTGTTAGTAGCCTAGGTTATGGTCATAAGCAAATGAGATGACAGTCGAAAGATACAATTAGTGCTGTTATCGATTTGCTTGGTAGCTTATAAACGCATTTATGGTTTTCTACAAATACATCAATAATCAAATTGGCCTCCATCACTCAACCATGCTAACGGTAACATTATTTTACCTACGTTCTGCTATTGATAGGATTAACGTAGCCTACCTGCAGTAAAAAACAAGCATGTCCGATAAACATTCTCAGATTTATTTCGGCTTCAAGAGGAAATGGGAATTACATGTCATGCAGAAATCATCCTACCCTTAGACGTTCTCTGCGGTAAACTACTGTAGCCTACAGTCTTGTCCTTGTAGGAAGCATAGTGTCTTTCCAACCCATTTAAGATTAACTTCCAACAAAATTACGTCTCACTGCAACGATGCGCCATCTAGTGGACAAACGACTACTTATCGCCAATACTGGAAATGCAGCCATGATGATGATGATGAATATTTATTTTGGCTTTCTTTTAATCCTACTGAATTTGTAATTATGTATCGGCCGTTCTAATACCGATAGTATGTGGGTGCCTGTGTGTGTGTGTGCATGTGTATATGTGTGCACCACCATCTACAGGCCAATGAGTGTAGAGTCACTAAATGTACACATAACTTAATTTTTTAGACCCCCCCATGGATGAAATTCTACGAAACTTGGCATACCCCCAGAGAATGTCAGGTTAATCATACACATAAAATTTGGTGCAGTTCTGAACGTCTTTACTGAAGAGAGGGGCGATTAAAGCAGAATGATATTGCATTTTCATTTTTTACCGGGGGGGTGCAAATCACAAATGAGTGATTATGGGCTAGGTTGATATGGGCCCTTGAGACCAACATACCATAAAAATTTCTTCATCCTCGGTGCCACGGTTCAGGTAGTTATTGAGGAAAAACTGCATTTTTTGGGTTTCGGGGGGCCCAGCGCGGAGGGGGAGTGGCCCCCGGGGACCAAACGAAATTTTTCCGTAAAAGTCTAGTGGGGCTACATACCCACCAAATTTCATGTGCCCTGGTGTTTCGGTGCCCCGGGTATCATTGACCAAAATTTCAGGAAGTAGATGACGGGGAAAAAAAAAAAAAAAAAAAAAAAAACAACTTTGACAATCCCTATATGACCGCTTCGCTAGCTTTGCTAGCGGCGGTCATAATTATCTTTATATATATTATTTTATTTTTAGACAGTTGACTTCTTCCTACCTTTATTCCCCTCCTTGTTGGTGTGGTTGGATCCAATCGGCCAGTGCACCCACAGTCACCCACTCCACCAAAGATCATGTTCCCCTAACCTAACCCTAACCCTAGCAACTGCCTACCAACCACCTCAAGTACCTTAGCAACAGGCTAGCAACCACTTCCATGATTGCATCCTAGCAACCAACATAGCAACCCACAAGATGAGCCCAGCAACCAGCATAGCAACCAACTTAACTACCCTTGCAACTGCTTAGCAACCACATGAGGTACCCTGGTGACAGCCTACCAACCATCTAAACTACCCTAACAACAGCTTAGCAACCTAACCCTAACCCACTTCCACAGTTGCATCCTAGAAAGCTACATAGCAACCAACATGATTTGCCTAGCAACCAGCATAGCAACCACTTAAGTACCCTTGCCACTGCCGAGTTACTACCTCAAGTACCCTAGCAACAACCTAGCAACCATCTTAAGAACCCTGGCAACAGCCTAGCAACCACCTTGATAGTTGTATCCTAGCAACCAACATAGCAACTGACATGATGCTTTTATTGTAGGTCCTGTCCTGTCCTGTCCAGTAGGTCAGGAGGAGATTTGTGGGAAACCAGGTGGAAGCCTACTTGAAAAGGAAGATGATGTTGAAAGGGAAGAAGATGTTGAAAGGGAAGATGATATTTGTGAATTTGATAGGCTTGAATTAAGTGAGAGTGAGTTCTCCACTTTCCAGAAGTGTTCAACGCCCATCTCGGGGCGCAACATGGGCCACCAAGATGGGAGTAAAAAAAGTGAAGCTTCTACCAGTTGCACATGCAACTGCGAGTACTTTGAAGGGAGGTTACAACAGCTGGAGGAGAAAGTGGAAAAGTTGATGATGAAGCAGACACCCAGCAGCACAAAAATCCAAGCACCCGTGTCAGCGCAGAAATGGCAGCATGTGGGCTTGGGGAAGAAGAAAAGTCATATGTTTAGTAGGTTTCCCTCCTTTTTCATACACATTAAATCAATTTCTTATTTTAGCTTACTTTGCAGTTTTGAAGCTAGCTCCCCCTGACCTAATCAAAGTGTCCTTGAGCAAAACACTAGCCTTGCCAAAAATGTCATACAGTTTTGTTGCATGCTGCATGTTCCCCAGTACACAGTGCAGCACACACTGCTGCCTACCCAATTAATTCAAAAGTTAAATCAAAAGTTTATTGAGCCTCAAACACTACTCCCCAGTATGCAGCATGGTATACAAGCAGCAACAGAGGCCTATCAGTACATCATTAATTAATGGACTGTAGATGCTCCTAATTGAGCCCCATACATTATTAGTCCTGTGCTATTTGTCTGGTACTGCATACCACACGCTGCTCTCTGCAGAGATCCGTATGTCAGCAGTATGTAGTAGGTATTTTCAGAGATGGCAACTGTTCCCCGTTGCTTCCAATGTGCACAATGGTGACTTGCATGGCAGCCTCTGACATCGGTGTGTGATTGGGTGAATTTGAGGCAAACTGTACAGCTCTTTGGAGGAGAGCACTATATAAGTGTAGTCCATTTACAATTTAATCTTAACTTTGTTGTGCTGCAGACAAGGTTCTTGATGACTTTTACGAGTTTCGTCTGGGGGCACGAACAGGGAGAAAGGACCAAGAGAATGCTCGGCAAAATGCTAGCCATGCTCACCGCTTTTGACTCTACATGGTGGCCGATCATCCATTGACTCTCGTCTCCAAAAGCCTAAAGTTCTTAGGCCAGATGGATAGGCTTCGCACGTAAGTATTTTGTCACTTCAGCCGTGTTACACTAACTGGCTGCTACACAAATTACTTCTATATTTTCACATGGTTTCCAGTTGATTTAAGATGTTTTAAATAATGAGAATCTGGAAGTTATATGGAATGTGGAAGCTGGTGTTGGGTGACTTGAGCATGTTTACCTTTTTTATAGATGGCCGACATATCTCCAACAGAAGGGATATGCCCCAACAACGATTAAAAACCAGATGAACACCATCACCTTGTTCATTAAACACATCCAGAATTCATTTTTGGATGTCAGTCTGCTCAAACCAAAACAAATCAGCAAAATTCTTTACGAGCTGCAGAGACTTACAGCTGACATTCATAGAAGAGTGTTAGTCCACAGGCAAAACGTTTTGCGCTGCAAAAGTGGTAAACATTGTCACTGCCTTTCAGTCTGACAATACACACTTTCATATATATATATATATATTTTTTTTTTTTTCTCAGTGCCCTAACATAATTATTGGCACCCCTGTTAAAGTTGGCTAAAACACACACATTAAGACTGTTTTAATAATAATTTGTCAATAATTTTCCTTCTCCACATATTGAAACCATTGATTAAAAATAAAACCTTGAAGAGAATCAAATTCAATTTGATAGACCTCTGTTTCATTTCCATATCATTCTAAACCATGGAGTAATGGAATACTACCTACTTTAAGAGATAGAAAATTGGTTGAAAATGATTTAAGTACATTAGTATTTATCTGATTTTGCAGGGGTGCTAATAATTGTGGCACGTGTTTTTGTGAAAAATATTTATTTATTTTTATGCATTGTGCTTTCTGAGATGAAATTATTCTCTATTATTTTCATTATGAGACCTTCATAAATTCCCAAAGAGATTGTTTATTCATTCCACTTTATAGTCATCTTTACCAGGAGTGCCAATAATTATGGAGGGCGCTGTATATATTTCATATCTTGTCATTTCATGAAAACCTTAAAAGTTTTTGATGCATGTCAAATTTAGTTTTCATAGCGGACCAGCTTGGTGCAGGCCAGGAGGTCAATTTCATGATGACAGCCAAGAAGAAGATTTCTGAACTTTTTGGTAATATGGCATACAAGAGTGCATAAAAATTCTGCAGTTTCAACATAGCTACCAGCATAGCAACCACCACAAGTACCCTAGCAACAGCCTAGCAACCACCTCCACAATCGTAAGCTAGCAACCAGTAGAGCAATGGACATAATCAATCTACCAACCAGCATAGCTACCGCGATGACTACTTTAGCAACAGTGTGCCACAAAGTTCACCTCAAGCAACTGCAATTTGCATTTTAATGCACTCTTAATTCCCTACATTGAATATTTAAATATATCTTTGTTTTCTAGAATGCTTGACCAGTGATGAAGCACAGTCAGATGACCATGCCAAGCTCATGGGCTATATAATGGGCTACTTGTCCATGCTCACTGGCCACAGATCCATTGTTCTGATCAACATGACGAAGGAAAATGTGTCCAAATTCGAAACTTTCAATCACGGCAAACAATTCCAAATACTGGTTAGTATTTTTTAATCAGGGAATTGCATTGTTCCTGTACAAGTCACCATTCCATAATTACATAATCATTCACATTTTCTTACTGTTCTTCATTTTCTTTATGTCCTGGGGCGGTGGTGGCGTAGTGGTTAAGGAATGGTTAAGGTTAGCGTGTCAGTAGCCTGAAAACTGTGGGCTCGAATCCCGTCTGCCACTGTTGTGCCCTTGAGCAAGGCGCGTAACCCTAAGTTGCTCCAGGGTGACTGGCCCTGATGTGAATGCTCCAGGGTGACTGAGCCAGATGTGAATGATATATAATAGATTCAAGATTCAAGGGTTTTATTCGTCACATACATAGAAATACTATTGTATGAAATGTAGTGAAATTGCATTCAGAGAGAAAAAGAAAGAAAGACTTGGTTACAGGAGAAGTAAAATAAGTAAACTAAATTTGTTAAAATAATAGGCTAATAATAATAATGGCAAAAAGAATGTCCATCAGGATCAGAATGGTCAGGATCCGCCTGTAGTTCTAGGGATGTGGCCATCAAGAGGGAGTAGAGAGAAGAGATGAGTGATGAGAAACTCTCAGACAAGGTGGGCATGGAGGCGTCAACACTGCCCTCCGATGTGGATTCCTGTTCAGTTTGCATGAGCAGTCCCAGGGCGGCAGATGACATAGACGGCCCGCTAGCACTAGTGGATCCACATCTGAAACCCACATGCAGGGGACAGCGCTATCGGATGTAGAGTAGGCCTAGCCATCTTGATGTTAATATTTAAGTTGATCAGCCTCCGCTGGAATGATGCAATATAATATAATATAATATAATGTAATGTTTTGGATAAATGCTTTGGATAAAAGCGTCTGCTAAATGTAAATGTAATGTTCTTTTCCAAGGTGGACGAGCACAAAACCTCTAAAACACATGGGCATGCTGTGTTGATTCTCAATCAGGAGCAGTTTGGCTGGCTTGAGAAACTAACCAATGGCATGTGCTGTTTACCTGGTCAAGACAGTCCTTATGTGTTTCACACAGTACAAGGCAATTAGATCCAGAAGCCCGTTTACTCTCTTCAAATGGCTTGGGCAGACAGTGGAATGACAGGCAAAATTAATTTCACCAAGATACGGAGCAGCGTCTCCACTCAAGTAAGACATTGATATAGATTGGGGACTGGTCATAGAATACAATTCCAATCTTCCACATAAGTTTCTGACCATAGGGTGCAGTTTTGAAATGTAATATGACCATAGATTAGATTTTGGAAGTTGGGATTTGGCCATGGATTTGAACTAGTTGTAGATTAGAATTTGGAAATGGGAATCCTCAATATGCAATCTATATATGGATCCAAGGGTACAGGGAAATAATGGCTCTTTCCCACTGAGCCGTTTTGGCCCTACTCTACTCGGCTCTACCTGCTTACGGCGCTTTTCCACTGGGAGTTGGACCTGGAACCTGGTACCATTTTTGATACCTGCTTTGAGCAGGTTCCAACCGGGCTGAGTAGGTACTAAAAGTGAAGTGAATAGACAGATGGCCACTGATTAGTCTGAGAAGGGCGGCGAGAGAACTTCTCATCAGCTTTAGCGAGTGACCAGGAAAGTCTGTTTAAAATTATTTAATTCTGGGTTTATGGCTTGTTATTTTCATCCACCAGCCAACCACTTGCTTTAACAGGTTAGCAACCAGTTACTGCCGGGGAAGGCTATTGATGTTATCAGAATTTCAAGGCAGATCAGTGGTGAGGGTAAAGCCTGCGGGGGTGCTGTAGCCTATGGCTAGGTTAGCCTAGTGTAGACTTGCCTGTTTGGGCTACCCTTCGCCACACTCACTTAATTCAGGGCCAAAGTGGAACTTTTTTGAGTGGAAAAGCAAACCGGGCCGGCCAAAGTGTGTAGAGTAGTGCTGAGTAGAGCCGAGACGAGTTGGTACTGTGCAGTGGAAAAGCGCCATAAGTAAGCTTATCTATTACACACTTATAATTACTGGGTGCAAGAAATGCAGTGAAAATATCTGTGGCGGCAGTCTATCTGTACATTAATGGGAAGGGGGGGGTAATCATGTTGGTTACAACAATTTGTACATTAATGGGGGGCACACATACATACCATGATTGACATCACCCACATACAGCACAATGCCCCCCCACTACCACCACTCCATCTCCCTGTCAATATATCCTGAAGACCCAGCTCTTCAAAGACTATCTCCTGATCTCATGAGCTCCTGATTAAATTTGAGTTGTAGCTTGAATGTTAATCCTCTTTTTGTAAGTCGCTTTGGAAAAAAGTGTCTGCTAAATGTATAAATGTAAATGTAAATATGCCCCCTCCCCCCACACATACTCATTTCAGACAGCCTCTGACATACATCAACCATCCTACACGTAACAGCACACCATAACCATACCCCTTTACACCACATAACAGCACACTGTCCCATCTCCCTTGTCATCCACCACTACCCCACCATGGGACATAACAACAGAGTTTTTCTTTGCCCCTGGAGTGCTCTTGGCTGCTTCTTGTTTGTGCCCCCAAATGACTTTCATATGTTTTGGATTCCAGGCCCAGAAACACCTCACTGAGAAGCAGCGAAGGGATGTTGCAAAGGCCATGGCCCATGACCCTCAGACAGCAGAGAGATTTTATGTGGCTTTGCCCGATAAGAAGAAGAGCTACCAAACAAGGGAGCTGCGACTCAAAGCACTAGGGATGGCTGCAGAGGAAGAGGAATCCCTGAGTACACCTGAGACGAGCTCTGATGAAGATGAACCTGTGCTAGATGATGAGTCTGACTCTGCCTCCTCCCTTTCATCTGGAGAGATAAGAAGGCTGCAAGACAGACGTAAGAGGCCTTATCCAGAAGCCAGTGTTAGCATTACCTTCGGAGAGGAACAAGAGGAAAGTCCCTGTTCAAAGTCCAAAAGGAGACTTGATTTCTCTCATCAGTCTGAGGTTCCAGAGAACATACATATTCGCATTCACACACCATCAAAATGTTCAGTGGTACTCCACAGACTGAAGGAGTGTAACATACAACATCATTGTGGGAAGCCAGCTGAACAAGCGCCATCTCTTACCCATGAAACATCAGAAGAGGGGTTGAAACCAACAAAATACCCAGCTGCAGAGATCCAAGCTACCCCAGTGAATAAACCAGGCTCCCTGCAAGGAGCCCCAGCAGAAGATATGGCTGAGAACCCAGATGCAGAGTACATACCTCCACTGAAGACTCAGCCAGACTCCCAGCCATGTTCCCAGCCAATCCCTGACACCCCGGCAGAAGATATGGCTGAGAACCCAGATGCAGTTTACATACCTCCACTGGAGACTCAGCCAGACTCCCAGCCATGTTCCCAGCCAATCCCTGACACCCCGGCAGAAAATATGGCTGAGAACCCAGATGCGGAGCTAGCGACACTGGGGGATGAGCTTGACTCCCTGCCAGGTTCCCAACCAATCCCTGACACCCCGGCAGAAAATATGGCTGAGAACCCAGATGCGGAGCTAGCGACACTGGGGGAAGAGCTTGACTCCCTGCCAGGTTCTCAACCAATCCCTGACACCCCGGCAGAGGATATGGCTAACAACCCAGATGCAAGAAACCCAGGTGTGGAGCTCCTTGGGTTGACCCTTGGGTCCATTTAGGGTTAGGGTTAGGGTTGATCCCAAGTTAATTTGAAAGGTTAGGTTACAAAGGTTAGGTTTATTTGAAGGCGTCTACAGAAGGGTGACATGAGCCTGTTATAAACATGGCATGGCGTGTATCATGAACATTATTATATTATTCACACCTTACTCATGTTCATGACTGTTGTATTTCGTGTCATTCGGTTTTTGAAATGCAAATTTAGAGGTGCAGACTGTAGAAAAACCGAATGACACTTAATGACACCAGTCACAAATATGAATAAGGTGTCATGAATGTTCTTGATCTGTGTCATGTCAATGACAGACTCATGTCATCCTTATGTAGACACCTTCAAAAAAGAGGTTTCTTGTTTATTGTGCCCTAAATAAAACAGGTTTCTTGTTTATTGTGCCCTAAAATATATTTGTGAATGTAGTATATATATATATATATATATATATTGTGAATGTAGTTTTTCTTTCTACATTTTCTGTTTATATTTTACAGACTACATTTTTATTTTTATAAAACTTGGAAATATTTGTACAGAAACAATATTTTGATACACATTTAATTTTGGTACACATGTATTTTATTTTATTTCCATCATGAAACTGTTTAAGCTATAAAGTAAAAAAAAAAGAAACTGTTTAAGCTATTTTCCCTGTTTAAGCTATTTTCTATAGCTTTTTGTCTAATATATGCTTTAAATCAAGAAAGATAAAGTCAACATGTTCAACAGCAATTTTCATCTTTCTTTGGTTTTTGTTTTCAACATTCATATTGGACTGCACATTTAGCTGAAATTATCAAAAATCAAAAGATTGGGATTGTCTGCCCCCAAACAAAACAGAACATATTAAAGGCCATTTTTAAAGAACAAAAGTACAATGAGTACAATGTCAAATGCAATGGCGCCGGTGTTCAGGGCCGTCAGAACGCTTCTCTCTACTTTTCAAAGGGCTAGAATGCCATTCTTATGTAACAGTAGTACCACAATTACATAAAGGACCACAATGGCCGCGAAGATCAGGCCTATCAAGGCCATTGTAAGTGGACCATCATGACATGTGCATCTGTAAGAGAGAGAAAACATTTTAAAAATCACAAAGTTCATAGTATGCAAAATGTTCCGATTCATGGTGTTTAAGGTAAAAACATATTTTTGAAATGCTCTTCTTGACAACACTTATTTGTCATTAACCCAAAATAGTGTTGTCACGATACCAAAATTAGGACTTCGATACGATACCTGCCATAAATATCACGATGCTCGATACTGAAACGATACTACGGCGAAATCCTAAGATATCTGGACAAGAAAGGACTCATAACTCCTCCAAGTGTATTGAGTCATTTGTGTTGAATTCGGTGCAGTTTTGTAGTGTGCAGGTCAATTCTGGGTTCTAAACTTCTAAACTTCCTACATAATTATTATTTTTTATAGTCAGTAAAATAGTAGGCCTACTTTGTGTGATTAAGTCCTTGTTATAGTTCATTTGTTGTGTTGTGTTTTGGCAATAAAGTATCTTTAAATAGCCAAACTAGGCTAGATCAAGGTCAGTGTTACTTAGGTCAATTACTTCATGCAAATCACTGAATGCTATGCAGAGGGGCCTAATCTTTAGGCCATCTGATGTACAGTATAGGCTACCCTAGGCCTTCCCGTGTTAATGGGATTTCTTTGACAGTTGCAAAGGGTGAAAATGTGAGGATAGTCTTCTTTGCGCCCAGTGTACAAGTACGACGTTCCAAACACTCAGGTCTTCGTCAGATAGGCTTACACCATTACCTGTTGCAAAATATCTGTGTGCATTACTTTACGTCTATTTCTTTGATAACATGATTTGCTACCACGTAACAATAAGCCGCTATTATTATTAGGACTCAACACGCTTTGATGGTAATATGCTGTGGGCTTTAATTAGGGCATTTCGGGTAGCCTATCCTACATCTGGGCAATAATTATTGTACAAATTGCAGTCTACATGCCATGACAAATATTACCAGTAGTACTGACCGAACATGAAATAGATTGTTTGGTAGGGTTGGTATTCTGGCGTGAACATTTCGCTTTCATCACGTTAGCACCCTATGATTACAGCTCGTTATGTCTCGTCAAAATGATTACAGCTCGTTATGTCTCGTCAAAATTCATTGATGAAGGAAGGTTCGCTTTATCCCAAAGAACCATACTCGTTTCACTTTCACAAAACAGAAGAGAAGAACTTGCCACTAACCATGTAGTTGTGTTTTCTATAGCATATTCGTTAACCTGTCGTTCTTTGAACTCTTTAAAAATGTTGGGATATGTCTGCGAGGTGTTTAGCCAAGTTCCATGCGTAGCATACTGCTTTTAAATGACTTTAAAACATATTTTACAAACGGGCCTCTGTGTACCTGATGGCTTGCCTTCACTATTCGCGATGTATCCGAAATAGTTCCAGATTTCACATCACCTTTTGCTTTATCCACAAGGCCGAGGACTGACTGCAAAGAACTATGTTGACGTTGCTGCGCGCTCACTCACTCAGAGCTGCCTGCTTGACACGCCCACTTGCCTAGATGCGTGCAAGGAGCAGTGAGAGCAGCAGTTCACACAGACCGTTATTATTTTAATAAAGTATCGATTCTAAAAACGTCGGAAATCGTATCGTTTTTTGCGTGAAGGCATCGTGATACCTTTTTAGTATCGATACACCGTGCAACACTAACCCAAAAACAAAAATCACACTTGCCTACAGGATCTTTCTGCATGATTTGTTGGTGGCCTCTGTTCGTGGCCTCTGATGGGTTGCACCTGGTGCACAAACAATCTCACTGGCTCTGCTTAACCCATTCGCGCTGGATGCTGCATGACGCAACATTGACCCTCCCGCTGGATGCTGCGTAGCGCAACATTGACCCTCCCGCTGGATGCTGCGTAGCGCAGCATGCTTTTTATTTCATGTTTCTAGGTGCTACAGAGGCTTAGATATAAAATTTTGGTAGACGTTGACAATTTTTAGTATGTTTTCAGAAAACCCTCAGGAAATAAGGTTATTTAGTCTAGAATGCCATAGGATTCTATAGGCGTTTTTAGCAGGCATTTTAGGCGTAAATGGGTTAATAAAGGTGGACATTACAAGGATACAAGGATACAAGGAAGTTTATTGTCACATGCATATAGTTACTAAGTGTAGGAAATGCAGTGAAATTATGTCTGGTGTCAGCCTATTTGTGCATTTATGGGGGGGATAAAGTGCAGTAGAGAAGGGGTTTAGTTGATTAAGTGGCAAGGGCTGCATAAGAAGGGGGCAGATTGAAAGTATTTCTGGAATCAGAAAACTCTAGCATACAATAACTTTATGCTTGCAATAACTTTAACATATGGAAGATGCATTTATCCAGAGCCACTTCCATTTTCAACATTACATTACATCTCATTCCAACTATCAATTATATCAAGGTCAGTCGCCCTAGACCAACTTAGGGTTAAATGCCAGGGCACAACGGTGGCAGCCAGGATCAAATCCACAATTCCAAGGCTACTTGCACGCTAGCCAGATTCCTTAAGGCGAGACACGGCAGGTGAAAACATCGTTTTTTCATGCACTGGTCAATTTCGAGATTTTGAGCTAGTCTGTTACCTTAGCATGTATTCTATCACACTAATACAACAAAAAAATCCGATTTATACATTTACGTGTTTATTTCATTATATTGTGTCTACTCGCGCCTGTATATTTATCCTAAATTCAGCAAAAGTTAGCATTCTAACCTTGCATGCACTCCCGCGACTGTGACCCAAAACATATCGTGTGTAGTACCGTTGGAAAGCTCTGTTTTTCCTGTATCACGCTATGTGATCCATATATGGACACTTCCTTTGTATCAGCAACCAATCGCGAAAGTTCAAAGACGAGTCTAGGCTGAGAACGGAATCTCATTGGCTGTCTTTCAAGGCTGTTTTCTCAAAACGAGTTTCCTCTCCCACTCTGAGCAAGGAAACTCCACTTCAGAAGCACTTACATACACCAAACTTTCTAGACTTATGCCTAACTATATTTCGAAGATATTTACAGAGGGGTTTGTTGATATATTATTCCTAGCCTGACTTACATGACATTTTATGCCTAAAAACATGGCAAAAATCGATTGTTTAGGGCTATTGACATTATATTCTGATTTACAGGATAACTAAAGTAGATATTCATAAATCCCTCTGTAAATTTTTCAACATCTATTATCTGAACACAATGAAAACATAATTTTGAACCTGGCTGTATCCAATGCTCAGGTTTCTTGTTTTAAAATGTATGCAAATTAGCGCATTTCCAAAAATAAGAACAGCCATAATTAACTATAGTTCCACATTTACATCTATTTCATATGCAAGACGAAATTCCATTAAAAATGGATTTTAAAAGTTTAAAATTTGCATGGAAACACTGGTTAACATGACAGTAGGATGTTTGACACTAGCATAAGTGATGAACAACCAAATTACAACACATTTTGTTGAAGAAAAGTCTAAACATGACAGAGCTATTCCTGACTTACCCTGTTCTTGATTCTGGAGTAATACTTCCTGCTTCCTGTTTTGACAGGAAGTCCAAGTTTTCATATACATGCATTTACTGTTTAAAAGATGAAAACCTGGAAGGCAAGTGCATTATGGGTAATTGAAATGGAAATGAAAAGCAATCTTTCCGGTAACTTTTTAGTAGTAGAGTAGTAGGCTTAAAGTATATTAGTAACACTATGGTGCTTTATTACACTTTATTAATGTATAGAAATGCTATGCTATGTTAATATGTAATACATTTTTCTACACACCTCACTATATACACGCTGGAGGGGAATCCAGGTTGGACCTGGAAACAGAGAAAGAGAGCGGAGAAACTCTGGATTTTAAAATTAAATACAATTTATCCTTTAGGTCTTAACGAGAAATTACATTGATTTTAACCCTCTATACCCCGTAACGGCCGTCGACGGCCGTTCTGTATTCTCCTGTAACGGCCGCGGCCGGCCGCAATTCTTAAAGAGACACCTGCTACAGTATAACCTTCATACATGAAATAATACAGCGTTAGTGGGTACATAAACACCAGACTTTTATTTTGACACACTTAAATGGCTAGGTCGCTATTGACATTTCTCCGGTATTTTTGAGTTTAGCCTGTTGACTGACCGGCTGAGGACTTACGGTGCCTCTGGAGTTATGGCTTCTAACAAGCGTTCGCGTCTTTTCTCATTAGATGAGATAGTATTGATGTGCATCCACCATGTTTTGATGTAAGTGACGATCACATTGATGTAAGAAAATGACAAAATAAAAACATGAAAGTGTAATATATTTAACGTTAGCATCCTCCCGTTTGTCATGACTGACTAGCTGCCTCTCTGGCATAAAAAAAATCGTATGGCTGTCACTGTGAAAGTTTGAGTTTGAGTTTAGCTAGCACCAGCAAAATATAGGCATAATTCAGTGATGGGTCATGGCCTAATTAACAATAAAGTTTATGATAAACCCATGCCAGGTTTATTTGCAGTTATATCTTAACACATAACATTAACATTACCCCTTTCTGGCATGTACAGTAAAGCTAACATTATCAAATCCCACTTACAGATAGTTATTGCAAACTAGGCTACTATTATGTATGTCTCTCTCAATGAGTTTTTATGTTGACTAATAACCAAAGCGGGAACCACCGTTGTGTTTTCTGCTTATGGATGTTAGGAAAATGTATTTGTATACAAGTAGGCCAATGTCTCGTCATCTTTGTGATTACAAAAAAGCCTGCTAATTTGCTACCTTCACTGATGTAACGTTAGTCTGAGACTCGTAATGTTAACGTTAGCACAGGATAGGTTGAAGGTTAGTGAATGAATGCAACAGGTTCATTATCATCAACTGATCAAGTTTAGATAAATTATATTTATATAACATGATGTGCATGTAAAACAAAACGTAAATCCATGTCAGGTTTAACAGTCCCTGTTCTTGGTGACATGCTTATCAAATGAGTCACGATTTCATGCGCTATGCTTCTGGCCTACGTTAGTTCATATCCTCATCATTTTTTAGCTGTAGCCTAAGGCTTACTGTCCAGCTAAATCCCAAATAAGTGCAAGATATGCCAGTCTATTTCAATGAAATCAGTATTCATATAGTATCTTGTTTCCCAGCTTCTAATACATAAATATGTGAACCATATTTATAACTTTTTGTTAGTGAAAGACTTTGAGACTGTAAGTGAGTAGGCCTATGGCCGTCTATGGGAAACATGAATATATAATTCTTAATGGATCATATATCATTTGAAAGAAACTTACAATTGACACTTTTCATTAGATTTTTAGTTATTCTTGGTTATTTGAAATGTTTCTCAAATTGCCCTTTTCTCTTAGAATTCCCAGGAATCTGGGGCATTGTTATAGAATTCCACTGGGGTATAGAGGGTTAAACTCTCTCCTCTACTCTCTATTTTTTTATTGCCAATTGAAGTTGAATAAAGCTATTTATAATTTACTGTCTGAGTCCATGGTTTTAATTGTATTACATTTATATTGTTATTGTTTTATAAACTATTATTGTATACTATTCTTATGGGTGTATTTATATTTATATATGTCTATAACCTATTACATCTTAACACATTGTAACAGATTATTTAGGGATATGGTCTATTTATTTTAAAAGTTTAACCACTAATTAAATGATGTATTTAATGTTATTACAGACTTATAAAATATTTATACCCTATATATTACATATTTATTACATATTTGATACTTGTATTACCTACATTTATTTATAATGGTTTTACTGTTCTAGTATTATCATCTATTTATTATCTATTTATTATCTTTTTATTATCTTATTTTATAAATATAGACCATGGACATTTGTATTTTAACATATCACCTGTTTAGAGCAGAGAAGGAAATTTGACAAAGAGGCCTGTGCACAAAAGAAAAAAACTTTCACACACCAAATTATCTCCTTAATTCTAATTCTAAACCTAACCTCCAAAAGGGGAGCCCAAAAGCTATTACCCAGCCTCCTCCAGTGGGCAAAATGTAAACGCGCACCCAAACTGTGGCTAAACGCGCACCCAAACTTTGGCTAACCCTAGCCCGGCCCGGGAAAGACTTGGGGCCGAGCCCTTTGTTAGGTCAAAGCACCTCCTCATAATGTACCCAGCACAAGTTAAAGCTAAACTCCAGCATCTTCCACTACCCAGCAAAGTGGAATTTTCTCTCCCGGGCAAAAGCTTTACTCCAGCCTGGCTTAGGAACGAGCTAGGGCCAAGCCCTTTGGGCGTCGAGACCTCCTGCTGGAGGTGAGCCAACCCCTGAAAAATCTAAGCTCTAGCACCTTCCCTCGCCCTGAATTTAAACACCCCAAGGCTGAAGGTACCAAAATTGGGCCCAGGCATTGGTGTTTCTCGGGCCCAGAAAGTCCCAGGATTAAGCCCATTGGTGGGTCGAAGCAACCGCTCGAGAGGGTCTGGGGGAATTTCAAAGCTAAGCTCTAGCCCCTTCCGGCAGGCCACAGGGGCCCCAAACATCCGGGAACAGGTGTTACTCCCCAGGGAGAACCGCGGGGTCCAGGGTCACCAAACTCGGGTCACACATAGGGACCTAGCCCTTAACCATAACCTCCAAAGGGGAGCCCGAAATCTCTTACCCAGCCTCATCCGGTGGGGAAAATGTAAAAAGCCACCTCAACTTTGGTTAACCCTAACCCGGCCCGGGAAAGACTTGGGGCCGAGCCCTTTGGGGGCTAATTACCACAGCCTAAGAGGCCCCCAAACCAAGTTCGAGCTAAGCTCTAGCACCTCCAGGAAGGGCTGGGAGTAACCCCCTTTTCATTTTAGTGAGCAGGGAGGCCTTTGGGGTCTTAAGTCAAAGAAGCTGGTTTCAGTGAAAATGCCCTCCTTGGCCCGAAATAATTTACCTCGAGATATCGGCCTGATTTTCATTTATGTGCAACAGGTCTCTGTGCTGATTCGGGAACGCCTACCACTGCGTCCGTAACCCCATCTGATTCCAAGTTATGGCTTCCCAAAGCTGAGAGGTCAAAAAGGTCACCTAATACTTCGAACAGGTTTTTGGGGGCTAACTCCGCTATGCAGTAGGCTAGAGACTTGCGGCAACTTTTGGCTGAAAGCTAGCTTTCCGCCGATGGAGGAAGTTCATTTTGGACCCTCTACCCCCGGTGGAAGGCTTTCAAAATGGCCCCTGATGTCAAGGAGGTCGTCTGACTTAATTAGATAGGAATTTGAATATCAGAAATGATTTTGAAACCTCTTTGCAGCTGGAGTAAAAGGGAAGCGATGAGCACTGAGCCCACCGTTGCATTCTCCTCATCGAGGGCTTTCGTGTGGATCAGATCCCATGTGCGCAATCAATATTATTACAGAGTTTGCTCCAGGACAGAGCCACCTACATGGCACACTACTATGTAATAGAGCTGTCCAAACTTGGAGGGTGGCTCTACGGGGACCTCCAAAGACGACGCTTCGGGGCTGGGGGCCACAGCACCTTCCTAACCCCTAACTCTGGAACCCTAGGGAATGATGATACAATAACTAGTGTTGACAGGTGATGAAATGAGATGATAGTTGGCTTACTTTTATGGCGATACAGACTTCGAGGTACCGCCGGAGTGTTGACCCAGATATATTTAACATCTGCAGAAAGGCCCAAGTCTATCCAACCATCCTATCAAGAGCCCAAGGCGACAGACTTTATATCATACTTACATTCTGGACCAAGTACAAAGTCCATTCAACCATCCTAAGGTGGCTAAGGAGATAGAGACTTTCAGTCACTGCCTGAGTGAGGACACAGTAATACCTACTATCTAGACTAAGTTCCTAGTCCATCTGACCATCCTATGTTGGCAAAGGACATAGAGACTTCCAGTCACTGCCAGAGTGAAGACCCAGTCATACTTAACATCTGGACCAAGTCTTAGGTCCTCCATCTATTTATCAACAATCAATAATATCTCATAGCCAAAGTATGCAAACTATGGTGTGAAAAAACTGTCCCTGGCCTCCCATACAGTGAGCAAATTGATGTTATTATTTAACTCTAAAAAAGGAATGAAACAAATTCCTTTTAGATCAATTTATGGATTCATTAAATAAATTTGGAATAATATCAGTCATCTTTGACTTAAATCTGGAATCATCAACTACGAACTTGAAATGTGGAAGTGGAATTAGGGTTAGTATTTATGGTCTTATAGTGACCCCCAGTGGTCATGTTTGATACTGCAGTCATTCCAAATTAATATTCCCAATTCCAGATTCCAACTTCCATATCCTTCACTAAAAGATAGGAATCTGGCATAATATTCTGTCTCCATTGACTTTGAATGGGTTTCCCCTAACCCTAAAACTCAACACTGCGTGGTCTCTTTTCGTAACCACTACACCTGAACTTAATTCTAAAACTTAACCTTAAAACGGTCTGGCCTCCTAAAACTCCACACTATACGTCATGCCAAACCCAACTACAGACTCACTCGGAACACATATGTATTGTATCCCTGAATCTTACCCAACTACTAACCTTAACCTGTCACTGCAACATTATGCCTTAACTTAACCCTCAACTTAACCAACCCATATCAATAGGTTTTCTCATCTTGACCCTACACCTAAAAATTCAGTCCTAAAATTAACCCAATAAGACCTGACCCTTAAAACTCTACACTTCAGGGTCCCTTATCGTAATCCTACACCTAAATTTAATTCTAAACTTTACCTTAAAACGGCCTGGCCTCCTAAAACTCAACACTATGCCCTATTATTTTAGAAACTCACCATTTTGATCTGCTAGGACGCCACCCTAATAATCTGATATGTAGATAGGACTAAGAGGAATCCCAAGCCCATAAAAGCTTTCTACACCAGGAAGTAACCACAGGTCTTGTGACAATGCTTAACAAGCGCTGGCCCGTGCATTTCCCTCGATTCCTCCTTCAACCTCGCTTGGAGTAAATCCAAGTTTGGGGAGGATCGTTGTACATTGTTTCCCACCTAACCCCAACCCCATGACCCCCAACCCCTACCCCTCGGTTTGGACGTAATTCTGACCCATGTCCGAACTTGGCTGGACGAGGAAAATTCTCCCCTAACTTTGCGCGTGCCTCCCTTTCCTACGTCACTGTCTGTCTCTCTAAATTCAATGATCACTAACGTACACTTTAATAAATAAATAAATAAATAAATATATAAATAATTTCTATAAATAAATTACATTCATGGATAAAAAGATTGAATATCTATTAAAATCAGAACATACACAGACACGATTTTATGACTTCAGAAAACGAAAATGTCAATATCAGTCAATGGTGGTGAGAGCATATATAAGGAACTGCAGGCTATGGAGGAGCTCATTTGGCTTCAGAGCTTGGTAGAGTCAACATCTCAGTGCTAACCACACAATTCAACTTAATTCTGGTTCATAGCCTGATGAAGAGACATTTTTAGTCTCGAAACGTTGCAACGTGAACCAGAACGATAATTTGACCTTTGAAACATGACTATAGACAATAATTGGACTGAAGTTCACTACAGACGTGGACGAATGGTCCCTCGTAGTCGAATAAACTTACCACAATGAAGATCCACTTCCCGTGGCCGTTCAATTTCCCGAAATCGTCCATTTGCAAACGATGTGGCCTACCGTATGAGTAGTGTGGACCGTTGCAATTACCAAACTAGACCCTACCAAAAACGTCCATTTGCAAACGATGTGGCCCACCAAAGAGATGGAGCAAACCGTTCTGAATACCGAAATAGACCTTATCATGATCCTAGACAAAAACCTTACCAAGATCGCTCGATTTCGAGCAATGCGGCCTACCGTAGAGGTGGCGCAAATCGGACTGATTATCGAACTACACGAAAGGATGAGACCTACAACAACGATGATAATTACCCCATCCTTTATCAAAACAGGCCTAAATATCGAACTGACAATAGGTACAGGGCTGCAGACCAGAGTCAAAATTCCAATCGTTTGACTTATGCACAGGTGGTAAAGGGAAATCAATCACGAGACCAAAAAAAATCTGGTCCATCTAGGAGGACTAAAAATAACCCCAACGGATCTCCAGATCAGCCACCTAGAATGTCTGCACCGCCTGAATTACGGGCTATGGCAAAACCGATGGTCAAATTGATTAAAATGGTGCATCATCTGCATGAAGTGTCAGACGAAAACACACAACCCCCTACATTCACTGCATTGAAGGATTATCTCTCAACAATAATCCATCCAGCATATTCAAATGAGAATACCCAACTCTTATTAGAGGGAAATGCTAAGAATTGGATGCATACAACTTGCTTGATTTTACAAGAACACTATAAACAGGGTATTGAGGATATTCTTACAAACTTGGTCCCTTTATTGGAAGAAAATTGGCATGTGGCTTTTGACATAGCACAAAGATGGGCCAAGAGAGAATTGGGACAAAGACTTACCCCTGATACAATAACACAGGTTGAAGCACTCATTACTGCTGAATTTCCCAAAACAACAGATAGGGATACAAGAAAAAATACTCCTGAACACCAGGAGGTTAATCTGATTGATATTGAAACTCAGGAACCTCCGGCCGGGGATGAAACATCCACGGAGGAAAATCCTTCATCCTCACAAGCAAGGCCTCTAGAACAAAGAGCAACGCGTTCAAAGCGACCAGGCAATCCATGTGTACAGGCAGTGAACGTGGAAATTACAACATGTTCTTTGGAAGTCAATGATCAAGAAACTGATGGTGCGATAATGGGTGATGTTCCTGTGGATTCAGCGCCTTCAGCTGAACTTCAGGACTCAATCCTTGATATTGATCTGGAATTACAACAAATCAGATCAGATGAGACTTCAAAAACCTCTGCAGAAGGGGCAGAAACAACACAAGCCAACAAAACACCATACAAAGCAGCAACACATTACATTTCACCAATACTTACACCAGTTACAAACACAGGGCTGGTTACAAAACAGACAGTACTCACAACACCAATCAACAAGGTGAACAGACACATTCAAACAACCAGAAAATTGACAGATTGGGGGCTGACAATACGAAAAAAATGGGTGGTAAATGGGGACTCTAATATTTCCCGTATACCCCCATTCCAAATCCCAAACTTACAACTGGATAGCTATCCAGGTGGCACGTTTTTACATGCAGAATCACTAATAAAGGCAGCTACCATCAACGTTCCTGTTGAGAAGATTGTCTTGTCTTTTGGCATAAATCATAGGGATCAAAAAGCACAAGAAACTGCGATTAAACAACTACAGGCAGCGGTTAGAACAACCAAGAGAAGGCTGCCACATGCTGAAATATGGATCCCAGGGATTCATATTCCAAATAGTCTAAGTGATACACAGAAAGATACTATGTTGGAACTGAACAGATACATCAGAACACACACAGGCTTCATTCCAGCTCTGCCTAGTGAGGAATACAGAGTTATGGATGGTGCGCATTGGACTAAAGACACAGCAAAAGCTATGTTACAACATTGGGCTGAATTTTTAAACTTCAGAGCCCTTTAAACTTCAATTTTGAAGAGGGCTATAAAACCATAGTTAATCTCTCAAAAGGTTTTCAGCCTACCAAGGCGCAAGTTACACTACTTAATCGAGGTTTGACTGTTATTCCCACACTAGACCTTATGAAAGATAGAAAAAGACAATTAAAACTTGATTTACAAAATTATCATAGACGGCTGAAATTGGAAAGTTTCTTTGAAGGAAAAAAGAAGACTGAGCCTACTCCTTTCACTCCAAAATCTGATTGGACACCAGGATTAAGTCAACTTCCTCCTGCTATTAGAAAGATCATAATCGCTGATGAATATGCCTTTCAGCATCTCAATTGGGGAATAAAAGTAGCACCAAATCTGGAAATGGAAGAAAAACTAGCGTTAAAACAATTACAAACAAACAAACACATAGTTATTAAGCCCGCAGATAAAGGCAATGCAATAGTAATCTTGGATCGAGAACAGTACCTATGGGAAGGCCTAAGACAACTCAATAGTTCAGAGCATTATGCTAAATTACAAAGCCCCATTTATCCACATACGGGCAAGGAGGTAAAAACTATTTTGGATAATCTGTGTAAAGATGGATTCATAAACAAAAAACAGAGACAGTATCTTCTAGGAAACGATACACCTAGACCCAGAAGATTCTATCTCTTACCAAAAATACACAAAGACAAAACACAATGGAGTAAACCAGGAGAAATTCCTCCTGGAAGACCCATCGTGTCTGACTGTGACAGCGAAACATATTTTATAGCTGAATATTTAGAATATTATCTCCATCCCATCTCTATAAAACATCCAAGCTACTTGAAAGATACCTATGATTTTATCGAGAAAGTAGGACAGCTCCAAATCCCTCCTTCAGCCCTCCTTTGTACTATAGATATCGATAGCTTATATACAAATATAGAAACGCCACTTGGCTTGGATGCAATACGCGAGTGGTTTTCACGATATCCCGACGTTAATAGGCCAGATAAATATTAACTTCAGTTGTTACACATCAGTCTGACAAAAAATGATTTCGAATTTGATTCAGAATTTTATTTGCAGATTAAAGGAACAGCCATGGGAAAGAAATTTGCACCCTCATATGCAAACATTTTTATGGCTAAATGGGAGGAATCGGCCCTAGCCACGGCCGCCCTCAGACCACTCCATTATTTTCGTTTTCTCGACGATATTTACATTATTTGGAATCACTCAAAAGAGGAGTTCGTCAAATTTGCACAACATTTAAATAAACATACTGACTCGATAAAAATTAAATACACAATTCATGAGACGGAAGTAAATTTTTTGGATACGATAACATACAAAGGTACAAGATTTCAACAGACTGGTCAACTGGATTTTAAGATTTATTTCAAAGACACAGACACCCATTCGTTACTATTTAAAACCAGTTATCATCCGAAACATACATACAGAGGGATTGTGAAGTCACAGTTACTTAGGTTCCATAGGATTTGTTCGGACAAGGAACACTTCTATGAGGCAACACAAATTTTATTCACAGCCCTCAGAGAAAGGGGATACTCTCGAACGTTCCTTCGAAAAGCCTTGAAAAACTTTCTCAAAACCAGAAAGAAGGAAGATTCTAAATCGAGAATTATCCCCTTTGTATCAACTTTTTCAGAAAACAGCGTCCAGCTGAATAGATTGACTAAAACTAACTTTGAGAAGTTTCTAAAAGGCACAAAAATCCTTCAGAAACATAAAGCTATTGCTGCATTCAGGAGAAATCACAATCTAAAAGACCTCCTAGTGAAAAGTAAGTTATCTTCACTTAATCCTAAAAAGACCTTGGATAACAAACAATTTTTTAAACCCAAGAAGTGGGTAGTCAATCATTCAAATGGACAAGTTTTTAAAATTACAGACACTATAACTCATCAATCCCTTAACTGTATATACTTAATAAGTTGTACGAAATGCAATGCTCAGTATGTGGGACAGACAAAAAATACCATCATAACTAGACTATACCAACATATACATAACATTTTAAATAAGAAGGAGACACAAAGACATATAGTTAGTCATTTCATAAAACATGGTCTTATTTCTCTGCAAGTCTGTGGCCTCCAAAGCAATCAGTCTTGGAATCTCACTGAACAACTGGCTACTGAGAAAAAATGGATTACACGACTGGATACAAAATTTCCAAAAGGTTTGAATGATGAGTAGATGGACATGACATGGAATTAGGGAAGGACAGAGCCTAACCTGGTCTTGGTCATTTGGACGGGTGTGTTAGAATGAACCTAAACCCTAACCCCAACCCCATGACCCCTAACCCAACCCCATGACCCCCAACCCCTACCCCTCGGTTTGGACGTAATTCTGACCCATGTCCGAACTTGGCTGGACGAGGAAAATTCTCCCCTAAACTAAATCCTAACCCTAACCGATAGCAAACCTGCTTAAAAATCTAAGGCCTTATTTTGGCATTGTGTGTGTGTGTGGGGGGACCCTGATGAAGAGGGGCAATGGACAGTGCACAACATGGAGTCCTGGACTTCGGTCTGGGACCCATGAGTTCGTGAGAGTAAGGCCATCTCCCGGCTCGACCACACCTTGCTGGTGTTGGCCGGCAACACCATTGTGTGGGAGTGGGTCCTCTTGGACCAGGAGCTGGCAGTCAGCAACCTCCAGTTCCTCCTCCCTGTCTGGTTCCTGGTTGCTGGGTGCTGCTGGGGCAACCCTAGCCTCACCCACCTTGAAAGGGATGTCGGGTCCCAGCTGAAACAGCTGGAGCCCTTCCACATTTAGAGGCAGAGTGAAGTTGCCCAATATTTTCAGCCCCTTTAGGCCCTTGATGGTTACAGGGCAGGTCCTGTAGAGGTCTATAAGGGACTGGAACACCACAAACGTGTTGTTCTGTATAAAGGCAATACAGCTGACGAATGTTAGCAGCCGAAGCTGCTTGTCTTCATCGCTGGGGGTTTGGGGGTGCCTCCACCTGACCACAAGCCTCTGCAACACCGGAGACAGCCAAGGCATGCCCCACTCCCTGTACCTTTGGACTCCGGTCTCAAAGCACAGCTCCCTCTTTACCGCCAGCTCCAGGATTGAATTCTGGAGTGTCAGGCTGTAGGGCATGACTCTCTCGGCTTCACTGAAGTATACTTCAGTGTACTCCCTGCCGTCCCAGTTTACCCTCCGGACCTTTCCCTTGAATACCTTGAAACGAGGGAACCACCTCAGGCCGAGCATCTTCATGCCCTCCTTGACCAGCATGGAGAAGTCATGGCCAAAGTGCATGTGTATATTGTATGCCCTCTGAAAGACACATGGAAACCGAAAGTTTCTAATGTGGTCTTCCACCATCTTTATGAAGGACTCGATGCTGATCGAGTCTGCCACGACCCCGGGTTTGGTAGTTGACGACAAGTCGTCCAAAGGAATGGCGAAATTCCTTTTGTAAATATCCTTGAGAAGGATCAATAGGAGCTCCTTCCCAACCACTGCCGGGCCAGCCGACAGCGAGTCTGAGAACAGAAAAATTCTGTTGATCCTGTCTCGTTGGATAAGACCTCCAGGGGCGGCCGAGTGGGGCGCCAGACCCAAAAACCCCTGGGTCCTTGTTAGGCTCTTCACGTGAGTGGAGCTCGTGCCCAGGCTCACACTATATGGGCGGGAGGTAGAGGACCGTGGCTGGCCGTGGAAATACTCTTCCAGAGCCAGCTCGCTCTGGAAGGCCTTCCACGCATGGTCGTACCCGCCCATGTGTCATGAAGTCTGGTAGAGGTCCCTGAGCTTTCCGCACAGGTACCTTAAAACACCCTGGGTCACTGTATGCAGTCCCCGCCCTTCAATATCTCTGAAGGGCAACAGCATGGCTTCCCTTGAGAGCATGGCATGAAGGCCCTCCATGAGAAAAAACGAGGCCACATCCAAGAGTTCGGGGATGCCCCGTTCTGCCCCGAACTGGAGCACCACCTCCACCCTCGCGGGCAGCTGAATGTCAACAAGCTCCTCAAAATGAGCCATATATTCCTCAGCCCGCCATGCCAAGGCCACAGACTGTTGTGGGTGCAAAACACCACAGCCAGCGATTACCGCCGTAACCGGATGTTTAAAAAAAGGCACCTGGTGGGTGTGCGGTGAATCACAATAAAATCTCAAATATATTTATTGGGAAACATTTCCTTGAAAAAGGCACTTTGTGTGGTATTACATGTTTCTTTTAGAAGACATACAGACAAATAAGAAGCAAAGACAGCAACAAAAAAAATATATATTACAGAAAAACCACAAACTAAAACTAAAAAGGTAAACAAAAAAAAACCACAACATACACAAGACATAATTCACCCCACCCTGACCCCAAGCCCAGTACCCATGTCAACCTTCCCCAGGAGTGCATTGCTACAGACTTTATTGTTCAGTTTCCCTATCCAGGTAAGAGACCAAAGGTTGCCAAATCTTCTCAAAATCCCTCAGTTTATCTTTTAAGATGTATCTGATTCTCTCCAGGTGAAGAGTGTCTGTCAAGTGTGTCAGCCAGTGTTTGAAGGTAGGCACCTCTTTCTTTTTCCAGTGGAGAAGGATCAGTTTTTTGCCAGTTATAGCACCATATGCCAGGAGACGCTGTTGTGCTATGTTAAGCTTTCGAAGGATCCCAGATATTCCCAGAATAATCAAAATGGATCTGGTGCTATCTGAACTTTCAGTATCAAGGAAAAGAAGTGGAATATGTCACACCAATATTGTTGTAGTTTAGGGCATAGGGCATAACTGTGTGAAAGGTTAGCCTCCATGGATTCACTTTTCTCGCATAGGGGTGATGCATCTGGAAATATTTTATGCAGCCTAGCCTTTGAGTAGTGTAACCTGTGCAGAATTTTAAACTGAATTAAACAGTGTCGGGCATTAATGGAGCATTCGTGGATGTACTCTAGACTCTCTTCCCACACGTCTAGGGATATCAGGGTTCCAAGCTCTTTTTCCCATCCTTCCTTTATACTGACCATCTTGGGAAGGGACATACTTTGTAAGGTGTCGTATAGTTGAGAAATTTTAAAGCGTGAGTTGGCAAACATTCTGATAAAGTTCTCTAGCTTGTCTGGCTTTGCCCTTTCAAAATTAGGGAGGTGCGTTTTAACATAGTTTCTGACCTGAAGATATCTGAAAAAGTGATGCTTGGGTAAGTTGTACTTCTGTAAGTTGGAGTTTCTGCTGGAGCAAAAGTCCCCTCAATATACAGGCTTCCAATATTACAGAGCCCCACTTCCTTCCAGACACTGAAAGACCCATCAAAAGTGAAGGGAGTGAAGGTGGGGTTTGCTGCTATTGGCAATAAAAATGACAACGTGCTGAGATTGAAATGTTTTTTTAGTTGTTTCCATACCCTTATTGTGTCATGAATAATAGGGTTGTGCTTATAGTATGCTCTTTTGACTGGTACAGGTGATAGTATAACTGCTCTTATAGAGTATGGAAAGCAATCCTCGCGTTCCATCTCTAGCCCATCAAATGGAGATGGGGTGTCCTCTAGCCAATGTGCAATTGATCGTAATGTGGTGGCCCAATAATACAACTTGAAATCAGGCAGTGCTAGCCCTCCATTTGTTTTGTGCTTGCAAAGATGGTCTTTTTTAATTCTGTGTGCTTTATAGTTTCATACAAAGGGAAGGATGATAGAATCCAGTTTTTTAAAGAAGGATTTAGTAAGGAATATAGGTAGGTTTTGAAAGAGGTAAAGTATTTGAGGAAGAAAAATCATTTTAATAGCGTTGACTCTTCCCACTAAGGAGAGTGGGAGTGTTCTCCAAAACTGAATGTTGCGTTCAAGTTTCTCAAGTAGTGTAGGGAAGTTGGCCTTATAAAGGGCACTGTATTTCTTGGTGATTACCACTCCCAGATAAGTTAAGTTGTCTTGAGTTATACGGAAGGAAAGCTGTTTGAGCCATTCCTGATTCTCAACTCGTATTGGTAGCAGCTCACTTTTACCCCAATTGATCTTGTATCCAGAATAAGTGCCAAATGAGTGAAACACTTCCAGTATTGATGGGACAGTTATCTGAGGTTGAGTGACATATAATAAGATGTCGTCAGTGTACAAAGATATCTTATTCTCTGTACACCTTGTATTATAACCATGAATTTTGGGATGTGATCGAACGGTTTCTGCAAGCGGCTCTATGGATAGGGCAAATAGCAATGGACTAAGTGGGCATCCCTGCCTTGTGCCTCTGCCAAGTTGGAATGGAGTAGAAAGGGTCTGATTAGTAAGTATCCTAGCGCAGGGGTTATTGTATAATAGTTTAATCCAGGAAGTAAACGTATGGCCACAATTGAACTACTATTGAGCAACTATTCACAGGATCCAAGATGGCGGCGCGTACACACGCAGCGACCTCTCTCTGTCCCAACCGTACGGTGTTTTGTTCGTTTAAAAAGTGTTTGTCCGAAAGTTTTACGTGTTCGTCTCGTCTTACTACGTCGTACTACAAGTACAGCAGACAGTTTTTAATTGACATCTGCAAAAGCAAGTTTTGCAGCGTTCTGGACTTTGCAACAGAGACGCTAAAGGAACTCGGACTACTCCGGCCTGCAACAACACCGGACTCGCCTGCTACTCCTCCCCCGGAAAGAAAGCGTCGGAAGCGGTGTGCGAGGAAGCAGAAGAGGGGCAAGCGCGGAGGCGTCCGGGCCAGGCTAGCGGCCAGCCCAACTCGCCCAGCCATACCATCCATTCTCCTGGCAAATGTACGATCACTGGACAACAAAATGGATCACATACGACTGCTGAGATCAACGAACCGGACAGTAAGTAACTGCTGTGTGCTTGTCTTCACTGAGACTTGGTTAAATGACAACATTCCGGACTCTGCTGTACAACTGGAGCAGCTAGCATGCTATCGAGCAGACCGGGCCATTGTAAAGGGAGGTAAATCACGAGGAGGAGGAATCTGTGTTTACATCCGTGATGAATGGTGCCGGGACACTGTAGTAGTATGCAAACACTGCTCACCACTGGCAGAGTTTATGATCATAAAGTGCCGTCCTTTTTACCTGCCAAGGGAAATTACTGCGATTCTGCTAGTCGCAGTATACATCCCGCCTACCAACAACAACAACGATAAGAACGCGGCTCTTAGTGAACTGTACCAGGCTGTCAGTGAACAACAGACGGCACACCCAGACGGTTTCACCATCTTCACTGGAGATTTTAACCATGCTAACCTTAAAACTGTACTTCCAAAGCTACACCAGCATGTTGATTTTCCAACAAGAGGAGATAACATCCTGGACCTGGTCTACACTACACACAAAGGAGCATACAAAGCCACCCCCCTCCCCCACATTGGACTTTCAGACCATATCACTGTTATGCTAATGCCCGCATACAGACAAAGGGTAAAAGTGAACAAACCGGTTCGTAAGCAGGTAAAAGTGTGGCCTGAGGGAGCCTCCGATGCTCTTCAATACTGCTTTGACACAACAGACTGGGAAATGTTTAAGCAGGCAGCCACTTACAACAACCAGACAGACATAGAGGAGTATACAGACACTGTAACCTCTTACATCACCAAGTGCATTGATGATGTGACCCACACAAAAGACATCATCACTCGGGCTAACTGGAAGCCATGGCTGACAGGGGATGTCCTCAGGCTGCTGAGGGCCAGAGACAAAGCCTACAGAGCTGGGGATGAAGCTGGCATGAGAACAGCGAGAGCCAACCTGTCCCGTGGCATCAAGGAAGCAAAAAAGGAATACACTCACAAGATAACCACCCACTTCAAAGACAGCAGGAACGCACAAAGCCTATGGCAGGGCATTCAGGCCCTCACGGACTACAAGCCCGCGCCACAGAGCTGCGAGAGCAACATCCCTCTGCTCAACAACCTGAACCGCTTCTTTGCTCGCTTTGAAGCACAAAACAGCACCTGCCCACAGAAGACCCATCCCCCTCTACATGAGCAGCCCCTGTGCCTCTCTGCCGACAGCGTGAAGAGGACACTTGCTGCTATCAACACCCGTAAGGCAACAGGTCCAGACAACATCCCTGGTCGTGCGCTGAAGGACTGCGCAGGGGAGCTTAAGGATGTCTTCACAGACATCTTTAACACTTCCCTGAAGCAAGCCATCGTCCCATCTTGTTTCAAAGCTGCCACCATCATACCTGTGCCGAAGAAAACTGCTCCATCCTGCTTCAATGACTACCGCCCTGTGGCACTGACACCCATCATCATGAAGTGCTTTGAGCGGCTTGTCATGTCACATATCAAATCCATTCTCCCCCCCACCCTGGACCCCTTCCAGTTTGCATACCGAGCCAAACGGTCTACAGAGGATGCAATCTGCTCTGCCCTCCACCCAGCCCTCACCCACCTGGAAAAAAGAGACTCATATGTGAGATTGCTGTTTATAGACTTCAGTTCTGCATTCAACACCATAATACCACAACAACTCATCTGCAAACTTGACAAACTGGGACTCAGTACCTACCTCTGCAACTGGCTACTGGACTTCCTCTGTCAGAGGCCTCAAGTAGTACGTGTTGGCAACAATACCTCAAGCAGCATCACACTGAGCACAGGGGCCCCCCAAGGCTGCGTGCTCAGTCCACTGCTCTTCACCCTGCTGACACATGACTGCACTGCAACCTACAGCAACAATCACATAGTGAAATTTGCTGACGACACAACTCTGGTGGGTCTCATCACCAAGGGCGACGAGACTCAATACAGGTTGGAGGTCGACCATCTGACCACGTGGTGCAGGGACAACAACCTCCTGCTGAACGTCAGCAAGACCAAAGAGATTGTTGTTGACTTCCGGAGAGGTCACACCCAACACCTGCCACTGACCATCGACGGTGCTGTGGTGGAGAGAGCGAGCAGCACCAAATTCCTGGGGGTGCACATCAGTGAAGACCTCTCCTGGACCACCAACACAGCATCACTGGCGAAGAGAGCTCAGCGCCGCCTGTACTTCCTGCGGAAACTCAGGCGAGCAAGTGCTCCACCAGCCATCATGACCACATTCTACCGAGGCACCATTGAGAGCATCCTCTCCAGCTGTATCGCTGTGTGGGGCGGAAGCTGCACTGAATACAACAGGAAAGCCCTGCAGCGCATAGTGAACACAGCTGGAAGGATTATTGGTGCTTCACTCCCCTCCCTGAAGGACATTTACACCACCCAACTCACCCGCAAGGCGACCAAAATTGTGAGTGATGCAAGTCACCCCGCTCACAATCTGTTTGATCTACTGCCCTCTGGGAAGAGGTACAGAAGCCTGCGCTCCCGCACTACCAGACTCACCAACAGCTTCATACACCAAGCTGTTAGGATGCTGAACTCTCTCCCTCCTCTCCCCCCTCCACCCTCAGCTACATAACATCCTGGACATTGGACCCACAATGGCCGCCTGCACCACTCCACTTGCACACTTGTACACTTTGCAACTTGTTGCTGTTGTCCTGAAAACACAACACTTCTGCTGCTCTTACATAACTTGCACCACTATGCCACTTTATTTCTTACTTAGGTCAAACAGAACTACCTCAGCCTCTTATTGGCCTGACTTTGCACTAGTATTTTATTTTATTGACTGTCTATGCACAATTTCAACCAAATTTTGCTGCTCTTATTTTTTCATTATATGTGCCCTCTTATTTACTTATTTACTTACTTTTTTGTTTACTTGAATGTTATGTTTGTCTGTGGACTTAAAATTGGTAAAATATGTCTTGTCTCCACCGTGGGATAGTGAGAAACGTAATTTCGATCTCTTTGTATGTCTGGAACATGTGAAGAAATTGACAATAAAGCTGACTTTGACTTTGACTTTGACTTTGAACTTCTCCAAAACTGCAAATAAGTAAGGCCATTCGACCCTGTCGAATGCCTTTTCGGCATCCAAACTAAGAATAGCAAGGTCATGTGTGGATGGTCTAGGGCAATGTATAATATTAAAAAGGCGTCTGAGGTTGTGAAAATAATTCCTATTGGGGATAAACCCAGTTTGGTCCGGATGTACTAGTTTACTCATAAAGGCGTTAAGTCTCTTGGCTAATGTTTTGGCGAGAATTTTTTGATCCGTATTTAATAATGATTATTGGCCTGTATGAGCCCACCTCTTCTGGGTCCTTCCCTTTCTTAAGGAGTAGGGTGATGGTGGCCTCAGACAGCGTCTGTGGCAATATGCCATCCTCATATGACTGTGTATAATTTACGTAAATAAGGAACCAGCAGCCCACCAAACTTCTTGTAAATCTCATTACTTAGCCCATCAGGGCCTGGGCTTTTACCATTAGTCAGTGACCCTATAGAAGCTAATACTTCCTCACATGTAATGTCTGCATTTAAGACCTTTTGCTCCTCTTCACTTAAAGAGGGGAGTCTGCATCCATCGAGGAATAATTGTACTGTAGTGGGTGACGTGTTATGTTCCGGTGTGTATAAAGTTTCATAAAATTGCTTGAACCGGTCGTTAATGTCTTTATGGGAGGTCAAAGCTATACCCTCTACTGACTTGACTTTGTGAATAGCCCTGTCATTTTCAATTTTCCGTAATTGCCTCGCTAACAATTTATGTGGTTTATCACCAAATTCAAAGTATTTTTGTTTAGCAAAGGTAAAGGCTCTGCAAATTCTGTCAGACAGTATTTTATTCAGCTTGTATTAGAGTGCTGCAATTTCTGTGTTTTTCCAGAGAGGGTTGTTGAGGATTATCCATATCCAACTGATGAATGCGTTCTTCTAATTCTAATTGTGTTGCTTTATTATGCTTTTTGAGGGACGACTGGAAAGAGATAATGCAGCCCCTCAGGTAAGCCTTAACCCTTTCGTGCCCGTGCCGAACATTCCATTTTTGGTGCTGGATGACCTCCTCACATAAAAAACCTTATTTCTTGAGTATAATACATACCATCAATGGGAAAAATATAGAGTGTATGAAATGGTCAGCAAGTTGTGGGCTATTTAACAAAAAAAACTGTATTGGAATATCATTAACCTTTCAAAAGTTATGTTATGATATTTTTAGTGATCAGTGTAAAAAAATGCAGGAAACGGGATTTAGAATGTTGACAGAATTCACATTCACTTTCTCACCAACAACATAAAAGTATGCATAAAAACTAATAATCAAGTCCGAAACAATGGTTTAGATGTATTTGGTCTATAAGAATAAACCATTTATTTGTATATAAGCAAATGCTACAGTCAATAAGAATGACATTAAAAAAAACATACTGTACCTTACCAGTAATACAGGATGTAAGTATACTGTATTCATTGAAGACCATTTCGGAAAAGAGACATAAAATACATTTGATTCAACAAATACAACTTCCTTATATAAATCAGTATAATATGAAAATTATATACATATATAAAATGTATTATTATTCATGAAAAGCTAGGAATACAATCAACATCACTCAAAACTCAATGTGTTCTAAACATTTGAAAGTGGATTACATACTTAGAACAAGCCTGTGGAGAATAAACACATATACACACAAACTCATACCCACACACACACTTACAGAGGAGGATAGGGAAAGGTGGGGTGGGGAACCTGAAGGTTGAACACAGAACAGCTATGACTCATTACTAAACGCATCCCCTTTTGCAGAATGCCAAATCTGACAGCAATTTGTTTATCAATAAAACAAATTCGCCTACACTCTAAAAAATACTGGGTTATTTTCTCAACCCAAACGCTGGGTTGAGGCTGTCAGGGCATTTTGTGGGGTTGTTTTTACTCATGTTGGGTTATTTTCTGTAACCCAGCTTGTTGGGTTAATAGTTTAGGACAGCGCCCCTCCTCTCTCCCACCTGACGTGGAATACACTACCTGGGTGACTTTAACACAGCTGCATAGTTATTTGAGAGTTCGAAAAAGCATCGTTATTCTTCCAACCGTCCAGTCCACCAGCTGTCAGCATGCAATGGAAATCAGGCGATTTCGTAAGGTATGTATCTTTAACTTTTTTTAAATGTTTTATCTAGACGGATTTTAAAAGTCCACCCTGAGATGTAGAAGCTACCCTTCATGATATGAATGGATATTCTGCCTGCCAATTTCGTTCAGCCTCAAACAGGTTAACAATTGTGTCATTCATGCTAACTAACGTTAGCTAACATTAACTTACAATTACTGTTCATGTTAAATATACACAAAGACAGACTCATAAAAACATAGTTCTTTGTTCACTGGGTATGAACTGCTGACAGAAACAAAACGAACTTTTACAACTAACTAAAATGAGCATACCAAGCTGGTTAACATTAGCAGACCATATAGCTAGCATCAATGCTAATTAAATATGCTTCGTGGTGGTTGTAGCCTAGACTATGGTTGCAGCTAACGTTTGTCAGCTAATATTAGCCAACACAGTTGAAGTAATATTAGTCTCTTCACAAGCCACACGTACGGTAATAATAATGGCAAACAACATTTTATTAATTCATTCAGGGTAGCTTCATATTATAGCCATGTAACTTAACGTTACTGGGTGTTTTTGGTTGTAGCAGAGAAGACGGGCTCTGGTTGTAACATCAGACAGTCATTTAGTTAACGTTACCCGGTAACGTTAGCATCTAGAACTAGAAGCTACAAGTTATTATAACAACTCCATAGGTGGTCTTGGTTTCCGAGTGTGTTGCGCTTATATTTTGTCTCCTGGTGGATTTTTTAATGTTTGTCAACATCATTCAATGATAATGGTTCATGAAAATCTTGATATAAAGTTCTGTAAATAACAGTGATTAATGCACTCTTTTTTTTTTTCTTTGATTCACAGGGGTGATGCCCAAAACAGACGGTGGAATCTAGGGCTGTCACTTTACGTTCGAAAATCGATTGCACAATCGATTGGACCAAACAACACAAGTTTCGAAAACTAAAATAGGGAATCGATTTTAACCAAATATGAACACTATTAAAGACTATAAAAGAATTCCGAAGTGCAGTAAGCATTGCGAAAGCTAAAAAGAAAATTCCCACCAATTTTACGCACCGGAAACAGCTGTTTCAATCAGCTGCTGTGCTGCTCAGGTTTTGCCAAAAATGGAGGACAACGCGATCAACCTGTGCGACATGAGAGAGGAGTGATAGGCCCTAATAACTTGAGGAGTTCGGTGTGGAAGTACTTCGGATTTTTGGTATATCAAACTATGGAGAAGAACAAAGCGGTAGGCTATGCAAACTGTGCAATGGAGTTCTACGTAGGCGAAATTTGTTTGACATTTCTAATCGTAAACACAGCTACGTTGAAGCCTGCAGTAATGTTTGTCACTGATGTAATGGCAGGATACTCGGCTTATTGTTTTTCGAGAATGTAGCACTCCTGTTTGTCATTGTGCACGAATCTTCACGCCAATAAATCATCAGAAATATTGCTGGCTTGCGTTTACAAGCACCCTCTTTACGTTCGTCCTAATGCCTGTTATTTTTTTGTGGATTGGCCTATATTTGGCGTTGAAAATGGAAACGTCTTTAGACATGAAAAATCGATTTTACAATCGATTCCATGAACACTTATGTCTCAATAATCGAACAGGATTTTTTCACAAAAGTGACAGCCCTAGTGGAATTTGCCTGCCTTCATGGAAGTATCACAAGCTTTTTCTAGCTATCTGTTCAAAAAATAAACTGCCAAATAAATAAATGTCGAACTGTTTTATTTCATTGCATGGCTATTGTTGCCCATTGGATGGATTTTAAAACATTATATTGTAACATTAATGATTTGCAAACATTTATTTCAAATTATTATCAATTAATAGTGATTGGATTAAGGAGAAAAATAAGATACTTAGAATAACCCATAAATTAGGTCAGCATAACCCAGAAATGACAGTGAAAATAATATAAATTCTGGGTTGTATAAGATAGCCTACCCAACAATTATGTAGGTTTAACCTAACAGTTTTGTTACAATAACCCAATGTTTGGGTTAGACTATCAACCCAACTCATTGGGTTGACCGAACAACCCAATTTTCGGGGCTAATATAACTCAGTGCTGGGCTCGACCACTATTTACCCAGTTGGTGGGTTGAAATTGGGTTGTTTTTAACCCAATGTTTTTTAGAGTGTACCTTTACACTCCAGGGCCATACAAGCTACTTTAGTTTTATTATGTACGTTGTTTTATAACAAGCTCCTGCTGTACAGGAATATGTACTTGATGGAAAGATGACAGAGTAGTAGTTGGAGCAGCTGAAGGTGAGGCTGAAATTTCAACAGAAATGCCTACCAGCTGTTGTGATAGATTTCCTCCAAATTCTTTCTGGTTGTAGCTACCAAACCTAGGTTCAACACCAGATTCTGCATTGCATTGTCAAACTTGAAATAACAAGAAGCTACTGACAACGGCAATGTCAATGGAGAAAAAGTGCTTTCTGGTATTCTGCGTTTTTTGGAGTACACAATATGTATTCATCATTTGGTCAATGTCCCCTGATCCCTGCCAAGACTTGGTTCCCCAGTAGCAATGGATATTAGGGAGGGAAGTGAACCCCATGTAAATTATCAATCCCAGAAACCTGAAACTCTTCTGGGGTCTTTGTCCCATGCCCCTGCACTGTTTGCATACAATGGCCTACTAAGCACAAGCTCCCATTCCTTCCGGTTGGTAAAACCACATATGCCTGGGACAACAATGTGAGTAAAAAAGAACATAACAAGTCTATTTCACACAGTTTTTTAGTCTGCACCATCCTACGCATGGCACATAAAGCTATACCTTCTTCCTCCATCCCCTCATGGTCTTCAGCATTGTGAGCGCAAGCTCATGAGCAGTCAGCTACCTCTTCAGGCTTGCGAGAAGGTCTGTGTAGGTCTTGTCATCCTCCATCTGAAACAAGAGCGAAATCATACAAATACCTTTATTAATGTAAAAAATAACACACAAATGCACACAAAAGAAGAGGTAGCCTAAACTATTGAAGCATCCTCAGAAAATACTCGAAATATTTCTAAGTAGGCCTGAATGAAAAATCATTGTATTACACATGGGTTTAGCTACCTAAAATCTGATTGCCTGGCTGGCATCAAGATAAAGACAGATTACATTTCACCTAGTAACAAACTGCTGAAATGCAATAATGACATTTCTGACAGAATATGAGATTTCACATCATGTTTTCTATAACTAAATATTGGGAGGAGTTGTGCTTCATCTATTTCAAGTCATTCCATCTTAGAAAATGTTGAGACAAGCACGTCTGATGTTTGTTATTTAGAAGTTAGCAAGCTAAAATAGTTCACTACAGACTGCACTACAGATAACAACCGGAGGAAAGGCAATAAGTTAATTACATTTCTGACAGAATATGTGATTTCACATCTTATTTTCTACAACTAACGTTACATATTGAGAGGAGTAAAAATATCGCTCAACTTATTTCATGTAAGAGAACGCAACTTAGAAACGCGGCGCCCATTGATTTATTCAGCTTTGGTTTGCTATACTGTCTTGCCAATATATAATGCTTACCTAACAAGCAAATTGGTACTAGAAAACAAACTTACCTACAGGTTATATACTTAGAGGTTTTTAAATGAAACTGTCAAATGAAAATAACTGACATCAAAAGCAAACGATAATATTGCAAGCAGTTCAGAATTATACAGTTAGCTAAGTTACGTGACGATGCACTAGCCCCCCGCTAAGCCATAATGTTGACGCTGATGAGAAAGCATATTACTGTCAAATAACATGATTTAAGGACTTCAAATTAAGATAAACCATAACTAGAACCGATGTTAAAACAATATTACCTCAGTTTATCCAGCTTTGTGGTTTCCAGTCGAGGTAAACTCCAACTTAAGTGCAGGTGGCATCCAGCTGTACACGTCAAATGCACCGACTCAAGTGAAAATATTTTTTCAAGACTCATCTTCAAGTATCCAAAACATTTCGCGCCATAAACCCCTTAACCAATCATATCAAATTGAAGCTTATGTTGTCAGTATTACGGGGAAGATTTCAGAAATAAAATCAGTCATTGGACAGCTGAGATATTAGATGATTGGTCATCGTTAAAATTTTAACGAAATTAGAACGGTCGGGCTTGTAAGGGTTAAAGGTTTCCCATAGTAGTGTGGGGGAAATGTCATCTTTATCATTGGTTTCAAAAAAGAGCTGTATGTGTATTTCTAAATATTCACAAAACTTGACATCCGTAATATGTTGAGGGTTAAATCTCCAACTTCTATGGTTAGGAATATTTTCAGAGAGCTTAAGCATAAATTACACTGGACTATGGTCAGAAATAATAATATTGTGATACTTGGCATTATACGAGAGTGGTAATAATTTGCCATCAACTAGAAAAAAGTCTATCCTTGTATAGACATTGTGTACTTTGGAATGAAAGGAATACTCTCTGCCAGGAGTTAGAGATCCGCCATATATCAAACAGATTCATATTTTCAGTGTATGATTTTACAAGGTTGCATCACAACACAAAGTTAAAGTCACCACCAATGACTAAATTAGTGCTAGAGATGTCTGGTATTAAGTTTAGGACCTTTCTAAAAAACTCCGGGTCGTCATTATTTGGACCGTATATATTCAGTAGAGTTATTGGGGTAGAATGAATTTCCCCCACAAGAATGACATATCTTCCATCCCTGTCAATTATTGTAGACAGATGCTTAAAGGGAACTCCCCTACGGATCAGAATAGCTGTGCCTCTAGCCTTTATAGTAAAATTAGATTGATAAATCTGTTGTATCCATCTACATCTAAGTCTAGCATGCGAGTCATTCCTCAGGTGCGTTTCTTGCAAAAAAATTATGTCAGCCTTCAATGATTTAAGATGGGCAAGCACCTTTCCTCTTTTAACTGGTTCATTAATGCCATTCACATTCCAAGAGCAGAAGGTTATATTACCCCACTATTCCTATTCTGCATTCCAGTATGCATTACGTGGGTAGATTAAGGGCATACATTAGTCTCTCCTTCTCTGTTTGATGTCTGTAAGCTGAATGCCACTCCTCCCAATATTCTCCCATACCACCCATCCTCCCACCCACCCTAAAAACACAAAACACATAGAAGAACATAATAATGTCAGTTGTACACTTAGTGCGTAGTTTAAACCTTCTGAACAGAGAATTAACTCTAACTTTAACAACCAACAGTGGTCAAACTCTTAATCTTAGTAACTCTACAGTTGTAGAATATATAACCAAACCTACTTTAATCCAAAATTTAAGGTTATGCATCAACCTTGGGGTACATTGAAAGAGTGTAAACTCCAAAGTCCTGTAGGCCTACAGACTTGAAAAGGCAAAAATAAATAACCATATAAATGAAACTGTGAGGCCTATTAGTTTAGACAAAATAAAACAGTATCAATATTACCAAATGAGGACTGCCTTCAGGAGGGTGGCCAATCAAAAGAAAATGGAGGAAATAGCTGCCTTAAAAGAAATGTGCATTCTGTGCTCACGGCCATGAAAGTAATGCGTCTCAGTCTTGCTCCTGGCCGAAAAGCCGTTCTGCAAACTGACGGGCCTCCTCTGCATCTGTGAACGTGGACTCATTCCCGTTGTGCGTCACTCTCAGCTTGGCCGGGTATAAGAGACCAAATTTAACCCCGGGTTTGTTTCGTAATAAGTTCCTGGCTGGGGTGAAAGCCGCTCGGCGTTTAACTACGGCGGGTGGAAAGTCTCTGAAAATTTGAATTTGTTGACCTTGGTACTTAAGGGTTCTGGACTTCATGATCTTGTGTAGAATATCCTCAAGGGTATGGCAGTAATGGACCCTGAGAATCAAGTGTCGTGGTGGCTCCTCATCCCCAGGGCGCTCCCGTAGGGCTCTATGGGCTCGGTCAATCACCGGTTTCTCATCAAGCTGCAGCACTTCTGCTAACAGCTGGGCCACGAAATCTCTCGGTTTCTGACCTTTTTTCATCCCCTCTTTAACTCCAGCAATCCTCAAATTCTGCCGCTTAGACCGCCCCTCCAAATCCAGGCACTTTTCTGAAAGTTGTTCCACTTGGCTATGTAGTTTCTTAACTTTAGCTTCGAGATCCACCACAACATTGGAAGTAGCATTAGGCGATTCACCCAAACTTTTCAGTGTGTCATTTTGGCTGTCTATGCGGGCATGTACAGCAATAAATGCATTATCAGTATCTGTTTTCAGAACGGCAATTTCTCCTCTCAAGATTGTACTCACGTCTGCAATTTTTTCATCAATTTTGTCACAGATGTCCGATTTAGCTTTCGACAAGTCTTCTCGCAGGGATGCTATGGCGGCTAGCACAGTTTGATCCGCGTTCTGAGCACTCGGCTCCGGGTTCTCTTTCCCAATCTGGCTCGGCGCTTCAGTTGGGCCTCCATCCCCAAACGGCTCGGCCTTGGAGTTCTGCTTGGTTCTCCGCATTTGGAATACACTGTAGATACTAGGAGTATCGTAGATACAGAAACCTTCAAGCAAATGAGTCAAAGTTGCGTAGGTTTAGTGTAAAATGTAATTTTAAGTTAAACTCTGCAGGAGCTACAGCCTAGCGCGTCTTATCTCCTCATTGATCAACAGCGCCCCCCACACACAATAATCGAATCACAATAAAACTGAACGTGGTTCAGTTTTGGCTCCTCTGGCCGCTTGTCCAGGAAACCATGGACCAAAGGGCCGAGGTCCAGCTCCCTGGAGTCGAGGTTGGATTGGTAATTGGCCGATTCGTGGATGGAAAGATTTGTGTATATGTGGCCCCTAGGCCCCATCACCTTATCCAGCCCATGTGAGTAAGGGAGCCTGGGGACACCAGCGGATTTGCCCGGATTGACTTGGCGGCGTGAACACTGATGCTCACCACCTCGGGCAAGTCCACGATGTCTGACAGTTTCAATGGTGCCGGGTCTTTTTGGCCGAACAACCCTAGGGTCAACATGACCTCAACACCATCGGGCAGACTCGTCATATCGATGGCTCTGTCCAGCAGAGTGAGGACAAACATCTGGTCCGGCGGACACACGGCCATACATGAGAGGTCTGCCCCATTCCTCTGAAATGTGGGCATTGCCTTTTGAAATGAGTTGAGGTCCTTTATTTGGTCCCTGAAATTACACACCACATCGTGGTAAATTTCCACTGTCATCTCCCTAGCAGCCTGAGCAGTGGGGAACTTGTGGGATGGAACCGTTTTTTCAAACGGCACCACGGACAGCACAAGGTGCCAACCCCCGTCCACGTGTGCCACCCTGACCCCATGGCACTTTGAGAATTCAGTTAGCACCTGCGGGGAAAACCCAGCGGTGCCAACATGTTTCTTTAAAAACGGCCAAGTGCAGTATGCCTTGACCGTGTCGCCCATGTAAAGCTGGCGTACGCCAGCGTACAGGGTATAGAGGGACTTTAACTGGATGACAACCCCGTCGAGGTCTGCCCTGTAAACGAGCTCCTCAGGGTTGGGGTGTGGGGTGGGGAAAAATGGCATGACCAGTTCGTCCTCCCGGAGGAACTGGGATGCACTGGGGTGGGCTCTGTAACCCTTAAGTAGGGTACAGGTGTTTTGAATTGCAACCTCGTTGAACTGCATGCTCTCTGTATGCTCTCTGCTCTCTGTAGCTCTGAATGGCACTCGTGCTGTAGCACCCCTATTTATACCCTCTGGTTTCTCAGAAAAAAAAATGCAAAATGCAACAAATATTTAATCTTATCATATTTGTTTCTCTTGATAGGAAGATCGACCATGCCCTTTCCATTGGTACCACTCCCGACGTTGTACGACGTCAGAAAATATGCGTAAGACAGTTCGTTTTTTTCCAATTTTGAAAAAATCATAACTCTGGAACCGTACGTCGTACAACCTAGTGGGTGGTACCGTTGGAAAGCTCGTGGTCGAATGATGTCTGGCGGATCATGGTTTCGAGTCTCTATGACCTTTGGTTCTCGAGTTATTAACGAAAAACCAAATGCCCATTGAATAAGGTAAGTATTTTCTGAGGTAAGTATTCTCTGATTTGTTTCTCTTGATAGGAAGGTCGTAGAAACCTCAAACCAAGTTCTACCCCCACTAAATCGGCCATGCCCTTTCCAACGGGACCACCCACGACGATGTCGGGAAATATGCGTAATAAAGTTCGGTATTTTTTAAAAATCGTAACTCATGAACCATATGTACAACCTAGTGGGTGGTACCGTTGGAAAGCTCGTGGTCCAATTATGGGGGGCGGATCATGGTTTCGAGTCTCTACGACCTTTGGTTCTCGAGTTATTAACAAATAAACAAACGTAAAATGGACGGTGCCAAGGTAAGTAATGTTTTAAGTTCTGTCTTTTTTTAGGTCAAAGGTCAATCAAAGGTCAAAGGTCATTCAAAGGTCAAAGGTCAATCTACTCCCTTACCATACCCTTATACTAACCATAACCCTTCGTCTAAGATTTGAAGTGTAGCCCTAAGAAAAATTTTTATGGGAAAAAAAAAATTCGACTCAGAATCACCTAAAACGTACTCATACACTTTCTGGGGGAACTTTTTTCAGAACCCACTTTGGACTTTTCAATGGGGAAACTTCAAACGGCTATAACTTCCGAACGAAAGGTCATAGGTCAAATATTTCCGCCTCCCCAAAACCGGCCACGAGGAAGCCGAGGAACTTGTCCGCTTCTTTCTACGACCTTCCGTTCTCGAGATATAAGGATTTTAAGGTTTATTTTTGGTTTTTAATCAACTTCCGGTCATCGGAGGAAGTCGAGGGTGGGCTCAATCGAAAGGTCTGGCCCTTTAGTATATAGTCTCTACTACCTTCCTATCTTGAGTTATGGCCATTAACAATGAGGCCGGAGTTATTAGACACCCATCTAATTCGGGGTTTTAACCCTTTCGTGCCATTCCATTTTTGGTGCTGGATGACCTCCTCACACAAAAAACCTTATTTCTTAAGTATAATACATACCATCAATGGGATATACATACCATTGTAATCAGAAGGATCAGTTCTATGAAATGATGTAAAATACATATGGTAATGTTGATATAGTAATGAACAGTATTTGAAAATCCTCTCCAAATGTATATCCGGAATTTGTCAACATTTTATTTAATTCACATAAAAATGAATTTTACAAGATAGAGAAACATATAGAGTGTATGAAATGTTCAGCAAGTTGTGGGCTATTTAACAAAAAAGACTGTATTGAAATATCATTAACCTTTCAAAAGTTATGATAATTTTAGTGATCAGTGTAAAAAAATGCAGGAAGCAGGATTTAGAATGTTGACAGAATTCACATTCACTTTCTCACCAACAACATAAAAGTATGCATAAAAACTAATAATCAAGTCAGAAACAATGGTTTAGATGTATTTGGTCTATAAGAATAAACCATTTATTTGTATATAAGCAAATGCTACAGTCAATAAGAATGACATTAAAAAAAAACATACTGTACCTTACCAGTAATACAGGAAGTAAGTATACTGTATTCATTTAAGACCATTTCGGAAAAGAGAAATAAAATACATTTGATTCAACAAATACAACTTCCTTATATAAATCAGTATAATATGAAAATTATATACATATATAAAATGTATTATTATTCATGAAAAGCTAGGAATACAATCAACATCACTCAAAACAAGTCTGTGGAGAATAAACACATACACACATATACACACAAACTCATACCCACACACACTTACAGAGGAGGATAGGGAAAGGTGGGGTGGGGAACCTGAAGGTTGAACACAGAAGAGCTATGACTCATTACTAAACGCATCCCCTTTTGCAGAATGCCAAATCTGACAGCAATTTGTTTATCAATAAAACAAATTTGCCTACCGTTACACTCCAGGGCCATACAAGCTACTTTAGTTTTATTATGTACGTTTTTTATAACTCCTGCTGTACAGGAATATGTACTTGATGGAAAGACGACAGAGTAGTAGTTGGAGCAGCTGAAGGTGAGGCTGAAATTTCAACGGAAATGCCTACCAGCTGTTGTGATAGATTTCCTCCAAATTCTTTCTGGTTGTAGCTACCAAACCTAGGTTCAACACCAGATTCTGCATTGCATTGTCAAACTTGAAATAACAAGAAGCTACTGACAATGGCAATGTCAATGGAGAAAAAGTGCTTTCTGGTATTCTGCGTTTTTTGTACACAATATGTATTCATCATTTGGTCAATGTCACCTGATCCCTGCCAAGACTTGGTTCCCCAGTAGCAATGGATATTAGGGAGGGAAGTGAACCCCATGTAAATGATCAATCCCAGAAACCTGTGAAACTCTTCTGGGGTCTTTGTCCAATGCCCCTGCACTGTTTGCATACGATGGCCTACTAAGCACAAGCTCCCATTCCTTCCGGTTGGTAAAACCACATATGCCTGGGACAACAATGTGAGTAAAAAATAACATAACAAGTCTATTTCACACAGTTTTTTAGTCTGCACCATCCTACGCATGGCACATAAATCTATACCTTCTTCCTCCATCCCCTCATGGTCTTCAGCATTGTGAGCGCAAGCTCATGAGCAGTCAGCTACCTCTTCAGGCTTGCGAGAAGGTCTGTGTAGGTCTTGTCACCCTCCATCTGAAACAAGAGCGAAATCATACAAATACCTTTATTAATGTAAAAAAATAAAATCACAAAACTACAGATTTGTGCATGTATGCACACAAAAGAAGAGGTAGCCTAAACTATTGAAGCATCCTCAGAACAGGGCTGTAGTCAAGACCACCTTTGTCGAGTCCAAGACAAGTCCAAGACCAGGACTAGTCGAGACCAAGTCAAGACCGAGTCCAAAGAGGTTCGAGTCCAAGACAAGACAGAGTCCAAAAAGGTTCGAGTCCGAGTCAAGACCGAGTCCAGGATAGGAAAAAAAGTCTTATGCATGACAGTATCAAGACAATCATTTTGGGTTATTATTATTATTATCTAAAAGCAAAAACAGTGTGACAACACCCAGGATTTGTAAGTGTAGCCATTCCCCTTCTCCTCCAATATTATTATAGGGCTGTCAAACGATATATATTTTGAAATGAATTCATCTCGATTAACCGCAATTAAAAAGTTTCTAAAGACTAAAGCTTCTTAAATGGCATATTAAATACAACATAAATCACAAAATTAATGAGTAACCACAAAGGTAAAAGTAAAACACTTTTATATTATTTAAATGATAATACTGACAGTAATTGTGTTTTAAAGTATTCATTTCTTAAGAAATACTACACATTTGATGCTGTTTAACTCATTTGTAAATGGTGCACTGTCACTTTAAGCCCATTGTGGCCACGTTCTCATAATGATCTTTTTTTACCAGCTCCATTGAAATATAGCCTATAGTCCACAAGCTCTAATATTGTTTGTACCACATGTATTGCACAATATTAACAATGATAAGCATGATATTAAGTTGGTATAAACAGCTTTCATTCCTTTAGAAATAGAAGCATGTAATGACATGATGCTAGCTAGACATTTTCTGTTTGCAATTAAAAGTGAATGATGAGCCTGAGCCAGTCACCTAGCTAGCTGAGTGGAATATGTTTCAATCGGCATAATATGTGCTTCATGTAAACAAATTATTGAAGACTTCAAGACTCACCAGTTCCATTACACAAAGGCAAAGACAACTCTTCATATTTTTGTCCATTTTTCAAATCACAGTGAGTGCAGCCTACATGTCGTGCCCTGGCTCTCACAGTTTATACCTGTCAGTAGTGTAAATAATATATAAAAAATCCGCATAAATCCGCAATCTCCTCTAACCTCGTCTTTGTTGCCTTCCTTCCCTGCTGAAAAAGCCAGCTAGAAACCAGCTTATGCTGGTAGCTGGTTTTAGCTGGTCTTTGATGGTTTTCTTCCAGCTCTTGCTGGTCTTTGCTGGTGTAGCTGGTTGGACCACCAGCTGGATATGCTGGCGTGACCATCTGAGGAAGCTGGTCATGCTGGTTTGACCAGCCTGTCGTGTGGGATACAGCTGGTGCAAGATGGTCATGCTGGTGACCAGCCTGCCAAGCTTGACATTGTTGGTGTAAGATGGTCATGCTGGTTTGACCAACATAAGCTGGCACGGCCAGTTAAACCAGCAGTGTAGACCAGCAACACCAGCTAAAATGACCAGCTTGAGGTGGTACGACAAGCAAAACCAGCTGAATTACTAGGGCTGTAACGATTTACGATTCGAAACCGAAATCGCGACATTCATATCCACAATACTGTGTCGCGGTGTGAAAAGGCAGAATCGCGACACACCCTTTCTAGTGTTTCACGCAGTGCTTTGCAGCTTATGCGGCCGCAAAAGCAACCCACAACTCCCGCTTTACTTATCGGTAGCCTACGTTGTCCAAAAACAAACAAATAAATAACAAATAATTTCATACCTCACCTTGCTTTCATTGTAGACTATGTGTGCAACTTTACCAAACAGTAGAAGTAAACCCCCTCTCCTTGCCCCGCTCTCTCTCGCGCTTCCTCCCTCTCAGTCTCCCTCCCTCTCCTGCTCAATGAACACACGCGACTTAAATAAAACATTCACAATCGTGAAAGCAAGGACGCATAGACGACTAGCTAAATTACTATTAAATCCATTAGCATGCTGCACATATTTGTTTAAAACTCTTGCATTGAAGTTGACTGATCATCTCAATACCAACGTTTCCCAAAAGGGCCTGTCCCAAGGAGAACAAGTATTACCTTGAAACTTAAACACACATGGGGAAACTGAACAGTCTAATCAGTAGACTATGATAGGCTAAGCTATATGCTACTTTGTTTACAATATTTCCAGGCTTCAAACAGACAGCTGAATTAAAGAGGTAGAGTTGTAATAAAAAATAGTAGGCCTAGGCTATAGGCTAATCTGCATAAAGTGTGCTGTCATAAATATCAGTCATTCAGAAAAAATATTTTTATATCAGGATATAAAATAAAAGATATATTATATTGTAATCCTCTGGTGTTCTAAGGGAGGCTATTAAAATGTTATTTAATAAAATGCCCCCCCCCCCAAAAAAAAAAAAAAAAAAAAATCGAGATTCATATCGAACCGTGGGTCAAAAATCATGATACAAACCGAATCGTAAGGTTGGTGTATCCAGCCCTATGAATTACCATCGTTAGGTGGGTAAACCAGCTGAAGGTATGCAAGAGATTTGCTGGTCTAGCTGGTCAACCATCATAGGGTGGTCAAACAAGCTGGTCAACAAGCTGGTCAACCAGCAAACCACCTTTAGCTGGTCAGGCTGGTTTTTTTCAGTAGGGTTTTATAAGTTTCTTATATTAAAAAGGAGATATCAATTATCATCAACAACGACAAGCCAGCTGGAGCCTGCCAATCGTTTTCTCTCCCTCTCGTGTGCGCTCAGACACGCTCTCAATTAAATGGAGTAGCATAGGCCTACGTTCAAGTTGGATCTTAATGGAGAGGACCCGAAAAGTATCATCTTTATGTAACATAATGTTTACAATGTGCATTTTGACATTGTAAACGATCTAACAAGAGTGAAAAGCAGTTTGCAGCAAAGCTACTATTTATTGGCTAAATGTTGGTTCCTCTTCATCTTCAGCTAACTCCACAGACAGTAAAATAAACTCTCAGGCTTGCGGTTTTAGGTTTTGCTGCTTCCGTTACGTGACATCAGCCCCCCACAAAGGTAAACACTATTGCGTTAATATTTTGTAACGGATTATGTATTTCAAAATGAATCGCGGCGATTAACACGTTAATTTTGATGGCCCTAAAGACACCTGGACTCGGTCGAGACCAAAAGCCATATTTGGCAAGACCAGTGGCCGAGACCGAGACAAGACCAAGTCCAAATACTAGCGAGTCCGAGACAAGTCCGAGACCATAGAAAAACGGTCTCGAGACCGGACTCGAGTACTACAGCCCTGCCTCAGAATATACTTGAAATATTTCTAAGTAGGCCTATGAAAAGTCATTGTATTACACATGGGTTTAGCTACCCTAAATGTGATTGCATGGCTGGCATCAAGATAAAGACAGATTACATTTCACCTAGTAACAAACTGCTGAAATGCAATAATGACATTTCTGACAGAATATGTGATTTCACATCATGTTTTCTATAACTAAATATTGAGAGGAGTTGTGCTTCATCTATTTCAAATCATGCCATCTTAGAAAATGTTGAGACAAGCACGTCTGATGTTTGTCATTTAGAAGTTAGCAAGCTAAAATAGTTCACTACAGACTGCACTACAGATAACAACCGGAGGAAAGGCAATAAGTTAATTACATTTCTGACAGAATATGTGATTTCACATCTTATTTTCTACAACTAACGTTACATATTGAGAGGAGTAAAAATATCGCTCAACTTATTTCATGTAAGAGAACGCAACTTAGAAATGCGGCGCCCATTGATTTATTCAGCTTTGGTTTGCTATACTGTCTTGCCAATATAATGCTTACCTAACAAGCAAATTGGTACTAGAAAACAAACTTACCTACAGGTTATATACTTAGAGGTTTTTAAATGAAACTGTCAAATGAAAATAACTGACATCAAAAGCAAACGATAATATTGCAAGCAGTTCAGAATTATACAGTTAGCTAAGTTACGTGACGATGCACTAGCCCCCCGCTAAGCCATAATGTTGACGCTGATGAGAAAGCATATTACTGTCAAATAACATGATTTAAGGACTTCAAATTAAGATAAACCATAACTAGAACCGATTTATCCAGCTGTGTGGTTTCCAGTCGAGGTAAACTCCAACTTAAGTGCAGGTGGCATCCGGCTGTCCACGTCAAATGCACCAACTCAAGTGAAAATATTTTTTCAAGACTCATCTTCAAGTATCCAAAACATTTCGCGCCATAAACCCCTTAACCAATCATATCACATTGAAGCTTATGTTGTCAGCATTACGGGGAAGATTTCAGAAATAAAATCAGTCATTGGACAGCTGAGATATTAGACGATTGGCCATCGTTACTTTTGTAACGAAATTAGAACGGTTGGGCTCATAAGGGTTAAGCCTATAACCCTAGTGACCACCATAGCAACCAGCATGATTGCCCTAGCAACCAGCATAGCAACCACGTTATTTATGCGTTTTAGCTTATTGGATGTTGCGTTAATGCAGATAACTTTTGATCCGTGTGCCCGATTTTCATAAATGAGGTACCGTCGGAATCCTTGGATGAGGCCGAGTTCCATGCCACTGATCAAACCCACTCTTGCAGTTCCTCGGAACCGCAATTCTAGTTAGTGGGTTTGATCCAGCAAGCCCACTATTGTTCTTCTTAAGTTTTCTTCTTGTTATTATTATTAGTGGGTTTGATCCAGCAAGCCCACTATTATTAGTGGGTTTGATCCAGCAAGCCCACAGCATGGCTGAAAGCCATGCTGTGGGCCACTATTGTTCTTCTTAAGTTTTCTTATTTATTATTTCTTTTCACCCACTTTTTGGCCGAACTACTGCTCCTAGACCGTTTGAGCTATCGACGCGGTTCGAACTCCAAAAATTCAGGCCCGAACCGGTGTAATTTGCTTGTTAATTTCGTGTCGCTGGCCCTTGTCGTTTTCGCGGTATTCCCGTTTTCGGCGTTTTTGGGCCCCATTGAAATGAATGGCGGAATGTTCAAGGATTCTAATTCGATTGTGACATCACAGCTCTAATTGTTTAAGCTTGCACCTGGCAGAGTTCTGAGCCATCTGGCAGAGCTCTAATGGGCTGGGCTGGGCTGTCTGTGTATATGAAGGTGTGTGCATGTAACTTTTGACCCGTATGTCCGATTTTCACGAATGAGGTACCGTTGGAATCCTCGAAAGAAGCCCAGTTCAATGCCTTGCCAGCACTAAGTGTAAAGGTAATGTAAAAAAAGATGAGACAGCGCGAAGCGCTGTCTCATCTTTTTTTTAAAGCCAAACCATGTTCATATAGGTCATTAAAAAAATAAATAAATAGTATTTTCCCAATCCATTCAGCCCAGTCCTATGCCCAGCTAGCTCCATTCAAACTTAGTCATGTGTACAGTTGTATAGATTATTACATTGAGAAACACATTTTCATACAGATATTATGCACATCCACGCATCATTACTATTCAAGTTAAGTTACTCATCATTGCCCGGCAAGAAGTCCACAATCAATTCAATTGTCTTGCCACGATCTGTGGAGCTTACAGACAACGTTATATTACTATAGGTTCTGTATGCTATTTAAAGCCGACCTAACGATGAGTCCCTTTAAGACGGTGTGTTGCAATGCATTCTGGGTGCTGTGCTGTGATCCGACGGCTCGTCACCTGACCCACCAAACACAACGATGCTTGAACCAGAGCACTTGAACTAAACGTAGTAAAAATAAATAGCTACCAAGGCTCCAAATAGCAACACACTTACACCGTAGCATAATGAGGGTATCTACATGTAAACCGAAGCATTCAGAACTGTGTAAGTCTACAGGCAGTTTATTAAAAAGAAAAACAGTACCGTTCACGTCTCGTTCACACAGACGGGCGCCATCTTGAGACAACAACTCTCTGGGATGTGGCGTAATCTCCCGTGAAACCTTGTTGCCAGAACAGCAGGAAGAGGTTACAGGATAGCAGCACGAAAGATACACAGGATGCACACGGAATTTGAACGAATTTGAAGACATCGAACGAACCCTTTTTGTTTGATGGACGTCCTTATCAGTCTATGGTCTAACTTATGAACGTGTCGGGTCAACGTCAACGATAAGTAAGTTAGGCTAACGTAAACGTTAGCTATTTGCTGTTGTCATATGCTATATGCTTTAGGCTACGTGATGGCCATTTATCACACTCATTTTAGGTACTACTTTTACGAGGTCTGTAGTTCTGTCAAAATGTATCTTGTCGTTTAACAGACTACATGGTTATCTTCCTTAGACTTCGTAGATGTAGTTACTACAATTTGGAAGCGAATTTCGAAGTGTAAATATGGTTTTAATGTGTAAACAGACCAACCGCGATTTTGCAATGAAGTGAATGGAGTCTTTTTAGGTAGGGCTACTAGGCTACTTTCACGAAGTCTGTAGTTCTGTCAAAATTTATCTTATCTATGAACAGACTACATGGTTATCTTCCTTAGACTTCGTAGATGTAGTTACTACAATTTGGAAGCGAAATTCAAAGTGCAAATGTGGTTTAAATGTGTAAACAAGACGCCTGATGTTTAATATATGTTAATGAATGGGCACAGTATTATTGTGTACAGTAATGGGCTATCAGTAGTATGTAAACAGTTCACGTGTTATGTGATTTACATAAACTAGTAAACAACAGAAATGTTAAAAGCTGGTATTGTGTTTCCTGAATTCTTACATTCAGGCATTCAAATGAAATGTAATTAAATAGCATATCAATCATGCAACAATGCAAAAACAATGAAACTAGTGTAGGCCTAATTATATTTTACATTAGTAAAGCAGTACTCTGATGTGCATGCTTTCACAAACTTTTGTGAACAATCTTAGCACTTTAAACATTGACTGTTTTGAAGTGCATGTAGGCAATATAGTATAAAAATAATAATAATAATTGTGATATCGTTACAATTTGATGGGGGGGTGGGAGGAGGGGTGCATGGGTTCATGTAGGTGGGCCCTATGACCCCAAAGTATGCCTTGACTGGGCCTCAGGTCAAAGAAGTTTGAGAAATGCTGATGTAGACGACAAAGCAGCAAGGAGGCGTCGTGTGATCATTTAAACAAGTTTTATGACAAGGTCGATGAGGGTGGGAAAAATCGTACATTTCTGTCCAAACTTTGCCCGCACTTCAGTCACATTGTCTTTTAAGAAAATGCAGTCCATTTTTCGGTTTCAGCAGCCAACAACCTTAGAACTGACCCTTCAGGCCTCTCAGGAGGCGCTGGCCTTTAAACCGTAGCCAGAAGAGAGTCAGCAGAAATTTGATTGCCTTTAAAAAATCTGACTTCTTAAAAAATGTTAAACTGGCTGCATTACATGATTATTTCTGAGATTCTGATACGTTTTTAACCATGACCTATACACAGTTCTGGTTCGAAAATGTATCTCTTAAAATAATCACTTTATGCAGTCCGCTTAAGATGGCTTACTAGCAACTAACTAATTACCCTAGCAACAACCTAGAAACCACCCCTGTAATGTCAACCTAGCGACCACCATAGCAACCAGCATAGCAACCATGTTATTTATGCGTTTTAGCTTATTGGATGTTGCGTTAATGCAGATAACTTTTGATCCGTGTGCCCGATTTTCATAAATGAGGTACCGTTGGAATCCTTGGATGAGGCCGAGTTCCGTGCCCCAGATCAAACCCACTCTTGCAGTTCCTCGGAACCGCAATTCTAGTTCTTCTTAAGTTTTCTTATTATTTATTATTCCTATTCACTACTGCTCCTAGACCGTTTGAGCTATCGACGCAGTTCGAACTCCAAAAATTCAGGCCCGAACCGGTGTAACTTGCTTGTTACTTTCGTGTTGCTGGCCCTCGTCGTTTTCGCGGTATTCCCGTTTTTCGGCGTTTTTGGGCCCCATTGAAATGAATGGCGGAATGTTCAAGGATTCTAATTCCGATTGTGACATCACAGCTCTAATTGTTTAAGCTTGCACCTGGCAGAGTTCTGAGCCATCTGGCAGAGCTCTAATGGGCTGGGGTGTCTGTGTATATGAAGGTGTGTGCATGTAACTTTTGACCCGTATGTCCGATTTTCAAATATGAGGTACCGTTGGAATCCTCGAAATGAAACCCAGTTCCCAGCCCATTAGACCCAGTTGTAAAGGTCATGTAAAAAAAGATGCGCTGTCTCATCTTTTTTTTAAAGCCAAACCATGTTCATATAGGTCATTAAAAAAAAAAGTATTTTCCCAATCCATTCAGCCCAGTTCTATGCCCAGACAGCTCCATTCAAACTTAGTCATGTGTACAGTTGTATAGATAACATTGAGAAACACACATTCATTCAGATATTGTACACATCCACGCAACACTACTATTCAATTAAGTTACTCATCATTGCCCAGCAAGAAGTCAACAATCAATTCAATTGTCTTGCCACGATCTGTGGAGCTTACAGACAACGTTGAATTACTATAGGCTCTGTATGCTATTTAAAGCCGACCTAACGATGAGTCCCTTCATGACGGTGTGTTGCAATGCATTCTGGGTGCTGTGCTGTGATTCGACGGCTCGTCACCTGACCCACCAAACAACGATGCCTGAACTAAAAGTAGAGTAAAAATAAATCGCTACCAAGGCTCCAAATAGCAACACACTTACACCATAGCATAATGAGGGTATCTACATGTAAACCGAAGCATTGAGAACTGTGTAAGTCTACAGGCAGTTTATTAAAAAGAAAAACAGTACCGTTCACGTCTCGTTCACATATACAGACGGACGCCATTTTGGGAAAACACAACTCTCTGGGATGTGGCGTAAATCTCGCGTGAAACCTTGTTGCCGGAACAGCAGGGAAGAGGCAACAGGATAGCAGCACGAAAGATACACAGGATACACACGGAATTCGAACGAATTTGAAGACATCGAAGAACGAACCCTTTTAGTTTGATCGACATCCTTATCAATCTATGGTCTAACTTATGAACGTGTCGGGTCAACGTCAACGATAAGTAAGTTAGGCTAACGTAAACGTTAGCTATTTGCTGTTGTCATATGCTTTACGTGATGGCCATTCACCACACTGTTTGGATGTTACTAGCTCTCAGTAAGTTACAGTTTATTATAGTCATGTGATTTACATAAAGTAGTAAACAACAGTAATGTTAAACGTGTCAACAAGTTAGATTCTACCCCACAAGCCACAATAGGGAACGTTCAAGTAAGCGTTAGCACATATACAAACCTATTAATGTTAGCCAACATGCTAAGCATTGAAAATGAATGCGTTAGCAATAGCCACTGCTTTTTTGAGCTAAAATGCATGGAAATGCTTTAAAAACGTAATCAGCCAAATTGACTCACTTCTTAAGACCCTTGGTATGGTGTTACAACGATGAGTCGAAATGTAAATTGTTAGTCCTATGGTTTTAATGTGTAAACAGCCCAACCGCGATTTTGCAATGAAGTGAATGGAGTCATTTTAGGTACTACTTTCACAAGGTCTGTAGTTCTGTCAAAATGTATCTTATCTTTGAACAGACTACATGGTTATCTTCCTTAGACTTCGTAGATGTAGTTACTACAATTTGGAGGCGAAATTCGAAGTGTAAATATGGTTTTAATGTGTAAACAAGACGCCTGATGTTTAAAATATGTTAATGAATGGGCACAGTATTATTGTGTACAGTAATGGGCTATCAGTAGTATGTAAACAGTTCATGTGTTATGTGATTTACATAAACTAGTAAACAACAGAAATGTTACAAGCTGGTATTGTGTTTCCTGAATTCTTACATTCAGGCATTCAAATGAAATGTAATTAAATAGCATATATATACTCTATCAGTGTATGATGCTTGCATGAGGGAAACATCCCAAAACAACAGCACCCATATAATTGCTGTTGTTTTGAGAAGTATTTCTCATGCAAGCATCATGCAACAATGCGAAAACAATGAAACTATTGTAGGCTTAATTCTATTTTACATTAGTAAAGCAGTACTCTGATGTGCATGCTTTCACAAACTTTTGTGAACAATCTTGGCACTTTAAACATTGACTGTTTTGAAGTGCATGTATAGCAATATAGTATAAAAATATTAATAATTGTGATATCATTACAATTTGATGGGGGGTGGGAGGAGGGGGTGGGTTCATGTAGGTGGGCCCTATGACCCCAAAGTTTGCATCAATGCCACATTGTCTTTTAAGAAAATGCAGTCCATTTTTCGGTTCCAGCAGCCAACAACCTCAGAACTGACCCTTCAGGCCTCTCAGGAGGCGCTGGCCTTCTAACCTAGTGACCACCATAGCAACCAGCATGATTGCCCTAGCAACCAGCATAGCAACCACGTTATTTATGCGTTTTAGCTTATTGGATGTTGCGTTAATGCAGATAACTTTTGATCCGTGTGCCCGATTTTCATAAATGAGGTACCGTTGGAATCCTTGGATGAGGCCGAGTTCCATGCCCCAGATCAAACCCACTCTTGATCAAACCCACTCTTGCAGTTCCTCGGAACCGCAATTCTAGTTATTAAGTGTGCTTGCAAAGCAGCACACTTATTGTTCTTCTTAAGTTTTCTTATTAATATTATTATTATTATTCCCGTCTCCCTAATTTTCTTCCAGCTCCTGTGCCTAGGCCCTTTGAGACAGAGACACAGTTCCAACTTTAAAACGTCCGGGCAGTACCGGTGTAACTTGCTCGAGAAGATGACGTCAAGTGGGCGTGTCGTTCGTCCGCCATATTGGATTAAATAGAAAGCGAAACTAAATTTTCACAGGTCACAAATTTGGTCCGAACGCCACGAAACTTGACGTACATTATCATTGGACCAAGCCTCACAAAAGTTACTAGAAGGATTTTTGATTTTCGAAAGCGTTTGCCCGTCACAGCCAAACGAAATCAGCGGCGAAGCTCCGAAACAGGAAGTCGTCCATATCTCAGGAACACTGTCACATATCGATACCAAATTTTGTATATGAACTGGGGACTCCAGTTTGAGGGTGCATAAGGTTAAAAAAAAAGAGACATATTCCAAAAGTTTCCATCATTTGGCAAACCACCCACAGGAATTTGGTTACTCTCACCATTCACCTTTGCACCATTCACCTTCTATCACAATGCCTTCCAAGTATGCTCAATATCTCTGGGCAGCCACAGTGTCTCCGGGCAACCTTGCCCAATCATGAATTCCTTGCTCTGCCATGGGATAGTATGGACTTACGAACTGAAATAGCAAGGAGAACAGTAACTATATATAGCTTACATAATAGAGTTGTTTTCACATTGCCGGTATTCAAATTAAATGTTTCATTATTGTTAAATATCATGATGGGAGAGTATTATTAAAAATGTTACAAGTATGCAAATGCATATGTTTATGGGCATTTAGGTTTTACTGTGTTGTTTTGTCGTAAAGACATGCAAGGCATTCTGGGCCGTAATGAACAGTGGTCGGCAGCACTCCATAGGCTACGTATTAATATGAAAAGGTGTTTCTGTAAACCTAGGGACAATAAACAGCTATCTCTGTTACAAAAACGAGCTGGTAATCGCTCATTGAAGAGGGAACTATGATAAAAAGATTGTTTTTCTAAAAGCATGGAGTTGACGAAAGAATAAGCAAACAATGTCACGTTAATGTTAAATAGCCTAATGCTAGGTGGCAATGTTGTATTAGCAGAGCAAAGATTCTAGAACAGAGCTTCAGAGAGACACGTTTTGAGTTCGTGGCCAAGTACCTAAAATATCGGTTTCCATGTGTATGTGCTGGATGGCGTGCTTCCTTTATGAAAGTAAGTGTTTTATAGAGTTACATACATAATGAGTCATGTTGTAGTGGTCAACATAAATGTGCCCCTTCTGTCATTAGAATGCTAAGCGGAGATTTAAAATCATTCATTTCTTGTGTGGCTAGAAGCTAGCTAGCTATGTCAGGGAGGAGATGTTGCTGTAACGTTATGGGATTTATGTCGCTTAGCGTAATGCCATGGTCATTTGATATGAGATGCTTGTACTCGTAACTTCGTCACTCGTAACTTTAGGACTCCTATTTTTTTTTACTAAGAGTAATTCAGGAAGCATTTTAGCTCTAAAATTAGCGCCTGAGTCTGTGACAGCTTAAGCGAGGACTCCTAATAAGACCGATTCACAAATAATGTTTTGTGGTGGCATTTCACGTCGCGATGTTTTGAAATGCGTCTAACAATCACGAGGGAACAATTTTGCATTGTAGGCATAACTAAGGGATGCAGTAACACCACCAACAACAACCAAAACTAGCCTACTCATTGTTTACATGTACATTAAATGTAACGTTTCATTGTGAATCATTGTGAAAAGATTCTCCTCTTTGCAAACGTTGGCATAGGCATATGGTGACAGATTAGATTAATAATGTTGCTGCGTGAATCACGGTAAGCGCGAATGAAGTGGCCACTTCTTAACAGGAGTCACTGTATGGAAGTAAGCTAAGTAAAATAGAGATGTTTAAAATAAGATAAAGTTAGGATATTCCCGCTTGACAACGGCAGAGATAACTGGCCTTTGGCCATAGCAACCATCCATTTAGAACGACTGGCCTTCATAGCAACCAAGGATCTTAGCTGTGATTCATGTAGTTACAGTATGCATACAATGTGATGCAAAGTATAGAAAGGTAATGAAATATACAGAGACAGGTCAAGAAATATAGTGCAATGTAGACAGTAGTATACAGTTGATTTACAGAAGGTGGTTTAGAGTAATATGAATTAAATATAAATATGTGCAGTGTATTAGCAGTTATCTCATACAATAAGTAGAATAATGTATGTAGATGTAGCAGTAACATTATAATAGTATAAATAATAATATAGATATTTGCAGTATATTAACAGAATATAATAAAACAGAATAAATATGGATATTCAATATGACATATATAACAGATATGTACATAACATACAGCTATGTGCCGTGTGGAAACAGTGTCATTGTAGTGCAGAAACAACATTATAAGAGTAGTAAGAATAAGTTAATGTGCAGGATGAATAGTATAAAGATCAGTAGAATAACTGTATAAATGTAATTACAGTAGGCCTATGTACATTTGTAAATAAATAGAAAACTATGGGTGAGAGGGATAAATTAATTTTATTTAATCGTAAAAGTAAATTGCATTCAATTAAATTGCAATTAAAAATCTTTCCAGTAGGCTTAAATATCACGCAAAAAGTACAACCAAAGCTGAGCTTGATCAACTAGAACGTCTAAAGAACCAGAACTTGAGTGTAGTTTTTTGCTGGGTCCCAGGCCATGTTGGTCTGAGGGGAAATGAGAAAGCGGACAGTGCTGCTAAGCAAGCCCTCAATGAAGAAGTCACAGAATGTCAAATCCCTGCCCCAGACCTTAAACCTATACTGAACTCTTACATCACAGATAAGTGGCAATCTGAATGGGATTAATGTACCAACATCAAGCAAGGAATGTGAATTTTGGCACGTTTTCATGATCCACTGGGTCGTTATGGGCCACACAAAATACGGTGTTGCTAAAATTACTCCTATTGTGGCTATTAGAGACATGCGTTCATGAGTATCCAGCTACATTCAATGAGTTAAGTAAAATACATTCACACACAAAAAAAAACATCACTAATGTTGTGGACATTCCTTTATTCTGAGATACATCAATAGGCTCTCAAAACAATCCCAGACATAAGGTCTTTATAGAGCAAATCCATATAGACCAGGGGTGTCAAACTCATTTTGGTTCAGGGGCCACATACAGCCCATCTGATCTCAAGTGGGCCGGACCAGTGAAATAATTGCAAAACATCCAAAACATCCACAGCTTTTTTTCAGTAGGCTATGCTTTACCCTTCAGCCTACATTTGTAGCCTACATAATCACACAAGGCCGTAGCCAGGATTCTTCAAATACCGAGGTCAGGGGCGTCGCTAGAAATTTTGGGCACTCCCCCCCCATTTTGCCAACAACCATATATTTGTTCAGATTATAACATGTTTTGTTTATAACTTGAACCAACACACTTTTCCACAATATTATTTTTTTTAGATGCACCTGTATATCTGAGCCTTTTCCCAAATTGGCTTTGGATATTTATACTGGACCCTGCTCCATCTGTTATTAAGAATGAGCTGCTTCTCCTCATCAGTATAGCAAATGTTGCAGAATTTGTCATAGGCTGCAGATCTTGTAGGCTACCTTCCGACACAGTGAGTGTCACATCTTGACTCTCACTTGGAAGGGCCCTTCACTTATCATTTCCCTCTTCTCCTCTTTCTTCTCAACTGCCTGATTTCTATGTGTTGGATTTCTTAAAACAACAAGTCTCTAAATTACTGAACAATAATTGATATAATTTGACAATAGGTAATATTTGTGCCATGAGATAATATCCTTCACAACATTATCCATCCTATATAACATTGATAGCTTCGTTTTCAATGCAGTTTAGCTAACTGCATCTCCACTGAATTTCAACATACATTTTCATTATTTAGCATCTCATTGGTAGCCCTAGGCCTAGCCTACATTTCTCACCTTCCCTCCTTCTCTGTCTGCTCTTCTGCTGGCTTTCCAAACGTTAACTTTGTAACAGCCTTTGTTCAGGTCAGGTGAATTAAGATTAGAAATTAACAAGACGTCAAGTTTATTTTTAAATGTATTTTTAAACTATGTGAGCTGCGTTGCGTTCGTTAATTAGTTTAGGACACACTCCGCGATAGCCGACTAGACTCTACGTTCGTTTTGACATGTCCTAGGTAGGCTATCATGTGACGGTCCGTTGATGCAAAGATAATTGTCTCGTCGGATAGGCCTATTTGTAGCCTAGGCTACTTAATAAATGAAACGAAACTTGAAGAAAAAAATACCGAGGACATGACCTCGGTGTCCTCTATGGTAGCTACGGCCATGTAATCACAAGGGATATATTAGATTATTACACATTTATCCAGAGAGGCCAATGAAATTGAAATAAAATGCATTTCACTCTCGTAAACAACTGGTTTATTTTTATAGTTGAGTGGATAGGCCTACATTTTTACATCTGACCACCTGAACCAACTCACCACACTAAACTCAAGTGGGAGCTATGAAGAAAGTTAACATCCTGCCTTAAAAATGTAAATGTGCAAATGTATGAAAAATAAAATGAATTTAACAAACATAAGTTAGCAGTGCATGAGCAATACGATCAACTGATACGATTAGGTTACATCAGATCAAATCATTTTGTAGGCTAGGTGGTGGTGCTGTGTAATAGGCTATCCACCATAAAGGCCAGATCCTGCACCCATTCCGGGCATTTAAATTGCTACTGGTCTGCCTTTTTTCTCCAAGAACTGTCCAATTTCCTCTCGTAGTTCAAAGAAACGCTTGAGTACGGCACCTCGGCTTAACCACCGTACTACAGCGTGGTATGGTAAGCCAGACAGAATGCCATTATCACTAAGAAAACAGTCAAACTGACGGTGAGTCAGACCTCGCGACCTGATTAAATTTACAGTTTGCACAACCACACTTTAACATGATCCAAGTTTAGTGTTTTACAACACAACACTTCCTGGTGCAAAATACAATAAAATGCCCAAACATCTTGTCCTCCGTTTGCAGGCTGCACTTTGTCTCTGAATTTTGTCGCAACGCCTGCTTTTCTCCCGACAATGTAGCCAAACTGACAGCACAGGACCAGTCAACTCCGAACTTTTTTTTTGTTTTATGGCTGCGCCTAGCGGCTGAATTGAGCATTTCGGTTATTTTTTTGAAAATTCATAACTCCTCACAGGAATGGGCTAGAGATTTTTTTTTTTTTGACATCGTCAGAAATTTATTCTCTATTTATTCTGGGCCGGATTAAACCATCTAGCGGGCCGCATCCGGCCCACGGGCCGTATGTTTGACACCCCTGATATAGACTATTTGTCAAATAAACCAGTAAAACAGAATTAGGGGATGGAATATATAACATTCACACTCATAGCTCATATTTTTTAAATAAATCAGTGAAAAAGTATCCTGACAAACAAGCAGCATTTTAATGCCTTAGTCATATTTCATAATTTCAAATTTTTCTCTAGGTTACCTGATAGCCCAGTTTGAGAGGTGCAAGACGCGTGACATTATTTATTTTTGCAGCCAATCACTGCTGTTGTTTTATTTTATTGATTTGATTTTAGTCATAGAAGCTAAATTCGAAGGCAGGCCACAGGTAAAATCCAACGAACCGCATTCACCCCGCAAGGCAATAGTTGAATAGAGCTTTTGAGGTATTGCCACTGCTCCAACACTGAAAGGCACTGTTAGAATGCTTGGATCAAGCCAGGTTCAGCATAGCGTATGTCACTGTCTGCTCACGTTGGTGACCGGACCAGGGCAAGCACACTTTCGCAGTTCCCGCCAGAAATGCAGTCTAGTTATCAATGTAGCCTTTTATTGTTTTTTTGCCATGAATCGTCTGAGCTGTGATGAAATCGTGTGTTGTTTAAAGTTCAGACGATTGCTGTAGGCCTAGGCTACTGCCCATATTGGAATAAAAAAATAAAGGCCCACCCTACTTCGCAAAAGTCTACTCTGTTGAAAAATCCTGGCTACGCCACTGTTAATGACCTCATGTCGGAATGGCAGGACGTTTGAAAAAATGTCAAGTGCCGCTACTCCGACAATGGAAAAAAAATGTTGCAGTAGTGGGACGCTTGAAAATTAATGTTAATGCCGCCACTTCGCGATTAGACGCCAATTTGGTTTTGTTTCCCAATAGTATTTATCACTGTTTACACACATCAGTGTTGCAGTGCCGTCCTGAATCATAGGCTTCTTCAGTTCATAATGATTCTAAATATCAGGTTAATTCCAACACTTAATTTTATTATAAAGTCCAGTAAAATCCAGCAATCCAGTTAACTCAACTCATGTGATGTCAGACAGTGTTTTAAACTTGCGACACCACACATGTCATAATGACATCAACTTTGATTAAGGTCAGACTGACATCTGATGACACAAGGTGCATTTTGTGTAGAACAAATCCCACTGGAGAGAAATCTACTAGCTTTCTAATGGAAAATTGAAATGAATATTATTTGGGGTGAACACCTGAAACATGATCATATCATGAAGTACATGAAATCTATTACACCATTCCTCACCATAACACAGACCAAATAACCCTTTCCATGAATGCAAATTCTATTAATGCAAATTCTACAGAAGGCAACTACAAATGCCTTTATGCCAAATGCTGTAGTGTTAGCCACACCAGGCCCAAGGGACACACACACTGATGGAAACATACACACACACTGTAGTATAAGTGGTCTGTTGCATGAATACACACACTGTAGTACAAGTGGTCTGTTGCATGAACACACACACTGTAGTATAAGTGGTCTGTTGCATGAATACAAGTAAATGTAAATTGATTAATTCAGAAATATCTGCTAATCTGTCCTTTTAAACGCTATGTTATGGAAAAATACAGTATATAATACGTATTGGAGTTATGTGTGGAGAATTCATTCCTTCTTCCATTTGATCAATAAAGTATCTATCTATCTATCATTTGGTGATTATAATTGATGGAAAAGCCAAATATCTAGGGTGTTTCTTCCTACATTCACATTTCCATATGGGAATTTGTAAATATTGACAAATCTCTGAGTGCAGGTAGAAAAAAACAATCAACCAGCCATGCCACTGGTCCTAGGATACTCAAAGAATACGGTCAGGTTAACCTAACTGTTAATTTAGTTGTTTCATGTCATAGCCTGAACGTGGGCTGTACAAAAAAGGGTCAAACTAAGAGTTTAGTTAATGATACATTTCAGATTAAACATGTTCTCAGCCAAATTTGGAGTATAAAAGGGGACCATGCTGGTGTTGTTCTTTACATCCATCCGACAATGAGAGTGGTTGTGCTTGCACTGACTCTGGCCCTTGTGGGTAAGTTGACTCATATTTTTTAATTCAGGTTTAAAATACGTGTTCAGAGTAGCAATGCCATGGAACTTATTCAAGACTTTAAATCAACTTCTTGCAAAAATCTTTTTATTTGTATTATTTTCTAGCGAGTCAACATATTAATCTTGGTGAGTGTAAGCACTTGTTAACTTTATCATAAGTTATTATATTTTTAGAGTTATTGGGGAAAAGATTCAAACGCAATAGGTTCTCAAAACAACCTGTTTAACTCCACAGCTCCTGAGTTTGCTGCCTCTAAGACCTATATCTACAAATATGAGGCGCTGCTTCTTGGTGGGCTTCCTGTGGAAGGTCTGGCCAGAGCAGGAATGAAAGTCAGCAGCAAGGTTCTCATCAGTGCTGTGGCTCAGAACACCTACTTGCTGAAGGTAAGATAACACCCTATTTTAGTTCAAAAATGTGTTAAAAAAAAAAAATTCAGTGAATGATTATTAATGAATGGTCAATTTAATTTAATTAGCTCGCAGATCCTGAGATCTTTGAGTACAGCGGTGTCTGGCCAAAGGACCCCTTCGTCCCAGCCACCAAGCTCACCTCAGCATTGGCTTCTCAGCTTCTGATTCCCATCAAGTTTGAGTATGCTAATGGTGTGGTTGGCAAGGTGTTTGCCCCCGCTGGAGTCTCTGCTACAGTTCTGAATGTTCACAGAGGTATCCTCAACATTCTTCAGCTTAACCTCAAGAAGACACAGAATGTTTATGAGCTGCAAGAGGTGAGAAAATAAACAGGAATGATTATATCATACTGTTTTCAGATAATGTTCTGAAATGAATGAAAAATGAATGTCATCTCATGAATATGTCCATCTTTGCTCTTAAGGCTGGAGCTCAGGGAGTGTGCAAGACCCAATACATCATTAGTGAGGATGTGAAGGCAGAGCGCATTGTTGTCACCAAGTCCAAAGATCTCACCAACTGCCAAGAGAGGATCATAAAGGATTTGGGCCTGGCTTATTTGGAAACACTGGTCAGTAGAAAAAGATCATTTAGTTCAGATCTGGTGATGTCTAGTGATCTTATAATAACTGCCCAATCTCACACACACAGCAAGCAAAGAGCCTGACTGGAGCCGCAACCTACAGCTACATCATGAAACCAAGTGCCACTGGTGCTCTGATCACTGAAGCCACAGTTCGGGAACTTCATCAGGTCACACCTGTTGCTGAGATGGGTGGAGTTGCACAGATGGAAGCCAAGTATGTATTATTACATGTTGTATGATCCTATCATCACAGAATATATTGATAGCCTATGAATTAAATGCCTTATAACTATCTATTTCTCTTTCCAGGCAAAGCCTGACCTTCCTGGAGATTGAGAAGACTCCCATTGTGCCCATCACTGCAGACTATGTGGCCCGCGGATCCCTGTTCTATGAGTTTGCCACTGAAATTCTTCAGTCTCCAATTCAGCTTCTGAAGATTAGTAATGCACAGGCTCAGGTGAATTTATAATGTGTCATATAAGCACCTGCACACCTCCTTGTCTCAACTCATTTTCAGATACTTCATCATCTCAATTCATTTTTCAGATTGTGGAGATTCTGCACCATCTTGTTGCCAACAATGTGGCTAAGGTCCATGAGGATGCTCCTCTGAAGTTCATCCAGTTGATCCAGGTCTTCCGTGTGGCCAGTTTGGAGAACATCGAAGCCATCTGGACCCAGTTCAGGGCCAGGCCAGAGTACAGGTAATACATGGCATAGTTCAAGGCCAGAATACAGGTAATACATGGCATAGTTCAAGGCCAGAGTACAGGTAATACATGGCATAGTTCAAGGCCAGAGTACGGGTAATACATGGCATAGTTCAAGGCCAGAGTACAGGTAATACATGGCATAGTTCAAGGCCAGAGTACAGGTAATACATTGCAGACAGAATACAGGTAATACATGGCATAGTTCAAGGCCAGAATACAGGTAATACATTGCATAGTTCAAGGCCAGAATACAGGTAATACATTACAGACAGAATACAGGTAATACATGCCAGGCCAGAATACAGGTAATACATTGCATAGTTCAAGGCCAGAGTACAGGTAATACATTGCATAGTTAAAGGCCAGAATACAGGTAATACATGGCATAGTTCAAGGCCAGAATACAGGTAATACATTGCATATTTTCAGTATTTCCCAGCACCTAAATTGAAATATTTGTACATCATGTATGTACATCTTGTTTTAGACGTTGGATTTTGGATACCATTCCACTTGTTGGAACACCAAATGCTCTGCAGTTAATCAAGGATAAGTTTCTGGCTGAAGACATCAGCATTCCTGAAACTGTTACGATTCTTGTGGCTGCTGTGCATATGGTTCCTGCTGATCTAGAGATCATCAGACTCGTCAATGTAAGCATACCAAAGCAGCATAGGTTTTAATAAAACATTTATATTTAAAAAAAACCTAATATGTCTACTCTATCAATCACACAGATCCTAGCCCTGCACCCCAAGATTCAGGCAAACCCTGTTCTGCGTGAGATTGCTATGCTGGGATATGGTACCATGATTTCCAAGTACTGTGCTGTAGTTCCTACATGCCCAGCTGAACTCCTGAAGGTGAATATTTCCCTTAGTCATCAGCATTTGCCTGAATTTGCATAGTTTTTCTTCATAATTGACAGAAAATATTAAACGTCTTTCTTTAGCCCATCCATGAACTTGCAGCTGAGGCTATTTCTAAGGCTGATATTGCTGAGATCACCCTGCTGGTCAAAGCTCTCGGGAACGCTGGTCATCCTGCCAGTCTTAAACCAATCATGAAGATCCTCCCTGGATTCGGTTCCGCAGCTGCTGCTCTCCCTATCAGAGTGCAAGTCGACGCCATCTTGGCTCTCAGAACCATTGCTAAGAAGGAACCCAGATTGGTAAGTCTAGTATGCATCTGCCAACAAGGAGAATTACAAACCCAACTCTTACTGATGTCTAACGGTATAGTTTAATTTGGTCTTGTAGATCCAGCCATTGGCCCTGCAGCTGTTTGTGGACAAGGCCCTCCACCCTGAGCTGCGTATGGTGGCTGCTGTGGTTCTGTTTGAGACCAAACCCACAGTTGCACTGGTATCTACTATTGCTAGCGTTCTGAAGAAGGAGACCAGCATGCAGATTGTCAGTTTTGTGTATTCCTACATCAGATCCCTTACCAGGAGCACTGTCCCAGACTACGCCACAGTGTAAGCACACTTTGCCTTTGTGCATTTTGCTTTCCTCTTGAACCATGGTTAGTTGTCTAACACAGTCATCCATGCCCATGTTAGTGCTGCTGCCAGCAATGTTGCTATCAAGATCTTGAGTCCCAAGCTGGACAGACTGAGCTACCGTTACAGCAAAGCTATCCACCTTGACATCTACAAAAGTAAGTTTATACCCCTCTGCTCTACTAAATAAGAATAAACATTACTAGTTAAATTACGAGAAGTGCTGTATTCAAGGCGGGTTTAGACCAGTCTAGGTTCTAAATAAGGGGGGGGGGACAATAAGTAAAGTGGTATAAATAAATAATGCAGGTTTATTAAATACAAGTATACATTTTCTCTGAGATAATAGAAGAGAGAATATTAATAAACTAGAAAATTACCATTGCATGTAAAAGCAAACTGCTGTGTATAACATTACTTACAGTATGATTATTCAGATTACATAGACTTAAAGCATTCTTGAAAACCACGTCCTTGGTTAGATGTTAGCTTAGAGTATATGGCAGTCAGTACAAATAAATGGTTAATTCAATATTGATCAACATTCTTTGTTTTAATACAGTACTGCAGAAACAGCAGAATGATACTCAGAACACACTAATGAACACTTAACAACCAATGCAAGCTTCAAGTCAAAAAAATCAAAGTTGTTGAAACCAATTTTAAAGTTAACCAATAATGATATGGGAGAAAACAGTCTACTGAATGTCTACTGAATTTGCATTCTTACAGAACTTGATGATGCCAATCATATTATCCTAAGACAGATATATTAATCAGTTATCAGCAGGGTAGGAATTTCACGGCGGCCATGGCCGTCGTAGCCCCTTGCATTGGCCGTGAGGCCCCTTTGAAAATCAGAGGTTTACAGGTTACGGTGGCCTTGGTGCCCCCTTCTTTCAATATTCTGCTTTGCGTCCTACTAATAGCGATTTTTATTTAGCTTGTGCTAAATAAAATTAATTTACTCTTTTACGCAGTGGAGAAAGTGACAGCGCAAGAAAGAAAGTGCGTCCAAATTCACCCATTCTCAGTTGAACTACTCGCGAAGTAGCCTATTCATCACACAGACATCACAAGTATCACATGAAAGAGCTTTTTCTCAGCTTTTAAACGATGTTAGCCGATAATTGCTGTGTTGAACGGTTCGCGAGAAAAGTAAATAATATAATTCAATTTAATCATACATTCTACTGAAGGTTTTGCGTCCCATGATCTCCCTACCCATTCATCTCGGTGGAATACTTTACGAACCCTTCTTTTAACACATGACAAACCATATATCAGAATAAACAGGAAACCTTACCGAACACAAAGGTGTAAAGCAGTCCCCTGTACAGTTAGCCGTTCCAGAGTAATCCAGTTTGGAATTTGCAGTAAAGTTCGACATACATGGATGTCTCCAAATTTGGGCTTTAAGTTTTACAATGTGTTTAAATTGTTCCACATGATTTCATAACGGGCCAAATACAAAATAAATGTTACAAATATCGCCTAGATATTGGTAAATCAGAGGACAGCTAAGAGTTTGTGAAAGTAGCCTTAATGATCACAAAATGCATGCATCTAGGCTATTTGAGTTTCTTAAAGCTGATCTGTGCTTAAATTGTTCAATACATGATTTCATAACAGGCCAAATATAAAATAAATGGTGTATCATGTTTCATGTTTTTGTAATGTTTCATACAGTGATGCAGGTCTACTGCAGTGAATAGGCTAAATACAACTTTGATCATTTTTATAGCATACTACTGTATAGTTAACTTTGGCCTTGGTGCCCTGTCTTGTGGCCTTTGTGCCCCCCACCAAATATGCCCAACTGAAGGCCAAGTGGCCTTGCCCCTAGAATGGTGAAATTCCAAGCCTGGTTATCAGTATTCTGAACTGGCAGCAACAGCTAGAGGTCTAACAGCATAACTAAGTTTCACAGATGTTACAGCACAGGTATGATTCAAAGGTATGAATGGTTGACAAATATGATTCACAGGTATACAAGTTCCATATAGTTAATTATTATAGTCCTCACACAACAATATAGTTCTCAGAATGTTTCAGTGTAGATCTCAGAAACGTCTCAGTATGGTTAAATGGTATGTGCACAGATATGTTGAGATGTGGTCACATGTTTGTAAGAATGTATGTTAGTAGGTATGTTGCTAGCAACATTGTCAGAGATGTATGGTTGACAGGTGTGCACAGACAGGCACACACACAATGTCAATGGTCATCACCACTGGTCTGGTCTGGAACCTAAAAGACAAAAGCAAGCAAGTTTAACAGTTATACCAAAACAATACAAGGAATGTCTGCAATTGTACAATTGTTCAATACACAGGGCTGTACAGTGCGACATATATGCATTCATTATCTAGGTGCTTGATTGTATACAACTGTGAAAAGGGACCTGATGAAACCCATCAATAGACGAACTATGATAGCATACCGTGATAGTGTTTACTTAGGCTACATAAGAATCAACAGCCTAGAATGAAAACGTAGCCTGGTCTATTTACACAAACAAGCGGTGTACAACGTTTGGTAAATAAAAACAGGAGCATATTTGTTAGCTTTAACTAAAATGTGAACGGTAGCTACAGTATAACATTACGACCATCAACAATGAGTATTCATGCCATGAATGAAACCATGATGGGTTTCATCAGGTCCCTTCACACAGTATAATCAAGCACCAGTCTGCATTTATAATCTATTCTAGGTGCTTGATTCTATACACCTGTGGAAAGTGACCTAATGTTAAATAGAACCAGAGTTTACGTTTACGTTCTAGTTAAAACGCTGCTGCCTAATGAAATGTAATGTTAGTGCTTAGCTGGGAGCCAACTGTTTGACTGTCGTTAGCTATCAAAACCTACAGCTAACCGGTCACTGTAAAGTCGACGACATTAACGTTGATTAACAGTGGGTTTCCTTACATAATAAATATCAACGTAATAAGGTGCTAACATTAACTATTTCACTAACATTAACGTTAACGTTTTCTAACGTTATAACGTTAGTTTTTGTGACCCACTGTCATACATGCTAACGTTATAGCCAGAAAATGTCTAATAGGAAACATAACGTTTGACGACATGAATGACTCAAATACCAAAAACCAAAACACTTACCTTGTTTGTTATTAGAGAAATGTGCCTCTGAAGGAGAGTTTTACGAGCAAGTAAAGTATCACGGCAGGCGAAAACGTCCAAAACGTTCAGAATATTCACAGCTCCAGTGGGAGAAAGATTGTGGTGATTGCTTTCAGCTGCCGGTCACGTCATAATGCTAAAAGTTGCCGCCACAGCGGTCAATGTTAACTCTATGGGAATTTTTTTGCTCTTTTATCTTAAATATCTCAAAAAGTATAACGTTCACAAATATGAAAAATACATTGTACGATTGTCCGTTACAAGAGCTTTGTAGGAGTCTTTGAATGAGGTCAGACGGTTCAGCAGTTTCAGTCGCATTAAACGTTGAATTTGGTCGGAAGAAGAACTAGAAAATAATTTCCTGAAGGAAATACAGTGCATGAAAATGCAAAAATATGATGTAAAATATCATACAGAGTAAAAACAAATAATATTGGTTGCTAGGTAGATGAGGTTTAATATAGTTGGAATGACTGAACAGTTAAATAGGTGGATAGTTTAAATGGTTAAATTATTTAGGTAGATAGTTGACGATAACTGACACTTTGAATGGCTCTAATGTTTGCTAGCAGTTATGCTAACTATGTTAACAAAGATAATAATGTTAACCAAGTTACTATGCTAACTAGCATACTAACAATATTAAAATGCTAACTATGCTAACCATGTGACTTAGCTAACCTAGCTAATCAATTTAGTAGTTATGCTAACTATTCTAACTAGCATGCTAACATGCTAACTATGTTAACCATGTTACTTAGCTAACCTAGCTAATAATTTTTAGCAGTTATGCTAACTATGCTAATTAACATGCTAACTATGCTAACCATGTTACTTAGCTAATCATTTTTAGCAGTTATGCTAACTATGCTAACTAGCATGTTAACATGCTAACTATGCTAACAATGGTTGAAGCTGCATTAAATGCGTTAGAACAGTGGTTCACAAACTTTTTTAACAGGCATGTACCCCCTGAGACATTATGATTTTCCAGAGTACCCCCAACACCACCAATTGTTAACAAGTTTTTTTTTTATTGTTTTATTAATATTTATTTTTATCAATTTTGTCTAAAATAGTGAATAGGATCATAAACACATGATACAAATCTCATCAATAGTCAACATATGATAGGCCTACAAATGTGCTGAATAGAATGATTTTAAATAGATCTGCACCTAATCTCACACACAATCGTCTTGTTGAATGCAGTGATCTTATCTGCTAGGTGCTTTGCCTTGTAACTGGAGATTTAACTCATTGAGCTTTCCAAATATATCGCTAAAATAAGCCAGCTTCGTCAAGAAATGTTCATTAGTGAACGTGCTTGCAGATTCAAACATGCGCTCTTCCTCCAAGAAGAGGCGACTCGGAGCTCAAACACGCGACAGCACTTTACCTCGGGAAAACCTTGCCTCGCTGTGAAACAGTAGCCTACAGCCTTTTGGTCAGTTCCCATCTCCTCTCAAAGTGCGGAGAATAGACACGCTTTTAAGGGCCGGGTCTTGATGAAATTCACCACTCTCACAACCTCGTTCAAAATCTCATTCAGGTCGGGACTAACTAAGCTGCCTTGACACAAGCGCTTCCCTATGAATAACACAGTGCGTCCATTGCGCATCGGGTGCTACCTGGGCCTAGGCTACAGATAAAAAAATAAATAAATAAAACTCCTGTTTTTCACGTCAGTTCGCGCCCCACCTGGCATGTCTCCGCGGCCCACAGTTTGAGAAACGCGGTTTTACCCTCTCTGTCTCCACTCTCGAATATTTTGTTAATCCGGAGAAAATAAGATTTTGATGTGCAGTGCACATGCGGAAGTTAAGTTACCAACGTGGGATAGAGAAAACGTTTGAAAAGGCATAGGCTAAGTTATGACTTATGATATTTTTTCGCGTACCCCCTGAAATCAGTCCACGTACCCCTGGGGGTACGCGTACCCCAGTTTGACAACCGTGGCGTTAGAAGAAGAAGAAGAAGCAGAAGAAGAAAAAGCCTTGGAAGAACAGTACAGTGCATTTTCATGCACTGTAATAATTATAAAAAGAACAGTGATAATAGTCCATTGCATTTACATGCAATGCATAAAATAAAAACATAAATAGAAACCCCACAAAATAATAAGAGCTCTTAAAATACAAAGTATCAAATCAATAGTTAAAATCTCAAATGTCCAAAAGATAAAGAAATACTCGTGAAAGATAGTGTGAGTGTACAATGTCAGTGTATGTGTGAAGGCTTATCTGTGTCCAGGGAACAGAATAAGGGTTGGTCCAAGGGGTCAAGTTCAAAAGGTTGGGAATCCAGTGTCAAAGGGCAGAACAGTTCAATCGGGATCCAAGGGGACTGACTCGCCATCCAACGAAATCCAGAGTACATAAAAAACAATCCGCTTACAGCAGTTTGAGAATACTAATCAATATATTAAAGTTATGACATCTCATTAAATTCCAATTCTAAAACAAAGCTCTTCAAGCTTTCTAGATAGCAAAAAATATGTAGAAGGAAAGGTAAGCTGATTCAGATAGGTAGACTTTGAAAAAAGTTCGATTATATTACAAAAGTATTATTTTTCTCAAGAGGGTCATCAATAATGTCTAGTTATGTTCATTCAAGTGGAGCATCCAGAGTGAAAAAACAAACCAGTCACCTAGGAGATGACTATACCAAAATAAAAGTCTTTGAGAATACTTTCACTTTCAACAAGACCAGAAAGAGAATGAAAAATAAATAGATATAATCATGTAAACTCAGCTTCTTGTTCTTGCTATTTATTCATATTTATTTTATTTATCCATATTTATATATTTATTTAGTTATTGGACTCAGACCATTCTAATACTAAAGTTATGGTCTTAGCAACCAAACTTTTAGGGTGGGTTACATACGCATGTTTATATTTAGCATTTTTCTGAATTTATCCAGGTTAAAATGAAAAGCAGAATAATTGGTTTTAAAGTCCCCCCCTGTTCTGAAGTAAAATTCTCTATTATCTATAAAGGTCCTGTGATGGCTGGTGCTGCCGGTACTGCTTTCATCATCAATGATGGTGCCACCATTCTGCCCAGAGCTGTTGTGGCCAAAACTCGTGCCTACCTGGCTGGAGCTGCTGCTGATGTTCTGGAGGTGTGATACCAACAATGTTCTCAGATCAATCTCATCTTGTTCTCATATCAATCTCATCTTGTTCTCATATACATCTCATCTTGTTCTCATATAAATCTTATCCATATTTCCATCATTTTATCTAATGTGTTACTTTTTCACTCTCAGTTTGGAGTGAGAACTGAGGGAATTCAGGAGGCCCTTCTGAAAACTCGTGTTTTGGAAGATTTGGAGAATGACAGGATCACCAAGATGAAGCGTGTCATGAAGGCGGTATGTAAAAGTGAAATCACTTTTCACTTAATTATTTTCAAAAGTAAATATCTTGAGAATATTGAAAAATATAATTTTTGACTGTGATAACATCTTATCTTCTTGAAGATTGCTGAATGGAAGGCCTTGCCATCTAGCCAGCCACTCGCATCTGTCTACGTGAAATTCTTTGGACAGGAGATTGCTTTTGCCAACATTGACAAAGCTATTGTTGATCAAGCAGTTCAGGTATACAATAATGTCTTCCCCCTGCTTGTTCATGAGGTGACACTGTCATATGTCTTTGGTTTGACTTCCAATGATATGATATGATTAAAGTGTGGAAATGTTATTGTCCTGTTTATCTCCAGCTTGCCACCAGTGCCGATGCCAAGACTGTGCTGAAGGATGCTCTGAGGGCACTGCAGACTGGCATTACCGCTCAGGCTGCTAAGCCTCTTCTGGTCGCAGAGATTCGCCGCATCTTCCCCACTGCTGTTGGTGTGCCAATGGAGCTCAGTCTCTATTCTGCTGCTGTTGCTGCTGCTACCATCAAAGGTAGGTAGGATTAGGATAATTATGCAATAATGAATGGGCATAATTGGCATTTTTCAATGCTATTTGTTTTTTAATACAATACATCTCCCCTCCATCCAATATCTACAGTGAAATCAACAATTACCCCTCCTCTTTCTGAACCTCTCAATGCTGCGGAGCTGCTGAAAGCAGACATCCAGTTGGAAGCTGAGGCCACTCCAAGGTACATCTCAACATTTAGTCAACATTCAGCTTTCAAAACACATGTACGTTTGAGAACTGACTTGTTTGTGCTTGTTTTTGCATTCTTATCATTTCTGCAGGTGTAAAGTATAATAGAATATATACAATAGAATATTTATTTATATATTTATATTTATATAATATAATTTAATCATTTATTATATATTTTAATACAAATATTATTATTATTTTTAAGAAAATAAATTTCACTATTTTACAACCCATTAAGGTATTTGAAAATAAATAAACGAATAACACTTTTCCACTTTTTATACTGACTACTAAATATATAACGACTCATTTACTGTTCAATTCCTGCAGCAGTGCTTTCACTTCAAAGCATGTGTCATATACTGTAATCAAATTGTCTTCCTCATGTAGTGTATAATTTACGGTAGAACCTGTTGCCTCAGCCTCAATTTGTGTGCACACGGCCCTGCAGTATCATGTCCTTTTATGGGGATTGCTAAAGATATTGATGAATGAAGCCCATTTACTTTAGTAGAAAACATACAAAATGTAGATCTTCTCCTTCCTCAGCATCTCCATGCACACTTTTGCTGTGATGGGAGTCAACACTGCCTACCTTCAGGCTGTCGTCATGGCCACAGCCAAGGCTGTCACTGTGCTTCCTGCTAAGCTTGCTGCAAGAGCAGACATTCCTAAACTGAACTTCAAGATTGAGGCTCTTCCTGTTGTGACACCTGAGCACATTGCAGACATTCGGTAATATTACCCGTGTTAAACGATGTGAAAAATAATATAGATATTATATAGACATTCATGACTATAAGCCTGTATGATTTTTATTACTCCTAGTGTTGAGACACTGGCTATTGCACATAACATTGAGGACCTTGCAGCTGAGAGAATTACACCAATGGTACCTGTTGTTGCTGCACAGCGTGTTTCTGCTGAGTACAGTTTGGTAAGTCTAATGGGAATGGTTCTTTTCTTACTTTGAGGTATTTTCTGATGCGCTGATGATTCTCTCTTGCAGTCTCAGTCCGCTGAGATCATTTACTCTGATGTATCATCTGAAGTGCAACCTCAGCTGAAAGCAAATGCACCAATCCACAAGACACTTTGTGTCCCTGCTGCTCTCCTGGGAATTAAGGGATGTTTCGAGTTCACCTCTAGCAATGCTGCCTTCATCAGGAACGTTCCCCTACTCAACCTAATTGGACAGCATGCAGCTCTTGTTGCCGTGAAACCAGGTCAGTTATTTATATATATATGTTATGAATTTCTGGAGTGGATAGGAGTAATCAGATAGTTCAACTCAACCCATTTTTCGTCTTTTGTGTAGCTGATGGCCCAGCAATTGAAAGACTGGAGGTTGAAGTTCAAGTTGGACCCAAGGCTGCAGAAAGGCTCCTGAAGGAGATCAACATCATTGATGAGCAAAGTGCCGAGGGCAGAAGCATTGTTTCTAAGCTGAAGAAGATCCTTGAGCCTGCTCTGAGAAACAACTCTTCCAGCTCCAGCAGCTCCAGCAGCTTGCTCAGCTCCAGCCTGTTTGGCGTTAGCAGCTTGTTGAGTTCCTCTAGCTCCAGCTCTAGCTCCTCCAGCTCCCGCATGTCAAAGGTCAGTTTGGGCCATATCACATGGTATCATTGATCAAGAATGTTAATGTGTCAGGACTGAGGACATGATTCATTCATTTTTTGTATTTATGGCAGAAGTTATTACATCTTTTACACATTATTATCCTACTTTTCTGTAGGCTTCTTTTAAGGACTACCCATTCAAGAAATTCCACAAGAACCAGGTATAATCAGTGTTGAAAAAGCTCAAATATCTAAAGTATAGTGAAACATGTCTAACATGTCTCAAATATCTAAAATATAGTGTGAAACATGTCTAACTCCAATATGTGTGACTGGATATCAGCACTTGGTCTCTCAAGGAATCTCTGCTCAGAAGCTCGGAAGCAGCGCATCCAGCTTTGAAGCCATTTACCAACAAGTAAGGTCAATGAAATGACACAAGCCATTTACCAACAAGTAAGGTCCATCAAATGACACAAGCCATTTATCAACAAGTAAGGTCCATCAAATGACAAGCCATTTACCAACAAGTAAAGTCCATTAAATGACACAAGCCATTTACCAACAAGTAAAGTCCATTAAATGACACAAGCCATTTACCAACAAGGTCCATTAAGGTCCAATAATGCATCAACCATTTACCAACAAGTAAGGTCCATTAAATGACACAAGCCATTTACCAACAAGTAAAGTCCATTAAATGACACAAGCCATTTACCAACAAGTAAGGTCCAATAATGCATCAACCATTTACCAACAAGTAAGGTCCATTAAATGACACAAGCCATTTACCAACAAGTAAGGTCCATTAAGGTCCAATAATGCATCAACCATTTACCAACAAGTAATGTGCATCTAATGGCATACATCTCTATACTATAATTTGGTACTGGGTGGAAATTAATCTATCTATAAATTGCAGGAACGTTTGTCTGTGTGTGTGTGTGCCACATATCTGTCGAACTGTTGGCCCGATTGATTTGAAACTTGGCAGGTGTCTCGGTACGGGCACGAGTAAGTGCAGTGCCAAGTTTGACGTTGTTTGAATAAGAAATGCAAAAGATATCGGTAAATATATCGGTAAAATAGGCACACATTGGCTTTCCCCGCTCTGCTGTAGCCACTCCCCCATCTGTGTGTTTGTGTGTTAACCGCATATCTGTCGAACCATTCGTGGGATTGATTTCAGTTGGCAGGTGTCTTGCTTGCACACAATGATTCCGCGGATTTTGCAAACAACATGGCAACAAACACAGATATGCAGTGGCTAATTAAAATGACGTGAAAATGCTGTGCAATAAACTAACACTTGGAATAGCCCAGGCTACTTTGGACTTGAGACTTTGACGAGCGAGGGAAGTTATTCAATAACATTAACAATAAACATATAGGGCCCTATCATGACATTCTAAAGTGCATCGTCACTCGTCAAAAGTCTATTCAAATTTAGTAGGATGTCCAGTTCACATTGGGAGGGGTTTCGTTATCAAACGTGGAGCGCATGACGCAACAAGGTGTTCCTAGGTCTTTTAATCAGTCATATGGGTGTGTTTGGGGCGTAACATCATTTAAACCAATGAGAATGACATCTGTCATTCCCTTTAACAGCGCAAAGCGTGATATGTCAAATAAATGCATCGGTATTTTGACATTCAACGGCGCATTTGAAGGAGGCTGCTTGCGAGACCGTATGAAATAGTCATTCTTAAACCATGCTTTACTAAAACCTAGCATAGCCTTCACACATTTGCACTCGTCTATTATTTGAACTCATTGGCAAAGTGAAACTAACTTCACCAAAGTGTCAGTCAACGAAGACAGTTATATGCAGTTACTTTCACTATTGACTGACAATGAAACAAAATTTATCTTTCACTATTGACTGAGAATAAAACAACATTTATCCTGCAGAGGAGTTACTTATATCTCGTGATAGTGCGTCTTCAGCTGTGCTCCATACGTGTGTCTCGCCTCTCCCCTAATCACTTTTAACTGTCATTACCAATTTGCAAATGATGGTGAATAACTACTCATCATGAGATGTACAGTATTCCGTAATATCTATTCTAATTATTTTTCCCATTGTAATCGTGCAATTTGTAATGCTTTGCATGGACGTGCGCTGGTGTGCGTTCATGAATGATAGAAGGATGGTGCGTGCACCTGCCAATATGACTGTTGACATGCACTCTTAAAATAGCATATGAACAACTCGCCATTGACTTCTGACCAGGTTTAGGTGGTGTACGATAGCGATTTTTAGACAACGCGCCAGGCCCCTCCCTAGGTTGTTAATTGCCACACCCCTGGGCGCAATGTTTAAAACGTGCAAAATACCGAATTAAACTTTGCACGGGTGGAAAACGAGTTTTACGCCATGCGCTGGTGTGCAAAATACAGCCCATAGCCTTAACTCAAAGCAGTTATTAGGCTTGTCATTTTCATATGTAAAAATGTCACATGCAGACATCAGGGTTGCCAACTTTGGGTGTTTGGCTGGAGTGAGATTTTGTGAAGTCATAGTGCGTGTGCGTTAAATTTTTCCCTAAACCTAATTTTAAAAATGTCTGTCCCCTGACTCTTTTGCTATGTATGATCACTGATTTATGTAAAAAAAAACCGAATAGAATGGAAAAGTTTCTTCAAAATGTACAATTAATTTATTGAGTGCACTTGAAAACAAGACCAGTGTTTTTAACCCTATGTCATGGAAGGATTATGAGCCACTGGGCCCCTGGGCACAGACATGAAAAGGGGCGCCCTGCCCACCTGAAAAAGGTAGTAGCTCAGCAATTGTAGGGGGGTCTGGGGGCATGCCCCCCCGGTAGAAAAAATTGAAAAATAACCCCTTAAATAATGACTTCTGGCGAGTTTTGTGGAAAGAAATGGACGGATTGAGACTTACAAATATGAATGTGTGTATGAATGTACGTATGTATCAGGGATGGAAATCAATATTTTTTTTCATCCTACCATTGTGGCTGGTGGATTCCAAAGTCTCCCAGCCACTCAACTTTACTACCAGCCACTAGAGATACAGTATGAACATTTGATGAAAAATCATGACCAAAATGATCACGGTTATTGGTATTATTGCGATATGATTGTGCTGACTTTTTTTCTAAACCTACCATCAATGTTGAATGGAACTCATAATTTGCCTGCCCTTCATGCCCAGTAGCAACAAAACTAAAGGTCACAGAACAGCTAGTGTCATAAAAGTGGTGTGGCTTCTTTAAGACACAATCCACTGGTGTGAGTTCTGGAGCCATCCAACTTTATCTAACTCTATACTACTACATCATCTAATTTTAATATTATGTCTAGGCTATATTTAACATGTAAGCTATTTTCTATTTAGCCTGTTATGAAATCATGCATTGACCAATTTAAGCACACTTTTTTCACTTAAAGGAAAACGCCACCCAAAATCAGTAGTAATATATGTTCTTACCTTAACTTTCACGAGTTGAGTCATACCTCTCCCGCGCCGGTAGGTGCACTCAAACGCTCTGGCGCGCGGCGCGAATGTGTTAGCATGTTGCTATGCTAGCGGGCTCTGCCGTGGCCGTAGAGAGAGGAGCATAGCAGTAATCAAACACCTCCACGTTTTCCCTACTTAAATACAGTTGCACGAGTAGTTGATAAAAATGTGTAGGTCACACAACATGAAACGTGGCGATTTTCCAAGCGAATAAACAGGAGAACTACAATGTGTGGCGCAATAGCACTTGGGAGTACTTCGACCTAGCGTAGTAATATTGTTAACACCTAATTGTAGATCCTATCCACCACAGAGTTTAGAATCCATGCTGGATCGACCCTCAGCCTCTCCCTCCCCTCTGAGCGAGAGAGAGGCACACACACTAGAGATGCACTGATGGGCTATTATTTCAACCATAACTGCATAGCAAAACTTATCATCCATCAGCCATCCATCAGCACCAAAGTTTGTTGACCAATTTTCAAAACCGCACCCGCCCACCATCCGTTGGTTGTTTTAATGTAGGCTATATGGGTGATGCAGCGCTGCTGACGTGAGGCTAGAAAGCCCTTGCCTGTTCTAGAAAGACTGATCTAATGCAGCAAATATATTAAAAGGCTAAAGTCGTACATTGGCTAGGCCTATCCCCAGAATATCAGCAGCAAACTCAGTCTCTGTCACGCAAAACAGTCTCCAAATAAAACGCACATCGGCCTGTTGCCTATTCTGCCATGCAGCTTGTGACAATATATCGTCCAAAATGCTTGATTGCATTACATTCTCCACATTTTTAGCTAAATTTTCATGTACCACATCAGCATTTTTGTTCAGTGAATCTTTTGTAAATTGCTTTACAATTACCGTCGGGCCTATAGGCCTATTGCCTGGCTTGCCTCAGCTTCGGTCACGTCCTTTTACAATTTTATCATTGTAATAAAAAACGCAATTTGCCACATAATTTCAGCATGCTCCTGGCCTACTAATTAATGCCTATTGTACTTTATTTTTTGCAAAAAGAAAGAAATCCTTGATAAAATAACAAGTCATTCATATTATAGGCTACTTTACAAACTGTTATGTCAGGTTACTGACAAGCCTGTTCTGAAGTCTTTTTCAGACAGACGTCGCAATTCATTTTATAGCAGGCCATCGGACAAATATGACGCCTCGATATTAAAGAAACTCCGACTCCATTCATTCTGAAAGTCCACCGCAGAACAGTGCAACGTGCATGTTCACATTTTTAATAACAACCGCCAAACTTGCTTGCTTGCCTTACACATCTAAGTTTTCCGACTATTTTTCTTACCTTCTTTTTCCGCTGTGGATGTTATTGAGTTTGTAGAAGTTTTAGCTCTTACGTTCTGAACATCTCGCACTGCCATCGCCCGATGTCATTTCTGAGTCATATCACTCTCTGTCTCTCTTTTAAAGGCCTATTCCCTGAATGGTAGGCTACAATTATGTGTTTTATATATAGGCTAATATCTAAACAAAATAACCCAGGCAGTCTCATCTAGGATATAACACAGGTTGAAGTCAACGTCAAGTTGGTTCTATTTAGGGAGGTGAATGTGTGTAAACATCTGTAGATGACTCAGAAATGACATGAAGACAAGGAGTGAGTAGTGGCAAGAGGCAAGCCAAAGTCTGCTGACAAGGGCCCGACGGTAATTGTAAAGCAATTTACAAAAGATTCACTGAACAAAAATGCTGATGTGGTACATGAAAATTTAGCTAAAAATGTGGAGAATGTAATGCAATCAAGCATTTTGGACGATATATTGTCACAAGCTGCATGGCAGAATAGGCAACAGGCCGATGTGCGTTTTATTTGGAGACTGTTTTGCGTGACAGAGACTGAGTTTGCTGCTGATATTCTGGGGATAGGCCTAGCCAATGTACGACTTTAGCCTTTTAATATATTTGCTGCATTAGATCAGTCTTTCTAGAACAGGCAAGGGCTTTCTAGCCTCACGTCAGCAGCGCTGCATCACCCATATAGCCTACATTAAAACAACCAACGGATGGTGGGCGGGTGCGGTTTTGAAAATTGGTCAACAAACTTTGGTGCTGATGGATGGCTGATGGATGATAAGTTTTGCTATGCAGTTATGGTTGAAATAATAGCCCATCAGCGCATCTCTAGTGTGTGTGCCTCTCTCGCTCAGAGGGGAGGGAGAGGCTGAGGGTCGATCCAGCATGGATTCTAAACTCTGTGGTGGATAGGATCTACAATTAGGTGTTAATAATATTACCACGCTATGTCGAAGTACTCCCAAGTGCTATTGCGCCACACATTGTAGTTCTCCTGTTTATTCGCTTGGAAAATCGCCACGTTTCATGTTGTGTGACCTACACATTTTTATCAACTACTCGTGCAACTGTATTTAAGTAGGGAAAACGTGGAGGTGTTTGATTACTGCTATGCTCCTCTCTCTACGGCCACGGCAGAGCCCGCTAGCATAGCAACATGCTAACACATTCGCGCCGCGCGCCAGAGCGTTTGAGTGCACCTACCGGCGCGGGAGAGGTATGACTCAACTCGTGAAAGTTAAGGTAAGAACATATATTACTACTGATTTTGGGTGGCGTGTTCCTTTAAATACATGCATGCTTAGCATTTTGTGAAAATAAATCATTATGGCTACATCGACAAACTCTTAGCCATGAGGTGTATATCCTCTGATTTTAATATTTACAGATATATAGGTATTTAAGCACAGCTCAGTTTTAAGACACTTAATGCCCAAAGTTGGAGACCATATAGAAATTTGCTACCATTTAAAAACCGGATTACTCTGGAATGGCTTATTGTACAGGGGATTGCATTACACCTTTGTCGGTTTGTCATGTGTTGAACAAAAAAAAGTGAGATATTCCACCTATTTGAATTGAGAGGAGTGCAGAGTATATAAGTATAGTATATATACTCTTTTGATCCCATGAGGGAAATTTGGTCTCTGCATTTATCCCAATCCGTGAATTGGTGAAACACACTCGGCACACAGTGAACACACAGTGAGGTGAAGCACACACTAATCCCGGCACAGTGAGCTGCCTGCAACAACAGCGGTGCTCGGGGAGCAGTGAGGGGTTAGGTGCCTTGCTCAAGGGCACTTTAGCCGTGCCTACTGGTTGGGGTTCGAACCGGCAACCCTCCGGTTACAAGTCCGAAACGCTAACCAGTAGGCCACGGCTGCCCCTGAGCTATAGAGTAATATGATTATTTCTTGAAAGTTAATTTTCTCGCGAACCGTTTATCACAGCAAATAGCGTCTATAGCACTGTATAAAAGATGAGAAAAAGTTCTTTCATGTGATGTCTGGGCTACTTCGCGAGTAGTTCAACAGAGAAGAATGGGCGGCCACACTTTGTGTCCGTCTACCTCATGTCTAAATAGCAGCGTGTTCCGAAGGTGTCGCCGGACCGGATTTAAATAGCCATCAGAATAGGTGCCAACTCTCACGCATTGGCCATGAGACACACGCATTTGATTAGTTATACACACTCACACGCCACACCCCCGATTTCTCACGCTGAAGTGTCAACCCGGTCGGTCAGATGCCTGAAAAATTAGTTTAGCCTATCTATAGATCTACCTGTTGAGACACGGTTATGCTTTCAGAGACGGTGAAAGGGTTCAAGTGCACCCCGTCTGTGGAATTTTCTAAATTTTCTCTCATTTGCGATGCTACTTCAGAAGCCGTCCCAGGCGCATTCCCCCCGCATTTCCCCGGCTTCAGGTATGCTTTGAGTATTATTGAGTAGGCTATTTTTCACGCTGAAGTGTCAACCTGGTAGGTAAAATACCTGGCAGATGAGGTTCAACTAAACTAAACCTATACATATGATATCACACATCAGGTGAACGTGCGGAATCTAAGCTTTCCAATGATATTAGCGCCAAGTTGCTGTGATAAATGGTTTGCGAGAAAATTATCATTGAACCGACGTGCAATTTAGGCTAATCATATTTGCATTTTGCACACAGTGCACACCCATTACTCTCGGTTTAATATTTCACTAACCCTTCACACAACACGTGGCAAACCCAATATCACAATAAACAGCAAACCGTAACGAATACGAGGATATAGCATGCCTCTGTGCAATAAGTGGTTCCTGAGTAATCCGGTTTTGAAATTGCAACACATTTCTACATAGCCTCATTGGGGCGAAATTATAATGTATTCTAATGTAAACTATTTGTCAGTAGGCTTACATACATTTTTGTAAATTGCTCAGCCGTAGATTATCCCACTATATGGTTCTTATATTGTCAGGTTCCAGCCAATTCCATTACAGATAAATTACTATATTTATATTGGCATGCTTCCTAGTGACATTAATGCAAAAATATGAAGAAAATCAAATAACGAGACACAAATATTGATATAAAGCCTGACATAAGCCATATGCAAACATTCACATTATGCAGATATGGTTACATCCTGAAAAAGGAATAGCATGTAGGCTATAGGCTATGGCCATTACAATGACCAATATATTAATAAACTAGCTGAATAACACAGGTGACCACTTCTGCATAATTTCATGTGCTGAAATATACACACATTTTTGAACATTTCTGAACTGTGAAATGTAGCATATGTTTTTGTGGTTTTGAACTTATTGCAATATCACCATAACTATTCCACCTGTGTGTGCATGGTTATAATTCTGAAGTGCAAAATAGCTTAGGCTACAGCACAAATATTTCCATAAAAATAAGCAAGTCTGACCTCTGAATTTATTTAGAAAGTGCACTTGATTGATGCATTTAAAAGTTAAAATATACAAACATTTCTTAAATTCTTACAAAACACCCACCCACTTTTTAAAATTGTTGTTTGGACCCCCTCACTTTTGCCGTGCAAAATACCAGTGCTGTTTTCAGCATCTGTTTAGTGCTTCATTGTCATTTTCTTTGGATTTACGGTTAGTTTGATATTTAATTTACTTTTGGACTGTTTGATTATATTGTTAAATGTTGGGACTGATGGGCACTGAAATCTGGGGAGGTATTTGATGATCACTATTACGTTCCATGTAGTTGAAAGAGTGTCAGGATTTCAAACAAACCATCCGCTTTCATTGAACGTCTGCGGTGCTGTAATGGAAACCTTATTGCGTAGCCAAGTAGCCTATTGAGTTTTTTTTTAATTATGCATGATTTACTTTTTATTAATTTCGTAGGCTGGCTTTATTTTGTTATATAGAAGTATCTAAATAACCTGTTAAAATGTACCAGAATTCAGGAAATTGCATCTAGTCCAAAAAAATTTTTCTGGGGGAGGACCCCCATACCCCCCCTCTGAAATGTCCCACCCACTTTCACAATGCCTCCAACGCCCATGGTCCTAGTAGTAGGCTAGATCCCTTTGATACCAATGTTCATTTAACTCTGGGACCCTGGTCCCAGGGATGGATTACTGCACGGGCCTTCCGGGCCCAGATCCAGGGCCCCAAGGTGTCAGGGGGCCCTGAAGCCCAAGCCTTTGCATGGAATCATTGCCTCAATATCAACACATCAGGATGTAGGTTATGAATCTGATTGAATTTAGTATTGGCAATCCCCAAAATGCTAGCCTGACGAGCCAGACCCACATTCAAATGTAGGGTCTGGGCACTCACCGTTTGCAGTGCTCAGTCCGAGGGGCGGGATAATCGGTTGTCTTTCAAATTCCCTCTGCACGCAATAGGACAGCACTGAGTCCCATGCGTTTTCCCACCAGCGGAGCTAGTTGGCTAGTTCAAACTTTTGCCATCTCAAAACAAGCTTAACTCGTGTCACACTGTTGGCCAACAGCAATATCCATCTTCTTTGTTTTCAAGTAGCAGGGAATTCAAGCCAAACCGTTGCAACTCTGCCATCAATCATTATGTTATGCCCCCCTAACGACTCTATAGACGATTTGATTGGCCTGATAGAAGTTAAATTTTTCGAGCTTACAAGCCAACGGAGAGTTGCTAGACTAGCCATGGAAGCAAATGTAATTTGCTGCCGCTAGGGTGTGTCTAGATTTCTAAGCTACCAAAATGCACCAGAATACAGGAAATCACATCAAACAAATGAAAAAAATTCTGGGGAGGACCCCCAAACCCCCCTTCCACATATGCGACAATTAGTGGGGAGCCCTTAATGCATGTGGGCCCAGGGGCCCGAAAGTTCATAATCCGTCCATGCCTGGTCCCTACACCTGAGAACCACTGATGTACGTTTTTTTTACTGTACGGTATAATGCTGAATGAGCCAAACTAAAATTTCCGCAGCAAAATTTTGGTTGGCCCCACCAAATCTCACTCCAAGGTTTTTTGAAAAGTTGGCAGCCCTGCATCAGCATGGTCTAGTATAGTCACATCCATAAACCCAGTTAAAATAGCCTAGTCAGCACGGTCTAGTATAGTCACATCCATAACGCCAGTTAAAATAGCCTAGTCAGCACGGGCTAGTATAGTCACATCCATAACGCCAGTTAACCCTTTAGGCGCCAGAGTTTTTTTTTTTTCGAAACGTTCGATTTTGACATCTTCATTTCAAATGGCTATATCTTAAAAGTGATAAGAGATAGAGGCTTTCTGTAAATTAGAGAAATATTAAGGATGACCCAAAGTTTATGTAGGGATTAAATTGCCATATCTAATTTGCATATTATGACATCATATGGTGGCGGCCATCTTGGATTATAGAATTTTTTTAGGAAAAGTCGCATGTTTGAATGATAAAATGCACCACTTCTTTCCCCCCAAAATGTCCCTCACCTTCTGTATGCTATATTGCACAATACTGAATGCTCAGGTAAATAGTAAGTAGTAAACAAACTGTGTAAATCATAACTAATAAATGGCAGAAACAAACCGAATGTCTGCCATCTAGTGGAGTGGAGGTGGAACGAAATATGACACCCTATTGGACAAAATCGGCCGTTTTATTCAGTGCCGCATCTTGTCGAGTAAACTCGACCGTGGCGCCTAGAGGGTTAAAATAGCCGTCAGCATGGGCTAGAACAGGGCAATTACACTACGGTCACATCCATAACGCCAGTGAAATGCTTTTTGTCACATCCTTAACGCCAGTGAAATGCCTTGGCATTTGTATGATGTGAATGATAACATTCATTTTTTCTGCATTTTTTCTCATGTACATTCTTCAGAAATAGCAAATGCTCAAATTTCATGTAATCATTCACATCATACCATACCATCACATTTTATTGGCATTATTGCCCTATAGTCATCAACAGAAAATGAACTGATTGCAAAAAAAAGAATGGATTTGGCATGTCATTTCCTGCGTGTGCGTGAGAGCGTGAGATTGGTGCTGAAAGTGTGAGTGTCGCGCCAGATGCGTGACAGTTGGCAACCCTGAGACATGCCTAAATTCTGCTTACTGCACATTAATTAGGCTAATATATTATAATATTCAGTTTTCATTATTAAAATCTTAGCTGGAATGATGTTTTTCCCTATCATCCTATTTTTAAACCAGGTGTACCTGCGGGCATGTTATTGGGCTACGGGTCTCCTACAGGAATGGTATGTTTGAACGGGCACTGCACTAGAAATATTTCATTTTTAATCCATACTTTCAGAACAAGTTCCTTGGTAACGGTGTCGCTCCTGCGGTGGTGGTCCTCTTCCGTGCTGTGAGAGCAGACCAGAAACTGCTGGGATACCAGGCTGCTGCTTATCTGGACAAGGCCAACTACAGACTGCAGACCATCATCTCTGCCCTGGCTGAGACGGACAACTGGAAGATGTGTGCTGATGGTGTGCTTCTGAGCAAGCACAAAGTCATGGTGCGATTCGGTCACACATTTGACCTTTTCAGCATTTTCTTCAGATTTGGCTTGAAAGTAAGTTTCAACCATTATTGTAAATGGTTGAGTGTTTGACATTTTTGTGCAATCAGGGTAAGGTTGCATGGGGAGCAGAGTGCCAGGAATACGCCACTATCCTGAAGGCGGAAGCTGGTCTTCTTGGTGCTAGCCCTGCAGCCCGTCTTGAGCTGGAATGGGTGAAGATCCCTAAAATTGTCACCACCTATGCAACCAGGTACTTTGTCATTCATCAAAAACTGTCAGGCTATAATGTACAATCCAGGAATATTTTTTGAACATATTTTTCCACCCAGGCTGGCTAAGTATATCCCTGGAGTCGCTCTGGTGGCTGGAGTCACTGTCAACAAAGCCAAGAACAGTGAAAAGGAAATTGAACTGACTGTTGCCATTCCCACAGAGAGGACCGTCGATGTCATTGTGAAACTGCCAGCGGTGAATATATCCAAATAGCCTCATAATTATTTTCAAACGAATGAATCATGCTGATGTTCATCACACCGCATGTTTTGTTTGTCTAGATGACTCTCTCCAAACTGGCCCTACCTCTGCCCATTGCCTTGCCTATTGGTGCTGATGCTGTTATTCAAGCCATTCCCGAGGACAACATCCTCGACCAGTTGCATTTCCTGTATGCTGAGGCTACCTCTGGTAGGAACAAATAAATATGCAGTGAAAGATGTGTGATTCACTTTTGGTCCCTGCTCATTTACATGAAAAAGTTCATATTTACTTTCAGCCCAATGTAGTTTGGTCCAGAAGAAACTGACCACATTCAACAACAGGAAATACACAATTGAGATGCCACTCTCTTGCTACCAAGTGCTGGCTCAAGACTGCACTCCAGAGCTTAAATTCATGGTGTTGCTGAAGAAGGATCAGATTACCCAGCAGAACCACATCAATGTGAAGATTGCTGATATGTGAGTATTCCTAAATATGAATGGCCCATTGCATCATAATGGTGTAGCTAAGAATGCTGATGATTTTGCTGTGTCCTCCTGTAGGGATGTTGACCTGTACCTCACTGGCAGTGATGTCCTGGTGAAGGTTAATGGTGTTGAGGTTCCTATTTCCAACCTTCCCTACCAACATCCCTCAGGTAAACTGAACATTTTCCTTTTCCTTTGATCCAAAAATACTTATTTTTTCCACGACTGTTCTATAACAATATGTTTCTGGCTTTAGTCCCAGTTCAGATTAGACAGAAAGCTCAGGGCCTGTCACTTTACGCTCCTAGCCTTGGTCTTCAGGAGGTTTACTTCGGCAAGGACACATGGAGGGTAAATATAGCTAAAATGTCACATCAGCATTGTTTTTTTTAGAAGAAATACAAGTGGATAAAACTCAATAAAAATGTTCTTTAGGTCAATGTTGTGGACTGGATGAAGGGCCAGACTTGTGGGCTCTGTGGTAAAGCCGACGGAGAGATCAGACAGGAGTACTCCACACCCAGTGGCTACCAGACCAAGAGCTCCATCAGCTTCGCCCATTCCTGGACCCTTCCAGCCGAGAACTGCCGTGACAACACTCGTAAGAAAGATACCTTTCAATATCCATCGGAAGCTTTGGCAGGAATGTTCTTCTCCTGTCTTGATGTGTTGAAATGCCTTTCTTTTTGTTTCAGAGTGCCGTCTGAAGCTTGAATCTGTGAAGCTGGAGAAAGAGTTGATTGGCCAGGATTCTAAATGCTATTCTGTTGAACCAGTGCTGCGTTGTCTGCCTGGTTGCGTCCCCGTGAAGACCATGCCAGTCACTGTTGGATTCCACTGCTTGCCCTCAGGTGAGTCTTATATATCACTTGGTGGCTAATAAACTGATTTCCTAGTTGATCTAAACATTAACGTTGTGCTTAACCCTAACCCTTATATATCACTTGGTGGCTAATAAACTGATTTCCTAGTTGATCTAAACATTAACGTTGTGCTTAACCCTAACCCTAACCCTTATATATCACTTGGTGGCTAATAAACTGATTTCCTAGTTGATCTAAACATTGACGTTGTGCTTAACCCTAACCCTAACCCTTATATATCACTTGGTGGCTAATAAACTGATTTCCTAGTTGATCTAAACATTGACGTTGTGCTTAACCCTAACCCTAACCCTTATATATCACTTGGTGGCTAATAAACTGATTTCCTAGTTGATCTAAACATTGACGTTGTGCTTAACCCTAACCCCTAACCCTTATATATCACTTGGTGGCTAATAAACTGATTTCCTACTTGATCTAAACATTAACGTTATGCTTAACCCTAACCCTAACGTTGTGAAAAGCTTAACTGAACCTACGCTTATTTTTCTTTTCTTTAGACTCCATCAGCCGCTCGGTGGATCTTAGCAACATCTCTCAGAAGAGTGTGGATCTGAGGGAGACTGCAGTAGCTCACATGGCTTGCCAGTGCAATGCAGATTGTGCATAGAATGTTTTAAATTCCAGCCCATATATTTATCAATTAGGTATGTCTGTCCCTGTCGTGATGCTAAATCCCATGTATGCAATCTATGCAAATGAATGAAATAAATAAACATTCAGCACTTACATTTGCAATTTCATCAATTTTAATTTTGTGCCAATATGCACATGGTTTATCAGTTAGTCATCCAGTCTTTGAATATTTGAAAGTAACTAAATGTACCGCATAGCGGTACAAAATATGACCGCCGCTCAGTCCTGTACATCCATTCCGCGAAAATAAATCATATTAATGAATTTGTCTCCATCTTCTACTCCATCCCCCACTCTTGAAACTTTTGTGTATGCTTGTTTGCACACATTCCGCACACAAAGTAGCCTACTGGCACTGCAAAGGTGAATAGATTTGTTTCTGGGCCAAAAAATGTGTAGCATTGTTATAAAACCTTTAAAATCTCTAAACAATCACAAGTAGGGCAGTTCATCACAGTCCATCCATTGCAACTGGACTGATGAAAGGTACACCTGTAGGCTACATTGTATTTGGGAAAAGCAGAAGGTAGCAGCATAATGTATTTATTTATTTATTATTAAACAAAACAATCCCTGTCAGTTCCATGCAGTTTTCAACAGCTATCAAGAAGAGAGGTCATGTCATGGATTTTTGTGAATGTTTCTTCTTCTACATATGCATAAGTTTAGCCATCTAGTTCAAATGATATTCAGCTTTATTGTCAATGCACAAATTAAATACCAGTAGTCTAAAACAAAATGCCGTTTTACCCAGTGGTGCAAATAACTGACATGTCCAAAAGGGCCTTCATGAAATGCGTTGCGAGACTTCATACACATTTTAACGGGCAAAGTTGAAGAGCTACTGTCCGTTATCGTTTGTGCAAATAATATGCTGATTCATGTTCCCTTGCATTTTGCAACTATGAGGTCCATGGTTAAGCTCAATCTTTTGACGCAATCTTTTGATTTTCACCCAGCCTAGTCCATGGTAGGCGCCCGATAGAAATATTGTTTAATTTTGCGATTGCGATATCCACGCACTGGCGCCCCCCCCTGCGACGTGTTCGCCCCCCGGTTTTAGAGCAAAAAACCGTGACTGTTAACAAACTATAAGCTATATAAGGTAGGCCCTATGCTAGGCCTATTACACAACACAAATTGTCACTAGGCTATGCTGGCGACCCAAATAAAATCTCCTTTGGAACCAATGGCTTACACCTTACAGTATCAAGCTGCCACCTCTTGGTGAAAAGTTAATAGTTTTGCATATCAGTTGTAGGCTAATACATTTCACGTAGCTGTGTGAATCACGGAAAGGGCGAATGAAGTGGACACTTCTAAATGGAACCCAACCCACTATACAGTAACTCAAGGTCTGTGGCTAAAGCAGCCATAATGAAAGCGTTATCATTGTTTGGATACTTCACACACACATGTTTTTTAATCGCAATAGACTACAACTACCAAGCTGGAATCAAAGCACATCGACTCCCCTCTCACACCCTAAACACGCACTTCGAACAAACAAAAAGCGCCTCAGTCTCACGGAATAGCCATAGGCAAAACTGTATCTGACCGGTGTAACGTTGGTACTAAATCATCCATCGCAAAGAATGATTTTTGTAGCACGTGCAACAAATATGTGTAGGTACAGCCCTGCCCTGAATACATCTCAACGTGCGCTCTAAAACATCTGGTTTAAATGGAGATGTAGATCATCACGGGTGCGTTAATAAATCTACATTGCGGCGAGTTGACACAAATTATTCACTTTGACGAATTTATGTAGTTTCAGTTACTTTACTTTGAGCCATGCTCTTCCTTACTTGAATCACCTTTGAAAATAGAGGATTGAAGTAGCCTATATGGGTGTTTGGGAATGAACGTTGACTCAGATGCTTTTTGAGACCTTGATCAGAAATGTCCCAGCCCGGTGTTTAGGATGCATCATAGACATGTTATCTTTCAGGTAGCCTATATATTTTCCATTAAAAAACCATCACGTAGCGAACGTGTTGTGGCTAACTCACTTAGCTCATGTTAGTAGCCTAGGTTATGGTCATAAGCAAATGAGATGACAGTCGAAAGATACAATTAGTGCTGTTATCGATTTGCTTGGTAGCCTATAAACGCATTTATGGTTTTCTACAAATACATCAATAATTTAATTTAATTTAATTTATTGTGCTTATAGAGCGCCAAAACATAACACATGTATCATGGCGCTTTACAGAATGTAGGCAATCAGAGAAAGAAGGAAAGAAAGGAAGAAAAGGAAAGCAAGAGAGAGGCCCATGGGTAACAAGGGCGAGGAAAAACTCCCTAGAATTGGATATATATATAGGAAGAAACCTCGAGCAGATCCACGACTCAAGGGCCTGACCCATCTGCCTAGGGTCAGTACATGACAGTAAGGTCTGTATACATGACAAATGCATATGATAGTCGGGTGTAGAGAATAAGACATGGTGTTAAGCACTTGAGCTGAAAGTTACAAGAGGTGGGATGATTACGTATCCGTTATGGTAATTCGTTATTCCTGATTTAGTGACAGAAAGTTCAATAGTCCAGCGTTGGGACTGTCCAGGGGAAGGGAGTTTTCGAGGGGCATGTGGTGGGTTGGCGGATGGGCCAGTAATCCGGGCAGAGTTGTCATAGGCTGGTGGTGGGTCGCTAGGCTGTACGGGCCAGGAGTCCAGATAGGGGGCAGTAATAGGGCAGTCGAGGATGGGACTTCAGGTGAGATGGGTGAGAGGAGGGCCAACACACGGATGGTTGATGACTGGTGATGATATACCTCACAAGTGAGGTACAGTAAGGGGGAAGAAAGAGAGATGTAGAGTGGGTTAGTATTACTGAAAATCAAAATGGTTAATGTCAATAAGTAATCAGTAGTACTATATGTTGTTACAGTATACCATGGTGGGAATAGGCAAGAGAGGGAGAGTTGAGAGAGAGAGAGAGAGAAGGGGGGAGAGGAGAGGGGGGGGGGGGTTGTACGGCGTGACACATGAAAAGTCCATGACAGCACTATGCTATAGCAGCATAACTAAGGCGAGGGGTAGTCGACACCAGCGCAGGTATGGTCAGTGACCACCATCGCACGTGCGACTGGGGTGCCAGTCACACGAGGACTCAGCAGGGTGGTCCATTCCAAAAAACCCTGAGGTTGGCCTCCATCACTCAACCATGCTAACGGTAACATTATTTTACCTACGTTCTGCTATTGATAGGATTAACGTAGCCTACCTGCAGTAAAAAACAAGCATGTCCGATAAACATTCTCAGATTTATTTCGGCTTCAAGAGGAAATGGGAATTACATGTCATGCAGAAATCATCCTACCCTTAGACGTTCTCTGCGGTAAACTACTGTAGCCTACAGTCTTGTCCTTGTAGGAAGCGTAGTGTCTTTCCAACCCACTTTAGATTAAAGGACAATTCCGGCGCAAAATGAACCTGGGGTTAATAACAAATGTGTACAGAGTTCGGCCGTTCGCTGGGATTTATTTTCATGCTAGTCGAATGTGACCAGTTTTATTGCAAACCGCTAATTAGCGTTTAACGCTAGCCTTCGGGGCACACGTACAGTAAAAAGGAAATCGCTATTTCTATACCACTAACAAGGCTCAAAATAGCACCACACTTACACAGTAGCATAATGAGGGTCTCTACATGTAAACCGAAGCATTGAGAACTTTTTAAGTGTACAGGCAGTTTATTAAAAAGAAACACATTACCGTTCACGTCTGGTTCACATACAGGCAGGCATCTTGGGGAAACAGAACTCTGGGATTTGAAGTGAATTTAGCGTGAAACGTTGTTGCTGAAAGGAAGCACTGAACGCAACAGGAGACGAGATGGCAGGTTATTTGAACGAATTTGAAGACATCGAGGATAAACCTTTTCGGTTTGATGGACGTCCTTATCTTTTCAAGCTGGAATATAGGCTACCGACAAAGAGCTGCGGGAGCTCCGTGAAAGGGCTACGAGAGAGAGAGCTACCTGAAGTCAATGCTACACACAGCCTCGTACTTCTGGAAACTGGTGGTGTACCTGCGGACTTTGTGAAGCTATGGCCACCGAAGAGGAGTGCCTGTGTTGCATGGAGTGGGACCTGTTGCGTTGTGACACCCAAGACACACAGTGTTTTGTAGAGTCTGAAGATTTCCCCTCATTGATAAACAGGGCTGTAGTTGAAACTATTTTCCATGTCCCGAAAATAAATTGGAGGCGGCGATCCATACCAGAGGGACCAGATGGACATCCACTAAGTAAGTACTAGACAAGTTATGTTACATCGGAGCTATTATTTCTGATAGGCCTATATTGAGCAAATTACGTTGATTTTAGTTCACATTGCCTGCCTGTAGGCTATGTGAACCAGACGTGAACAGTAATGTGTTTCTTTTTAATAAACTGCCTGTACACTTAAAAAGTTCTCAATGCTTCGGTGTACATGTAGAGACCCTCATTATGCTACTTTGTAAGTGTGGTGCTATTTTGAGCCTTGTTAGTGGTATAGAAATAGCGATTTCTTTTTACTGTACGTGTGCCCCGAAGGGTAGCGTTAAACGCTAATTAGCGGTTTGCAATAAAACTGGTCACATTCGACTAGCATGAAAATAAATCCCAACGAACGGCCGAACTCTGTACACATTTGTTATTAACCTCAGGTTCATTTTGCGCCGGAATTGTCCTTTAACTTCCAACAAAATTACGTCTCACTGCAACGATGCGCCATCTAGTGGACAAACGACTACTTATCGCCAATACTGGAAATGCAGCCATGATGATGATGATGAATATTTGTTTTGGCTTTCTTTTAATCCTACTGAATTTGTAATTATGTATCGGCCGTTCTAATACCGATAGTATGTGGGTGCCTGTGTGTGTGTGTGCATGTGTATATGTGTGCACCACCATCTACAGGCCAATGAGTGTACAGTCACAAAATGTACATAACTTAATTTTTTAGACCCCCCCATGGATGAAATTCTACGAAACTTGGCATACCCCCAGAGAATGTCAGGTTAATCATACACATAAAATTTGGTGCAGTTCTGAACGTCTTTACTGAAGAGAGGGGCGATTAAAGTAGAATGATATTGCATTTTAATTTTTTACCGGGGGGGTGCAAATCACAAATGAGTGATTATGGGTTGATGTGGGCCCTTGAGACCAACATACCATAAAAATGTCTTTATCCTCTGTGCCACGGTTCAGGTAGTTATTTAGGAAAAACTGAATTTTTTGGCCCAGCGCGGAGGGGGAGTGGCCCCCGGGGACCAAAGCTTCGCTAGCGGCGGTCATAAAAATACCAAACCTTGATTTTGTTTTACAAAAGTGACCAAGTTAACCAATTCAAGGTTTTTAAAGGTAGGCTAGTAGTGCCCCAATGGCCTAATGGTAACAAAAAGATAGATAGATAAATAGATACTTTATTGATCCCCAAGGGGAAATTCAAGGGTCTCAGTAGCATACAGACATTACACACAACATGCACTTACAGCAGAAATGGTAAATATAAGTATAAGTATAAACATATAACTAAACTCCACTGTACAATAAAGACAATAGAAGATAAAAAAAACTAACAAAACTAAATACTAAATATACAATATAAATTAAATTTAAAAAGTCCAATGTGCTTGAGGGTGATCAAGCATAAGACGCTTGTAGTGACAGGGCCGGGACTGGTAAGATGCTCAAGGGAGTGAGTGTCATGGTGAAGGTGCAAAAAGTAGTCCAACCATAGTCCTTTAATTATGTGTGCATGGTAAGGTGCTCAAGAAAGTGAGTGTCATGGTGAAGGTGCAAAAAGTAGTCCAACATTAGTCCAACAGTGCAACAGTGCAAGAATAAGGTCTAGAGACCAGCATAAATAATATGGACAAATAGGAGAGTAAAGTATAATGTAGACAAGGTGATATAAAAAACTATGTCAGTGCAAGAACAGGTTGAGGTAATAAGGTTAAAGCCATTCAGTATTGTAGCAGAAGCCTGACCGCAGCCATTGATCATGTGTGCTAATATACAGTGTAGCAGTAAAACAGTAGTGAAAACATTAGGCTGTGGACATTAGTAAAACAGTAGTAAAGCAGTAGTGGGCAGTCAGCAGGGTTGGGTAGTAACGGATTACATGTAATCTTGATTACGTAATCAGATTACAAAAATCAAGTAACTATAATCAGCCCAGATTACAATAAAAAAATTGTGTAATCAGATTAGTTACATTGTTGGGGATTACCTGATTACATTTTATCATGCAAGCAATGCAACTTTTTAATGATAGCCTAGTTATCTTTTAATTCGACAAGCTTCGGGCTTGCCGGTTCGATCCCCGACCAGTAGAAAAAATGTGGGCGGGAGAAGTGGTTGAGCACTGCTCTCCCATGCCCACATCCACGACTGAAGTGCCCTTGAGTAAGGCACCTAAACCCTCATTGATCCCCGAGCGCCATTGTAGCAGACAGCTCACTGCTCCGGGTTGGTGTGTGCCTCACCCCCACAATTGAAATGGACATGGTGTCATTCAATCTTGTCTCAATAACAAAATAAATCAGTCAGATGTGCACCACCACCAGGCATACTGCTTATTTTCCCCTGGGGGATGAGGGGGCACTGGAGGTCTTGGAGCGCGACCTCACAAGCAGGGACCTTCACCAGGAATTGGTGAGCTCCTTTTGATTTCTCTTAGAATGGTATGCTGAGTGATTTATCAAACAATAGTACTTTTATTTTGAGTAAATAATACCACTGGTTCTTTTATAGGTCATCACTCTTGGATTGGCAGGGGGAATGGATGTGAAGGACAGTGTCTCTGGCGCATACTGAAGCAGGCCATTAGGAACAATCTGGCCAAGAAAATGTCATGGCGGGGATTGAACGGGAAAATCCCGTTTGAGAAATTACATCTCAAATCAGTTGTTATGGGTAAGCATTTAAACTGTTCATCACTGTTCACAAATATCCTGTTCTCGGCTCTGACATTTTTTTCCCCAAAGGCTCCTGTAGCTATAGGGATATCAGGCTGAAACCATCATTCAACTGTCAGCCAATTCTTAGTAGAATTTAACTGAACTCAAAGCATTTTTGCAATGTGGAAGACAACAGAACCTTCACACCTATCTTCCAGATGATTAGTTTGTTTGACAATGCTTACAGTTCGCATAGTGAAGAAGATTGTAGCATACATTATTGCTGTTTAGAATCTGTTAAATCACTGACACTGAAAACTTGTTTTGTGTTTGTTCTCATTTACAGATGCAGTGAGGAGAAATCCATCATGCTTATCTGCTACAAACAAAGAAATTGAGGAGGCTGTGAAGAGGTAGTTTTACTGGGCTGGGGATAGGGAGGGTGGGAGGAAAAACCACCAGCTGCCTCCCAACCAGGAGCAACAAGCAGAACAGCTTTAATAAAACATATATCATTTTAAAATATTTTGCTTCATTTAATTTTTTTTGCATAACACACAGAACCTAGTTTAACCATATAACTTAATATGAGCCTAGAATACTAGGACATAGTAGGTTTAAATAAATAAATAAACAAATAAATAAATAAATAGAAACACTTTGGGTCAGTTATGGCATCACTTTGGGTCATTTAAGGCCTCTTTTCGGCAAGGTTTTGGGGTTTTGGCAACTCTTTGGGATATGTCTGGCTACATTTTGGTATTCCAAAATTGGTTTTGGCTGGGTTTTGGCCGCCTTTTGTTTTTCTTTTGGCAAGCCTAATTTGGCCTAAATTTGGGCCGTACATCATCCCAAAGCTTTGCCAAAATGGCATGCCAGTTTTGGCCCAAATTTGGGCCAAAATGATTTTGCTATCTGGGAAGGCTTGACTACACGGTGGTAGCGAAAATCGAAATCTGCTTTTGATAGCCTACCGGTGCCGCTCCACAAAACGAAAAAATATCTTAATTTGCTGTCTATTGTCAGTGTTGGGGGTAACGCAACTACGCAAATCAAAACAATGTCTTAATTTACCCTACTTCTTGACTGCAATGTAGTCAATTGCCTGCTTGACATGTCATTTTTATTTTTCTGTACAATAAACAAATACATCTGCTTTTGCCGCAGAATTACATTCATATTTGGCTGACTGCAGACACGCCACTTCCCTCCCCATATTCCAAGATTAAGATAGTAGCCTATACAAAAAGCACTTCATACTATCATAAAAATTTGTTAAAACGAATAGCTATTTGGAATTTGACAAAACACTGGTCCTCATTTTGCGAATGCGAGGACGATATGAGCCTGTTGCATTTAGTTAGATGTCCGAGTCACGCATAATGTTTGAAAACCACTGGCTCGTAATCACAATAATTTAACACACGACAGTTGGATAGCCTACTTCATCATGTCCCCATGCCTACATTTTTGTGAGTAGCATAGAGATCGTTAAAATCAATAAAGTATGGCTCTCCGTTTGGGTCATCGAAAATGTATATTTTTAATAGACTACCGTCGAAGATGCTGACTTGCAAAAGCCTCGGGATAACACGTTATCTCCACTATCATCAGTCATGCCCCTTGATCAAAGTGGGGAATGAAATAAAAGTTTGAGAACCACTGGCTTAACAAGTTACCTGCAGTCCAGAACACACAGAATCTGTTGCAATATTCTGATGATCGGCGATGATATCGGCAAATGTTTGTTTTCCAAAGTAAGAATTTCACTTCACCATGCACCTTCGACAATGAATAGCTCATTACACTTGTTACTGTTAAACGTAGGCCTACCTGGTATCATTACAAACATTATTCTGTGTCCTAAAACTGGCATATTTTATGGCATTGTGTCATGTAAGTTCGTTGCAAAATCTAGAGAAATGTGTGAGGTGGTCAGCGGGGGACAATTGAGACACACATTGGATTGTGTTATTACTTAAACATTCCACACTATCCACAGCTGTGGTAGGCCTATCAGGGGCAGGAGGATTACTGTTAGCGCAGGCTTTATATAAAATTCTTCAACAGAAGGCCTCGAATGTTGTCTTGTTTGTGGAGCGCTTTGCTTCGCTTCTGTAATCTCAGCTTCATTGAAAATGAGGGCTTCCCTCAATGACCCTCCGAGAATTAATAAAGGTTGAATGAATGAATGAATGAATGAATGAATGCAGGCTTGCCCAAAATAGGCTAAAGGCCTGTGGTTTGCGCAGCCTACAGTAAATAACAGACACGCCAGAATGTGCGTTATGATGCTTTTTTACGAGCAAGATGTTTTTGGTACCCTACGCACACTGCATGTTCTTAAATAACAATGATCATCAGTAATATTCGACCATTAATTTGGGTAAATGGGCAAGCGTGACCACCTTGATTGGCTGATGATTGTAATGCGGGCATGATTCCAAACACCTCCCTTACGATGATGAGTGACAGGACAGGTCTCAGAATGCGTGCGCTACACAAGGACGGAAGATGATGAATAACTGGGGCCGTAGGCTATTCACAAAGGCTTTTATCTTACTACTAGGAGTAGGCTACTCCTAAATCGCACTTAAAGATTTTAGCTTGGAGTTTTCTCTTAAAAGTTATTCACAAAGCCTTTCAGACAACTCCTAAACTAGGAGTGAGTCTTCGTTGCTATGTATGACATCATTACTCATGCACGAGCTTGACTGAAGTGACCACCTTGATTGGCTGACGATTGTAACGCGGAAATTCCAAACACCTCTCTTCCGATGATGAGTGACAGGTGACAGGTCGGAGAATGCGTGCGCTACAAAAGTAGTGCGAAGGACGGAAGATGATTAATAACTGAATAAAAAGGCCTTGCCTAAATGAATAAAGAGTAAGGCAAAACAAATAGCCTAGTAGCCTAATGAAACATAGGCCTATGGATTGATGCAGTAGCCTACCTTTGCAACATTATTAAATTAATCTGTCACCATATGCCTAGGCTACGTTTGCAAAGAGGAGAACATTTTAATTTGATTCACAATGAAACGTTGCATTTCATTTACATGTTAACAATGAGTAGTTTTGGTTGTTGTTGGTGGCGTTATCACTTTTATGAATGCGAAATTGTTCCCTCGCGATTGGAAGCTCCTGTTGCGCATAGGCTACGCATTTCAAAACATCGCAACGTAAAATGCCTCAAAAAAGCTGTTTATGAATAGGTCTTAGTGAGTTAGGAGTCCTCTCGACATAAGCTGTCCCAGACTTAGGTGCTACTTTTAGGTCTAAAATGCTATATGAATTACTTTTTGTGAAAAAATTAGGAGTCCTAAAGTTAGGAGTGGCACGCCCATTATTTTTAGGAGTTGCTCCTAAATTTGACAGTTAGGAGCTACTTTTAGCCTTAAAATTCTTTGTGAATACGGCCCCTGAATAAAAAGGCCTAGCCTAAATGAATCAAGGCAAAAAAAATAGCCTAGTAGCCTAATGAAACATACGGATTGATGTAGTATCTTTGTAACATTATTAAATTATTCTGTTACTATGCTTACGTTTGCAAAAGAGAACATTTTAATTTGATTCACAATAATGTTACAATTAATTTACATGTTGACAATGATTAGCCTAGTTTTGGTTGTTGTTGGTGGCGTTATTGCATGTTAGTTATGCCTACAATGCAAAATTGCTTCCTCACGATTGGAAGCTCCTGTAACTGCATAGGATTTCAAAACACGGCAAAATGCCGCAGGTTTGTGAATAGGTCTGTGAGTAAGGAGTCCTCTTGACTTCTTTTAAGATGTCAGAGGTGGGAAGGTGTGATTTGTTGGGGGCAGGGCCGATTAACTGGACACAAATGTCTGATGGCCCCCCTTCCCCCCAGCCAACGTGAATCGGGTGGTTAGTTAATAGGCCTATCGTGAAGATTTTTCCTGCCATCTAAGGCACGAGCGCATCTGTGAGGCCAAGCATCACCAAGTAGCTCGTTTGTTTACAACTAACATTCAATTTAATTAAACTGCTTTATAGGCTATGCCGAAATATTTTTCAACATTTTGAATATTAGTGTCGGGTGAATTGAAATGTTCTCAAAGTATCCTTATGGCTGAAAGCTGCTTGGGATCCCCCCGTCAAGCAATATAACCATACAAACGCGCTTCCTGCACTCATTGTTTCAAAAGGAGTAATTTTGGCTTTGTCAGAACTGAAGAGCTGTGGACGGCACAGCACGGTATGCCCAATGAAAATAAATTAACGCAACGCAACACAACACAGACCCCGCTTCTCTTGCGTCAGTCACTGACATGAACGAAACACAGAACCCGCTTCTCTCACGGCAGTCACTGACAGTAACCTAGAATAAATGCATGGGGGAAAACACTTCCCCATGACAAAGACATCGTAAAACACTGAAAGTTAATATTTTGTCACTAGCAACATACATCTGTCCTTTGACAAATGTGTTATGTTCCAAGTAGCCTATGCGTAATTCTGCTTCATAAAGTTGAACAAATACATATGCTTATTTCACAGAAAATATAAATAGCCAGTTAGGGTCTACAGTGCAGAGTTGGTAAGTTATGGTAGGCCAACTTGGAGTGAACATACAAACAGGGGAAATTCTTTCTCTTGTAGCTGAGTAGCCTCAGGTGTGCACGTAGACATAAGGCCGAACATGTAAGCGCCAATGAATCGTGCTCTCACGACAATCACGCCGTTAAACTTAAATAGGTTAACATCACTCTAAGTTCACCTTCAAGCAAGGAAAACGATGATTTGAAGACATCTGTTTCGTTGGAAGGGCAAGGGGTAGCAACAGGGCAACACAGAGACAGGCCCGATGGCAGGGCTGTTATGAGAGTATTAAAATATGGGATATTCTACGGGAAAACATTAAAACGGCAAGACAGCGGGGGAAAGTTAAAATACGTGATAAACACGGAAAAAGTTGGCATGCATTGTTTCGGTCCCCGTGCACAGGGATTATTTGTCATATTATTAATCACATATGATTATTTGTGAAATTGTGCAAACAGGCGCAACACATTTGAAAAGGAAGGACTGGTAGCATGCAAGCTCACGGGAAAGATTGATTTAAGGCGAGACACTACAGGTGAATAGGGTAAAATTTTTAACAAGCAGATATCACTATGAAACTTCCACAGTTGATTACTTACATTAATATGAGAAAAATGTATTACAAGTTTGCTGTAATTTAATGTTTACATATGCAAATTAGGCATTATCTAATTGAATATGCGCTAATTTGCATACATTTTAAGGCACGAAACCTGAGCATTGGATACAGCCAGGTTCAAAATTATGTTTTCATTGTGTTCAGATATTAGATGGGGAAACATTTACAGAGGGATTTATGAATATCTACTTTTGTTATCCTGTAAATCAGAAAATGATGCCACTAGCCCTAAAAAATCGATTTTTTTCAATGTTTTTAGGCATAAAATGTCATGTACGTCAGGCTAGGAATAATATATCAACAAACCCCTCTGTAGAAATCTTTGACATATAGTTAGGCATAAGTCTAGAAAGTTTGGTGTATGTACGTGCTTCTGAAGTGGAGTTTTTGAGCTCAGAGTGTGAGCGGAAACTCAGTTTGAGAAAACAGCCAATGAGATTCCGTTCTCAGCCTAGATTTGCCTTTGAACTTTCGCGATTGGTTGCTGATACAAAGGAAGTGTCCATATATGGATCACATAGCGTGATACATGAAAAACAGAGCTTTCCAACGGTAGTACACATGTTATGTTTTGGACCACGGTCGCGGGAGTGTATGCAAGGTTAGAATGCTAACTTTTGCTGAATTTAGGAGAAATATACAGGCGCGAGTAGACACAATATAATGAAATAAACACCTAAATGTGTAAATCGGACTTTTTTGTTGTAGTAGTGTGATAGAATACATGCTAAGGTAACATACTAGCTTAAAATCTCGAAATTGACCAGTGCATGAAAAAAACGATGTTTTCACCTGCCGTGTCTCGCCTTAAGAACGTTATCACAGTGTGTGGCTGTGGCGCGCGAAAGACAGCGACAATTGGCAGGGGAGGGTCATGTCTTTTTTAACAATTCTGTCGGAGGGTCATTGAACAATTTCTAGCAGGCAAGAGAGGGTCATGGAACTTTTGACTGATGCACTCAAAATTCCTCCGGTGGCCCCTTAAATAAATAACGAACAGTCCCTAGATTGCTGCTGGGCTATATGTCTTGGTTCATGTCTGTTAACAACTCATTGCCGTCAAACGCATAGCCTATCTCGCGGTTGTATCCATTACAAACAAACATGCAATGTGATCGTCTGGGATTGGGGAGAGGACTAAATGCTCTACTGAATAAGCACAAAGTCAAATATTTAAATGAAAAACACTCTTTAATAATAAAAAAAAATAAATAAACCGCTAATGAAGTAAACTTGTGACCATCAAAAATTGTTTATCGCCTATAACTCCGTGATAACAGGACGTAACAGGAAGGCATTTGGCTGAGCAACGGAGGTTAATATGCTCTATATTTTGTCCAAATGATGTCTGTCTATCATCGTTGCACTCGGAGAAAAACAGAATGTTTAATTTGTCCTGCGTTTCTTCTACGGCTGCAAACGGGATTCACTCGCAGTTAACCAAATATTTCTTTATTAGGGCAGGGCAGGCATATTTCTGGCTATTAAATTATTTCTAAACCAGTCTGCTAAAGTCTGTAGTGAAGTCTGTGTAGGGTTTTCCAGGCTCCATTTCTTTTTACGAGACACCCTGCTCACTTGAGCCATCTACCGGTTGTTTGGGTTGTTGCAGCGTCTCACTGGAAAAATACTAATTAAAGTCGTGTGATACCGCGTGATCCCACGCGCGGACCGTGAGTCAAGCTGGCCAAGTCGAAGCACTGCCCACTGTAGTGGTCAAACATTTATTTACGTTTAAACAATTGTTTTCGTCTGCACATATTTCTCTCCAGTCGGAGATGATAGTTTAACTTTAGAGTACTATAAATAATGAAAGAGGCTATTGTCTATTGACAGTCTGACTCTGGTCAGTAAAAGTTGACTTTTCAGCCGGGGGGGGATTGGATGTCCCCACCAAAGCTGAGACCAAACCTACGCCCTTGCACTGGAACAATCCTTCCTAAAACGCGGTGGGGGGGCCCTATCACAGAAAACGAAAACTCTCAGACCAGCAGCATATGTCCAAATTTCAATCTTAACCGTTCTATTTCATCAGAAACAATCTGAAAACAGGGCTTTAAGTGTAAAATACCGAACTTGTCCTTTAAGAACATTTCTGTTCACACAACACATTATTTGCGATCTACACACCAATTACAGATACAGAAGTATCAAATGGAAATATAAAGTCAAGTCAACTTTATTTATATAGCACACTTCATAGGTCATTCAATTTGTAGTTTCTACATCAGGTAAGTTGTATTTGCCATAGACTGTACATAAGATAAGCTACCAGACAAACATAACATTCAAGTAAACAATAAATGAGTAAATAAGAAGGCACATACAATGAAGAAATAAGAGCAGCAAAATTGGGTTGAAATTGTGCATAGACAGTCAATATAATAGTGCAAAGTCAGGCCAATAAATGGCTGAGGTAGTTCTGTTTGACCTAAGTAAGCAAGTGGCATAGTGGTGCAAGTTATGTAAGAGCAGCAGAAGTGTTGTGTTTCCAGGACAACAGGACAACAACAACAAGTTGCAAAGTGTGCAAGTGTACAAGTGGAGTAGTGCAAGGCAGCCATTGTAAGTCCAGGATGTTATGTAACTGAGGGTGGAGGGGGGAGAGAATTCAGCATCCTAAGCCTGGTGTATGAAGCTGTTGGTGAGTCTGGTGGTGCGGGAGCGCAGGCTTCTGTACCTCTTCCCAGAGGGCAGTAGATCAAACAAATTGTGAGTGGGGTGACTTGCATCACTCACAATTGTGGTCGCTTTGCGGGTGAGGTGGGTAGTGTAAATGTCCTTCAGGGAGGGGAGTGAAGCACCAATAATCCTTCCAGCTGTGTTCACTATGCGCTGCAGGGCTTTCCTGTTGTATTCAGTGCAGCTTCCGCCCCACACAGCGATACAGCTGGAGAGGATGCTCTCAATGGTGCCTCGGTAGAATGTGGTCATGATGGCTGGTGGAGCACTTGCTCGCCTGAGTTTCCGCAGGAAGTAGAGGCGGCGCTGAGCTTTCCTCGCCAGTGATGCAGTGTTGGTGGTCCAGGAGAGGTCTTCACTGATGTGCACCCCCAGGAATTTGGCGCTGCTCACTCTCTCCACCACAGCACCGTCAATGGTCAGTGGCAGGTGTTGGATGTGACCTCTCCGGAAGTCAACAACAATCTCCTTGGTCTTGCTGACGTTCAGCAGGAGGTTGTTGTCCCTGCACCATGAGGTCAGAAGGTCGACCTCCAACCTGTAATGAGTCTCGTCGCCCTTGGTAATGAGACCCACCAGAGTTGTGTCGTCAGCAAATTTCACTATGTGATTGTTGCTGTAGGTTGCAGTGCAGTCATGCGTCAGCAGGGTGAAGAGCAGCGGACTGAGCACACAGCCTTGGGGGGCCCCCATGCTCAGTGTGATGCTGCTTGAGATATTGTTGCCAACACGTACTACTTGAGGCCTCTGACAGAGGAAGTCCAGTAGCCAGTTGCAGAGGTAGGTACTGAGTCCCAGTTTGTCAAGTTTGCAGATGAGTTGTTGTGGTATTATGGTGTTGAATGCAGAACTGAAGTCTATAAACAGCTATCTCACATGAGTCTCCTTTTTCCAGGTGGGTGAGGGCTGGCTGGAGGGCAGAGCAGATTGCATCCTCTGTGGACCGTTTGGCTCGGTATGCAAACTGGAAGGGGTCCAGGGTGGGGGGGAGAATGGATTTGATGATGATGGGTGTCAGTGCCACAGGGTGGTAGTCATTGAAGCAGGATGGAGCAGTTTTCTTCGGCACAGGTATGATGGTGGCAGCTTTGAAACATGATGGGACGATGGCTTGCTTCAGGGAAGTGTTAAAGATGTCTGTGAAGACATCCTTAAGCTCCTGCGCAGTCCTTCAGCGCACGACCTGGGATGTTGTCTGGGCCTGTTGCCTTACGGGTGTTGATAGCAACAAGTGTCCTCTTCACGCTGTCGGCAGAGAGGCACAGGGGCTGCTCGTGTAGAGGGGGAGGGGTCTTCTGTGGGCAAGTGCTGTTTTGTGCTTCAAAGCGAGCAAAGAAGCGGTTCAGATTGTTGAGCAGAGGGATGTTGCTCTCAGCTCTGTGGAGCGGGCTTGTAGTCCGTGAGGGCCTGAATGCCCTGCCATAGGCTTTGTGCGTTTCTGCTGTCTTTGAAGTGGGTGGTTATCTTGTGAGTGTATTCCTTTTTTGCTTCCTTGATGCCACGGGACAGGTTGGCTCTCGCTGTTCTCATGCCAGCTTCATCCCCAGCTCTGTAGGCGTTGTCTCTGGCCCTCAGCAGCCTGAGGACATCCCCTGTCAGCCATGGCTTCCAGTTAGCCCGAGTGATGATGTCTTTTGTGTGGGTCACATCATCGATGCACTTGGTGATGTAAGAGGTTACAGTGTCTGTATACTCCTCTATGTCTGTCTGGTTGTTGTAAGTGGCTGCCTGCTTAAACATTTCCCAGTCTGTTGTGTCAAGAGCATCGGAGGCTCCCTCAGGCCACACTTTTACCTGCTTACGAACCGGTTTGTTTGCTTTTACTCTTTGTCTGTATGCGGGCATTAGCATAACAATGATATGGTCAGAAAGTCCAATGTGGGGGAGGGGGGTGGCTTTGTATGCTCCTTTGTGTGTAGTGTAGACCAGGTCCAGGATGTTATCTCCTCTTGTTGGAAAATCAACATGCTGGTGTAGCTTTGGAAGTACAGTTTTAAGATCAGCATGGTTAAAATCTCCAGCGAAGATGGTGAAACCGTCTGGGTGTGCCGTCTGTTGTTCACTGACAGCCTGGTACAGTTCACTAAGAGCCGCGTTCCTATCGCTGTTATTGTTGGTAGGCGGGATGTATACTGCGACTAGCAGAATCGCAGTAATTTCCCTTGGCAGGTAAAAAGGACGGCACTTTATGATCATAAACTCCGCCAGTGGTGAGCAGTGTTTGCATACTACTACAGTGTCCCGGTACCATTCGTCATGGATGTAAACACAGATTCCTCCTCCTCGTGATTTTCCTCCCTTTACAATGGCCCTGTCTGCTCGATAGCATGCTAGCTGCTCCAGTTGTACAGCAGAGTCCGGAATGTTGTCATTTAACCAAGTCTCTGTTAAGTGACAGGCAGCAAGATGTAACCGTTAACTAGCATAACAGCTAATCTTATCGTTTCATTATGTTGGTGACGTATGTAACGGAGTTAATAAATAAATAAATATTTCATATTTTATTTGCAATAGCTTCGTGAACCTTCACCAAATCCTGATTTATTTTCGTTTCCCTGTATTAGTTTTAGAGCATGTGAACCTGTACTGCCCCTTTAAGAGACTAAGTTTCATTTTGTTGCCATCTCCGGTTTTCCTCAGTCTGCGGTTGCTGGTCTGAGGAAAGGTATACTTGTTTGTTAGCCGCATTATGAACATTTGTTTTACTCAATAAAATATCCATTATAATGCAGTCATAAGGGTGTAGGTGATGTTAGTGAACAAGCAAACTTAGATACATACGGTGTGATTTTGTATTTGATGCATTTAGATTAAGTACACTGTTTTCTCTGCTAACAGGCTACTGATATCCCGTGTGTATGAAGACTGCATGTCACAAGTTTTCTTGTTTTATGTCAATGTGTACAGCTCCACTTCGATGGAATAAAGCAACCAGAACACCAGTGCATGGCCATTCTTTACTTCAAAAGCAGACTCACACAGAACGCAACGCAGGGCCCGTTACACGTACATCGTTCGAGACTAGAGATGTAGTCCACTGAGTGGATTCGCAAAAAAACAACATAACTTCTCATAAGTCTATCGAACAACAGTACTTTCTTTTCGTGAAAAATTATCTTCTAAATTCACACACATCATATGTGACATTCGTGGCACAATGCAAACAGGACCAAAACATAATTGTTATCTCTCCATTAACTCCTGTTCATATTTCTTTTGAAAGATAGGTCCCATGGACCGGAAGTAGAAGGGCGTGCACCAACAAACAACAACAGAAGGCACCAGCCAATCAAATTACGGTTATACATCAAGTCATTTGCATACATGGATTTCTATGGAACGTCACAAAAACATGCGTGCGCAACCAAGAGGCAGAAAGCACCATAGAACAGCATAGAGCAATGCAAATGAGCAAAAGAATAAAATGAGTTTTTGTGCTGAAAACTGCACCAATTCGAAATCACGATGGTTAGAGAATGTTAAATATGTTCAATATCCCTAACGGAATGCATGTCTTCGCCAAAAATAACAAAATACGATGTTATATTAATAATCCAAATGAACGTCAAACTTTGAAATTTAGTCTGAAATGAGATGTTATTATCATTGAGACAACAGGGGTATACAAAAAAATCCTATTGTAGCTTACAGCAGCCGACTATTTAGGTTAAGTTTATAACATTGTGGACGGCCACCAATCGTCTTCTGCCTCACGGCTGCGCGCGCATCTAGTTTTGTTGGTAAACGGGAAACCCGTGTATAGAGCATCGAAGTCCCGCCCCTCCTCCGAGAGAGCTTAGTTTCCGGAAGTAAATTTCCCATTCATTTCTCCCATTGACGTTTTGGAAAAATCCGTATCTAAAGAGTTTTAGAGCATGTCTTAGGCTAATCAGCTACGGCGTAACTCATAAGCATACAACATATCATTTCGAGTGAAAAAATTAAGAGAAAGTCCAAAAAAAGTCAAAGGTACAAGACTGTGTACATATTTTTATTTCCGAGCGAAGGAACTACTCATCCCATAAACCAGTGGTTCTTAAACTTTTTGTCTGGCGACCCCACAAAAAAGTATGGCGAGGTCTGGTGACCCCACTTTCCCCAAATCTATTCTAGGTCCTTAGCCTACTCAAATACCCCCCTCAAACGTTAACAACTAAATCAAGCAAAAACTAGAAAGCAAAGCATTTGTTTTATTTACTCCATATGAACAAGAACCGAAAAGAAAACCAAACAATCACGATTAAACAAGTGTAGGCTGCCGCCATATCAGATCAGAGTGCTATGTGCGTAGCGCACGCGCATACACAAGCACGCACACACACATACACATGCAGCATTAGGCCTACAACGTTACATTAATTAAAGCAGCCTCCTGTCTACCTGCATACACAAGCACGCACACACACATACACATGCAGCATTAGGCCTACAACGTTACATTAATTTAAGCAGCCACCTGTCCATTTTGGCTAGTAGGCTACCTATGTCTTTTGTTTTGTTTTACTTAAAATAGCGGGAACAAGTTGAGTTTGCGTAGTGGGAGCAGATAGTTACATTGTTTCCAGGCCCGGAGTGGGGAATCGGGAGAATCGGGAGAATTCCCGGTGGGCCGCTTCACTTTTGGGCCGGTCGAGGGAAAAATATTAACATTTGCCACGTTAATATCTTCTCAGTTGGCTACACACGTTCGGATCCTATGCCTAACACCACAGCCTCTGCATGGGTTGTTTTCCCCTCCCAAGAAGAGTTAATTTGTTGGGTCCATATAGCCCGTCTTTTCTAAAAAGTTTTCTCAGATACCAGCTGGGCCGGCCCTACCGTAGTGATAAGCGTCAGGGAGGATGGATGGTAGAAAGAGGCTGCCAAATCTGCCAAGCTTCCAGATTTTTTTTGAAGAGGACAGAATAAGTGGCAACTGGTAAATTAGCCATGATTATAGCGCCGTAGCCTAATTATTGGGCTAATACTGGACGTTGTAGCGTTGTCAACCTATTCGCAAGCAACATATTAAATTGAACTCATAAATTGAACTCAATAATAATTTCAGACTGAATACAGAAAATAATTGGCGACCCCACGGAAGTTTTTGGCGACCCCATTTGGGGTCGCGACCCCTAGTTTAAGAATCACTGCCATAAACCACCGCGCCTCACTGAAAAATATATAAGCAGCACGAACCAGCGCGAAATCATTTCCAACCATTTTTCTTAACAGCGACAGCACGCGAACCCTTTCCTCCAAACAATGATTTTTATATAGTTAATAGAAGTTATTTCAGGAATAATCGTGTAAATAATAGTATTTTGGTATTGAATGTTATATTTACCATCGTGTATTTTATCTTGTGTGTGTGAAACCGGTTAACGTTAACATTAACGTTAGCAACATTGTGCAGTGCTTCATATCTGACTGCCATCCTGATGCATGGACCGGTGCATGGTCTGCTCTTGGACCACCATATTCAGTTTATTAACTTGCTGTGAATTATTACACAAAATGTTCATTAAATGTACGAAGAACTATTTCTAGGTTAATGATTGATGATATGGCTCATACAGTATAAAGGCTACAGTAGCCTAGCTAATGTTAACTAGCATTACCAACCTCCCTGCAAAACTCACCACACAACTTCGTAGGTTTGATAGGTCTTGTTCCTCATGCTGGCCCTTACAAAACCCACAAGCTGACCCTCGACACACAACAGTCAATAATGTGACCCGATTTAAAGTGGTTTTCACCCCTTTGGACACTCTTGATTTCGTCCTTGAAACAGTGAAATATTCACGGGGGCATGGACGGTTTGCTAACCATTTTACAGCAGTGTCTAGCCGGTGGTAGCATCCAGCCTGTGCTATCAGCTAGCTAGCTAGTTCAAAGGTTTAAGTACTTAATGGGGATATACAGGGAGCCTGTCTCAAATCGCGTACTTCTGCACTTACAATACCTAATTTGAGTGCATGAGGGTGTTCACACTGACAATTCCAACGACACGAAGGGCGCTGCAAGTTCCCGGATGGTGCACTCATAACGGTCAAAAAGCTGAGTGTGCAACGCTGGACACTTTTCGCCCTTAACGGACGCCATCTTGGCCAGATAGCGGAAGGGGAGGGAGCGTTTTCAAACTCGTGGAAATCGCGGTTGAGAAAGCTGAAGCAGCAGCAGTGGAAAACAGACTTTACAGAGGTACAAGCAAGTTATAACATAAACGGTTCATGTTTTGACACAGTATGACCATGTCACTGTCGAGTTGAGGACGCCAATAAAGTTATGTTAAAATGTTTGCGATCGTCATTTCCGTGAAGTGCACAGAGTTAGTGTTTGATATGAGACAATACTATTTTGTTAAAATTTGTGCACTCCGCCAGTAAGCACACAGTGCACATAGTGTACTACACGAAAGTGTACTCACGTAAGTACACCATTTGAGACAGACTCAGGGCTTTTCAAGCCTCGACTAAGTTGATGTTTCATATAAACAACAATTCATATTCATAGAAACAACAAGGTCACTAAAACATAATATATTTCATACCTGTGTTGCAGCATGTAGGCTAATGTTAGCAGCATTATAATGACATTCTAATGTCTGAAAGGCTAATGATTAGCCTGTCGGCTAACTGAAAAGTTAAGTGTTCAAACTAGCATTTCCAGTGTTCTATTTGATGGTGTATTGGCCCTGACTAAGTTTGTGTGATATATAAACCACAATCCTTGTTGATACAAGTACCAATGTTCGTCTAGAAAGTTTCTATTCACATTAAGAATTTCGCCATAGGCAGTAAAAGACTCCGACATCTTTGTCAATAATTTTCGCTGATAACGTTTTAAACTATGACCTTAACGGCCTTTCCACCAATCAGAGGCATCACTGTGGGATTGTGGGATTGTTCAGGATTGTGGGTAATGAAGTACTTATCCAAGACATCGCGAATAAAAGACATTTATCTCAAAACAAGGTTAGTGCCCCGTGAACTTTTGCCGTCTTCGAGCATACACAATCGCTTAGTACAGCCGTAGCTGGTTTTGAGTCTACCATGTGCAGTTAAGTTTTTATGGCTTATACCCGAATTGTCAATGGAGAAATTGCATTGAATTCTTACTTCCGGAAACTCCTGTGGGCGGGACTGTGATGCTCTATAGCTTCCTATTTGCGGGAACGCCCACTGGCATGCATTGACGGAACGTGTGGGAGCTAGTGATGGGTAAATGAAGCCTCGAGCGCTACTCGGCACATTTCCCTAATGTGCCGAGTAATGTGTCGAAGCTTCGAAACATGGAAGATAAGGAAAACACAGCGACATCTGGTGGTTTGCAGAAAGCCCCGCAGTCACGGAGTAGTGAAAAGAATCCAACGTTCAACACAATGCCAAAGCTTGAAATGTTCTCATTCATTACATTAAAAGTGTTGCAAGAAATGTGCGTTTGTTTCAATTCAATACAATAAAATACGATTAGGCAACATAATCCCGTCACTCGTTATCACATGAAGATTGGTGTTTCCGTGGAGGCGTGAAATCATGTTATCCCAGTCAATGATCCAATCGGTCTCCCATCCACTTAACGACCGCAGTAGACACTACTTAGCTTCTGAACCAGAACGAAGTATTATCAACCTCAACACGCTATGGACGAGAGTGAAAAGGAAACGACTAGGCGCCTAATTAAACCAAACCCTACATGGCCTGACATAGTTTGACGTTTCATGAATCAAACTTTCAATAAAAGGAAAATATTATGTCAGCCTGTTAGGCCTACATAGAAATTATTAGCCTGTATTGCTTTTAAATGACATGATTGAAGTTGAGACAAGATTGCAACGCAGACACGTTTTAATGTCATTGTTCTAAATGGCAAAGCTTTAGGCTAGGCCTAGGCTATTTCTTTATTTCTATGTGCATGATATTATGGATTATGGACATTTTCCGGAAAGAAAAGAACGTAAATTCACAAACAGAGAAAGCATCCTATATAAATCAGGGCTACCCACAAATTTCGCCTGGCTCTTGCAATACAACACAACTCATTCCGACACTAGAGCGGGTGCCCTGGTTCGCGCAATTCAAAGCCTTTGAATCAGATTCTGAAGCAGTCACGTGGGTGTGTGTCCCAAACGAAGCTTCAGACGTCACACTCACAAACCGAGGCCTCGTTTGTCATCAGTCACGTGATTTTTATGGAAACGACACAAGCCTCGAACCGGGGCTTCATCTGGCACGCCCCTTTCTGCTCGACACAAGCTCCGAAGCCTCGCTTCATTGGGCACATCACTAGTGGGAGCAGTTACTGCTATTCTCCTTAAGTCAGAGCAACATTTTAAATTGTTCCCTGTTATATTTAAGTATTATATTGTTTTGTATTTCTATGTCGCTTTGGACAAAGGCGTTCGCCGTTGCCAAATCACATAACCATAATAACCATATAAATTGAATGGCCAAGGCGTGGCGTTTGTGTTGACGTATGGCCCGGAAAAAAAATACCACAAGGGTCATGTTTGGAGGGGTTGGGTCTCACAGGCGAGCTAGCTGGCTAGCTTCCCTGTCAAGCAATTTGTGCTTGTGACTTTTGATTTTACAAGACGCAAGATTACGGGGGGAGGCTGACCTTTATATCGGTTTCCCCCCCGGATCTGGAGACATGGAGTCACCTACAGAGGCAGAACTTTTGGAACGCAGGTAATTGACTCACAAGTCTACTAGATTTTATCTCCGGTTTTGACAGCTAACCTTAGTGGTAGCCACCTATCGCCCAAATCCGTAACAGCTAGCAGCTAGTCGGTGAGCTAAGTAATTTAGCAACGCACATCTTGGAGATTTGCATATCTGCCCTTACTAATTGTTAAGGTATTTCTGTGGAACTTACCCACTCTGCATGAACATATTGACAACGGCTGAAATCATAATATACGAAACTGAGCAGCTAATGCAAGAACTGTAAGTTAGGTTAACGTCATTGTAGCTAACGTGAACTTACAGTAACGTTCATGTTAGTCGAGTCGCAACGTTTTAGTCGTTTGGTAGACTTTAACTCTACAGACAGGCTTTTTATTAGTTTTGTGGCATAGCTAGCTGCTACATGTGTTGATGACGCTAGGTAACACAATAGATTAACAGTAATTTAATAAATGCATTCACCGCGGCTCTCTGAACTGGATATGAGGAGGCTAGTTTTCAATAGCGAGCTAACGTTAGCTAACTTCACCACCGGACGTTTTGGCTTTTTTTTTAGCCCATGTTGGTTGTTAACATCACAGTTTTATCAGGGCACATCTAGAACATGAAATGGTCAAATTGATATTATTTGTAATTTTTCTCCCCTTCAACTTAACCAACTTGCGGGAAATCCGTTACGTCCGTGACGATACCTAACGTATATCTAAGCTAGCTAACTATTAGTTAGCAGCAGACCGTAGCAAACGTTGACTTGATCTGTCACCAAAGATCCTTGATAGAACTACCTGCTCCGCTTAAACCCTCTCTGGTTGTTACCATTGACTGTAGAATGATTCTATGTCTAGTTCTGTGGTTGTTACCTTAACTTGATTTGTCATAACGTAATGTCATTTGGGGTAACGTTAGGTTAGACAGCCTTCTTTCCTCCGTCAGTATCCTTATTATCGACAGAAACACGTTATGCTGTAAATTTGCCATTGCAAAGCTTCAGTATTGATTGTCAGCCACTAACCATTCGTTGTCTTGTCTTGTCACTTTTAAACAGTGATACTTTTAACTTGAAATAGAAATTAAAGCAGTTTCATGGTATTTTCTTGTTGTAGTTATGGGCCAACCAACAGTCTCCTACCAAACTGACAGTCGTTTAATGGGAAACCCTATGTTATTGTCTTAGTTGTATGGGTTGAATAATGTATGCAGTATAAGCATCGTTTTTCATTCTCCTTTTATTGTTTCGTCTCCAGTGCAGCGTTTATTTTCACAGTAAGACTTGGCATGTTTGTGGATATTGTCAATGCCATTTGTATCTGTAGTCAACACTGGACTAGGAAATGGGTGGTTGTGGGGATGTAGAGTTGCTGAGGGCACATCTGAGGGAAGAAAGTAGACGCCTTCAGCATTCTTCTGTATACAGGTCTTGTAGTTCTAACCTTTTAGGCTTCATTTAATTGGAGAGCAAGCATGTGATGCTACTTATTCAGGCCCCATTCGGCACATCAAACAGGTCTGCTTAAAGAATATCTGTTTTTAGGTCAACAACACAAGACTGCGTTCTTACCTTACTGGCCCGTCTGTATTTGATCAGCAGGGGCATTTGTTAATGATATGAAATCAACTTTTTCCTACCAAAATGCAATGAATGAGGCTTTTGTGGTTTGCGTAACCTACCCAAACCACTTTGTCTTCAGGCAGGGGAACATGTATGTTTTCTTGTGGTTTTGAATAGTAGGCTGAGATTGTTCTGAAAATAACGCAAAACTCCAGGGCTCAGTGCTGATGCCAGAGAAAAGGAGGAAGTCCTGGATCTGAGCTTGCAGTTTAATTGTTAGACAAGCTACTTTTCAGGATTATCATCACATGCTTGTTCTCCAATTAAATGTAGCCTAAAAGGTTAGAACTACAAGGCCTGTATACAACATGCCAGATAGGCTACATCTCTGTTTCCCACTATGCGTCTGTTAATCCTCTGAAAGGAAATTTCAATCCAGACAGGTACCAGCTACTGCAGCCTTGGTCTAATCTTGGGTCAGTCTCGGTCTAATCTTGGGTCAGTCTCGGTGTGTGTTCCTCTGGGTCAGTCGTGGTCTAATCTTGGATCGGTCTCGGTGTGTGTTCTGTTCCTCATGTTCCATGTGTTGTCCTCTCCCAGGAGGGAGCTTTGGAAGCTGCTGTCCAGCCTGAAGACCACAGTGGAGGGGCTGCTGTCCACAAACAACCCCAATGTGTGGTCGCGCTACGGAGGTCTTCAGCGGCTGCACAAAGACATGAGCAGCATTCTGAGTCATGGGCTGAAGAATGAACAGGTATGCTTAGCCAGAGCAACAGTCCTACGCTGGGACCAATCAGATTAATGGCAGGGCCCAAGAGAAGGCACACACAATAGGCTTTCTTGAGTCTCACAGTTTTAAGCCAGAGACTTTCTAATGAGGAGACACAGCACTCAAAAAATCCTCCATAGAAATGCATGGGGTTAGTTTGTAACGTTGTCTACACATATCCCACCCCTTCCTCGGCAAAACGTCGACATGTGAATACATTGAGCCAATCATGTGTTGTGAAGACATCTTCCCAATCATGTGTTTGCCGCTGGAGCAAGATTGGTGTCGTGAAGCCTTGCGTACGTGCATTTCTGCTGAATAGGATGCCCGATGAGTGCCCAAAAAGCGTTGCTATATGGCCGCCGAGTGGAGGGACTTGCCTAAAAGGACTTTGTTTAAGCTAACTTGTGCAAGGATATGTGGATGAAATTCATTATGTTTTCCATGTTATTTGGGAAAAAAAAGTATAAGTATAGAAAGTATACAGTGGGGAGAATAAGTATTTGAACCCATGCTAAAGTTCACTAAAGTTGACTGTGTTAGAAATTGATCTTAATGCCTTAATTAAAACAAATAGTAAAAATGAAGAATGTATCGTAAATAAATAAATGTTCTTCCTTAAATTACAGGGGCAATAAGTATTTGACCCCTATGTTAAATTCCCATAGAGGCAGGCAGATTTTTTATTTTTAAAGGCCACTTATTTCATGGATCCAGGATACTATGCATCCTGATAAAGTTCCCTTGGCCTTTGGAATTAAAATAGCCCCATATCACATACCCTTCACCATACCTAGAGATTGGCATGGTGTGTTTTTCAGTTTGCCTATTAGCTGGTTTGATTTGCATTGAACCCAATGAGCATTTTAGTCAACTTTAGCATGGGTTCAAATACTTATTCTCCCCACTGTCTATACCCTTTTGATCCCGTGAGGATAATTTGGTCTCTGCATTTATTCCAATCTGTGAATTGTGAAACACACTCAGCACACAGTGAACACACAGTGAGGTGAAACACACACTAATCCTGACGCAGTGAGCTGCCTGCTACAGCGGTGCTCTGGGAGCAGGGAGGGGTTAGGTGCCTTGCTCAAGGGCACTTCAGCCATTCCTACTGGTCGGAGTTCGAACCGGCAACCCTCCGGTTACAAATCTGAAGCCCTAACCAGTAGGCCACGGCTGCCCCGTGCCAACTACTCAAATTCCATTAAACCCAACCCATGTAGGCTAGACCTTAATTTCACAGCCTAGGTATGTTAGCAACACAGTGCTTGAGAGCATTGATTGTATAGAACAAATAAAAAAGAAACCCTGCATGGAATTTATCTGGGAATACTGAAGGTAGGGGCGAGCTACCTCGCTGGCGTATTTTAATTAGGTTCCTTGGTTAAAATATAATGTAGGATACGTAGGTTTTTCACAAAGTTGCATCTGCTAATAAACTTAAACATGAACAAAAACAAACGTGATTTCCTGTGAAATCCCTGACTGTTAGCCTACTATTATTTGTTGACATCAAACCTGGAGAGGAACTAACGGCAGCTGTTCCTGCAGTTCACTTGCATGTTTTTATTATTTAAAAAAAAAATAAATAAATAAAAAATTAGGCTACTGATCATGTTCAAATCAAATTGTAGGAGTGCCACTGCGCCGCTGCTGAAGTAGGGAAGTGAAAACGCTGCCCAGACACACAACTAGCGTCCAGATGAGAGAGGGTTTCTGATTGGAGAGGGTAGTAATGCTCTAATTTATGTCCATTTGGCTGTTTCTGGTTGTTGTCTGATCTATGCTATTGTGTGTTTCAGGTGTATAACAAGCAGAAGGACTACTGGCGTTTTGTGTGGTGTGTTCGGTACATCAGCCCCCACCTGGCCTCACATGTGGAACAGGTACGGTACAACTCGCTCTCACTAACTCACTCTCCTAACCACTATCATCCAGCTCTCACTAACTCACTCTCTTAAACACTATCAGCCAGCTCTCACTAACTCACTCTCCTAACCACTATCATCCAGCTCTCACTAACTCACTCTCTTAAACACTATCAGCCAGCTCTCACTAACTCACTCTCCTAACCACTATCATCCAGCTCTCACTGACTCACTCTTTTAACCACTATCAGCCAGGTCTCACTAACTCACTCTCCTACCCACTATCAGCCAGCTCTCACTAACTCACTCTCCTACCCACTATCAGCCAGCTCTCACTAACTCACTCTCCTAACCACTATCACCCAGCTCTCACTAACTCACTCTCCTAACCACGATCATCCAGCTCTCACTGACTCACTCTTTTCACCACTATCAGCCAGCTCTCACTAACTCACTCTCCTACCCACTATCAGCCAGCTCTCACTAACTCACTCTCCTAACCACTATCACCCAGCTCTCACTAACTCACTCTCCTAACCACGATCATCCAGCTCTCACTGACTCACTCTTTTCACCACTATCAGCCAGCTCTCACTACTTAAACACTATCAGCCAGCTCTCACTAACTCACTCTTTTAACCACTATCAGCCAGCTCTCACTAACTCACTTTCTTAAAGGGGAACTACGCAGTTTTTTTTACCTTAATTTACCTTAACTGAACAGCTTCGGAGTCAGTGAAATGGTTATATGACTTTTTTGGGTTGAATGGTGGCCGTTTCGCTTCCCCCTAGCGCCTGTGAGCTGAAAAATCACCCGTGCAACTTTGGGACGGCGGGCCGACGTGTCGCAGCCGAGTCAGACAGTTAACTTTTAATTTCTTGAACTTTATTGCCTTTGGCTGTCTCTGACCTCCTGCACAGCTTGACCTCCACCAGCCCTTACACTGTCTGTCCATGAACTCTATGAAACACCTGACGGTCACTTTCAACTTAAGGATGACAAACCTTATGGATCACATTGCTCCAATAAAACTTAAAACACTTGAGAATAAAAACAGAGCGCCATGGTTATCTAATCCCTCCATCAAACTCCTTAAAAGGGATTGTAGCAAGTCTGAAAGGAAGTGGCGAAAATCAAATCTCCAGATAGACTGTGACACTTTTAGAGGAAAGCTCAGTGTATATAATGATGCAATCTGCAGGGCTAGGCAGTTCTTCTCAAATATTATCAATCATAACCTTAACAACTCTCGGGTGCTATTCTCTACTGTTGAAAAGCTAACATCTCCTCCATGTCAACTCCCCCTCGATCTGCATTCAGCAAAAGCATGTAATGACTTTGCCTCTTTCTTCACAGAAAAAAATTAACACAGACTCACAAAGAGCATTAGTGCTAGTCTTACTGGACCTAAGCGCAGCATTTGACACAGTGGACCATGGCATTCTTCTCCATAGACTGGAACACTGGGTTGGGCTATCAGGCACAGTTTTAAACTGGCTTAAATCCTACCTTGAAGATAGGAGTTTCACTGTAACCATTGGTAGCTGGTCCTCTTCACCCACTCCACTAACATGTGGTGTCCCCCAGGGGTCCATCTTGGGCCCCTTTACTTTTTAATCTGTACATGCTTCCACTTGGACAGATTATTCAAAAGTACCAGATTTCTTACCATAGTTATGCAGACAACACACAAATCTATTTATCTCTGTCACACAATGACTCAACCCCAAGCTCTATAACAATGTCTTGCAGATATCAACATATGGATGTGTCAGACTTTTCTCCAGCTAAACAAGGAGAAAACTGAAGTGATAGTATTTGGTAGCAAAAAGGATAGGTTGAACTAACATCACTTTCTAATAAGGGATTCTAGGTTAAGACCACTGTAAAAAACCTTGGAGTCCAAATTGACCGTGATCTCACATTTAACAACCATATCAAGTCAGTCTCTAAATCGGCCTTTTATCACTTAAAAAATATTTTCAAAATTAAGAAGTCTCATGACAAAATCAGATCTGGAGAAACTCATTCATGCCTTTGTATCTAGCAAGCTTGACTACTGTAATGGTCTCCTTACTGGCCTACCAAAGAAAAACATCAGGCAGCTCCAGCTGATCCAGAATGCAGCTGCAAGGGTCCTTATGAAAGCCAGGAGGTCAGACCACATCACACCCCTACTCAGAACTTTACACTGGCTCCCAGTCAGTCAAAGAATAGATTTTAAAGTACTGCTCCTTGTTTTTAAATCACTAAATGGCAGGGGGCCCACTTATCTTGTAGACCTCCTCCAATATCACACCCCCTCTAGACCCCTTAGATCCCAAGACAGACTGCTTTTATCAAAGCCAACTGTCAGAACCAAAAGCGGTGAAGCCGCCTTTAGTTTTTATGCTACTCAGCTAGGGATGTAACGGTATGAAAATTTAACCTCACGGTTATAGTGACCAAAATTATCACAGTTTTCGGTATTATCACGGTATTTCTAAAAGTGTGTTCAATATGTTCAGAAAGCACTGATGGGCCTACACAAGCTGAAATAGTTTCAAAAAGTGTCCCGTTCACTTTTTTCTTCATGTTTGGCTATGTGCTTATAGCTTAACTTACCCTACCATAACTTGGAGTTTGCTATTTCTGTTATTTGGATGCAATGAGTGAGACTGAAGTAAGCGTTCAAAATAAAACTTTAGGCTACTGTATTCTCCTGATAACGTGAGTGGAATGGATTTAATGTGGACACAAACATAAAAAGACGCAGAGTGGCTACATGATACAGGGCACATTTTGTGGTGAAAAAGTTCCGCCTTTTAAAATCAGGTGTAGCCTAATCCGAATCGTAGTTAAAACCATCAATTGGACAACAGAATCAGTAGGGTACCAGTTGTGTTTCATTGTACCAGGCCTACTGTATGTCAAAAGCAGGCTCGGATGAAGCTGGGAAGGATTAAACACACGGTTTCCACACCGCGGTAATCAACAGGGATAATCATGATGTTTGAAATGAAAACGGTAATTATTATTGCCAACATTTTTATTGTGGTTTACCATTATACCGGTAATCGTTACATCCCTATACTCAGCTGTGGAACCAGCTTCCCATCTCAATTAGAACTGCACCCTTAATTGATACATTTAAAACCAGTATCAAAACCCATCTATTTTCTGTTGCCTTTTCTTAGAACATCTTTTTTGCTTCATCTGCCTCATCTGTTTTTCTCTATTCTACATTGTTACCTAACACTCCTTCAAACTCTCCATTATGTAATACATTTTGTTTTTTATTTATTTGATCTTATCTTCATTTTATTGTGTAAAAGCACTTTGGGTTGCCATTGGTATGAAATGTGCTATATAAATAAAATTGCCTTGCCTTTTGCCTTATGGCAGAGCCAGCGAAAAGAAGCCGAAAGCAAGTAAACTGTTGTCGGAGGAACAGGGAAAGAGGTAACAGCAGACTGACAGATTGAGGAGTGTCGTAAATCATATACTCTGAAGCTGTAGGGGCAGCTGTGCTGAGAAACCTGCGAGCAAAAAGCGAGAAAAAGAAATTGCCAAAACTGCATAGTTTCTCTTTAACCACTATCAGCCAGCTCTCACTAACTCACTCTTTTAACCACTCTCCCAGTCAGTCATTATATAAAGGGCTGAAGGAAGACAGTAGTAAGTTTAATTGGGGACAATGTCCATTTTAAAGGAATTATCCGGAGTAAAATGCACTTTAGATCGATTTCCGGATGATTGGGGGTACATACGTTGAGTTGACATCAAAATTATGTCATTCGGATGTGTTTTAAGAAAGTTCGATTGTACCGTTTTCAGTCACAACTCGTAGCCTGGAAGTGAGCGGGGCATTTCAATTGCGCCGCTACAAAACGCTATTTTTATACCTCTTCTACAGTTCCAAACAACATAACACTTACGTGGTAGTGAGTAGAGGGTCCCTAAAGCCAAACCGAAGTATCCCGAGGTCTTTATGTGGTCGAATAGCGAGTCCAGAATGAATTTCATCAAGCCAGTACCTTTCCGGGAATGTTGCCATCTTTGCCGCCAACTTGAGGGGAAAGTCCGTAGGAGTCTTATTGCTGTGTAACACGCTCTGGAAATTCACAATTTCGTCGCCGTTTAAAAAAAAGAAAAAACATAGTCCAGTCCATACAACTTCATTTCAATTTCGAAAGAAATACTGGACTATGTTTTTTTTTTTTTAAAAAACGGCGACGAAATTGTGAATTTCCAGAGCGTGTTACAACACACTCAGTAATAAGACTCCTACGGACTTTCCCCTCAAAGTGGCGGCAAAGATGGCAACATTTCTGTAAAGGTACTGGCTTGATGAAATTCATTCTGGACTCTCTATTCGACCACATAAAGACCTCGGGATACTTCGGTTTGGCTTTAGGGACCCTCTACTCACTACCACGTAAGTGTTATGTTGTTTGGAACTGTAGAAGAGGTACAAAAATAGCGTTTTGTAGCGGCGCAATTGAAATGCCCCGCTCACTTCCAGGCTACGAGTTGTGACTGAAAACGGTACAATCGAACTTTCTCAAAACACATCCGAATGACATAATTTTGATGTCAACTCAACGTATGTACCCCCAATCATCCGGAAATCGATCTAAAGTGCATTTTACTCCGGATAATTCCTTTAAAGTAAGAAACTGTGAAATATGCTCCAGCTTAACTCTATTCGCTGTCTTTGCAGTTCAGCCAGCTGGAGCCAGTGCTGAGCAGTGGCGTGCAGGCCCAGGGCGAGAGCTACAAGGCAGAGCGCTGGCTCCTACACAGCCTGCAGGGCCACCTGCTCTCTGCCCAACTCAAGCCCCTGCTCAAACACCACAACAACACCCGCAAATATTACAACGGTAAAACACATTGCAATACCTCTCTCTCATTCATGTGTCTGTCAAGAAGACTCTCTCTGTCTTTTGTTTGTAAAGATATCTGTCTCATGATGGCCCTGTTAGTAGTTTGCGCTTATCAAAGCCAGCAGAGTTATTTCTGTGGTTTATATCAAGTCATAGGATACAGGCAGAAAGTCAGTAAATGCAGGTTGGGGCGCTCTACTTTTTATAGTCTTTGTAGATTACTTTGAATTGCTCTTGTCTGTAAAGTGCTGCTCTTGTGCTGTAAACAAACTTGCCATGGGTCAGACTTGTATCTGTTGTCCCCTCTAAGCATACTAGGTTGTTAACGAGTTGTTATCGTTTCTTGGTCCAGATGAGGCGTTTGTGCTGAGCGAACCCCACGTCTCTGCCATGTTCCAGTGCTTGGAGGCCGTGGAGCAGAATGACCCGCGACTACTGGCTCTCATCGACACCGTCAGAGTATGTGCTCTGCTCTCACTCGCCCTGTCACTCACCTTGTTACTTGCCTTCTCACTCACCCTCTCACTCTCACTCACCCTCTCAGTCACTCGCCCTGTCACTCACCTTGTTACTTGCCTTATCACTCACTCACCCTCTCACTTGCCTTCTCACTCACCCTCTCACTCTCACTCACCCTCTCAGTCACTCGCCCTCTCACTCTCACTCACCCTCTCAGTCACCCTCTCACTCTCACTCACCCTCTCACTCACCCTCTCACTCTCACTCTCACTCACCCTCTCAGTCACTCGCCCTCTCACTCTCACTCTCACTCTCACTCACCCTCTCACTCACTCACCCTCTCACTCTCACTCTCACTCACCCTATCACTCACTCACCCTCTCACTCACTCGCCCTCTCACTCTCACTCACCCTCTCAGTCACCCTCTCACTCTCACTCTCACTCACCCTCTCACTCACTCGCCCTCTCACTCTCACTCACCCTCTCACTCACCCTCTCACTCACCCTCCCTCTCACTCACCCTCTCACTCACCCTCTCACGGTCACTCACCCTCTCACTCTCACTCACCCTCTCACTCACCCTCTCACGGTCACTCACCCTCTCACTCTCACTCACCCTCTCACTCACCCTCTCACTCTCACTCACCCTCTCACTCTCACTCACCCTCTCACTCACCCGCTCACGGTCACTCACCCTCTCACGGTCACTCACCCTCTCACGGTCACTATCCCTCTCACTCTCACTCACCCTCTCACTCTCACTCACCCTCTCACTCTCACTCTCACTCACCCTCTCACTGACCCTCTCACTCACCCTCTCACTCACCCTCTCACTCACCCTCTCACTCACCCTCTCACTCACCCTCTCACTCTCACTCACCCTCTCACTCACCCTCTCACGGTCACTCACCCTCTCACGGTCACTCACCCTCTCACTCTCACTCACCCTCTCACGGTCACTCACCCTCACCCTCTCACTCTCACTCACCCTCTCACTCGACCTTCTCACTCACCCTCTCACTCACCCTCTCACTCTCACTCACCCTCTCACTCTCACTCACCCTCTCACTCACCCTCTCACTGTCACTCTCACTCTCACTCTCACTCACCCTCTCACTCGACCTTCTCACTCACCCTCTCACTCACCCTCTCACTGTCACTCTCACTCTCACTCACCCTCTCACTCACCCTCTCACTGTCACTCGTCCTGTCCTGCTGCATGACGGTACCAATTCATTTCTAGACCTAGTGAATGACCTAGCAAATGTCTATCTCTGTGTCTTGTCTATCACTAATAACTCCCCTCCTCGTGTGCTGTCTTGTCTATCACTAATAACTCCTTGTGTGCGGCAGCTCTCCCATCTGAAGGAACCCTCCTCGCTGGGCCTGCTGAAGAGCCAGAGCTTGTGTCTGCTTCCGGGGGCCATGGGAGCCTGGAGGACGCCAGAGGCCCAGAACGGGCTGTCGCGCCGCATGACCACGTCCCAGTGCTCCCTGAGGGAGGCGTCGGTCGTCACGCCCCTGGGCCTGGCTGAGAGCATCTCAGGTTTAGCCGCTGCGCTGCTACACTGACATTACCTTCGCTAGCATGTACATAGGAGGAGCAGCACTGACATTACCTACGCTAGCATGTACATAGGAGGCGCAGCACTGACATTACCTACGCTAGCATGTACATGCTACACTGACATTACCTACGCTAGCATGTACATGCTACACTGACATTACCTACGCTAGCATGCACATGCTACACTGACATTACCTACGCTAGCATGCACATGCTACACTGACATTACTTACACTAGCATGTACATGCTACACTGACATTACCTACGCTAGCATGCACATGCTACACTGACATTACCTACGCTAGCATGCACATGCTACACTGACATTACTTACACTAGCATGCACATGCTACACTGACATTACCTACGCTAGTGTGGGTACCTGATCTGCATGGGTTACCAGATCTGCATGATACGTCACAAAATACATTCTGATTGGTCTATTAGCCGTTGCACTTCGAGAATTTAATTGGTCAGAATGTTGTTTGCTGTTCGATAATTCGCCTGAGTTTATTGTTTTCTGTTGAAGGACCCAACGTGCAGGAAGGAGTGCAGTGTCTTTGAAATATTGAACTAGCCAGCAAGCCGCTAAACATCGATAGGCCTACTGTGTCCTACCTACCGTTTTTTTAATATAAACATATAAATCATTTGTTGCAGTATTAAATTGCAAACTTCTAGCCTGTCAATCCTTGAAAATACAGAACTAGCCAGCTAGCCACCAAACATCGATGTACTGTCTAAGGAACGTCACCTATTATCAACCGTCCCATATCTCCAACCTCTTATTTGTATGTGTCACTTAATATTCATTTCTATACAATCCAAGACGGCGGATTCCTAAAGAAACGCAAGCACCCACACCATAGGTGTATCTAAATTAGCTATGTACAAAACATTACATTTTACCGTGACTCGAAGAGCTGTAAACAGTGTTGTAACTGTAAGGCTGCGTGTACTAAACCTCTTGGAGCTCCAGTGTAAATTTGATTTGCGTTGCGTTGATGTGCCGTGAGAAAGGTTAAAAAAATAGGCACCCACCAGCCCAGCACTAAACTCCAAGCGTGGTAAACAAAACCAGGATACTGTTTTTTGTAATTTAAACAAAGGAAACATTTGTTGCAGTATTACATTGCAAACGTCCTGTCAATCCTTGCAATACAGAACTACAGCTAGCCACCAAACATCGATGCACTGTGTTATCTACCGTTTTTTTAATTTGAACAAAGAAAACATTTGTTGCAGTATACTAAATTGCCAACTTTTAGCCTGTCAATCTATATATGGCTGTGCTATTTCTTATCCTGGACTGCCACCCACTCGATAGAAAAGGGCAACAGCCTAGTAATTATGTGAATAAAAACCTACATGTTTGAATGACCAAAAACGGACTAATAGGTATACCACACAATTGCATGTCATTGACAGTGAGTGGAAACTTTAGTCATTTGCATTTATCATGCTAAAAATCTGACATCAAAGGGAAAATTGTAAGTCTATAATGTTGGTTTGGCTCTTCATTGATTCACTCATCTTCCGAAAGTTTTTAAAATATGTTCATAGCAGAAATTGATGCATACAATTAATTTAGATGAATTAATCACAGAGTATGTAATTAAATACATATTTTTTTTCATCGCTTGACAGCCCTAGAAGAAACATATTCATGACCTGACAACATTCGTCAGTGAATCGGTATTGGCACAACCTACTGACATGTCTTGAGGTTAAAACGAGACCCTCGATATATCAGACATTAACATTTCTCTAATATGATTTACATGCAAACTACTGGAAACATTGACGTTGTTAACCCTCGACAAAACCCAATCAGACTAAAGAAATTGACGAGCTATACATGTATGAATAAAATGGGCAGCAAATGCAATTAATTTCTGTGAATCTTAAGTTTAAACACGCCATACTTACTTTAAAGCCACTCTTGTAATACTATAATTTCTAGGCTACCTTTGCTTGCTTCCAATTACATATACTAAAAGGCATCATATCTAATATCAGCTGATTACACACATAAACTGTAAAATGTAGCTTGTCCATACATTTGGAAATCCATTACCACCCATGTCAAACAAATCAATTCCAGAGAAAACAACAGTGGACATGTTTATTAGTGTGTGAAGTGTTTCACAATGTGTGTTGCATCTTGTAAAGATATTCATTATGAGAAATCAAGTTTCAGTGTCCATGTCTGGTCGGTGCCAGTCCAAAGGTAGATCACTGTCTCACTGTCCATTGAGGCCTGTCAACCTGTGAAAATAAAACCAACAAACAATTAGTGTTTTAAACCGGTTTTAAAAACTGTGGAAGAACTTTAGCTTAAAGGTCTATAAATACTGAGAGTCTGAAATAAGGTTTTTGCCTTTCTCTTTAGTAGTTTATTAATCTCTGCGCAAAGAGGTCTCATAGACATCAGGCAATCAGGATACAGAGACAAAGTCTGTGCACCCAAGAGACAATCAGTTGTTTCTCACACACATATTTATACCTTACATCGTATCATAATATCATCATCATTACACCTTCTCTGCACACACGGAAATAAGGACCCGTAGAACTTTGGGAAATCCCATTCAAGTCAATGGAGCGTTCTACTTGCAAATAATAATAACTTTTACAGAATCTGCATGGAATCAACGAAGAAGCATAAATCAGCCTTTAGGAATACTCTTACTAGCAGGGTTCCTACGCAGTATGGAAAACCTGGAAAAGTATGGAATTTGAATTTAGTAATTTCCATGTCTGGATAAGTGTGGAAAAAAGAACAAAAGAGAAATATTTGTGTTTCCAGACTATTGCATTTGTTGCAGTACTAATCACTTCACTCAGGTCATAATGAACCGTTCCTACTGTTGGGTAGCTTAACTGTCAGTCCCCATCGTCAAGATACAACTAAGATACAACTAAAAATGACCCAGCTAAATGGACGAATATTAAGTGTCATTTTTTAGTTCACTTCAGTTGTCCATACCTTTGTTTTCACCAAGTTATCCCAAACCAGATGTGGCCGCAATGTCGAGAATATGGTCAGAAAAATCTACCGAGAAGTTTGGAAATATGAGTATGGAAAAAGTATGGAATTTTGAAATGGAAAATGTGTAGGAACCCTGTACTACAGTCTCTTGTTCATATTATAAAACATATATTCAGAATGTTACCTTTGCCCAGTGAGTTAAGATGACACTATGATACTGATGACACTTCTTCAAGAAAGTCATCAGATAACTTAAAAAGAAGTTTTCACAGAGATGAATATCTCGGCATCTTTATTTCTGAGAGACAGCCTCTCTCTGCTCTTTTTTACTAGAGATGCTCCGATCAGCATTTTTGGGGCTGATCACCGACCACCAAAATCATGATCTGCCAATTGCCGATCACAGAATGGCAGGGGAATGGGAATCTTTTATCTATAATCTATCAGAATTTCCACCAATTGTACCATTTGTACCAATGATTGCACCAATGATTGTGGCTGCCTGGTACAGAGGTCTATGCGAAAATTAAGTGTTAATATTAGAAAGGAAAAAAAAACTATGGAAAACAAACTCTGAAGATATTGGTTATACTTACAACATAGCACACACACTCATGGTGTGTTACTCTTACCTGGAATATAAAAACGCGATGTTGGATTCACGATCGTTTTGCGTTGTGTTTTAGTTCTGATGTCTGTATTGAAGATGGTCAATAAAGCTTGACGGCTGGATCAGGATCGGTGATCAAAAGAATTTATTGTAGATGGTACATCACTCACTAACCGAGCACAGGCTAAGTCTCAAACAGTAAAACTGCACAGAGTCTAACAGGTGTGGTAGTTAGTAGAAGCGGGCTGCTGCTGAGCGTCTTGGCATAAGATGCTCCCCGAGTCGCTTCCTCGATCCGTCTCGAAGTCCAAACCTGAGACAAAGCCTGTTATACTAAAATCATATCAACGTAAATCATGCCAACGTGGAAGGTACCAACCACTGTACAAAACCCGGCCCTGGCCAGATGGAGATACTAGCCCGAATAGGCAGACATGCTGTCTCCCTCGGCCCATGTTATCACTGATGTTCCTCAGATGTTCCTAAACATCGGCCTGTATGACCTTCCTGCTGGTACACAGGCCTAAGGCACAGTTATGTACAATAATATGAACCTCTCCCTGTTGTATACTACACACAGTAACACAAAAGTAACACAGATGAACACATCAGAATACATACAGAAATACCCCAGATTTCTACAGTCCCCCCTCTTGATCAATTAAAAAACACAGATTTTTATAGATCATACAAAACAAATAAAAGGAGTCTGATGTGGTCTAAAGAACAGAGGACAAACCAAGACAAGATTACTTCTCTAGCACTTTGAAAAAGGAAAAAGTGCCGGTGTCTTAAAAGAAAACATAATAACTGATTTCGTTCCGGAGGATTGTCTCACACATAAAAAGAAATTAAAAAGGAAAGGAATCAAACCCACATCCCCGGTTCATCCCGAGGCTGGGCAGGAGGTACTCTAACAGGGGCCAATCTTGGAGTGGTAGTGGTGGCACGCTTGATGATACACAACACCACTTGGATAGCTAAGTAGATGACAAAGATGGGAATGAGCAGGGGCAAAATTAACTGGACAATCTGAGCAAACAGGGACCCACCCCAGCTACTCAACCAACCTCCCAGGGACCAGCTACCATTATCCCGCTTAAGCTGCTGCACGTTGGCGTAAATATCTTTGATGTAATTGGAGACATTAACGGTCGAGTCAGGCACATAAGTACAGCATTCCTGTCCAATCAGAGCACAAGCACCTCCCTTACTGGCCAAAACCACGTCCAGGCAGAGCCTATTCTGAAGGGCAACCTGTCTTACTGCATACAGTTCCCGTTCAATGTCTGAAAGAGCGCGTGCAGTGTCATTAGCTACTACATCAACAATGTGTACCAGATCTCTAATCTCATCGAGTGCCACAGTTAGGCCATAAGTTGGAATTAAAGCGGCAAAGAATCTCTGTGTCGGGGTTGCAACAATACTGTGACCCCCAAAAGCGTCACGCTTAGTCCTAGGGTGTATGGATGTTGACTCACCCACCAAATGTTCCCTCTCCACAATCCTCACAGCTGGAACAACATAAGCTAAATAACAGGAGCCTTGCCAATTAGGGGGAAGATAGGAATATGCATACTGTCCACACACAAACATGGAACCACGTACAGGGGCTAGTGCATTAGTGACGACCGTGCTTCCTGGTGTTACACCTGGAACACGCATCATCGGGGGAAGGGGAATAAGGACCACTTCACCTGACTGTTCAATGGAAACCTCAATCTGTCCAACCGGAACTTCATATGGGCAGATGCTCTGACCTACCACCGACCGTCCACTCTTGTCGGCCACCCAACAGATCACACCACGTGGGGCATAACTCAATTTAAGCTTAGTAGGGGGCCCTCCGACCCATGGAGGATTTGGAAAGATGTCATCAGGGGAACTATTTGTAGTACTGTTAAAGGCTGCTACATACTCTGGGATGGTAAAGGGGATGGCTATGTAAGGATACACTTCAGAGGCAGATGGCATTAACCCGCATACCCAACACGAATGCTTACGCTTGGCCTGGGCCAACCCATGAGCCGTCTTCAGGAACGTGTTGTCCTTGTGCACATCATGATGGCTGTCATACAGAGTATCAGTAACAATAACCAGGTGACACAGGATAACAGCACAACAAAACAACATTCTCGGGGACATTTTCGGAGACACACAACAACAGTTACACAACACAGAATTCAGTGAGCTGATTGCTGTTAGAGAATGATGGAGTTGAGGATTCCTTCGGGAAACAGAGTCTTTTTGGAGAGAAGTGCAGGAGACCGGCAGGCAACAGTTCAGTTCAAAGGCAAAGTCTCTGTCCCAGATGTTGTCTGTGGCTCCCGGCAACCTCATAGGCACATGTGGAGTGAAAAGAAAGAGCAGTATCAGTTGAAGGATAGTCATGAAAACAATAGTATATATAATCATCTATTATAGGGGTGTAGAAACCTCCCAACCCTGGTCCCCCAGTGAGTCCCCGGTTAACCCGTTGCTGCGTGTTCAGCTCCCTTACGGGTGTCCCCAGAAACCAACCTCTAGAACCAGGACTACAGGATTACTCCCCCCTCTTGATCTAGCTTAACTGTAATCATTCTCAAAAATCGGCAATTGTAATTGTATCCTCAGATTAAACATTTCATATATCAGTAATCACACATATTTAATCATCAAAATCAATTATAAGACTTATCTAAGTCTATAACTTTTCATAACATGAGTTTGTGTCAAGAAGAGTCCACTACCACAACACTCTGAGCATGTTCGGATTCTCAAAGGAAAGCTTCTACCCTCGGATCCCTAACCTTTCATTTCTCCTGACGTCATAAATTCCTGGTCAAAATTAAAGTCTCCCATGAATCTTCCCCCCTCTAGTTCACACCTCACCCCTAAAAGATCGGCGGAACCTCAGATAGAATTCGTACCCTACCCAAGCGCGTCATGTTTCAGGCGGTTCTATTAGTTTGCAATGGCTCGCATGTATCCACTTTTCTCTCACCCTGGACCTTCACTGCCAACTGTGTTATCAACAAAATCTGATCTGAGCAGATCTGTTCTGGCAAACCGTATCGGGGAATGATGTCTTTCACAAGGACTTTGGCAGTGTGTAGTGCAGTTCCGGATCGTGCAGGGAACGCCTCGATCCACCTAGAGAACTTGCACAGAACAATCAGAACGTCGCGATAGCCTTTGCACTTTGGAAGAGTGATGTAATCTATCTGAAGAACTCTGAAAGGCTCTGGTGGAGCAGGTGTTTTCAATGTTGGCAGCTTGACCTTTCTGTCGTGGTTGTTTTGCCGACAGGTGGCACACCGCTTGACGATGTCCCTGGCCGATGCTGTGAACTTTGGGGCCCACCAGACCTGTATGAATCTGTTCCTCATCTTTTCCACTCCCACGTGTCCAAGTGAATGAATTTGCGTCGCCAGATATGGCAGAAGACTTTCTGGAGCCACTGTTCGTGTTCCAAACCTCCACAAGTTGTCATCCTGGAGCTTCGCCGCATTTTCAATCCAAGTCCACTTCTCTTCTCGGCTTGCGCTGTTCTGCATGTCTTTGATGTTGGCCAAACTTTCCTGTTTCCGTTCTTCCTTGACCTTCTTTGTCACTCTCATCATGCATTTCTCGTTGTCATTTTCAAAAAATGTCCTGTTACCGTTAGATCCGTCCATGTTTCCATTTCCGTGTCCATTCTCGTTAGTCGTTTCGTTATCCCCCCCTCTCTTTTTCTTGCGGCTGTTCTTGACACCGCATCCGCCATTGCATTGCCTCTTGCTTCAATGGTGCCTTGCCTTGTATGTGACTTTACTTTGATCACTGCCAGGTCTTTTGGCAGCTGCATTGCATCCAACAATTCTGCCACAAGCTGTCCATTCTTGATGGGACTTTGTTTCACACACGGAGGTGGTTTTCCCGTCAGTCTGACAGGTTCCATTTCCAACAGTCCACAGTCATTCTTTCCCTTAGCCCATGCTGGATGTTCCAGGAGATCCTCTCTTTTTAGCCTTCTCAGGTTCCACAAGACTTCTCCATCTCCTTCTCCAATGGCTATGGTGACTGGGGCTGTCTGCTTCAGACTGCATTTTTCTCCGGTTGGTCCACCAGCTGTCTTGATGATGCCTGACAGAGGTATTTTGTGTTTCTCCAATAGGTCGGATGAAAAGACTGTAAGTTCAGCACCAGTATCAATCAAGAATTAAATTTTGATGTGTTCTTCAAGCAAGGCAGTAGCATAGAGGGTGTTGTCGGTTCTCGCTGGTTGGTACAGCACAGACACGCCGTCGGTGGTGGCTACTGTGCGCACAGGGCATATGAGTGCCTCGTCAGCTGACTCATCCCCGGCATCCCAGTCCTCCATCGCTGGCCTGGTTTTCATTGTCTTAGGCCTTGTTACCGGAGCAGTCGCTCCCTGGGCAGCATTGGATGTAGATGCCCCATCATTCACTGGTGCAGGTGGGGGTGGGGGAGGTGGGGGTGGGGGTGGGTGAGGTAAAGAGTTGACAGGTGGGGGCGGGGGTGGTGGTTGTGGTCGGGTAGGGAAAGAGTTGACCGGTGGGTGAGGTGGGTAAGGGCTTGTAGCCAGTGGTATTGGTAACAACAATAGAGGAGGAGGTACTGAAGCTATGGCTAGTGGCTGTGGATAGCCATACTGGAGTGGAGCAGTTTGATGACGGTTGGTTGCAGACGTTCTTCCTTGTCTTTGTGGATTGTAGAAAGCAGTGGCTGCTGATGGGGCCAGAATGATTTGTTTCGTGTCACCTGCTGGCTGTTGATCAGGTGGGGTTCCCATAACAGCAGCATTCTGTCCAATGAAGCTGTCTTTATCAATGTCCACTGCACTTCTAGATGTCTCCACCATGGCTGTTGAGTCCAAGTCAGGCAGAGTCGGTTTGAGGCGGGTGCTTGGTTGCCTGTTGCGACCCCCGCCCACAATAGGTGCCGGGGTGTATGGGAGGAGTTGGCTCCTCCCCATTGAGTGGGCCTCTGAGACTACTCCTCTTCGCCTCATTTCACTCTGTTCTGGCAACACATCCGCTTCCATGAGTTGTTCATCCAAATCACGTCTGTCCATCTCTGTTCTCCAAATCCTGCCTCGGATCTCTAGTTCCAACTTCTCTATTTTTCTTTGTAATTTTTCCTCAAATTTGCCCAATTGTAATTTCACTGCCATCCAATCTGACACATAGTCGTGTATCTCAGCTAAGGCCTGCAACTTAGTTTTCCTACCAAGAACCATATCTGGATTGTGCTAATATCAAATCATTAAATATTAAATTGTACTATGTGTTTCGTGCAGTGACGTGATCCTTTATTTAAACTTTTAACTTAAATTTGTCAGTAGTGTGGGATGTTTTAGTGCCAACTTTTGCGATTCTGCTTTGGCCAAAGAAAAAAGAACCTCTCTCTCTCTCTGTCCTTCTCCTTTTTTTTCCCACACACGCACACTCACACACACGCTCGCTGCTCCCGCCATGCAGGGAAAAGAAAACACTCTCTCCTTATCTCTCTCGCTCCGTAACCTGGCACTTGGTAAATTATTTTACTCACAGCATGAAGCCACAACAATAAATTTCACCAGTGTCAGTTCCACTTAACTCAGACTATTTCCTCTCTCCCAAAAACGGCTGGACAACGACAAAAAATTAATGTCTCACTCACACTTTTAACAATCTCTCGTTAAATTCATAGTTGACCAAGTCAACAAAAACATAGGTTGGAAACCCTATCCCACTTTTCAATTACTGCACAACCAAAACACCCCCCTCTGGTGATTTCGTCTCCTCTCTGTATCACTGTAACGCTAAGTTTAGTCTTAGGCCATTAAACTAAACAAAGACCTTGAGAAACAACCACACCGTTCACTTCAGCAAAAATAATGACTGTAGCAACAGTAACTCCTTCTATTTTCTCTTCGGCACCCGCACAGCAACTTCACAAAACCCACACAGCTTTTATCACAAAACCCACACAGCTTAGTATGTAATGGCAGTACAGAAAAAAGAAAAGCTTTAATCCCCCAAGCTTGTCCGTAGTTAATCGATTACTTCTTTTAATTCGTTCACGAATCTATTCCAATTACCCAAAATATGTGTACACTTTAACCGTTTACTTTTTATCAGAAAACTTCTTATATCCAATGACGTCTAGAGCTCATCAATCATTGATATAGGTATATAGGTGTGTTACTTGTCAAAACACTTAATGACACAAACTTCAATACTCCCATTAATGTGCAGCTTTAAATCAAAACATTCTAATTTACTCCCTAAATTATGTCTATTTTTTTAACTTTACTCTTGGTTCTTTTCACGCACAGAGGAGAAAAAACTCTTTGCTTTCACCTGGTCAGAGTTTCTTCACTGCGGCGGGTGCACACGCACACCGCGTCCTCCCTCTTGGTAGGCTTCCAGCTGGGGTTGGTCACGTCAGCCCGGGGCCCAAAATAGACTCTTCTTACAGATGTGAAGTTTCAAAATCTGCCCTCGAAGTCTGTTTGAACCCGAAGTCTGTTTGAACCCGAAGACTCAGTCTGACCTCGCCGAATGGATGTTCTCGTCTTCCCCCTCCTCTTGCATCCGGGTCACGGCACCAAATGTTGGATTCACGATCGTTTTGCGTTGTGTTTTAGTTCTGATGTCTGTATTGAAGATGGTCAATAAAGCTTGACGGCTGGATCAGGATCGGTGATCAAAAGAATTTATTGTAGATGGTACATCACTCACTAACCGAGCACAGGCTAAGTCTCAAACAGTAAAACTGCACAGAGTCTAACAGGTGTGGTAGTTAGTAGAAGCGGGCTGCTGCTGAGCGTCTTGGCATAAGATGCTCCCCGAGTCGCTTCCTCGATCCGTCTCGAAGTCCAAACCTGAGACAAAGCCTGTTATACTAAAATCATATCAACGTAAATCATGCCAACGTGGAAGGTACCAACCACTGTACAAAACCCGGCCCTGGCCAGATGGAGATACTAGCCCGAATAGGCAGACATGCTGTCTCCCTCGGCCCATGTTATCACTGATGTTCCTCAGATGTTCCTAAACATCGGCCTGTATGACCTTCCTGCTGGTACACAGGCCTAAGGCACAGTTATGTACAATAATATGAACCTCTCCCTGTTGTATACTACACACAGTAACACAAAAGTAACACAGATGAACACATCAGAATACATACAGAAATACCCCAGATTTCTACAGCGACCTGCTCTGACCTACTCAGTGTTTCCTCTAGAAAAAAAGGTTACAAGGCTACAGTATGACAAAAACTGGGGGTCGGGGGTGTCACTCCCGGGGTTTTTAAAAAAAATTCTAGTTGCTAATCACACCATTTAACGTGACTTGAGAGAGAGACGGGATTTAAAGACACGTCACGTTAACCCATGCATTGGTAACGCTTTAGAATAACATGTGCTTATTAGGTATTAACAGTGCATAATAAGCAGTTAACAATTCATTACTAACAGTTAGTTAACTGTTGTTATCCTTTAATAACATTAACTAACTGTTAACGTGCAGCTTGTAAGTGTTAATAAGCAGCCTTTTAGGTTACTTACAAGCATATTTGTTAACAGTTGTAAGTGTTAACAAGCAGCTTGTTAATGCTTGTTAATGGTGTATAAGACAAAAAGGTGGATAACTAATACGCTTATAAGACCTTTCTTACCTATTTGTAGTACATTTTGCAGCCCCCCAATCTAAAGCGAGGACCATGTAGCCTATAGTTCCACAAGCCCAACCTTCTATCTCTCTATACTATATCTCTCTATCTAGCTTGGTTTAGCTGTGAGAAATGCACCTTTAAAATTGTTGCAGTGAGCAGGAATCGAACCCCGGTCTCCTGCTTCAAAGAGTGTTAACTGCTTATTATGCACTGTTAATACCTAATAAGCACATGTTATTCTAAAGCGTTACCCATGCATTAAACCACATGTCACTGCTTGAACATACCGGTAGTTCATGTTGACAATGGAGAAAACGCTTGGCTTACTTCGTTTATGACAGAAATTAACTTTGGTGCCAACATGTTGTAGAAACAAAACCCACAACACTGCCTTTATTTGGTGCAAATCTCCTTTACTTTCGTTTGTTAGGCTATAGTCCGCGATTCACTAGACTCACCGCAACTGCATACACAATGTTTTTGGCCAAGTTTTTCTTTAATCCAATTTACCTTCGTTTCTACCCGTCGTTGCATTTTTTTCCTGCGTCGAATTGCGATTGAGTGCGCATCTAATGTAACAGTGGTGTCTCTGCGGAGACATCCACTCTCCATGTTTCATTTTTGCTGTTGCGAGCGAGCTAGTAGGCTACGATATGGGAAATACTTTCAATACGATCTGTATTTCCTCTCCCGATACACGTAAAAAACCCAAAGATTTCATAGGTCTACAACTGTAAGATTGACTCTGACCGAGAGTTGGAAAACCCATTCATAAATGTACGTTACGCGCAGACTGTTGGCCACTGTTAGACTTACATTTCTTCTCCTGAAGTAAGTATGCTAGGGTAACATTACTTAAAGACCAAAGGACTGATTAATGTTGTTTTCATGAGGGGAAGTGACAGTTTTGTAACTTCAAAATGTTATCAAGCAATTGTTATGGTAAATTCAAGTAAATCATGTACTCACCTTGATCGGTGGAGAGTTGTTGTTAGTTGGAGGGTGGTGATCTGCTGTTTCGCACGACAAATATTCAAGGTGATATCCAAGAGTCGTCTTTCAGAAAATATAGCTTTTGGCTGAGGATTGCTTTTGACAATGCAAGTGCTACTCTGAGAGCGGCAGGAAGAATAAACTTCTGCAGTGTGTGTGTATATATATGAATATATATATATATATATATATATATGAGTTACTTATATGATGTTCCACTAGCATATGAGCTAGTTTACTGTTGATTTCACTACTGTCAAACAGCAATGCAATAGCGTTACACTTAAGAAACATAAAAATAGATCAAAGTAAAACCTAAAGTTAGCTTATTTTCCCGCGATTACAGCAGGGTTAATCAGACAGCGTTGTTTGCAGCTGTGATGTCACACAAACCAGCCAACCACATCACTGTTGCTGTGAAAGGGTCCACTTTAAATATTAAAACTTTTACATCAGGCATCGCTTGAGCAGCTACGCATCTAACCCAGCCAAATTCTACTCTCGACTTTGGACAAATGAGGCGGCGACGCATCATCTATTATGACGTATCATGCAGATCTGGTAACCCATGCAGATCAGGTACCCACACTAGCATGCACATGCTACACTGACATTACCTACGCTAGCATGCACATGCTACACTGACATTACCTACGCTAGAATGTACAGGAGGAGCAGCATTGACATTAGCTACGTTAGCATGTCCATAGGAGGAGGAGCAGCATTGACATTAGCTACGCTAGCATGTCCATAGGAGGAGCAGCATTGACATTAGCTACGCTAGCATGTCCATAGGAGGAGGAGCAGCATTGACATTAGATACGCTAGCATGTCCATAGGAGGAGCAGCATTGACATTAGCTACGCTAGCATGTCCATAGGAGGAGCAGCAGCATTGACATTAGCTACGCTAGCATGTCCATAGGAGGAGCAGCATTGACATTAGCTACTCTAGCATGTCCATAGGAGGAGGAGCAGCATTGACATTAGCTACGCTAGCATGTCCATAGGAGGAGCAGCATTGACATTAGCTACGCTAGCATGTCCATAGGAGGAGCAGCATTGACGTTAGCTACGCTAGCATGTCCATAGGAGGAGCAGCATTGACATTAGCTACGCAAGCATGTCCATAGGAGGAGCAGCATTGACATTAGCTACGCTAGCATGTCCATAGGAGGAGCAGCAGCAGCAGTGCGAGAGGCCTTGGGAGGAGAATAGCTGCCTCTGTGTGCTGCTGAGGTAACATATCACTCTGAATAGCCCACGAGGTGTCTAAATGGGTTTCCTGTTTGGGCACAAAAAGTGCACAGTGTTGAAAATTCTTTGCATGTGCTTTTTGGCGTTCTTCTTGAGCGTGGGTGATTAGTATGAGGACATGGGGAATGTTATCTATTTTAAAAACATTAAGCTCACACAGTCTCTCTCTCTCTCTCTCTCCCAGGCGCTGCGCGCCGGCATACGGAGGTGTCAGACGGTGCAGTTGGAGCTCCGTGGGACTGCGCTGGTGGTGGCGTCTCTGGGGAGCAGCAGCAGCATCCGTCCTGCTCTGTGCCCCACATCTCACTGACGGAGCCCCCGGCCGGGGTGGGGACGGGGGCGGGCGTTTCGTCATCAGAGGCGCTGGAGCTGGACGACGGACCGGAGTACCTGGCCATCGGGAACCTGGGCCAGCGCAGCCGGCGGCGGGACTCGCACAGCTCCACGCGGAGCAGCGAGCAGGCCGAGGGAGAGGGAGAGGGAGAGGGAGAGGCCGAGGGAGAGGGCGAGGGCAGCCGTGGCGGTGGAGAGCCAGTGGGGGGGGGGCAGAGTCTTGCCACCGCAACGGTGCCACGGCGATGCTCCTTCTCGGAGGGCCAGCGGGGACCGGGACTGGCACACGGCAGGGGTCACACACGGTCACTATCTGACACTGGGCTCACGCAGAAGAGAAGGCTTGGTGAGTAGAGGACTGGTGTGTGTGTGTGTGTGTGTGTTAGTTTGAGACAAAAACAGAAAGAGAGATGTCAACTACGAGTGTTTGAGGGGTGGCACGGTTCACAAAACCCACAGTTTGGTTCGTATCACGTTTTTTGTTATTTTTCCTTTTAATCTTTAACACTCTGAGGAAAGAAAGGAAAGAAGAGATTTTGATACAGCAAGAGTGAAGACATTGATGATTTTAAATTGCTTTTGAATTGAATGCCTTTATTGTCATTGTACTTTACACAATACACAACACAATGAGATTAGGAGCGCTACTCCACCGGGTGCCCACAATAAATACAATAAATAATCGTTACAGAACATATAAAAACCTCGTAAAAACAGTAAAAGACATACAAACAGAATAAGAAACAGTAACAGAGCAGATAAGTGCAAGTATTGAATTGCAGGCGGTGACTGTAAGGGACTGGGTTTGTCTAGCTACATTTGTTTAGGGAAACTATTGCATTTGGAAAGAAGCTATTTTTAAATCTGGTGGTACTGGATTGTAACGCCTACCAGAGGGTAACAGTTGAAACAGGTGGTGGCCAGGATGAGTATTGTTCTTGAGAGAGTGCAGCTTTTCATTTGTTTGGCAAAAAAGTAGAATGTGTTATTGCCATCTACAGGAACGTTTGTGCCTTTGTAGCACACGAAGATTGACTGAAATATTACGGAACAGTTTATTTGTACACAAATCGTAGCCTACCCGTGCTATGCAAAATAGCTTCTATGCTACCACATAACATTGACAAGCCCTGTAGCTGCGCACTTTCTCTCCTGTCTCTGCCGAATTGAAATGATCCTGTAGAACGCTCAACTGAACTAGCGTAATGAATACTGAACTAGCGTAATGAATACTGAACTAGCGTAATGACGTGTTGCACAATGCTTGCACACAGTTGCATTTCTATCTACCGTTTTCTTTCCACTGTCATCATAGGTCAATTTAAATCCAAAATGTTCCCACACACCATACTTATGCGACCCTGGTGCATCCTCCAACTCTGGGCTGCCTTTGTTATCTCTCCCACTTGCCATTTCTACAGGTGACCCGCAGCACTCCACACTTCCGCTTTCACGTGAAAGGGGGAAAAACTGTCTAAGGTCACATATGGGCATAAGGCTACATTACGCATGCCATCACATATGGGCATAAGGCTACATTACGCATGCCATGAACCTTCAAAACCGTATGATGCACACATGCCCCGAACTGAGACTATCCAACCGAACGGTTTGGACTTTTGTCATGAACCGAACGGTGCACACATGCCCCGAACCGAGACTAGCCAACCGAATGGTGCACACATGCCCCGACCAAGACTAGCCAACCGAACGGTGCACACATGCCCCGAACCGAAACTAGCCAACCGAACGGTGCACACATGCCCCGAACCGAAACTAGCCAATCGAACGTTTGGACTTTTGTCATAAACCGTGCCACCCCTATTGCTTAGAGGCCTGAGAAATTACTTTGATTTCCTTGTTTGTACATGAGGCATGGTTAGTGAGGTAGGTGGGTGTGTGTGTGTGTGTGTGTGTGTGTGTGTGTGTGTGTGTGTGCTCGCATTTGCTTCAGTTAGAAGTGTGTGTGTGTGTGTAGGTTAGTGCAAGTGTGTGTGTGTGTAGGTTAGTGCAAGTGTTTAAATGCTTCAGTTAGAAGTGTGTGTGTGTGTAGGTTAGTGCAAGTGTGTGTGTGTAGGTTAGTGCAAGTGTGTGTGTGTAGGTTAGTGCAAGTGTGTGTAGGTTAGTGCAAGTGTGTGTGTGTAGGTTAGTGCAAGTGTGTGTGTGTGTAGGTTAGTGCAAGTGTGTGTAGGTTAGGTGTTTAATTGCTTTAAAAGTCTTCCCCTTACCTGGGCTCTTGCTTTCTATTATATCCCTCTGTGGTTCAGGGTAACCTTTGCCTCACTCTCTCTCTCTCTCTCTCTCTCTCTCTCTCTCTCTCTCTCTCGCGCTCTCGCTGTCTCTCCTCTCTCTTCCCCCCCCCCCTCTTTCTCTCTCCCTCTTTCTCTTTCTCTTTCTCTCTCTCTCCTCTGCTGAAGAAGGGGGACACAGGAAAATCACCATAATAATAGAGGACCCTGTGGCAGGTTGGCAATGCTGAACGCCACTACTTCCTCCCATCTTGCTTTACATGCTCATGCTTCCTCCCATAGATTAGATATACCTATATCTATATCTATGCTCCCTCCCATAGATATGCCTATATATCTATGCTCCCTCCCATAGATATGCCTATATATCTATGCTCCCTCCCATAGATATGCCTATATATATATGCTCCCTCCCTCTCTCCTCCTCTCTGTGTTTGTGTCCCATCGTATCGCAGCGCTATTGGCTAGCGGGTCCAACCGATCTGCTCTCTGACCACGTGTGTGTGTGTGTGTGTGTGGTTTGTGAAAGCAGCATGTAAATATATGGAGGATTCATTATTGTCTGTTTGTTACTTTGGCTTTATAAGGTTGTTCATTGTAGTGTTTTTTTGGTTAATTTATCATGCATTGATAGATCGACATATGTGTTCATTACATCCAAAGATTGTTTTTTGCTCAAATCCAGTTATGTGCAAAAGAGTCTTGGCCACAGCACACCTGACCATACACCCATAATATGGAAGCTGACACTGGGATGTTTGCCAGGCATGTTTGAATCAAAGTTCTGGGTTTTTCTCCCAGACCAGATCTCATGCTAACTGGACCTATTGAAATTCTCACTTCCCTCTTGGACCTTCTGCTGAGGAAAAAAAAACATATTTTAAGAAAAGATGATGGGTTAAAAGTTAGTGTAACTATGCAGAGGAATTGTAGGGAGTGACCTGTCTAAACAAACAGTATCTTGAAGTGCCTACACACAACCTCAAACTGGAATTTAGTCATTTATAACATGGTTAGCACACAGACCGAGATTGAGAGTGGGTCTGGAAAAGGTCAATTGACCTATGACTTCCAGCAGGGGCGTAACTAGCAGTGAAATGAAACTTAGATTGGTGCATTAAACGTGTGCACTGGACACAGACGCAGGACTATACCAGGGCCGCTAGAGACACAGACGCAGGACTATATGGACACAGACGCAGGACTATACCAGGGCCGCTAGAGAGACACAGGACTATATGGACACAGACGCAGGACTATACCAGGGCCGCTAGAGAGACGCAGGACTATATGGACACAGACGCAGGACTATACCAGGGCAGCTAGAGAGACGCAGGACTATATGGACACAGACGCAGGACTATACCAGGGCCGCTAGAGAGACAGACGCAGGACTATACCAGGGCCACTAGAGACACAGACGCAGGACTATACCAGGGCCGCTAGAGACACAGACGCAGGACTATATGGACACAGACGCAGGACTATACCAAGGCCGCTAGAGAGACACAGGACTATATGGACACAGACGCAGGACTATACCAGGGCCACTAGAGAGACGCAGGACTATATGGACACAGACGTAGGACTATACCAGGGCAGCTAGAGAGACGCAGGACTATATGGACACAGACGCAGGACTATACCAGGGCCGCTAGAGAGACAGACGCAGGACTATACCAGGGCCACTAGAGACACAGACGCAGGACTATATGGACACAGACGCAGGACTATACCAGGGCCGCTAGAGAGACAGACGCAGGACTATACCAGGGCAGCTAGAGAGACAGACGCAGGACTATACCAGGGCAGCTAGAGAGACAGACGCAGGACTATACCAGGGCCACTAGAGACACAGACGCAGGACTATATGGACACAGACGCAGGACTATACCAGGGCCGCTAGAGAGACGCAGGGCTATATCAGGGCAGCTAGAGAGACCAGGGGTATATGGTACGTTATTGTCCTAAGCGGGTGTAGTCGTGCTATGAAGTGGCAGTTTGGGGACGATGCAAAACATTCTTGCCTGTATGTGAACTGCTCATCCAGAATCAGCGCTTTTATGTTTTGAAGCTGATATCAGTATGGTTTAGGCTCCAACACATCACATTCATTTTGTTTTCATTTGTGCATGTATTTCATCCCATGATTATTTTCAACACCTTGCTGGCACAATTCAGGAAACTGGTGAATATTATTAATATGTGCCTTGTGTGTGTGTGTGTGTGTGTGTGTGTGTGTCTTTCTTTGTTTGTGTGTGTGTGTGCTTTTCTTTGTGTGTGTGTACATGCGTGCTTTTCTTCGCGCGCGCGCGCGCGCGCGTGCGTGTGTGTGATTTCAGAGTCGGCTGTTGATGACGCCTGTGGGAAGAGCTATGACCCCTTCTCCCCCCACAGCAGTGAACGTAGCAGCCCCAGCTCTCTCTATATGGAGTCCAGTGAGTCACTCACACACACACACACACACACACACACACACACAGCAGCCCCAGCTCTCTCTATATGGAGTCCAATCAGTCACACACACACACAGGGCTGGGCGATATGGCTGAAAACTGTATCACGATATAAGTGTATCATATCAGTCATATCAGTAATTATTGTTCACTTTTATTTTAAACTTAAACACTTTTATTTTAAATGTAAATACTTTTATTTTAAACTTTCCTGATTTTAATCACCTCAGTTACCAATCAAAGCAAACAGGGGGAAAAAATATCAACACAACCATGAAAAACACTCTATAGATATATAAATATATACTCTAATAAATGTGCACATAAGTCTGAATGAAAAGCAGCACTGGTTGAAGCCTGGAAATACTGTAAACAAAGTAGCTTAATTACCTAGTTTATCATAGTCTACTGGTTGGACTGTTCAGTTTCCCCACGTGTGTTTAAGTTTCAAATTAATACTTTTTCTCCTTGGGACAGGCACGTTTGAGTCTTGGAAAATACTTTTCCATTTACATCAGGATTGATAAGAACTTAGCAGTCAACTTGAATGCAACATTTTTTAACAGATTCGTGCAGCATGTTAATGATGCTAACAAATGTAATAGCAATTTATATATATATATATATATATATATATATATATATATATATATATATATATATATATATATATATATATATATTTATTTCAGACCCAGGGGGATCCATATCATAGTAAAAAACACACAGGGTAAAAATACAAAAAAATAAAGAAGCCTCCCACAATGTTCACTGTCTAGCATACAGACATTTTCACCAAAAATCTGACAGAACAGGGTTAGCCAACACAGCAATAAGTCATTTTCTGACACAGATACCCTACATATAAATCTATACATCAGATTACATAGGACAGCAGAGCAGGTAGGTACCCAAACACTCACACACACACACACACACACACACACACACACATACACACACACGTAAAGCAGCAGAGCAGGTAGGTACCCCAACACTGACAAATAACTGGCTTGCACTGGAGCTTCTTGGAGCTCTCAGCAGCAGCCTCATGCTGTCATTATACGCCACTGTGAGTTTTCTAATGCTGCCTTGTTTATAACGACACCATAGGTGGGACCAGTGTATATACACACACACACACAGCAGACAGACACTACAGCAGCACAGAGCACTGTGAGTTTTCTAATGCTGTCTTGTTTATAACGACACCATAGGTGGGCAGTATACAAAGGTGTACAGTACGCTCTAAAGAGTGAGGTCTTCACAGATACATAGCACATGCTAAACTTACGACCCAAAATGTTTGCTTGAGCATACAGCTTCCGTTGCTGCCATAGATATCTTTGTCATCCGACAGGTCATTTGCAATAATATGGCCCAAATATGTTATCTCACTACACACACTGAGTGCAGTGCCAGAGAGATAGAAGTCAGGGAAGGTTGACTGTCTGTCTTCTTTACTTCTGATAATCATGATCTTACTCTTTTTAGCATTGTATTTTATATCAAAATCAATACCATACTGTGTGCATATTCACAGTAGCTGTTGGAGACCAGCACTATATGGGCTAAAAATGACCAAATCATCTGCGTACATAAGGTGATTAATCACCAACTCTACAACCTGTACCACATGCAATTAAGATCAAGGCCAAATCATTCATATATATATTTCAAAAGAAAAGGAGACAGAATTCCGCCCTACCGACACCATTAGTCACTTGGAATGGAACAGATGTTACATTCCCCCATCTCACTCTCATTGTCTGATGCAAAAATAATTTTTGCATAACACGATCAATCATGATTAACACGATCACATGCTTTAAAAGCATAAATGAAGCACATGAACATTGTGGAATTTTGCCTATTATATTTATCTAAAATTTCCTTTAGTGCAAAAATACATAAATCAGTGCCATGCTTTCGTTTAAAACCAAATTGGTTTTCAGTAGACAGGACGTACCTCTCGCCTAGACAGCAGAACTGTCTCCAGCACTTTGGACATGACACTGGCCAGAGCTATTGGCCTGTAATTATCTGAACTGTTCAGCTTCCCCACTTTATCTTTGATAACTGGTACAAGCACAGCAGAGAGCATAGAATCAAGTAATCAAAAAAACCTGTGTAGCATATAACCACCAGAGGACGGTTTCTTGCTGGTAAGTTTAATTTGTTCAGCTGTAATATTATCCAGACCACAGGCCTTATTATCTCTTAACTTCAATATTGCTTCATGGACTTCAGCAGAAGTGACAATAACATAATCATTAAACTCTACATTATCCAACACAAACGGATTACTTTTTACACAGTTTAGCAGTTCATAATATTGGTTCCGCCATAACTGTGATATTTCATCAGGGCCACTCACACCATCTATGTTAGATGGAAAAAATGTAGATAGATAGATAGATAGATACTTTATTGATCCCCAGGGGAAATTCAAGATGAAATTCAAGATGTTTAGTCAGTCGTCTTGCACGATTGTGAATGTTTGGATTAAATGTGCATGCTCAGGAGGGATGCGTCTAAAGTGTTAAGCCCCTTCTCAAGAAGAATAACTTAGATGCCACCATGCTAAACAACTACAGGCCCATATCCAATCCACCTTTTATTGGCAAAATCATTGAAAAAATACCCTCTAATCAAGTAACAACCTTCCTAACATCAAATGGGTATTTTTATTACTTTCAGTCAGGTTTTCAGGCAAATCACAGCACTGAAACAGCTCTTATTAAGGTTTTAAAAGACATACGCCTCAATAAAGATGCAGGCAAAACATCAGTCCTAGTGTTATTGGACCTTAGTGCAGCCTTCGACACTATTGATCGCAACATATTACTACACAGATTAGAGCACTGGGTTGGACTTTTTAGGTATAGTCATCAACTGGGTCAAATCATACCTACAAGAAAAAAGTTTGTTTGTTGCTATCGGCAACTGTACCTCTACGCCAACGTCCTTGACTGTGGTGTCCCCCAGAGGTCAATCTTGGGGCCACTATTATTCAACCTCTACATGCTCCCACTTGGACAAACCATCACAAACAATTTGATTTCCTATCATAGCTATGCCGATGACACCCAACTTTACTTAACTATTTCGCCAAATGACTATGGTCCCCTTAAATCTCTTTGTCAGTATATTGACAAGATTAACAACTGGATGTCTCAATTTTCTTCAGTTGAACAAAGAAAAAACTGAAGAGGAAAGACTTAAGGTTGCCACTCTCCTTGATATTAAAGGGCTTAAAGCAAAGGATACTGTTATAAATCTTAGTGTCATAATTGACAGTGATCTAAATTTAAACAGCCACACAAGGAATAACTAAATCAGCTTTTTACCACCTCAAAAACATTGCCAAACTTAGAGGGCTAATGTCTAAACATGATCTAGAAAAACGTATTAATGTGTTCATCTCCAGTAGGGTTGACTACTGCAATGGGCTTTTCACAGGCCTTCTTAAAAAGACTATCAAACAGCTTCAGTTGATACACAAAAACATTTTATGCTTTTATGTACTATCACCTTGTGTGTTTTATGTGTTCTTATTATTATTACAGTGCATGAAAATGCACTGTACTGTTCTTCCTAGGCAACTTCTTCTTATTATTATTATTACAGTGCATGAAAATGCACTGTACTGTTCTTCCTAGGCAACTTCTACTTCTTATTATTATTCCGCTTACCACTTTTTCCGTACGCAATTTCTCTTGAACAGTTTAACTTAGAAACTTCATTCAAACTTTGTAACGTAGGTCTTCAAACAGATCGGGTTGGTATGACTTCAACTTTGAAACTTTTATACTTTTTAAACTATTAAAGAAAAACTTTTTAAAAATCCCCATAGACTTAACATTGCCGATTATGACATCATAATACGGCCATTAAGCAATTAGAATCCTATGGCAGGTGTTCAGGCCACCTGCAGCCTCAGGCTTTAAGCATACATTCTGGGTCAATTAAGACTACACATCCTATTCAACTGTTTCCTCTGCCCAAAACTGTTTCAAAATAAAAGTCCTCACTACAATAATCCACTGTTAAACAATGTAACCCATTAAACTACTGAACTTTTTACATTCAACTTTTAAACAGTCTACTTTTAAACTATCATTAAACTATCTATCTATTAAACTAGCTGTCTATCAACAACTTTTAAACTATCTACATTCAACTTTTAAACTTTTAAACTATCTACATTCACTAGCTGTCTATCAACAACTTTTAACTTGTTATCAACTATGTCAACACTGTTCATCAACTATGACTCCTACCCACTGTAGCTAGTTAGCATGGTTAGCAAAGTTAGCATGTTAACATTGATTGGCTAGGTTAGCTAAGTCACATGATTAGCATAGTTAGCATGTTAGTTAGCATAACTGCTAAAAATGATGAGCTAAGTTAGCTAAGTAACATGGTTAGCATAGTTAGCATGTTAGCATGCTAGTTAGCATAACTGCTAAAAATGATGAGCTAAGTTAGTTAAGTAACATGGTTAGCATAGTTAGCATGCTAGTTAACATTTTTAGCAAAACTGCTAAAAATGATTAGCTATGTTGGCTAAGTAACATGGTTAGCATAGTTAGCATGTTAACATACTAATTAGCATTTTTAGCATAACTACTAAAAATTATTAGCTAGGTTAGCTAAGTAACATGGTTAACATAGTTAGCATGTTAACATTGCTATCATAGTTAGCATGTTTAGCAAAACTGCTAGAAAATGTTAGTTAAGTTAGCTACATCTTAACATCTTAGTTAAGTTAAAACATCTTAACGTTTGTCACGTTACCTAACTTAATTGTATGTTAAACGACATTAGAAGAATACTTTGTTCATCTAATTGGTTGATTTGGCCCGTCGATAACCAATAAAGGTGGTGATAGACAGATGGTTTATCCAATCAGCTAACCAGTATGTCCGCCCCTTCCCAAAAGTTCTTCAATGAAAAGTTCCCAGATGGATATGCGGAGCAAATCCATCTGGCGGAGTCAGGTTAATAAAACATTAGCTAAGTAACATGGTTAGCATAGTTAAAAATCTTAGCATAACTGCTAGCAAACATTAGAGCCATTCCAACCTTCAGTTATCGTCAAATATCTACCTATACACAGCCATTAAACTATTTGAATATCAACATTCATTCAACTTCCAGTCTGTCAACAACTTTTAAACTATTTACCTTCAACTTTTAAACGGTCTACTTTTTAACTATCATTAAACTATCTATTAAACTAGCTGTCTATCAACAACTTTTAAACTATCTACATTCAGCTTTTAAACAGTTTACTTTTAAACTATCAACTTTTATTAAGCTATGCAACCACCATGTCTATCCTAGCATTACCGTAGTAACCAATTATCAACTTAAGCATTTTCATGCACTAGTAATTCCTTGGAATTGCATTTCTAGTTGTTATTATTTTTCTTCTTCTAACGCAGCTAATGCAGCTTCAACCGTTTAACGTAGAAACTTCATTCAAACTATGTTACGTAGGTCATGTGCGCTATGTATTTTTCAGCTTTGTAACTTTTATACTTTTTAAACTATTAATTAAAAACTACTCAAAATTTCCCCATAGACTTAACATTGGGCTGTGACATCACAATAGAGCCGTTAAGCAATTAGAATCCTATGACAGGTGTTCAGGCCACCTGGATCAACTGCCAGTCTCAGGCTTTAAGCATACAAACTGGCCCTATTAAGACTACACATCCTGTTTAACTGCTTCCTCTGCCAAAAACTGTTTCAAAATAAAAGTCCTCACTACAATATTTCACTGTTAAACAATGTAACCCTTTAAACTACTGAACTTTTTAACTGTTCAGCTGTTACTTGTCATCAACTATGACTCCTACCCACTGTAGCATAGTTAGCATGTTAGCATTGCTAACATTGTTAGCATTTTTAGCAAAACTGCTAAAAATGATTAGCTAAGTTAGCTAAGTAACATGGTTAGCATAGTTAGCATTGTAGTTAGCATAACTGTTAAAAATGATTAGCTAGCTTAGCTAAGTCACATGGTTAGCATATTTAGCATGTTAATTAGCATAGTTAATTTAGCTAATTAGTTAAAGTTAAGTTAGCTAAGTAACATAGTTAGCATGTTAGCATGCTAGTTAACATAGTTAGCATAACTAAAATGATTAGAAGTCACATGGTTAGCATAGTTAACATAGTAACTTGGTTAACATTATTATCTTTGTTAACATAGTTAGCATAACTGCTAGCAAACATTGGAGCCATTCCAACTGTTAGTTATCGTCAACTATCTACCTAAATAATTTAACCATTTAAATGATCAACCTATTTAACTGTTCAGTCATTCTACCAAGCAAATAATTTAACCATATAAACTCATCATATTTTTGCATTTTCATGCACTGTATTTCCTTCAGGAAATGCTTTTCTAGTTATTTTATTATTATTCTTTACTTTATAAAATAAACTTGACTTGACTATATGGAGTCCAGTGAGTGGCTTACATTTTACAAATTAGCGGCTACCGATATACAGCGTAATGGAACTTAAAATATGCTTGTGTGTGTGCCTGTGTGTGTGTGTGTGTATTGTTTATTGAGGTGTAGATGGCTCCCAGTACAGCAGTGTCCCAGATGGCATGTTTCGGAAGCCGTCGGAAGGCCAGAGTCTCATCAGCTACCTCTCAGAGCAGGACTTCGGGAGCTGCGCAGACCTGGAGAAGGTCAGCTAACACCCACCATTTAAACACCTCAGTGAAGCTAACACCCCAACCGCCATTTAAACACCTCAGTGAAGCTAACACCCCAACCACCATTTAAACACCTCAGTGAAGCTAACACCCCCACCATTTAAACACCTCAGTGAAGCTAACACCCCAACCACCATTTAAACACCTCAGTGAAGCTAACACACACCATTTAAACACCTCAGTGAAGCTAACACCCCCACCATTTAAACACCTCAGTGAAGCTAACACCCACCATTTAAACACCTCAGTGAAGCTAACACCCCCACCATTTAAACACCTCAGTGAAGCTAACACACCCACCATTTAAAGACTTCAGTTAAACCAGCTTTTCTCAAACTGTGGGTCAGAGACATGCCAGGTGGGGCGCGAACTTTTAATTTATTTTTATCTGTAGCCTGGGCCCAGGTAGCACCCGATGCGCAATGGACGCACTGTGTTATTCATAGGGAATCGCTCGTGTCAAGGCAGCTTAGTTAGTCCCGACCTACATGAGATTTACGTCTATTCTCTGCACTTTGCAAAGAGATGGTAGCTGACCAAAAGGCTGTACTGTTTCACAGCGAGGCAAGGTGGCTTTCCCGAGGTAAAGTGCTGTCGCGCGTGTTTGAGCTCCGAGTCGCCTCTTCTTGGAGGAAGAGCGCATGTTTGAATCTGCAAGCACGTTCACTAATGAACATTTCTTGACGAAGCTGGCCTATCTTAGCGATATATTTGATCTATCTTAGCGATAGGTACATTTGAGTTAAATGTCCAGTTACAAGGCAAAGACAAGCACCTACCTCACCTAGCAAATAAGATTACTGCATTCACCAAAAAAACTTGAGGTATGGGACAGGCGTCTCGATCGCGACAGTTACCTTTGAGATTTCTGAGCGAAATCGCTGAAACGTCTGATTCGGGAGCCACTCTTGTGATCCCATGTATCCCATGTAACAGTAGGCCTACATCACATCCCTGCAAAGTTTATTTCAAAAATATTTCCCAACCAGCAGTGCTCAGTATAACTGGATTATGGATTCATTTAATGCAGCATGTTTTCATTGAATATATTGTACAACGCTGTAAAATGGCCTATGGCTTCCTAATATGTTGCTGGAAAACAGAAATATGTGTGTTATTATGTATTTATTAGGGCCCGAGCACCCGAAGGGCGCAAGGCCCTATTGTTTTTGTAAGGATTATTATTATTAGGGCCCGAGCACCGAAGGGCGCAAGGCCCTATTGTTTTTGTAAGGATTATTATTATTATTAGGGCCCGAGCACCGAAGGGCGCAAGGCCCTATTGTTTTTGTAAGGATTATTATTATTAGGGCCCGAGCACCGAAGGGCGCAAGGCCCTATTGTTTTTGTAAGGATTATTATTATTATTATTATTATTATTATTATTATTAGGGCCCGAGCACCGAAGGGCGCAAGGCCCTATTGTTTTTGTAAGGATTATTATTATTATTATTATTGTTATTCCACTGTTTTGCTTTCCTGTTTTTGAGGTGGTTAACATGGTCGAAAATTCTTGAAATTTGGCACACACGTCAGGTGTCACGCATCGCAGTTAGGAACAAGAGCTTGACCTCGGGTGTGGCCCAGAGACTCGCTAGCGCCCCCTTAGGTGACTGATCCCGTGGTTGGCATATATTTTGAGGTGGTTAACATGGTTGAAAACGCATGAAATTTAGCACACACATCAAGTGGTACAGTGAATAGACAGGGATAAAAGCTTGGCACCGGGCGTTGCCCAGGAACTCCATAGCGCCCCCTTACGTCACAGTGACTTGTGGTTGGCATATAGTTTTAGATACACACACCAAATTTGGTGGGTGTATGTAACTCCCAAAACCAAACAACTTTTGTATTAACATGCCATTAGCCACGCCCACAGGAAGTGAGGTAATTGAGATTTTGTGCATTGTGGATATGATCGATCAATTTTAACGTACTCCTCCTAGACGGTTGATCCGATTCATGTCAAAGTTGGTATACATGACGCCGAGATGTTCCTGATTATAAATTGTGAAGCCTTTTTTTGATATGTTGTCATTTGACGAAATGGCGAAATTATTAATTTTAATACCCTTCCACATAAACAATACATGTGTCATAATTCACCATGCATGGCTTGAAATGTTTTAAATTTTACAGGTCATTGAAGACCATGTTAATGATAACATTCACATGCCCATAATGCATGTTTGGCATAGCGCCACCAACTGGCAACAGAAAGAATGACAATTATACTGATGTCACATGATCAATTTGAACATACTCCTCCTAGACGGTTTGTCAGATTCATTTGAAATTTGGCAAACATTATGCCAAGATGTCGCTGATGTTAAATTGTGAATGGATTTTTGAATGTTGTAATATATTTGATATGATTTTAATATCTCACCACATAAACAGGAAATGTGTCATAAATCACAGTGCATTGAATGAATGGTCTGAAACTTCTCAGGTTAATAGATATCATGATTATGATGATATCCAGACACCCAATGGGCCTGCCTGGCATAGCGCCACCACCTGGCCAAGCAGGAAATGTGCCAGAAATGGACAATGCCTTAAGTGATTGATCTGAAACTTTATAAAATATTGGATATCATTATTGTGATGATATTCACATGCATAATTCACAGGCCTAGCATAGCGCCACCTTCTGGCCAAGCAGGAAATGTGCCAGAAATGCTCTATGCTTTGAATAAATGGTCTGAAACTTTTCAGGTTAATAGATATTATGATTATGATGATATCCAGACACCCAATGGGCCTGCCTGGCATAGCGCCACCACCTGGTCAAGCAGTAAATGTGCCAGAAATGGACAATGCCTTAAGTGATTGATCGATCTGAAAGTTTACAAACATTTTGGATATCATTATTGTGATGATATTCACATGTGTAATTTTCATGTCTAACATAGCGCCACCATCTGGCCAACCAAAAAGTGTATCAGAAATGTTCTTTGCTTAAAATGAATGGTCTGAAATTTCTCAGGTTAATATATATTATGATTATGATGACACCCAATGGGCCTGCCTTGCATTACGCCCCCACCTGGCCAAGCGAGTAAATGTGGCAGAAAATAAAATACAAAAACAAATAGCACACGCATCAAATATGTACATTTCACAAACGCACCACGTCGGTGCTTTGTTGGATTCCGACATGTCACGGGTTGCGGCCCGCAGGTGCTCGGGCCCGCCATCGCCGCTTGCGGCTATATTTATTATTGTTATTCCACTTTTTTGCTTTCCTGTTTTTGAGGTGGTTAACATGGTCGAAACCTCTTGAAATTTGGCACACACGTCAGGTGTCACGCATCGCAGTTAGGTACAAGAGCTTGACCCCGGGCGTGGCCCAGGGACTCGCTAGCGCCCCCTTAGGTGACTGATCCCGTGGTTGGCAAATATTTTGAGGTGGTTAACATAATCGAAAACGCATGAAATTTGGCACACACATCTAGTGATACAGTGAATAGACAGGGATAAAAGCTTGGCACCGGGCGTTGCCCAGGAACTCCATAGCGCCCCCTTACGTCACAGTGACTTGTGGTTGGCATATAGTTTTAGATACACACACCAAATTTGGTGGGTGTATGTAACTCCCAAAAACAAACAACTTTTGTATTAACATGCCATTAGCCACGCCCACAGGAAGTGAGGTAATTGAGATTTTGTGCGTTGTGGACATGATCAATTTTAACGTACTCCTCCTAGACGGTTGATCCGATTCATGTCAAAGTTGGTATACATGACTCCGAGATGTTCCTGATGATAAATTGTGAAGCGTTTTTTTGATATGTTGCAATTTGACGAAATGGCGAAATTATTACTTTGAATACCCTTCCACATAAACAATAAATGTGTCATATTTCACCATGCATGGCTTGAAATGTTTTAAATTTCACAGGTCATGGAAGACCATGTTAATGATAATATTCACATGCCCATAATGCATGTTTGGCATAGCGCCACCAACTGGCAACAGAAAGAATGACAATTATACTGATGTCACATGATCAATTTGAACATACTCCTCCTAGACGGTTTGTCAGATTCATTTGAAATTTGGCAAACATTATGCCAAGATGTCGCTGATGTTAAATTGTGAAGGTATTTTTGAATGTTGTAATATATTTGATATGCTTTTAATATCTCACCACATAAACAGGAAATGTGTCATAAATCACAGTGCATTGAATGAATGGTCTGAAACTTCTCAGGTTAATAGATATCATGATTATGATGATATCCAGACACCCAATGGGCCTGCCTGGCATAGCGCCACCACCTGGCCAAGCAGGAAATGTGCCAGAAATGGACAATGCCTTAAGTGATTGATCTGAAACTTTATAAATTATTGGATATCATTATTGTGATGATATTCACATGCGTAATTCACAGGCCTAGCATAGCGCCACCTTCTGGCCAAGCAGGAAATGTGCCAGAAATGCTTTATGCTTTGAATAAATGGTCTGAAACTTCTCAGGTTAATAGATATTATGATTATGATGATATCCAGACACCCAATGGGCCTGCCTGGCATAGCGCCACCACCTGGTCAAGCAGGAAATGTGCCAGAAATGGACAATGCCTTAAGTGATTAATCTGAAAGTTTACAGACATTTTGGACGTCATTATTGTGATGATATTCACATGTGTAATTTTCATGCCTAACATAGCGCCACCATCTGGCCAACCAAAAAGTGTATCAGAAATGTTCTTTGCTTAAAATGAATGGTCTGAAATTTCTCAGGTTAATATATATTATAATTATGATGACACCCAATGGGCCTGCCTTGCATTACGCCCCCACCTGGCCAAGCGAGTAAATGTGGCATAAAATAAAATACAAAAACAAATAGCACACGCATCAAATATGTACATTTCACAAACGCACCACGTCGGTGCTTTGTTGGATTCCGACATGTCACGGGTTGCGGCCCGCAGGTGCTCGGGCCCGCCATTGCCGCTTGCGGCTATATTTATTATTATTATTGTTATTCTACTTTTTTGCTTTCCTGTTTTTGAGGTGGTTAACATGGTCGAAAATTCTTGAAATTTGGCACACACGTCAGGTGTCACGCGACGCAGTTAGGTACAAGAGCTTGACCCCGGGCGTGGTCCAGGGACTCGCTAGCGCCCCCTTAGGTGACTGATCCCGTGGTTGGCATATATTTTGAGGTGGTTAACATGGTTGAAAAGTCTTGAAATTTGACACACATATCAGGTGTCACACAAAGCAGCTAGGTAAAAAAGCTTGGCCCCGGGTATGGCCCAGAGACTCGCTAGCGCCCCCTTACGTCACAGTGACTTGTGGTTGGCATATAGTTTTAGATACACACACCAAATTTGGTGGGTGTATGTAACTCCCAAAACCAAACAACTTTTGTATTAACATGCCATTAGCCACGCCCACAGGAAGTGAGGTAATTGAGATTTTGTGCATTGTGGATATGATCAATTTTAACGTACTCCTCCTAGACGGTTGATCGATCCGATTCATGTCAAAGTTGGTATACATGACGCCGAGATGTTCCTGATTATAAATTGTGAAGCCTTTTTTTGATATGTTGTCATTTGACGAAATGGCGAAATTATTAATTTTAATACCCTTCCACATAAACAATACATGTGTCATAATTCACCATGCATGGCTTGAAATGTTTTAAATTTCACAGGTCATTGAAGACCATGTTAATGATAATATTCACATGCCCATAATGCATGTTTGGCATAGCGCCACCAACTGGCAACAGAAAGAATGACAATTATACTGATGTCACATGATCAATTTGAACATACTCCTCCTAGACGGTTTGTCAGATTCATTTGAAATTTGGCAAACATTATGCCAAGATGTCGCTGATGTTAAATTGTGAATGGATTTTTGAATGTTGTAATATATTTGATATGATTTTAATATCTCACCACATAAACAGGAAATGTGTCATAAATCACAGTGCATTGAATGAATGGTCTGAAACTTCTCAGGTTAATAGATATCATGATTATGATGATATCCAGACACCCAATGGGCCTGCCTGGCATAGCGCCACCACCTGGCCAAGCAGGAAATGTGCCAGAAATGGACAATGCCTTAAGTGATTGATCTGAAACTTTATAAAATATTGGATATCATTATTGTGATGATATTCACATGCATAATTCACAGGCCTAGCATAGCGCCACCTTCTGGCCAAGCAGGAAATGTGCCAGAAATGCTCTATGCTTTGAATAAATGGTCTGAAACTTCTCAGGTTAATAGATATTATGATTATGATGATATCCAGACACCCAATGGGCCTGCCTGGCATAGCGCCACCACTTGGTCAAGCAGGAAATGTGCCAGAAATGGACAATGCCTTAAGTGATTAATCTGAAAGTTTACAAACATTTTGGATATCATTATTGTGATGATATTCACATGTGCAATTTTCATGCCTAACATAGCGCCACCATCTGGCCAACCAAAAAGTGTATCAGAAATGTTCTTTGCTTAAAATGAATGGTCTGAAATTTCTCAGGTTAATATATATTATGATTATGATGACACCCAATGGGCCTGCCTTGCATTACGCCCCCACCTGGCCAAGCGAGTAAATGTGGCAGAAAATAAAATACAAAAACAAATAGCACACGCATCAAATATGTACATTTCACAAACGCACCACGTCGGTGCTTTGTTGGATTCCGACATGTCACGGGTTGCGGCCCGCAGGTGCTCGGGCCCGCCATCGCCGCTTGCGGCTATATTTATTATTGTTATTCCACTTTTTTGCTTTCCTGTTTTTGAGGTGGTTAACATGGTCGAAACCTCTTGAAATTTGGCACACACGTCAGGTGTCACGCATCGCAGTTAGGTACAAGAGCTTGACCCCGGGCGTGGCCCAGGGACTCGCTAGCGCCCCCTTAGGTGACTGATCCCGTGGTTGGCAAATATTTTGAGGTGGTTAACATAATCGAAAACGCATGAAATTTGGCACACACATCTAGTGATACAGTGAATAGACAGGGATAAAAGCTTGGCACCGGGCGTTGCCCAGGAACTCCATAGCGCCCCCTTACGTCACAGTGACTTGTGGTTGGCATATAGTTTTAGATACACACACCAAATTTGGTGGGTGTATGTAACTCCCAAAAACAAACAACTTTTGTATTAACATGCCATTAGCCACGCCCACAGGAAGTGAGGTAATTGAGATTTTGTGCGTTGTGGACATGATCAATTTTAACGTACTCCTCCTAGACGGTTGATCCGATTCATGTCAAAGTTGGTATACATGACTCCGAGATGTTCCTGATGATAAATTGTGAAGCGTTTTTTTGATATGTTGCAATTTGACGAAATGGCGAAATTATTACTTTGAATACCCTTCCACATAAACAATAAATGTGTCATATTTCACCATGCATGGCTTGAAATGTTTTAAATTTCACAGGTCATGGAAGACCATGTTAATGATAATATTCACATGCCCATAATGCATGTTTGGCATAGCGCCACCAACTGGCAACAGAAAGAATGACAATTATACTGATGTCACATGATCAATTTGAACATACTCCTCCTAGACGGTTTGTCAGATTCATTTGAAATTTGGCAAACATTATGCCAAGATGTCGCTGATGTTAAATTGTGAAGGTATTTTTGAATGTTGTAATATATTTGATATGCTTTTAATATCTCACCACATAAACAGGAAATGTGTCATAAATCACAGTGCATTGAATGAATGGTCTGAAACTTCTCAGGTTAATAGATATCATGATTATGATGATATCCAGACACCCAATGGGCCTGCCTGGCATAGCGCCACCACCTGGCCAAGCAGGAAATGTGCCAGAAATGGACAATGCCTTAAGTGATTGATCTGAAACTTTATAAATTATTGGATATCATTATTGTGATGATATTCACATGCGTAATTCACAGGCCTAGCATAGCGCCACCTTCTGGCCAAGCAGGAAATGTGCCAGAAATGCTTTATGCTTTGAATAAATGGTCTGAAACTTCTCAGGTTAATAGATATTATGATTATGATGATATCCAGACACCCAATGGGCCTGCCTGGCATAGCGCCACCACCTGGTCAAGCAGGAAATGTGCCAGAAATGGACAATGCCTTAAGTGATTAATCTGAAAGTTTACAGACATTTTGGACGTCATTATTGTGATGATATTCACATGTGTAATTTTCATGCCTAACATAGCGCCACCATCTGGCCAACCAAAAAGTGTATCAGAAATGTTCTTTGCTTAAAATGAATGGTCTGAAATTTCTCAGGTTAATATATATTATAATTATGATGACACCCAATGGGCCTGCCTTGCATTACGCCCCCACCTGGCCAAGCGAGTAAATGTGGCATAAAATAAAATACAAAAACAAATAGCACACGCATCAAATATGTACATTTCACAAACGCACCACGTCGGTGCTTTGTTGGATTCCGACATGTCACGGGTTGCGGCCCGCAGGTGCTCGGGCCCGCCATTGCCGCTTGCGGCTATATTTATTATTATTATTGTTATTCTACTTTTTTGCTTTCCTGTTTTTGAGGTGGTTAACATGGTCGAAAATTCTTGAAATTTGGCACACACGTCAGGTGTCACGCGACGCAGTTAGGTACAAGAGCTTGACCCCGGGCGTGGTCCAGGGACTCGCTAGCGCCCCCTTAGGTGACTGATCCCGTGGTTGGCATATATTTTGAGGTGGTTAACATGGTTGAAAAGTCTTGAAATTTGACACACATATCAGGTGTCACACAAAGCAGCTAGGTAAAAAAGCTTGGCCCCGGGTATGGCCCAGAGACTCGCTAGCGCCCCCTTATGTCACTGTGACTTGTGGTTGGCATATAGTTTTAGATACACACACCAAATTTGGGGGGTGTATGTAACTCCCATAAACAAACAACTTTTGTATTAACATGCCATTAGCCACGCCCACAGGAAGTGAGGTAATTGAGAATTTGTGCGTTGTGGACATGCTCAATTTTAACGTACTCCTCCTAGACGGTTGATCCGATTCATGTCAAAGTTGGTATACATGATGCCAAGATGTTCCTGATTATAAATTGTGAAGGTTTTTTTTGATATGTTGTAATTTGACGAAATGGCGAAATTATTCATTTTAATACCCTTCCACATAAACAATAAATGTGTCATAATTCACCATGCATGGCTTGAAATGTTTTAAATTTCACAGGTCATTGAAGACCATGTTAATGATAATATTCACATGCCCATAATGCATGTTTGGCATAGCGCCACCAACTGGCAACAGAAAGAATGACAATTATACTGATGTCACATGATCAATTTGAACATACTCCTCCTAGACGGTTTGTCAGATTCATTTGAAATTTGGCAAACATTATGCCAAGATGTCGCTGATGTTAAATTGTGAATGGATTTTTGAATGTTGTAATATATTTGATATGATTTTAATATCTCACCACATAAACAGGAAATGTGTCATAAATCACAGTGCATTGAATGAATGGTCTGAAACTTCTCAGGTTAATAGATATCATGATTATGATGATATCCAGACACCCAATGGGCCTGCCTGGCATAGCGCCACCACCTGGCCAAGCAGGAAATGTGCCAGAAATGGACAATGCCTTAAGTGATTGATCTGAAACTTTATAAAATATTGGATATCATTATTGTGATGATATTCACATGCATAATTCACAGGCCTAGCATAGCGCCACCTTCTGGCCAAGCAGGAAATGTGCCAGAAATGCTCTATGCTTTGAATAAATGGTCTGAAACTTCTCAGGTTAATAGATATTATGATTATGATGATATCCAGACACCCAATGGGCCTGCCTGGCATAGCGCCACCACTTGGTCAAGCAGGAAATGTGCCAGAAATGGACAATGCCTTAAGTGATTAATCTGAAAGTTTACAAACATTTTGGATATCATTATTGTGATGATATTCACATGTGCAATTTTCATGCCTAACATAGTGCCATCATCTGGCCAACCAAAAAGTGTATCAGAAATGTTCTTTGCTTAAAATGAATGGTCTGAAATTTCTCAGGTTAATATATATTATGATTATGATGACACCCAATGGGCCTGCCTTGCATTAAGCCCCCACCTGGCCAAGCGAGTAAATGTGGAAGAAAATAAAATACAAAAGCAAATAGCACACGCATCAAATATGTACATTTCACAAAACGCACCACGTCGGTGCTTTGTTGGATTCCGACATGTGATGGGTTGCGGCCTGCAGGTGCTCGGGCCCGCCATTGCCGCTTGCGGCTATATTTATTATTATTATTATTATTATTATTAGGGCCCGAGCACCGAAGGGCGCAAGGCCCTATTGTTTTTGTAAGGATTATTATTATTATTATTATTATTATTATTATATTAACTTTGTCTCAGAGCGTTTTCCTTTTTTGAGGTGGTTAACATGGTCGAAAACGCTTGAAATTTGGCACACATATCAGGTGTCACGCAAAGCAGTTAGGTACAAGAGCTTGGCCCTGGGCGTGGCCCAGGGACTCAGTAGCGCCCCCTTAGGTGATTGAGGCAGTGGTTGGCACATACTTTCAGCTAGACGCATCAAATTCGGTAGGTATGTGTATCTCCCCAAGATGAACAACTTTCGTATGTACAATGCATTAGCCACGCCCAACAGGAAGTGAGGTATTTGGGATTTTGTGCGGACTAAAATGTGATGAATTGTGATGCCAGAAGACGTTCTTCCCATCGGTGAAAACGCATGAAATTTGGCACACACGTCAAGAGGTACCATGAATACACAGGGGAAAAGCCTTGGCACTGGGCTTGGCCCAGGAACTCCATAGCGCCCCCTTATGTCACTGTGACTTGTGGTTGGAATATAGTTTTAGATACACACACCAAATTTGGTGGGTGTGTGTAACTCCCAAAAACAATCAACTTTTGTTTTAACATGCCATTAGCCACGCCCACAGGAAGTGAGGTAATTGGGATTTTGTGCATTGTGGACATGATCAATTTTAACGTACTCCTCCTAGACGATTGATCCGATTCATGTGAAAGTTGGTATACATGATGCCAATATGCTTCTGATTCTAAATTGTGAAGCTTTTTTTGATATGTTGTAATTTGACGAAATGGCGAAACTATGAATTTTAATACCCTTCCACGTTAACAATAAATGTGTCTTAATTCACCATGCATGGCTTGAAATGTTTTAAATTTCACAGGTCTTTGAATACCATGGTAGTGATGATATTCACATGCCCATAATGTATATTTGGCATAGCGCCACCACCTGGCAACAGAAAGAATGGCAATTACATTGATGTTACATGATCAATTTTAACATACTCCTCCTAGACGGTTTGCCGGATTCATGTGAAATTTGGCTAACATTATGCCAAGATGTTGCTGATGTTAAATTGCGAAGGGATTTTTGATATGTTGTAATATGTCATGATTTTAATATCTCACCATATAAACTGGAAATGTGTCATATAATCACAGTGCATTGAATGAATGGTCTGAAACTTCTCAGGTTAATAGATATCATGATTATGATGATATCCAGACACCCAATGGGCCTGCCTGGCATAGCGCCACCACCTGGCCAAGCAGGAAATGTGCCAGAAATGGAAAATGCCTTAAGTGATTGATCTGAAACTTTATAAAATATTGGATATCATTATTGTGATGATATTCACATGCGTAATTCAAAGGCCTAGCATAGCGCCACCATCTGGCTAAGCAGGAAATGTGCCAGAAATGCTCTATGCTTTGAATAAATGGTCTGAAACTTCTTAGGTTAATAGATATTATGATTATGATGACACCCAATGGGCCTGCCGTACATTGCGCCCCCACCTGGCCAAGCAAATACATGTGGCAGAAAATAAAATACAAAAACAAATAGCACACGCATCAAATATGTACATTTCACAAACGCACCACGTCGGTGCTTTGTTGGATTCCGACATGTCACGGGTTGCGGCCCGCAGGTGCTCGGGCCCGCCATTGCCGCTTGCGGCTATATTTTATTATTATATCTGCAGCACCAGCTGATTTTAACTCTGTTGAAGAGGATATATTTAGAACTTGTCATTATTTCAATAAATTTGACAATTTTAAGCTTGACCTACCACTTTCTTAGAGCGATGAGGGACAGGTGGGACTCGAGAATGCCTCCTTGATCAAAGTGGGGTATGAAAGAAAAAGTTTGAGAACCACTGAGTTAAGCTAACACACCCACCATTTAAACACCTCACTGAAACTAACACCCACCATTTAAACACCTCAGTGAAGCTAACATGCCCACCATTTAAACACTTCAGTGAAAGTCAAGTGTTTGTCTTGGGAATTTATGGATATATGTTGCCATATTGTATGCTGCATGTATGTACATGCTATGGCTGTATACAAGTAAAACTGAAATATTGTATATTGTAATATATCAATTTCCTGACCCCTCACTTCCGCACTTTGTGCAGGAGAACGCTCACTTCAGTATCTCTTTGTGCAGGAGAACGCTCACTTCAGTATCTCGGAGTCGCTGATCGCTGCCATCGAGCTGATGAAGTGTAACGTGCGCCGGCAGCAGGAGGCCGAGGAGGAGGGCGACAGCGACAATGAGATCCAGCAGCTCAAGCAGAAGATTCGTCTGCGCAGGCAGCAGATCCGTCGCAGCCGGCTGCCGCCCAACAGCCTCTCACACCACGGTAACAACCTCTTACATTCCACAAGAGCCACCTCTTGCACCATGGCAACAACCTCTTACATTCCACAAGAGCCACCTCTTGCACCATGGCAACAACCTCTTACATTCCACAAGAGCCACCTCTTGCACCATGGCAACAGACTCTTACATTCCACAAGAGCCACCTCTCGCACCATGGCAACAACCGCTTACATTCCACAAGAGCCACCTCTTGCACCATGGCAACAACCTCTTACATTCCACAAGAGCCACCTCTTGCACCATGGCAACAACCTCTTACATTCCACAATAGCCACCTCTCACACCACGGCAACAACCTCTTACATTCCACAAGAGCCACCTCTTGCACCATGGCAACAACCTCTTACATTCCACAAGAGCCACCTCTTGCACCAGCAGCGTGTGGAACCACAGTGACATTCTGTCTCACTGCAGTAACAGTCTTCCTCACCTCAGTAACAGATCAGGTGATGAGTGCATTGAATGTATGGAATGTTGTGTCCCCGCAATAGTAAACAGTGTTTGTGTAACAAATGTATTGCAAACGTGCCAATTACCAACCATTTCGTTTGAAAATTCTAAAACAACAATGTTTTTTAATGCATCAAAATAACTTTTGATAAATGAACCTTACATTTTTCAGTAGCTATAGGTGTGTAGATTTGGTTCTTACCGGGGCTTTTACTGCCTGAAATATCCGATTTTGTTTACCACGCTCGGAGTTTAGTGCTTGGCTGGTGGGTGCCTATTCCCAACCTTTCTCACGGCACATCAACGGTTAGCCCAAGAATTCTTGTCGCAAATCAAAATTCCACTGAAGCTCCAAGCGGATTTGTACACACAGCCTTACAACACTATTTACAGCTCTTCGAGTCACGATAAAATGTAATGGTGTGGGTGCATGCGTTTCTTTAGGAATCCGCCGTCTTGGTTTGTATAGAAATGAATATGGTTGGAAATACAGGATGGTTGATAATAGCTGACGTTATGATAACTACCGTGGAATGTATATGTAATCTTTTGGTTCCCCTGCTGTTCCATTCCAGCATTCCATTCCACAGACAGTGGAGGATCCTGCCGAAGCTCCCAGGATTCTGTTCACCTGTCGGACTCTGGCTCTGCTGGAGAGGTGGAGGAGTGTGAGCTGAAAGGTAGAGAGAGAGTGTGTGTGTGTGTGTGTGTGTGAGTATGTGCGTGTGTTGGTGTGTGAGTATGTGCGTCTGTTGGTGTGTGTGTGAGTGTGTGTGTGTGTGTGTGTGTGTGTGTGAGTATTAGAGATGCGCGGTTCGCGGTTACAGCCGCGGACTCCGCGGTTAAACCGCGGATCGGGCGGATGACGTGAAGAAATATAATATTTTAATTAAATTCGGGCGGGTGGCGGTTGAACCAATCAAATGAAAAAAATATAGCCTATACATTGTTAAATTGTGTTACCTACATCCGAAAAAAACACTTTGAAATCGTCAAATTTTCATCAGGCAGTTTGGCCTAGTTGCTTCTATGCATGCTGCTTTGTTTATCTATCAGAGACGGTGTTGCGGAATTGGTGTATTCCGATGTTTCACTGAGCAACCCCTCACGCACGCACACACACACACACACACACACACACACACACTAAAGGTAACAAAGTTTAAATTAAGGAGCCTATCGTAGCCTACCAGCATGTTTTCCTCTCCAGTGTGCAATAAGAAAGTAGAATAGGCTACAGTCCAAGTTGACCGATGATTAATCTCTCATGTCACGTTGGTAGGCCACTAAGCAAATCTGCAACCTATGAGCCCAGCTGCCAGTATTGGAGGAGGCCTAAACATCTTGTAGACGAGACTGACTGGGTTATTTTGTTTCGATATTATATATAAAACACAGTCATTGTAGCCTACCATTCAGGGAATAGGCATGTAAAAGGGAGACCGATTATGGAGTGTTATGAAGAACTGACATCGGGCAATGGCAGTGCGAGATGTTCAGAACCTAAGAGCTAAAACTTCTACAAGCTCAGTAACATCCACAGCGGGAAAAAGAAGGTAAAAAAAATTGTCGGAAAACTTAGATGTGTAAGGCAAGCAAGCAAGTTTGGCGGTTGTTACTAAAAATGTGAACGTGCACGTTGCACTGCTGTGCGGTGGACTTTCGGAATGAATAGAGTCGGCGTTTCTTTAATATCGAAAAAGACACGCTCTCTTCCCATGCAGTCAAAATGAATGGGAGTCTTCTTCAGAACAGGCTTGTCATAGTGTCACCCTGACATGACAGTGCGTAAAGTAGCCTATAATGTGAATGACTTATTTTATTAAGGATTTCTTTCTTTTTGCAAAAAATAAAGTAGGCCTACAATAGGCATTAATTAGTAGGCTAAATAGCAGCATGTTGAAATGATGTGCCAAATTGCGTTTTTTATTACAATGATAAAATTGTAGGCTACAGGCCGATGTGCGTTTTATTTGGAGACTTTTGCGAGACAGAGACCTAGTTTGCTGCTGATATTCTGGGGATAGGCTACAACATAGCCAATGTAGGACTTTAGCCTTTTAATATATTTGCTGCATTGGATCAGTCTTTCTAGAACAGGCAAGAGCTTAGCCTCACGTCAGCAGCACCGCATCACCCATATACATTAAAACAACCAGCGGATGGCGGGTGCGGTTTTGAAAATTGGTCAAAAAACGTTGGTGCGGATGGATGGCGGATGGATGATAAGTTTTGCTATGCGGTTACGGTTGAAATAATAGCCCATCCGCGCATCTCTAGTGAGTATGAGTATAAGCGTGTGAGTGTGCGTGTGTTGGTGTGTGTGAGTGTGCGTGTGTTGGTGTGTGAGAGAGTGTGTGTGTGAGTATGTGCGTGTGTTGGTGTGTGAGTGTGTGCGTCTGTTGGTGTGAGTGTGCGTGTGTTGGTGTGTGTGAGTGTGTGTGTGTGAGTATGTGAGTGTGTGTGTATGAGTGTGTGTGTGTGTTGTTGTGTGTAAAGGAACACTTGTTGTTGTTGTCGTTCTTCTGACTGATAATCATGTCCATCATGCCTTCATCAATCATTATTCATATTGCCGTGCAGTACTTCAAACCATTAGCACAGGCTTGAATTCAGCTTTAACAGCATAACAATATGCATGATTCTTAAGCCCACTGCACACAGACACACTCTATTTCAGGACCGTATCTGCACAGTGCTTTGCACTGTTTGTATTTGTTATCGGTGTTGCACCAACGTTGGCCTTTGGCTGGTCAGAGATGAGTCCAGTCTGGGGTCAGTCTGACACCAAAGAGGAGTGCTACTGGGGGTGTGTGAGAGAGTGTGTGTGTGTGAGTGTGTGTATATACGAGGAGTGCTACTGGGGGTGTGCTCCCATGAGCCTACAGCATGGGCAGAGCCACACTAACAGCTGATGGAGTGTGTGTGTGTATCTGTGTGAGTGCGCGCACGTCTCCGAAGTTCTGGGAGTCTCCCGATAGCGGCTTCCTGACGCCCGCAAATTAGATCAAATCTCCCGGAATCTAGAAGGAACAAGAACGCGCAAGCCAGACCGGGAATTCAAATCGCGTGTGCATCTGAGTTTAGCGCACACACGACGGAGAGGGAGAGAGAGGGGTGATGCGTGTGTGCCTGAAGTGCATCCAAGACAGAGAGCATCCTGGCCTGTTTTGCTAAATCAACCAATCAATTTTCAGTGTAGGTGGGCTTTTATCTTTTTTCTCCCGAACTAAATTAATCAGTTCAGTGTATCTAGGAACAGGAGCGTCATGGCAGAGTCAGTGGCCCCCAAAAAGGAACATTTAAGACCCATTTCACATCAGACTACACTAGGGGTGAACGATTTTGGAAAAAAATCTAATTGCGATTTTTCTCACCAATATTGCGAGTGCGATGCGATTATTTTTAAGCTCTTTATCTTCTGTCTTATTCAACAAAGACAAGCAATATATTATTCTATAGTATGACCAACACAAAATTAGATAAGTTAAACATAAACTGTTCTTTCCTGGAGCCCAGGCCTATGTTATGATGGCATTAGGTCATTGAATAAGATTGATGAATGAAATATTTTTTATTTAACTATTTTAATCACATTAGTAGACCTATATTTGTTGAACTTCCAGCCTTGTAAACATTTAATGATTCTGATTCGTTTCTATTTTGTTTCTATTTCATGTAGATAGAACCTTCTTTCGATAGTTAACAAATACATGCAGTGGCACTGACACGGCTTCTCATTGTCCTGTGCTCTCCATAAACGCGCGCGCACGCCCACACCCACGCCCACACACACACACACACACAGACCCGCTCCTCTCCTCTGTAGGCTACTTGCACGTGAATCGGAACAAACTACTGTAGATTGTTGTAGCGCAAATAAATGCGGCCGAATGACCGTTCGGCTCGGTGTTAACTAAAGGTTAGCATCATCAACACCGCAGCGCAATACGCATGCATGCAAATTAACTAGTTTGTTCATATCACAACAAAGCCAATCGCGGAGACAAAACTCTTTAAACAGGCAAAGTTATCAGCAGTTAGCAGCATGTATGTAGCCTAGAGCCTTAGTAAGCTAATGTTAGAACAGCTGGGTTTTTGGTGGTTAGCCGTGTCAACTACTTGCGGATAACATTATGCATCAATTCATTACCTGTGAGATTAAATGTTTGTGCCGCCAACCCCCTTTGATATCGCAAATGCCCCCACTGTCACTGTACTCCAGTAAACAAAGTCCCCAGTGCACAGGTGAATGGCTGCTGTGCAGCCTAAACAGTCGTGGAGTTTTAATCGTCAACTGGACAAGCGAACGAAGTTACCAGCCAGAGTAGCAGCACAGGGGAATTATGAACTAGAACCAGGGACATGGCAGGTTCGGGCAAAAGGTAATGAAGAGGTTTTTAACCAAAGTAGCTCTACTGATCAGACCTTTCTTGACACTGTTAGCTGGTCCTCTTGTTTACGTTTTTTGCTTTTTCAATGGTCGGTGAGAAGAGTCGGTGGCGCGTCGGCAAGCGCAAGTATAAATGCGTTTTGTTGACGTCACATATTACAAATCGCAGCCTTTGCGGTTTGAAAATCGTGTTTCATCATATCGCGATATTATCGCAAATGCAATAAATCGTTCAGCCCTAGACTACACAAAAGTGTACCCTTGTCTCATGAGAGTAAAACATAATGATAGTCTTGCACACTGCACTGTTTGTAGCATTGCCCATGGCTGCAAAAGACTTGTTGAGGTGAGTTTAACAAGTGTCATTTAATTTGCTATTATTCAGGCCTATACTAGATGGCTAGTTGCCAAAGCTAAATTCTTTCAGAATTTCTTTGATTTGAATATTTTTTGGTAATGCTTCGTGTAGGTCTTAAATTTCAATCTTTATGATCTTAAAATGTCTTAAAAAGGTCTTAAATTTGACTTACTGAAACTTGCAAGAACCCTGCAAGAACAAGTGTTGACTGTGACCTGGAGAGTGGGGATTTAGAGCTGGGTCAGAATATTAATAATAATAATAATAATAATAATAATATTAGGGCTGTCAAAATAACGTGTTAATTTTGATTAATTACAGAAATATTAACGCATTAAAAAATGAACGCTGATTAATCGCATTTCATTGACATTTGACACAGGGCAGTCTGGCTATAGTGATTGAAGGAGGCAGATGAGAAAGCACTTCTTTGAATGAAACATTTAGCCTATAGGCCAACTTTACCTAACCCTACCTTTTAAAAAAGAACGGCCAGACTAATCTGTTAAACTGTTGACAGGAACATCAATCTACTATTTCTGCAGTAAGGAATTTCCGTTGCCTACCATAGGAGTTCGTCAAGTATCACCTCAATGCAAAGCATTACGGAGGTGCGAGTTAGCAGCAGACCTCTTGATGATGATAATGCTAGCTGAGTTAGCAACACACCTCTTGATGATGATGATAATGCTAGCTGAGTTAGCAGCACACAGTTAGCACACCTCTTGATGATGATAATGCTAGCTGAGTTAGCAACACACAGTTAGCACACCTCTTGATGATGATGATAATGCTAGCTGAGTTAGCAGCACACCTCTTGATGATGATGATAATGCTAGCTGAGTTAGCAGCACACCTCTTGATGATGATAATGCTAGCTGAGTTAGCAGCACACAGTTAGCACACCTCTTGATGATGATAATGCTTGCCGCCAGCCGCCATGTGCACTTGTAGGCTATGCTGCTTGTCTCGTTTTCCTACTGTTTAGTTTAATATTTTTCTACTCAAACGTGAACTGCTCCATTTCTTATCCTGGACTGCGGGACAGAAAAGGCAACAACCTAGTAATTATGTGAATAAAAATCTACAACATAGCCAAAAAAAAGGATGAATCAGAGGGGGTATATCACATTTTACCTTGGTGTTAGGGTAGCCTACTCTGCACATGCCATTGACGGTGAGTGGTAACTTCAGTCATTTACATTTATTATGCAAAAAATCTGACACCAGGCACTACGCTGATGCCTGAGCCAAAGGGAAAATTATAATAAAAGGGAAAGACGTTGAACTTTAAAGTCTATAATGTTGGTTTGGCTCTTCATTGATTCACTCATCTGCCAAAATTGACTACGGTCTTTGGTGTTTTTAAAGATCCTTTTTAATACTACTACTACTAGGCTGGCTGCATGTATTAAACATGAACAGCAAAGACTACATAACAGACGGAGACTGTGCTCCAGACAGCGGGTACATAAGCTACGTTACCATTTCAAGCTTTCTTTGATAGGCTAATCCTACAGTCATATTAGCTACAAAAGACAGTGACAGCTCCACCAACCTGCCGCTGAGTGGGCTGTAAACAAGGCTGTGCTTTGCAGGTAATTGATGCCTATCGATTTCTACGTGCTAGGTAGCTGACAGATAGATCGTACATGGCTTCAGATGTATTTTTTGGTTACAAAACCTGACTTTTTATATTTAATAGTGCATATTTCTCGCTAACTTTTGTAAAATATCGGGCCACAAACCCTGAACTTACTTGTTGATACAGAAATAAGGGCTTCTATGAGTTAGCACCGCCATCTTGGATAACGTTTTTGAGTTAACTTTCAAGCAACGAATGTGTGTGTATGTGTGTGTCCTGCAGATGGCTGTGGGTGCGAGGCCTTGATGGTGGTTTCTCAGAGTGGCCTATCCCTGTCGCTCGCTTCCCTCTTCTCAGGTACCTGCAGGGAGCAGGGTGGGTGGGCAAACAACACCTGACAGATAGTCGCCAACTCTGGCTCACATCCGGCTCAGATTAGGGCCCAATCTAAGTATATATACTCTTTTGATCCCGTGAGGGAAATTTGGTCTCTGCATTTATCCCAATCCGTGAATTAGTGAAACACACACAGCACACAGTGTGGTGAAGCACACACTAATCCCGGCGCTGTGAGCTGCCTGCATCAACAGCGGCGCTCGGGGAGCAGTGAGGGGTTAGGTGACTTGCTCAAGGGCACTTCAGCCGTGGCCTACTGGTCGGGGTTCGAACCGGCAACCCTCCGGTTACAGGTCCAAAATGCTAACCAGTAGGCCACGGCTGCCCCTAAATCTGGTGCTGGTCCCAACCAGCTCCTATGCAGATTTAGGCCTGTTGGTCTTTTTCACATACGGGACTGATCTGATGCCAAAAACACTCCAGAGTCTGTGGCTGTCTGTCAGCGCAGCTTGTTGCACTAGAGATAACCCTACAGGCTAAACACAAAGCAAAGCGAGTCTGTGGCTGTCGGTGCAGTTTATTGCAGTAGAGCCAATCATACAGGCTAAATGCAAAGCAGAGCGAGTCTGTGGCTGTCAGTGCAGCTTGATGCACTAGAGATAACCCTACAGGCTAAACAGTGCAGCTTGATGCACTAGAGATAACCCTACAGGCTAAACGCAAAGCAGATCCTGCTTACAACACCGGACCGCTCAGGCATGCACACGTTATCTGGAAAATGTACTGCCGAGTCTCTGGTAGGAACATTTTGTAAGTGTGTGTGTGTGTGTGTGCGCATGCTTATGTTAGACTGTGTGTGTGTGTGTGTGTGTGCATGCTTGCTTATGTTACTGTGTATGCGTGGGAGGAATTGTTCACTTCAGTTCTGCAGTTTTACTCCTGAGTAGAATTAACTGCCATTTTTGTTTGTATTCGTCTAATTAACTTCGGTCGGTTTTCTGGCGTCCTGTCTTTGTTTGTACAGCTTGTGCTTTCTGATGGCTCTCTGAAATTCCATCTTGCTTTGATGATTAGTCAGCTCAGGCGACACCAGACTCACCTCTACAGATTAGTCACCTCTACAGATTAGTCAGCTCAGGCATGATGCCAGACTCGCCTCTACAGATTAGTCACCTCTACAGATTAGTCAGCTCAGGCGACACCAGACTCACCTCTACAGATTAGTCACCTCTACAGATTAGTCTGCTCAGGCATGATGCCAGACTCACCTCTACAGATTAGTCACCTCTACAGATTAGTCATTTTAGGCATGATGCCAGACTCACCTCTACAGATTAGTCACCTCTACAGATTAGTCAGCTCAGGCGACACCAGACTCACCTCTACAGATTAGTCACCTCTACAGATTAGTCAGCTCAGGCGACACCAGACTCACCTCTACAGATTTACTTCCTGAAAATGTTTGCTCCTTCCGCTCTCCCTCTTTGGCAGTTAATGTCCTGCTTTGGCTGCTCTCTTGTCTGGCTTGCTTGCACACACCCATATACTTCTGAATCCAGAGCACTAAATGTTACATGTCACCCAAAAGAGAGTGCTGCTCAGCGAGGCATCACTTGAAGAGATTATCTCTAAAATGGGAAATTAATATAAAGTACAAAAATAAAGTATATAAAAGTTTATTATCGGCTTTCAGTAGCCTATTAGTGCACTCATTTAGCTCATTTCCACCAACGGCGCGGCTCGGTTTGGCTCCGTTAAGCAAAGCACAGTAGTTTTTTAGTGTTGGTAGGTGGGATGTATGTTGAGTAGCGTTCCATACAGTTAACGAGACCACAGCTTTCATAAGTATTACAAATATGTATTCAGTTCTACCGCTTTGGCTAGCTAACATTAGCTGCTAGTAAAAGACTGGAAACAATAGGTTTCTGCTCAGCACGGCTCCGTTGTTTTGGCACGCTTCGCAAATTCTGACCATGGAGACAGTAATAATTATGTTCCGTACTGTACCGAACTTAGCCACGCTGTTGGTGGAAATTGAGAACCAATTGAGAACCATCTGAAAGGGTTTTTATTTTGTGTGAATAATAAAAAAAAATCTATTTGATCTTCTTTTCCCATTTTGGACTAAAACTCTTCATTCTCACATTCATCAACATTCATCCTAGTTAGAGAAATGTACCCAGCCAACAAAAAACCATGAACTCACCAAGACATTCAGTATGAAGATTAAAATGAATTGCGATACCAACAGTATGCAATATGTCATTTTGCTTTCATCAAATATAACACCCACAGTAATGATTTAATGTTTCACTAATTTATAGAGTGTAAAGTGACACTTTGGATGAATATGTACCAGGCTCATGTAGCTTTTAGAAGTTATTATATATATACTCTTTATAAATATATAATCTATATAATAAAGTTATTATATATACTCTTTTGATCCCATTGTTATGGCTTTTCCTGCTCAGCTGAATGTCATCACAAATATTTCTTTCTTCCATCTTGTTGGTCTTGCCTGTTAAGGTATCTTTTATATGGTAATTATTTTGATAGGCCTACTGGTAATTATTATCAGTAGATAAAATCTTAATTTTTATCCATATTTATGTTCTATCACATCTTTGTCTCTCAAGGTCTATCTTCTAGTCATAGTTACGATGGAAAACTAAATTTTGATACGGTATTGTACAGGATTGTGTGCATTATGTGCTGATGTGTTCTAAAGGCAAATCTATTCCTTGCTAATAGATGCAGACATCAAGAGAAGCGTGACGTCAAGCAGCAGGTCCTTCCTCAGCTCTGAGTCCATGTGAGTGACGTTTCATGTCTTTAGTCAAGAATGCACAGGATTACATCACAGTCCACTGAGCTGAGCAAATGTAGCAAATATAATCACGATTTCAGATGTGGCTCAGGCTAATTGCAGGACCAGTGTGTTGTAGTAGCGTTATTGCTCTGTGAGCACGGTTGTCCCTGTGATCAGAGTAATGTCGATCTTGTAAATTTTTGTCTGGAGGTGTAAATCAAGAGTAATGCTATTTAAGATCTAATCTTGTGTTTTCCCAGTCATATGTCATGTTTTTGTGTCATCAGTACCATATATTTATCTGATGCTCTTATTTCACCATAGATCCCCTAGCTTCCTCCAGTCCAACTCTGCAGAGTCCGTGGCCATGGGGCTCCTACGGCAGTTTGAAGGCATGCAGCTCCCAGCAGCCTCAGACCTGGACTGGCTGGTACCAGAACATGATGCTCCTCAGAAGGTATGTGTACAGTGGGCAGTGCTTCGACTTGGCCAGCTTCACTCGCGGTCCGCACGTGGGATCACGCGGTATCACGCGACTTTAATTTGTATTTTCCCAGTGAGACGCTGCAACAACCCAAACAACCGGTAGATGGCTCAAGTGAGAAGAGTGTCTCGTAAAAAGAAATGGAGCCTGGAAAACCCTACACAGACTTCACTACAGACTTTAGCAGACTGGTTTAGAAATAATTTAATAGCCAGAAATATGCCTGCCCTGCCCTAATAAAGAAATATTTGGTTAACCGCGAGTGAATCCCGTTTGCAGCCGTAGAAGAAACGCAGGACAAATTAAACATTCTGGTTTTCTCCGAGTGCAACGATGATAGACAGACATCATTTGGACAAAATATAGAGCATATTAACCTCCGTTGTTCAGCCAAATGCCTTCCTGTTACGTCCTGTTATCACAGAGTTACAGGCGATAAACGATTTTTTAAGGTCACAAGTTTACTTCATTAGCGGTTTATTTTTTTGATTATTAAAGAGTGTTTTTCATTTAAAGGTTTGACTTCGTGCTTATTCAGTAGAGCAATTAGTGCTCTTCCCAATCCCAGACGTTCACATTGCATGTTTGTTTGTAATGGATGCAACCGCAAGATAGGCTACGAGTTTGACGGCAATGAGTTGTGAACGGACATGAACCAAGACATATAGCCCAGCAGCAAGGGACTGTTCGTTATTTATTGAAGGGGCCACCGGAGGAATTTTGAGTGCTTCAGTCAAAAATTGCATGACCCTCCCTTGCCTGCTAGAAATTGTTCAATGACCCTCCGACAGAATTGTTAAAGACATGACCCTCCACTTGCCAATTGTCGCATGTCTTCCGCCCGCGCTGCTTTGCGCCACAGCCACACACTGTGATAATGTTCTTAAATCAATCTTTCGTGAGCTTGCATGCTACCAGTCCTTCCTTTTCAAATGTGTTGCGCCTGTTTGCACAATTTCACAAATAATCATATTAATAATATGACAAATAATCCCTGTGCATGGGGACCGAAACAATGCATGCCAACTTTTTCCGTGTTTATCACGTATTTTAACTTTCCCCCGCTGTCTTGTCGTAGAATAGGCTATCCCAGATTTTAATACTCTCATAACAACCCTGCCATCGGGCCTGTCTCTGTGTTGCCCTGTTGCTACCCCTTGCCCTTCCAACGAAACAGATGTCTTTAAATCATCGTTTTCCTTACTTGAATGTCATAAACATACAACTTTATGCAGCAGAATTACGCATAGGCTACTTGGAACATAACACATTTGACAAAGGACATGTAGATGTATCGTAACACCCCCAATTATCACCACTTTTGTTCAGAAATTCTAAAACGATGTTTTTTAACACTTCAAAATAACATTTGCTAAATTAACCTTACATTTTTCAGTAGCCATAGGTGTGTAGATTTGAACAAAATCTGGTTTGGTTCTTAACGGCACATGGACGGTTAGACCGAGAATTCTTGTCGTGAAATTAAAATTCCACTGGAGCTCCAAGCGGTTGTGTACACGCAGCCTTACAACACTGTTTACAGCTCATGGTAAAATGTCATTTTTGGTACATAGCTAATTTAGATACACCTATGGTGTGGGTGGTTGCGTCTCTTTAGGAGTCCGCTGTCTTGGTTTGTATAGAAATGGATACAAGTGACACGTACACGCAAGACGGTGGAAATACGGGACCGACGGTAGGGGGAGTTCCGATATGTTGCTAGTGACAAAATATTAACTTTCAGTGTTTTACGATGTCTTTGTCATGGGGAAGTGTTTTTCCCCATGCATTTATTCTAGGCTACTGTCAGTGACTGCCGTGAGAGAAGCGGGTTCTGTGTTTCGTTCATGTCAGTGACTGACGCGAGAGAAGCGGTGTCTGTGTTGTGTTGCATTGCGTTGCGTTAATTTATTTTCATTGGGCATACCGTGCCGTGCCGTCCACAGCTCTTCAGTTCTAAATCTTGGAAGCTTGCAAGCTGAAGCTTGGTCTCACAGATGCGCTCGTGCCTTAGATCAGGGGTCCCCAACCTTTTACTTACCATGGACCGGTTTGATTCCCATTTTTTTTTCACGGACCGTGGGGGGGGTGTTTCGGGAGTTCCATGTTCCATATGTGTTGTGCATGCATTACTTGAAAAGAACTAGCTCCAGTTATGTATGAACAGTGAAGGTAACGAACTCTTAAAAACGTGAAAAACGTGAACTTGAAGAAGTGAAAATGGAACAATATGAACAATGAAAATTGAACAACTTGAAGCTACATCTATCAAGTGTGAACATGCTTAACAAAATATGGGAACAAAACATGGGAACTAAACGTGCATTACGAATATAATCAGTGGGAGCCCTGTGCTTGTTTCCCTGCAACAAGACAATGACACCCTCAGTGTGTTTGAAATGTCCGATTGCGCAATTTGGTTTTAGTTGCAGTCATTGCAGAAAACCCGGCCTCGCATAGATACGTGGTGGGATATGGTAGCAACGTTTTCAGCGCTTTTACGGCTATCTCGGGATATTCTGCTTTGGTTTTGATCCAAAAACCCGCCAGAGAGGTTTCCTCATACGCACTCTTAAGACCACCGTCATTTGCAATTTCGATCAACTGCTCTTCCTCCTGCGCTGACATGTTAGGACTATTCGGGATATTGACAAATGGCTTGCGGACCCACTCATTGGTTTGCCGTGGATCTTTGGAGGATGGGAAGTAGCCTAACGCTCAAACTCATTTGAAAGCGCAACAAGGTGATCGCGCACCAGCTGCAAGAGAAAGGGCCCTGCCTCAGTCTCTCCCAAAACCCCCACTACTGTTTGGAACATATCAAATACACCCCGTCCCCATTCGTCCCCACAAATCAAGCTTGGCTTTAAATGCAACGACTTTATTTGCCAGTTTAAAGACAGTCGTCATTCTCCCCTGGAGTGACAGGTTGAGGTCATTAAGCAACCCGAATATGCCACATCAGTCCTCATCACTAAAATGTGCAGCTAACGGTGACTTTTTTTCTGTAAGAAATCTCTGCAGCGGCTCTCGCAACTTAAACACACTGGCCAGTGTCTGCTAAAGATGCTTGTTTTTTGTTGCTCATTCTAGCAGTTTAGCTAACTTCGTGTGACACTACCGTTCGCCAAGAACTGATCAAGTGAAGTGAGCTGACCTGAGGCTGCGCAGCGCTGAAGGCAATATGTAAAGTGTTGAAGGCGGGACAGACGTAAGAAAATAGACCTTGCAAAATGCAAACATGCGTGCAATCAAACAACTGCATATAGGCCTATGCCATGTAAAAACGTGACATTATTGCGAATTAAATTGAGTTTAGTTTGCATGCATTTTTTAAAAACTCATGTCGTAGGCTACGGCCTGGTTAGGAATGTACGGGCCGCGGCCCGGTGGTTGGGGACTGCTGCCTTAGATGGCAGGAAAAATCTTCAGCCTATTAACTGACCACCCGATTCACGTTGGCTGGGGGGGAAGGGGGGCCATCAGACATTTGTGACCAGTTAATCCGCCCCTGCCCCCCAACAAATCACACCTTCCCACCTCTGACAGCTTAAAAGAACTCACAGACCTATTCACAAACCTGCGGCATTTTGCCGTGTTTTGAAATCCTATGCAGCTTTCAATAGTGAGGAAGCAATTTTGCATTGTAGGCATAACTAACATGCAATAACGCCACCAACAACAACCAAAACTAGGCTAATCATTGTCAAAATGTAAATTAAATGTAACATTATTGTGCATCAAATGAAAATGTTCTCTTTTGCAAACGTAGGCATAGTAACAGAATAATTTAATAATGTTACAAAGATACTACATCAATCCGTATGTTTCATTAGGCTACTAGGCTATTTGTTTTGCCTTATTATTGATTCATTTAGGCTAGGCCTTTTTATTCAGGGGCCGTATTCACAAAGAATTTTAAGGCTAAAAGTAGCTCCTAACTGGCGAATTTGTAATTTGTCACTCCTAACTTTAGGACTCCTAATTTTTTTCACAAAAAGTAATTCACGAAGCATTTTAGACCTAAAAGTATAGCACCTAAAAGGCTGGGACAGCTTAAAAGAATTCGAGAGGACTCCTAACTCACTAAGACCTATTCATAAACAGCTTTTTGTGGCATTTTACGCTGCGATGTTTTGAAATGCACTATGCGGCAACAGGAGCTTCCAATCGCGAGGGAACAATTTTGCATTCATAAAAGGAATGCAATAACGCCACCAACAACAACCAAAACTACTCATTGTTAACATGTAAATTAAATTTAACATTTCATTGTGAATCAAATTAAAATGTTCTCTTTGCAAACGTAGCCTAGGCATATGGTGACAGATTAATTTAATAATGTTGCAAAGGTACTGCATCAATCCATAGGCCTATGTTTCATTAGGCTACTAGGCTATTTGTTTTGCCTTACTCTTTATTCATTAAGGCTAGGCCTTTTTATTCAGTTATTAATCATCTTCCGTCCTTCTCACTACTTGTGTAGCGCACGCATTCTCCGACCTGTCACCTGTAACTCGTCATCGGAAGGGAGGTGTTTGGAATCATTGCCGCGTTACAATCGTCAGCCAATCAAGGTGGTCACTTCAGTCAAGCTCGTGCATGAGTAATGACGTCATCTATAGCAACGAAGACTCACCAAAGAATGTTACTTCTATACTCTTTGGACTCACTCCTAGTTTAGGAGTTGTCTGAAAGGCTTTGTGAATAACTTTTAAGAGAAAACTCCAAGCTAAAATCTTTTAGTGCGATTTAGGAGTAGCCTACTCCTAGTGGTAAGATAAAAGCCTTACGGCCCCAGTTATTCATCATCTTCCGTCCTTGTGTAGCGCACGCATTCTGAGACCTGTCACCTGTCACTCATTATCGTAAGGGAGGTGTTTGGAATCATGCCCGCGTTACAATCATCAGCCAATCAAGGTGGTCACGCTTGCCCATTTACACAAATTAATGGTCGAATATTACTGATGATCATTGTTATTTAAGAACATGCAGTGTGCGTAGGGCACCAAAAACATCTTGCTCGTAAAAAAGCATCATACCGCACATTGTGGCGGGTCTGTTATTTACTGTAGGCTGCGCAAACCACAGGGCAAGCCTGCATTCGAGGCCTTCTGTTGAAGAATTTTATATAAAGCCTGCGCTAACAGTAATCCTCCTGCCCCTGATAGGCCTACCACAGCTGTGGATATGTGTGGAATGTTCAAGTAATAACACAATCCAATGTGTGTCTCAATTGTCCCCCGCTGACCACCTCACGCATTTCTCTAGATTTTGCAACGAATTTACATGACACATTGCCATAAAATATGGCAGTTTTAGGACACAGAATAATGTTTGTAATGATACCAGTTAGGCCTACGTTTAACAGTAACAAGTGTAATGAGCTATTCATTGTCGAAGGTGCATGGTCAAGTGAAATTCTTACTTTGGAAAACAAACATTTGCCGATATCATCGCCGATCATCAGAATATTGCTCTGGACTGCAGGTAACTTGTTAAGCCAGTGGTTCTCAAACTTTTATATAATTCCCCACTTTGATCAAGGGGCATGACTGATCATAGTGGAGATAACGTGATATCCCGAGGCCTTTGCCAGTCAGCATCTCTGACGGTAGTCTACCCTATTAAAAATATAAGTTTTCGATGTCCCAAACGGAGAGACATAGGCTACTTTATTGTTTTTAACGATCTCTATGCTACTCACAAAAATGTAGGCATGGGGACATGATGAAGTAGGCTATCCAACTGTCGTGTGTTAAATTATTGTGATTACGTGCCAGTGGTTTTCAAACATGCGTGACTCGGACATCTAACTAAATGCAACAGGCTCATATCGTCCTCGCATTCGCAAAATGAGGACCAGTGTTTTGTCAAATTGCAAATAGCTATTCGTTTTAACAAATTTTTATGATCGTATGCTTTTTGTATAGGCTACTATCTTAACCCATTTAGGCCGGGAAAGCATTGGCGCATTTCTACCATTAAAGCCGGGAGCGATGTTGCGTAATTCTACCATTGAGGCCGGGAAAGCGTATACGTCGATTTCCGCGTATAAGGTTTTTTTTGCACCAATTATCGGCCTCTGGGCCAATGAAATGCATCAGAATAGACACGAGGGAGTGTCGTCATGTTCCTCGTGACATTGTTTTGAAATTTCTTCGAGCAAAGCATGGAGGACTTTGATAGCGAGGAGATTTCGGAAGGTATGATTTTGAGGAGATTCTCGGCTTCGATGACATTATTGCTGATGACTTTGAACGCGCTCTCCCCTCCCTAATGTTGCCTGCTTTTGACATAGCCCTGGTAGGCTACAAAACTTGTACCCTACTGATTCTGTTTGTCTAATTGATGGATTTAACCCCGATTCGGATTAGGCTACACCTGCTTTTAAAAGGCGGAACATCACTGCAAAACGTGCGCTGTATTATGTAGCCACTCTGCGTCTTTTTATGTGCACGTTCACATTAAATCCATTTCACTAACGTTATCAAGAGAATACCGTAAAGTTTTATTTTGAGCACTTTCTAGGTCTCACTCATTGGATCGATCAAAATAACAGAAATAGCGAACTCCAGGTTATGGTAGGGTAAGCTATAAGCACATAGCCCGTTAAACATGACCAAGTCAATGGGACAACACACAATGCCACGGTAACCTACCTAGGCTATGGAATTGAGAATGAAAGCTAATTACTTTCACGTTTTTTCTCAAAGTGACAGGCACTCAATTAGACCTACATATCACCACTGTAATGTCATTAAAGACAAGTGCAATAGTTTAAAAATCAATATGTATTCAAATTACTGAATATTTTTAGCTATAAGTAATTATGCAGATCATAAAATACTAACAAAATATATGAAGTTTATGAATTCAAAATATTAAATAGAAACATGACAAGCCATCATTTTGTGTGTGTATGGAGGGTTGAGCAGAGACTAGGATCACCACTACTGTGAATAATCACACAGTATTCATTATTACTGATAAGTGTCAAGGTGGTGGTGGCCCCAATTTGCCTATGTTTTTGTAATATAATAAACACAGTTACACTTTTTGAAACTATTTCAGCTTGTGTAGGCCTATCAGTAATTTCTGAACATACCAATAATACATATAACCAGGCAGTAGATGTCAACCAGAATGACAAGCTGTAGAAAATGCACTGGTTTCTGATAAAATAGTGCTGTTCCTGCACTGACACATTACATGTTTTATTTTTGTGAAGGTGTAACTGAATAAACCCAATTTCTTAGCAAAGCCACAGGTATAAGCTCTCAAATACTTTTTAAATTTTGTTCCTATCTGCTACAGAGGCTGAGAAATCAATCATTAAGTAGGCGTTGACACAATTGCTGAATTTCCAGAAAAACTTCAGGTTTTAGGGGGTTTTCTGAAATCACCCTTAGGTTTTACAGGCATTTTTTCCAGGCGTTTTAGGCCTAAATGGGTTAATCTTGGAATATCGGGAGTGGCGCGTCTGCAGTCAGCCAAATATGAATGTAATTCTGAGGCATAAAGCAGATGTATTTGTTTATTGTACAGAAAAATAAAAATGACATGTCAAGCAGTCAATTGACTACATTGCAGTCAAGAAGTAGGGCAAATTAAGACACTGTTTTGATTTGCGTAGTTGCATTGCCCCCAACACTGACAATAACATAGCAGATTTCAATTTTCGCTACCACTGTGTAGTCAAGCCTTAAGCCATACCCAAGTAGCCTTAATCGAGGTGATGTTTAATTATGCATGATTTATTTTGTTATTGAATTCGTAGGCTGGGATTCCTCTCGGTAACAATTATGTTTGGTAGCCTCCTGCTTTTTCAGAGGGGGCGGCAGTCAGGCTACTGACAGAGCGATGTACAGTGGCAGAGCGACGCACAGTGGCTGAAAGTGGTACTAAAGCTTCACGCAGCTTCACGCCTCGTAATGCGCGAATGAAGTGGCCATTTGAAAGCAATGCCCACTGTACAATGCACACACACACACACACAAACACACACACACACACACAAACACATACAAACAGACCAGGGCCCGTATTCACAAAGAATTTTAAGGCTTAAAGTTGCTGTGGTGAGAATTACAAATGACGTGGAAACAAAACCGAACTGAGATGTGTTAAGAGAGGAAGACGCTCCCAGGTTTATTACAAGCCGGCTCGGAGGAGAACGTGAAACAAGTTGCCTTGTTCAAGTCACCTCACAAACTGAGATGTCACAGCCTTATATTCTGTTAGTAGGCTCTTTGTCTGCTCCAGTGGAAAAGTTCAGACACGCCCCGGACATATGCGTGCTTAATTGGTGCCGACCACCTATGGTGAAGTCTGGCATAAGACAAAAGCTGGGCCGTCGTACATGAAGACTTGATTTGAAAATGGTCGAGGCGTGTCTTCACCAGGCACAGCAGTTAATGCAAGTATGAGTGAGACAGGCTGATGGAAGTTAAGATTACATTTGTATACTGTATGTTCTTACAAATAAATTTTTACTACATTGCTCCTAACTGCCGAATTTAGGAGAAGCTCCTAAAAATAATTGGCTTGTCACTCGTTTTTTTGTTGTTGTTTTTTTTTTTTGACTAAGAGTAATTCTCTAACCACTTTTGCCCTAAAAGTAGCACTCTCTGGGACAGCTTACAAGTCGAGAGCACTCCTAACTCAATAAGACCTATTCACAAACACTCCTAAGCCTCTTTTTGTGGCATTTCACGTCGATATGCTGATGTTTTGAAATGAACATGCGGTTACAGGAGCTCTCAATCGCGAGGCAATAATTGTGCATTGTAACTAATGGATGCAATAATGCTACCAACAACCAAAACCATTCATTCATTCAAAACTACTCATTGTCAACATGTAAATTAAATGTAACATTTCATTGTGAATCAAATTAAAATGTCCTCTCTTTGCAAACGTAGACATAGCCTAGATATGGTGACAGATTAATTTAATAATGTTGCAAAGATACTACATCAATGATTCATTAGGCTACTAGGCTATTTGTTTTGCCTTACTCTTTATTCATTTAGGCCAGGGGTGTCCAAACTTTTTGACTCAAGGGCCACATTGGGTTTTGAAAATTGGCCGGCGGGCCGCACAGCACCAATGAGTCGGTGCATTTGACGTGGACAGCCGGATGCCACCTGCACTTAAGTTGGAGTTTACCTCGACTGGAAACCACAAAGCTGGATAAACTGAGGTAATATTGTTTTTACATCGGTTCTAGTTATGGTTTATCTTAATTTGGAAGTCCTTAAATCATGTTTTTTGACAGTAATATGCTTTCTCATCAGCGTCAACATTATGGCTTAGCGGGGGGCTAGTGCATCGTCACGTAACTTTAGCTAACTGTATAATTCTGAACTGCTTGCAATATTATCGTTTGCTTTTGATGTCAGTTATTTTCATTTGACAGTTTCATTTAAAAACCTGTTAGTATATAACCTGTAGGTAAGTTTGTTTTCTAGTACCAATTTGCTTGTTAGGTAAGCATTATATTGGCAAGACAGTATAGCAAACCAAAGCTGAATAAATCAATGGGCGCCGCGTTTCTAAGTTGCGTTCTCTTACATGAAATAAGTTGAGCGATATTTTTACTCCTCTCAATATGTAACGTTAGTTGTAGAAAATAAGATGTGAAATCATATATTCTGTCATAAATGTAATTAACTTATTGCCTTTCCTCCGGTTGTTATCTGTAGTGCAGTCTGTAGTGAACTATTTTAGCTTGCTAACTTCTAAATGACAAACATCAGACGTGCTTGTCTCAACATTTTCTAAGATGGCATGACTTGAAATAGATGAAGCACAACTCCTCAATATTTAGTTATAGAAAACATGATGTGAAATCACATATTCTGTCAGAAATGTCATTATTGCATTTCAGCAGTTTGTTACTAGGTGAAATGTAATCTGTCTTTATCTTGATGCCAGCCAGGCAATCAGATTTAGGGTAGCTAAACCCATGTGTAATACAATGACTTTTCATAGGCCTACTTAGAAATATTTCGAGTATATTCTGAGGATGCTTCAATAGTTTAGGCTACCTCTTCTTTTGTGTGCATACATGCACAAATCTGTAGTTTTGTAATTTTATTTTTTACATTAATAAAGGTATTTGTATGATTTCGCTCTTGTTTCAGATGGAGGATGACAAGACCTACACAGACCTTCTCGCAAGCCTGAAGAGGTAGCTGACTGCTCATGAGCTTGCGCTCACAATGCTGAAGACCATGAGGGGATGGAGGAAGAAGGTATAGATTTATGTGCCATGCGTAGGATGGTGCAGACTAAAAAACTGTGTGAAATAGACTTGTTATGTTCTTTTTTACTCACATTGTTGTCCCAGGCATATGTGGTTTTACCAACCGGAAGGAATGGGAGCTTGTGCTTAGTAGGCCGTCGTATGCAAACAGTGCAGGGGCATGGGACAAAGACCCCAGAAGAGTTTCACAGGTTTCTGGGATTGATCATTTACATGGGGTTCACTTCCCTCCCTAATATCCATTGCTACTGGGGAACCAAGTCTTGGCAGGGATCAGGGGACGTTGACCAAATGATGAATACATATTGTGTACTCCAAAAAACGCAGAATACCAGAAAGCACTTTTTCTCCATTGACATTGCCGTTGTCAGTAGCTTCTTGTTATTTCAAGTTTGACAATGCAATGCAGAATCTGGTGTTGAACCTAGGTTTGGTAGCTACAACCAGAAAGAATTTGGAGGAAATCTATCACAACAGCTGGTAGGCATTTCCGTTGAAATTTCAGCCTCCCCTTCAGCTGCTCCAACTACTACTCTGTCGTCTTTCCATCAAGTACATATTCCTGTACATCAGGAGCTTGTTATAAAACAACGTACAAAACAACGCATGCAAAAGGGGATGCGTTTAGTAATGAGTCATAGTTCTTCTGTGTTCAACCTTCAGGTTCCCCACACCACCTTTCCCTATCCTCCTCTGTAAGTGTGTGTGTGTGTGGGTATGAGTTTGTGTGTATATGTGTGTATGTGTTTATTCTCCACAGGCTTGTTCTAAGTATGTAATCCACTTTCAAATGTTTAGAACACATTGAGTTTTGAGTGATGTTGATTGTATTCCTAGCTTTTCATGAATAATAATACATTTTATATATGTATATAATTTTCATATTATACTGATTTATATAAGGAAGTTGTATTTGTTGAATCAAATGTATTTTATGTCTCTTTTCCGAAATGGTCTTCAATGAATACAGTATACTTACTTCCTGTATTACTGGTAAGGTACAGTATGTTTTTTTTTAATGTCATTCTTATTGACTGTAGCATTTGCTTATATACAAATAAATGGTTTATTCTTATAGACCAAATACATCTAAACCATTGTTTCTGACTTGATTATTAGTTTTTATGCATACTTTTATGTTGTTGGTGAGAAAGTGAATGTGAATACTGTCAACATTCTAAATCCCGTTTCCTGCATTTCTTTACACTGATCACTAAAAATATCATAACTTTTGAAAGGTTAATGATATTCCAATACAATTTGTTAAATAGCCCACAACTTGCTGAACATTTTATACACTCTATATTTTTCTCTATCTTGTAGGGAAATATGATGAAAATTCATTTTTATGTGAATGAAATTAAATTTTGACAAATTCCGGATATATATTTGGAGAGGATTTTCAAATACTGTTCATTACTATATCAACATTACCATATGTATTTACATCATTTCATAGAACTGATCCTTCTGATTACAATGGTATGTATATCCCATTGATGGTATGTATTATACTCAAGAAATAAGGTTTTTTGTGTGAGGAGGTCATCCAGCACCAAAAATGGAATGTTCGGCACGGGCACGAAAGGGTTAATAAGCATAATAATAATAATAATAAGCAGTTAACAATTCATTACTAACAGTTAGTTAACGGTTGTTATCCTTTAATAACATTAACTAACTGTTAATATGCAGCTTATAAGTGTTAATAAGCAGCCTTTTAAGTTACAAGCATATTTGTTAACAGTTGTTGTGGTAACAACAGCTTGTTAATGCTTGTTAATGGTGTATAAGACAAAGAGGTGGATAACTAATACGCTTATAAGACCTTTCTTACCTATTTGTAGTACATTTTGCAGCCCCCCAATCTAAAGCGAGGACCATGTAGCCTATAGCTCCACAAGCCCAACTTTCTATCTATCTATCTATCTAGCTTGATTTAGCTGTGAGAAATGCACCTTCAAAATTGATGCAGCGAGCAGGAATTGAACCCCGGTCTCCTGCGTCATAGAGTGACCTGTTACTGACTGAAGAACATTTTTGAAGAAAATGTTTATTGATTCTATATTCCGATAATATTCTATATCATACCAGCTATGCTTTTTACAAATATGTTTCTGATGGAAAAGTGGTGTTTAATTAATGCAGCAACAGACCATGAATGTTCGCCTCTGTTCAAGGCAAACTGAAACATGTTTCAAATCGATTGCGAACGTTCGCCTATGTTTACGACTTTGAACGCACCCACTTGTCGTCTTTAAGCCTCGGTTGCTAGGTAACCGAACTATATACAAAGCTGGCATAATATCTTTAGACTGCTGACAAACTGTTTTATGCATTCACTGAACAAAGATTATGGAAATTAAACACCACTTTTCCATCAGAGACAAATTTTGTAAAAAGGGACCTCCGGCTTTGCAATGTAAGAGGGCGGTCACGCTTAGGGACAGCTCCCACATATTTTACAATTTAAGTGCACTACTTCGACGTTTACCCTTTTTGACCGTACTCATTATCTTGAAAGTGAACTTGCCTACATTTTGAAACGATTCAACTGGCTCACAATGTCGAGACAACAGCGACAAGGAAAAGATTCTACAACTCAAGCCGCTAACAGTGACTAGCCTGGTGCAGGAACTTGAAAAACTCAAAGAAAGTTTGACCGGAGAACTCAAAACGTTCCTCACGACATCGTTAGAGACCTCCCTTACACCTATACGGACGTCTCTCGAAACCATCAGCGCTGCATTGGACTCTCATAACCAAAAGATAAGGACCATTGAAGATACACTCACCACCCATAGTGACGAGCTAGCCGAAATAACAACAAGACTGGATCAGCTTGAGAAAGCCAATGCTGCACTTGCATCCAAAGCGGAGGACCTTGAGAATCGTTCCAGACGACAAAATTTAAGAATCGTTGGTTTACCTGAAGGTCTGGAAGGACGTTCGCTGTTGGAATTCATTTCGGAGCTTCTGCAAACAGTCATTGGAAATAATGTTTTCCCCACTTCTCCAGAGCTAGACAGAGCGCACCGTACACTAGCTCCAAAGCCGGCCTTGGGACAACGTCCGCGAGCCATCATTGTTAGATTCCATCGCTACCAAGACAAGGAGCGTGTGCTTCAATGGGCAAGGTCGCAGACGGAAGATATAAAGTTCTGTCATTGTATGCATTCAATAATGGGAGCAAATCCCTTCTTGTGTTACAGGGCTGTACGTTAACTTTTTTTGCAAGTAGCGCTGGTGCTACAGAGGTTAAAAGTTTTGTAGCACCAGCCACAAATTCTGTAGCATCAATATAAAACCTCTAAAATCTCTAAAAACAATCAGTTCATCACAGTTCATCAATTGTGGTTGGGATCTAGGCCTACTGCAACTGGATTGATAAAAGGTCATGTAGTTGTAAACAACTCACCTGGCTACATTGTGTTTGAGATGAACAAAAGCTATCAGCATGATATGTTATTTGGTTGTTGTGTTTTTGTAAAAACAAAAAAACAATCCCTGACAGTTCCATGCAGATTTTTCAATGGGTATCAGGAAGACAGGTCATGCCATTGATTTTTTGTTAATTTTTCTTATTCATGCATTGGAAGTCAGTTAATTTATTTTTGAATAAGTAGAAGATATGCTGAAGATTTTATTCCACTAAGATTTAATTCACATTTAGTTCATATTTCTAAGTTTTTAGATTAGTGTAACCCTACATTCAACCTTATTGTCATTGCACAAGTGAAATACCGTAATTACATCTAACCAGTGGTGCAAATGAGTAGGCTAACTGACATGTCAAACAGTGCACCCATGAAATGCATCCCTAGACTGTTCCATACAAACAGGCTACAGTAGGTAGCCTACTAAAGATAGCTGAAGGTCTGTGGCTAACGCAGTCGTAATTAAAGTGTCGTGAAGGTTTTTTCGGAACCGATCTTGTATAGGTTATTAAGCACTACTAAGCGAGACTGTTGCGCATGAAGCGGGCTCATATTTGACAGATAGAAGCGAACGTCCTGGTGGACTTTTTTCTTCTAAGTTTTAGATCTAAATGGTGTTGTTTGGATAAGTTGTTCGTTTTAAACTAAACTAAAAATGCCAAGCAACAAGGCGATTGCCACAAACTTCTACCTCTGCTTGCCTAATCTAATCACCTCAGCCCGGCCCGGTCGGAAGATACTTTCGCTTTAGGCTAAACATAGCCATCACTTGTTTGATTCGCGAGGATAATTTGCAAGGTGTTGTTTGATTTGGAATTGGATTGTTTGGATACTAGGTCTACAAAGAAGTAGACATAGTTTTTAATCGCGTAGACTGCAACTAAGTTGAAATTAAAGTAGCCTACATCGATTTCCCTCTCACAGAAGTAGTCTATACATATGCACTTTAAACAAACAAACAAGCGTTTCACCGGGAGCCTACACCGGGCGCGTAACGAAGAGCTCCGTTCGCGACGCGCAAAAACAGAAGACGGGTCTATTTTTATTTTTTTTAAAGTAGCCTACGCGCCGCTATCACATCTGGTGTAGCCAGTTGCACTGATCACAGTAGAAGGTAATTCCTGTAGCCTCCCTGTCAGTCTCACACGCATGCATTGTATTGCCATAAGCAAAACTGTATACTGTAGCACCAGTGCTACGTTGGTAAATCATCCATCGCACAAAAAAAAATTTTTGTAGCATGTGCGACATATATGTCACACTGTACAGCCCTGTGTTAGATAAAGGGAACGTTTTGTACTGCATTGTTAGGAGTGGATTTGTATGTAGACCTTCGGCTCACTTCTGAGGAAGGACGAGCATAGGCTTTGAAAAACACTGGCAGACTGTTCTAATGCTGCTGGGGTTTTTTTTCCAGTTTTGTTTTATGGGGAGATGTGTGTGTGTGGGAGGGGTATGTTGGTCACATTCTTTCAATATGTCAGGAGTATCTATTGCTATGTGTACAACTGGTTTCATATACTATCTTTAGTTGCTTATCATACATTTTCAGTTATCATATAATATACATTAGTATTCATGAGTGATACTCATGGTAAGATGGATAAGTTACAGATCAAATTAATTTCATGGAATGTGAGAGGATTAAATGGTCCTGTTAAGAGGGCAAAAGTTTTTCAACATCTTAAACAGATTAGATTATTCCACCTACCTGTTAAATTAGTCTGTGTGTACGCTTCTAACTTTGATGATGCTGAATTCATGGCTACACTCTTATCCACTATCCCAAACATGGATACGCATCATTTAATTTTCGGAGGAGACCTAAATTGTGTAATGAACACTCAGCTGGATCGCTCAAGCACTAGAGTAACCAGTCTATCAAAAATGGCAACAACGCTACAGTCATTCATGAGAGATTATGGAAGCTGTGACCCCTGGAGATTCTTATATAATGACACCAGAGCCTACTCATTCTACTCACATGTACATCATGCTTATTCAAGGATAGATTATTTTTGTATCGATAAAGAATTACTTACATCTATACACTCTGTTGAATATTCAGCGATAGTCATATCAGACCACTCCCCAGTATTGATAGATTTCAGATTTGATTCTCCATCAGTGGGAACCCCACAATGGCGATTGAATACATCATTACTATCCAATGATGCCTTCTGCTCTACTATAGCACAAGCTTTTGAGGACTTTTTGTGTTTTAACAACTCAGAAGAGATTAATTCATCATTACTTTGGGAGACCCTAAAAGCTACCATCAGAGGACAAATAATTTCATTCTCCTCCTACTCTAATAAGCAACGCAGAAAGACACAAACAGACATAATCGATAAAATAACGGAAATCGATAGGCAATAACTCCTACACCAGAGCTGCACCAACAAAAAGTTAATCTCCAAACTGAGTTTGATCTCACCTCTACAGAGAATGCAGAAAAAAGCATACTGAGATCTAGGGGGACTCTGTATGAATATGGCGACAAGGTGAGCCGTCTACTGGCTCTCCAGCTTAAACACCAAGCAGCATCACGACACATCTCTCAAATTCATGATCAGTTAGTTGGTCCTACAACATGTCCCCTGAAGATCAATGCAGCTTTTAAAGCATACTACACCAAACTTTATGCTTCTGAACCCCCTCCTACAGATTCAAACATGAACATATATTTGGACAACATAGATATACCGACTATTGATATTTTAACACAGATATCACTAAATCAACCAATAACCCTTGGGGAAATATATGACAGTATTAGGGAAATGAATAATGGCAAAACACCAGGGCCTGACGGGCTACCGCCTGAGTTTTATAAAAAATTCTCCAGTACCTTAGCCCCTTTATTACTAGATATGTTTAACCATTCCCTGTCTATAGGAGCACTGCCAAAAACCTTGACAGAGGCGTCTATTTCAGTTATCCTTAAAAAGGATAAGAATCCTACTGAATGCAGTTCCTATCGACCTATATCACTGCCAAATGTTGATGTAAAAATACTAGCAAAAACACTGGCGAGAAGATTGGAAACATGCCTTCCCTCAATAATCTCTGAGGACCAAACTGGCTTCATCAGGGGTTGTCAGCTATCATCAAACATAAGACGTCTATTAAATATTATCTCTGCCCCATCCAATGCGATAAAGCCTGAAATAGTGCTCTCATTGGATGTGGAAAAAGCCTTTGACAGTGTAGAATGGGGGTACTTGTTTAAGGTGCTGGAAAAATGTGGGTTTGGGAAACAATTCATAACATGGATATGCCTACTTTATTCATCACCCCTTGCCCGTGTTAACACAAACAGGCAGCACTCAACATACTTTACTCTGTCCCGCGGGACCCGCCAAGGGTGTCCACTGTCACCTTTGCTGTTCGCCCTTGCTATTGAGCCGTTGGCCATTCTGCTGAGAGGATCAACACATCTGCAGGGGAATCAGGCGGGGAAACATTGAGCATCGCGTGTCTCTGTATGCAGATGATCTCCTAATTTATATACCAGATCCCATCACCTGTGCTGATAAAATCATACATATACTAGAAGAATTTGGTACATTTTCAGGCTACAAAATCAATCTCCAAAAAACAGTATGTTTTCCAATAAACTCAACAGCCAAAACACTCACACAGGGACAAATACCTTTCAATCTTTCACCAGAAAGTTTTCAATATCTAGGGATTAACGTTACCGATTCATTTCAGGGGTTACATAAAAATAACATGGCCAAACTAATGACTAAAGTGAAAGCCGACCTACAGAAATAGTCTAGGTTGCCATTGTCATTAGCGTACAAACTGTAAAAATGAATGTCTTGCCAAGATTTTTGTTCCTTTTTCAATGTTTACCTCTCTTTCTGACAAAATCATTTTTCAAAAAGCTTGATCAAATTATTCTCCCATTCTTGTGGGCAGGCAAGGTTGCCAGAATTAACAAAAGCGCTCTGCAAGCAGCAAGACAAGAGGGTGGCCTGGGCCTGCCTAATTTCATGTTCTACTACTGGGCAGCAAATATACAAAAAATACTCAGCTGGTGGTACGAGAGTGAGTTAGATGGTGTAAAATACTCAGCTGGTGGTACGAGAGTGAGTTAGATGGTGTAAACTCAGCTGGTGGTACGAGAGTGAGTTAGATGGTGTAAAATACTCAGCTGGTGGTACGAGAGTGAGTTAGATGGTGTAAAATACTCAGCTGGTGGTACGAGAGTGAGTTAGATGGTGTAAAATACTCAGCTGGTGGTACGAGAGTGAGTTAGATGGTGTAAACTCAGCTGGTGGTACGAGAGTGAGTTAGATGGTGTAAAATGGAGTCCCTCTCTTGCCGCACCTCCTCACTTGCAGCTCTAACATGTTCCCCTTTACCCTTTTCAGCCACAAATTATACCTCAAATCCCGTAATCCTGTCAACCTTGAAAATATGGGCACAATTCCGCAAACACTTTAAATTAAACAACTTCATCCTCCTTGGTCCATTATGCTATAATCATAATTTCTTACCTTCCAAACTTGACTCAGCTTTTACACTTTGGAAGGAGAAAGGCATCACATCATTCCGAGATCTGTTTTTAAATGGGACTTTTGTTGAATTTAAAAGTCTGTCCCATGAGCGTGACTTAACCCAAAGCAATTTCTTCCGCTATCTTCAGGTACGCAGTTTTGTTAAGAACCATTGTAGCACATTCCCATTACAGCCTACAGATCTACCACCAATTCTTGACCGACCTGAAAGCCTGACAGGGATGTTGTCTAAGGGTGTGTTCGAAACGGGAGACAGCTGCCTACTGCCTCCCTCCCTACATAGAGAGCTGTCTCACTAGACATGACTTTGGATTAAATGCATCTTTTAAAAATGAGCGTAGCACTCTAGAATCTTTGGTTAACACTACGGTATGACGTTAGCAAAGGCCTGACGTTAAACTAAATCAGCTTACGTAAGCTAGCAGGCTAAGGGTATAAATTAGTTTTACGGCCGGCAGATATATCAGACCAGACGCTATTAATGGTTACAACAATGGCATAATCCGATAGTAAATTCTTTATTTTTCATCTCTTATCTACAAATCTAAGCAAAATAAGGTCACACAAATGACATTTTAAACAGATTCAGCAGCCATTACCGATTTCATCCGCCATGTTTGTTTACCTTTCACAGCTGTTTCACACGTTGCCGCAAGGGATTATGGGTAGGAGGGAGCATGAAGTGTGCATCGATGCCTCCTCCAAAAATGACCATTATTTGGGAATTCTAAGATATCTTAAAAGGCAGCAGAATTAGTTTTTTCGGTTTCGAACCGCACTTGCTGCCTTGCTCCCCAGTTAGATATCTTAAAAGGCAGCAACTTTACCCGTTTCGAACACACCCTAAGTTATACACATATATCCTTCAATCCAACCCCTCTCCACTGGTCAAAATTAAACAAGAGTGGGAAAACGAGCTAGGAGTCCAATTTCAATACAAGGCCAAATTACAAGTAAATTACTCTTCATCTTGCGCCCGTCTTAACTTAATACAATATAGAGTGCTACACAGAATGCATTTCAGCAAGGCTAAATTAGCAAAGTTTTTCCCGGGCACCAGCGAGGCCTGTAATAGATGTGCCTTTGTCCCATCTGACCTAGCCCATACCTTCTGACCTAGCCCATACCTTCTGGCTATGCTCAAAACTAACAGGATTCTGGAAGAACTTTTTCAAGATTATATCTGAGGTTTTAGATATAGATATCATTCCCTGCCCACTTGTTGCCGTATTTGGAGTTCCCCTGAACCACTCTGAATTTAGTAAACAGAAATTAAATGTTTTAGCATTTGCCTCTCTGATTGCCCGCAGATGTATCCTTCTACACTGGAAGTCACCTAAGCCACCAGGAGATAAGTCTTGGGAGACTGATTTAATGTCATTCCTTAAGCTAGAAAAGATCAAATTCTCACTAAGAGGGTCAACTGAGCAATTCTACACTACATGGCAGCATCTGCTCTCATATTTTGATAAGGTAGCTATGACCCCTTCCACTTAGAGAGAGAAACCAAACATTTATGTTTTTTTTTTTTTTTTTAAACAGTTGTACTCTGACAACAATATCAGCGTACAGATACAAGTTGTTTGATGTGATACATTAATGGAGAAAGGTGGACCAACTTGGGGTGGGAGAGTGGGTGGGTTTTTTGTGGGGTTCTTTTGTTCTTTCTTTATTTCTTTTTTCTCTTTTGTATATGTATGTTTGTTTAAAAAAAAAAAAGAAATGCCGGACAACATCCAAAAAAAAATTTTTCTAATAAAAAAATATAAAAAAATATAAAAAAAAGGAAAAAAATAGTGAGCAGCCTGATAACCAAATTAAATGCTTGGCGGGCCGGATGAAAGTGCTTGGCGGGCCGGATCCGGGCCGCAGATTGCATAAGTGCATCCATGACATGCATCACTAGACCGTTCCATACACATACTGTAGGTAGCTTATTGAAAATAGCTGCGTTCCATACACATACTGTAGGCAGCTTACTGAAGATAGCTGCGTTCCATACACATACTGTAGGCAGCTTACTGAAGATAGCTGCGTTCCATATACATACTGTAGGTATCTTACTGAAGATAGCTGCATCTGTGGCTAAAGCGGCACTAGTTAGTGTTTCGGAACTGATAATGTTCTTGTGAAGGTTAATTAAGATTTATGTTGTGCATAAAGCATAAAGTGGGTTCAAATTTGACAGATCGAAATGAACAGTCCTGGTGGACATTTTTCTTTTTTAAGTTTTATATCTGAATGGTGTTGTGTGGATTCTAAGTTGTTTGTTTTAAACTGAACTAAAAATGCAAAGCAACAAGGTGATTGCCACAAACTTCCACCTCTGCTTGTCTAATCTGAATGCACCTTGGCTCGGTCGGAAGATACTTTCACTTTAGGCTAAACATTTATATGCACACACACACACACACACACACACACACACACACACACAGAGCTGGTTGACTGATTGGCGTGTGCTTCCGCAGCTCCTCCCTATTCCGGACTCTCTCCCCATCTCCCCTGACGACGGCGAGCACGCAGACATCTACAAGCTGCGGATACGAGTGAGAGGCAACCTGGAGTGGGCTCCCCCGCGACCTCAGATCATTTTCAACATCCACCCCGCTCCAAAGTATGTTCAGCTATTATATAATATATGTTCAGATATTTGGACCCAGAGTTGTACGTGCCATCCATTCAAAATGTTTTCTAATGTTTAATGACTTGACCAAAGTGAGAACAATGTAGCACATTTGAGGGAAATCAGTTATTCTACTTTATTTGTGGGTGCTGATTCTAAATATTCTGTTTAACAACATATCACATAGGCCTCAACATATTACTTAGGCCTCAGCATATATCACATACATATATCACATAGGCCTCAACAAATATCACATAGGCCTCAACATATTACATAGGCCTCATTTTGTTGTCAAATGTAAATCTGCAGAGGGAATGTTCGCTGTCTCTTATTACTTTCCTCTGTCCATGGCTGCTCATAGAACTGTATTTAGAACACAATTGACCGATCCCAAGCCCCTCCTCCCATTGTCAGTCCCATAGTTACTGTTGCTAAGTCGGACAAGTTTGCAGGAAAGTGTGCGAGAACGCGTGTTCAACATGGGGACGCAGCACCACCATTTAGCCTAGTGCAACAGTGTATGCTGGATTTCTGGGCGTCAAGTAATATTGATATATTCAAAAAACAGAGGCTAGAAAGGCCTTCAGTATGCGGAAGGACACATTCACAATGTCCACTGTTATCAACGAGGTGGAACACCACAAATTGAAACCAATCCGGTGTTACGGATCTTAATGGGATGCATGTTAACTGGGGATAAGCATGTTATCACGAGCAGGTAGTTTACCTTATTTGCTACAGATGTGACTCTGATTCAATAAACAGGTCTGTGCAAACATATGGTGTTGACGTGTCCATAACAAAATCTAACCATATTTCGAGGATTAATTGAAGACGGGACCAAGTGCTGCAGATCCAAAGTTCCCACGCAACTTGGGAGAGTGGCTAGCCTATAAGCAGCTCATGTTGGGGAGATGGATATAGCTTCGCTTCGGTAGGCCGATAGCCTACTTATTATTTTGAATGGCTGCTTTAGAAGGAAGAGTTCAAATAAACATGATACAAGTATATTGAAAAGAAACCACTATCTATCCGAGTTTAAACCCCACACACGACATATCTGCATGGCAGGCAGACGCTAGCAGACGTGTTGTCTTGCACTAGACTTCATCAGTGCCCGCTTATGCTGTACTTAATTTAAATGTGGCCAATGTAGTAGGCCTAATATTGGCGATTTCGAGACTGCATAGCCTATAGCCTACAGCCAGGCATAGTTTTGAATCGGCACATGATTTGATCTTTAGAAGACATTGGCTATCTCGTTCAGCCATCAAATGCATTGCAGTAGGCTATTAGCCTATTGCGTTTGTTGAAAAAATAATCGTTAGCTTATTTCTGTGAACATTCTTCTATCCCAAGTTAAACATGGCAAGTTAGCCTGTGCCTAAAAGCTGAAAGTAGCCTATTCTTGTGTGTAAGGCGATACGTGATTGAAGGTGTAGCCTATTTGCGCGTCTTCCAATCGTATGAGTGTGCGAGTTCAGTTCCTGCAAGGTAGGTAGGCTATACTTTTTTGCGTAGGCTTATGTTGCCGTTTCAACAGTGGAAACCAGGTTTAGTTATGATTTTGTGTGTAGTTATGAACACAAATAAAGGGAACATTTTCGTACACACTCAGATTTCTTTACTGAAAAGTAGCAGCCTATCCAAGTTGCGCAAATTTAGGCCTATGTGTGTTAACGTTTCACACGGTCAGGATATCGGATGTCACTTCTACAAGTACCCCAGGCATATATTTGAACCTTTTTGAGCTCTTTAGTTATTTAGTTACTTAGGCTACTCGCAAAAGAAGCATTATAGCATTCGCATAACCGGTGTATTGTCAAACAGAATGGACACTAGAAAATTCAAAATTGACCGAGGTTGACCGAGGTCCTCCGAAGTCCTCATTGTGACATAGTAAAAGGGGGCGGGGCTTGGGATCGGTCAATTTAGAACACAATTTAGAACAATCTCTTACATTCCACAAGAGCCACCTCTTGCACCATGGCAACAACCTATAGACCCTTTCAAGAGAGTTCCATTATCAGCATCATAGTTGGCCCCACAAGACTTCCTTTTTAACATTCAATATGTTATCTTAATGCAGAGGAAGTAGATTGGGAGCCAAATAGAATGTTCAAGCATTGTTTTTGTTTTTATTGTTGAAAGGCTCTATAGACCGGTTTCAGGTCCCTAACAACCGTCGTTAAGGACGAACTCGGAGGACAAGCAAACCCAGAGCCGTATAGCAATACATTGAGAGAAAGACGCATAGAGCTTGAAAATTGTTAACTTTTGGCAGAGAAAAGCAGATGGATATTCCCCTGTGTGGTACAGGAGACATTACATTTTTTTGTGATGTGTCCGTTCAAAGCTAAAAATGTTTAAAACGCCAATAAAGTAGGCAGGCCTAGGTGCTACGAAGCATGCATTATGAAGCTACGAAGTTATGCCACAAATGTTATCTTCATGCTCAAGAGGAAAAACTCAAGTCATGTAGGCTAAATAACATAGGGTTGTGACGTTAACAAAGTGTTTTTTTTTATCATATTCCTCAGCATATCATTTTAATGAGAGACTTATGATCCATGAGAACGGAGGCTAACGTTAGCCTACATTTCACGCAAATGACAATATGCAGGGTAGCCTAAAGTTAAAGTTGACACTCCATTTGAGTTGTTTGTTTTAAGAAAGAAGTAAGGGTGTCACGATTTCGATTTTATATCGAAATCGATCGAAATTACATCTCAATCTCGAACTTCGAACTTAAAAGTAGAATCGACGATGCAGCCACACCCCCAATGTCACGTCCAGCATGTATGCCAAGATGCACAAACACACACGCACGTGCTGAACTGCAGTCAACACTCCTCTAATTTTAGGCTGCAGCCAGTTAAAATATAGCCTACACATCAATCTACCGAAATCAAAGCCTCTCTTGCTACTTTGAAATCACCGGTGTGGAAGTATTCATTCATTCACGTCAATTAAAAAAAAAACTTAGCCTACTCAACTTAGCAAGTTAAAAGGTGATCTAGTTACAGTCCAAAGTTACTTTAAGGCTTAAAATGCACATTGATAAGTACATATTCCATGAACACTAACCTTGGGTCTCTTTGGAGTGTGCTGAAACAATCAAATTATCATTCTGTGTTGTTTCATTTCACTATGTTCACGTCTCTGTTTTAGCCTAATGTTAGTTCTGTTTACATTAACCTCGCGGTTGGAACGGTTTCAAAATAAAAAGCGGTTTAAAAAAAAAAGCCCCCCGGAACAGAAAAGGAAAAGGCCAAAAAGAGTAAATAACATATAAGCAATGCATTAATAGTTATATTTAAAAAAAGATTGAAAATCGAATCGAATCGTGACTTTAAAATCGAAAATTACATCGAATCGAGGATTTGGAGAATCGTGACACCCCTAGAAAGAAGACATGGGCTTGCAAGTAACGTTATTGCATAGGCCTACTATAAGGTAGCCTAGCTTATAGCTAATCCGTCATAGGCTCCTGTCCTGTCAGTTAACATCCAGCACAATGCATTTTGTGCATTGTAACATTATTTCAGTCAATCGTTCAATGTGTGGCCAGCATAGGCTACTTTATCAAAGTAATTATCCTCTGACCTCAGGGGGAAATGATTGTCCACCCCTGTCATTATGTACCCTTTGAGTAGGTAATGTTCTCACTAAATCTAAACTAGCTTCTAATTGTTTCTGCAGTCGAAGCCCTAACGTTAACATTAGCTTAAGCCTAACCTAACTTCACAGTGACTGGCCACATGTTTAGCCTACCTTCCTTAAAATCCGTTCCTTTTTCATAGGTAAATCCGCTACACCTCTAGATGAAAACAATCCAGACTCGGCTACACTGAAATATTTCGGCAATATGTTTTTATTCTTCATCTTATATCAAGTTCAGCCAGCTTGTTTTCTATGCGCTGTCAGTGTAAACAACTAGTGCTTGTCCTCCGAGTTCGTTCTTGACTACGGTTGTTAGGGACCTGAAACCGGTCTATTGCACCAGCAGGGTGTGGAACCACAGTGACATTCTGTCTCCTCTTATCACTTTCCTCTGTCCATGGTTGCATCTATAGGCCTATATCAGGGTTCCCGCGGATCCTTAAAAAGTCTTAAATACAACTTTCGTTTTTTAAGGCCTAGAAAAGTCTTAAATTGTCTGGGATGTCTTGAACAAAAAGGAGATATTAAATTTGCGTATGGGACCGCCAGTGAGTGAGCGAGTGCAAGAGAGCGAATAAAATGTTTCCATCGGTTCCGTGTATTTAAAACGGAAAAGTGACTATAAGGCTACGGGAGGAAGTGTAGTGGCTGCAGAGTGAAGATGTTTTTCACGCGCATTGCTTCTGTCACTCTTCTGATAATTTGCTGTGCAATTTATGAAGGAACCACGGACTGACAGAAAAAGAAAACAAATGTTTTCGCAATCAGGAGGAAATATTGTACATGTTAAGTTGATCTGTTTGCATCTTTCCAGCGTGTGTTGCTGGCCTAGCCTAGGGAAGAAAATATCGGTCTAAGTTATAATACCTGTAATATCTGGATGGATGGCAGCGTTTCCCAGTAGGCCTACTTCGCTAAAGTTGTGAAATATAACCGCATATTTTTGGAATGTCGGCGACTGGCTACATAAAAAAAAACGTGCGTTCATAATATGTGCGTGCTTGAGATGAAACCAGCAGTTTTCAGCAGGATCATGCGAGGAGGATTTGGTTGGTTTAGATACAACTGGTCTGCAAAATGTAAAGCAGTGGATTAACTTTAATTTGCTGTGCTGCATATGGGACAATAGATGATCGTAAATTATATAAAGTAGGCCTATTCAAATATTTAAATAGCTTAGTCTAACTTTGAAAAAAATATTGAAGGTAATCCAGTCCAGTGCACATGTCTTTGGCAAGTAGCCTAGGCTACTACAGACACAGGTGAAGAACAGAGCCTCAGCAGTAAGCAAAACCATATGTACAGCCAGCTTCAAAAGCAAGCAGCTCAGACCCTAAAATTGGGCATTCATAGCTGTGAAGGTCATTCACACACACTTATTTTTCTTTCGCCAAAATATATTTGGTAACTTCTGTAGACATCCAAAATGGGGTGGGGGTTAAAATTAGTAGAAAAAAAAACTATTGCATGAAACAGTTTAAGGTGTTGCATGTATCTTTTTGCCATGGTATAGTCTTAATTTTTCCATTTAGATGTCTTGAAAAGGTCTTAAAAGTCTTTAAATTTGCACTTGGAAAATGTGCAGATACCCTGTATATGGTGGCAAGCCTGCTGCCTCCTCGTATCACTTTCCTCTGTCCATGGCTGCTGCTAGACCTGTATGGTCGCGCTGCCTAGGCCTTTATGAAAACAATAGGCACACTTACTGGAGACAGTCGCACTGCCTATAGGCAGAGACTTTCTAATGAGGAGACACAGCACTCTCAAAATCCTCCATAGAAATGCATGGGGATAGTTTGTAACGTCTACACATATCCCACCCCTTCCTCGGCAAAACGTCGACATGTGAATACATTGAGCCAATCATGTGGTGTGATGTGAATACATTGAGCCAATCATATGGTGTGTTGTGAAGACATCTTCCCAATCATGTGTTGTGAACTCGCTGCTGGAGCAAGATTGGTGTCGTGAAGCTTGGCGCACGCGCATTTCTGCTGAATAGGATGCCCGATGAGTGCCCAAAAAGCGTTGCTATATGGCCGCCGAGTGGAGGGACTTGCCTAAAAGGACTTTGCTATAGGCCTATATGAAAACAATAGGCACAGCCGTGGCCTACTGGTTAACGCTTCGGACTTGTAACTGGAGGGTTGCCGGTTCGAACCCCGACCAGTAGGCACGGCTGAAGTGCCCTTGAGCAAGGCACCTAATCTCTCACTGGTCCCCGAGCACCGCTGTTGTAGCAGGCAGCTCACTGCGCCGGGATTAGTGTGTGCTTCACCTCACTGTCTGTTCACTGTGTGCTGAGTGTGTTTCACTAATTCACAGATTGGGATAAATGCAGAGACCAAATTTCCCTCACGGGATCAAAAGAGTATATATACTTATACTTACTGGAGGCAGTCGTGCTGCCAATAGGCCTTTATGAAAACAATAGGCACACTTACTGGAGGCAGTCGTGCTGCCTATAGGCCTTTATGAAAACAATAGGCACACTTGCTGGCCCTATATCCGTCAGCACATCAACAGTTAGACCGAGAATTCTCGTTGTGAAATCAAAATTCCACTGGAGCTCCAAGCGGATTTGTACATGCAGCCTTAAGTTACAACACTGGTTACAGCTCTTTGAGTCTCGGTAAAATGTAATTTTTGGTACATAGCTAATTTAAATACACTTATGGGGTGGGTGCTTGCATTTCTTTAGCGATTATAGCAGATCTAAAGTCCTCAGGGAGACGACCTACACTCTGATTTTATTAAAAGGATATGCAAGCGGGGACTCACGAGCAGTTAGGGCCATCATTTTTTATGATTCCCGAAACCCCATTCATTCGTGCATAGGATTTTTTTTCTAATGAACCGGAACATGCAAAAATGCTAATGAACGCATACAAAATGACGGTAGTGTCTACCACACTCTTGGTGAGTGACTCAGTTATGGTGTTTAAGTAGCCTAATTGTTTAAAACTACTTAATTGTTATCACAGCAAGTCACACATGTCTAGGCAATCATAAATTTGCTTGTCATCTAGGCCCTATCAAACCCTTACGTAAAAAAACTGCATTGTGTGACAAGAAAACTGCAGGTTTTTTTCTGCAGTAGGCTACTGCAATATTTTTGTGTCCAAAATATTGCATTGTAGGCCTGTGTTGTCAGTCAGGGTCAACCTATAAACCTACGCTTTATCAGAGCAGCTGTAGCCTACTATGCCTATTGGTATTGGTAGGCCTATATGTTATTGTTTACACTTTTTTGCACAGCTGTGTTAGAGCAGTCTGAAATCAGTATAATTAAAGCTGGTTGTGTTGACATAATTGTCATGTTGAGTGAATACGAAACACTTGGCTCTTTCTGTTTAAAATATCGATATATATCGTATATCGCCAATCAGCCCCAAAATATCGGGATATCAGTTTTGGTCCATATTGCCCAGCCCCAGGCCAGAGCTAGAGCAGCATTAAGAGGCCAAATGCCTAGAACGCCAGAGCTGGCATTTGAATTGGATGTCCTCTGGCTGCATTTTTATGATCTAAGTGCATGATCTAAAGTGCATGATCTAAGTCCATGGTTTGAAGTGCATGTGCAAGTTCATACAGGGCGTCTCCAACAATTGTGTAATAGATGAAGAAATGGTTTGGACACAAGGACCATGGTTCAAAGTTGTTGTACTTAAGTTCTGTAATTAATCATAGGTGTGTTTTGGATGTAACACACACCCAAAACACACCTTTGATTAATTACAACCCCCCCCCCCTCTTTTCTCTGTGTGTGCTGTGACCCAGTCTGACCCTGCTGGCCATACCCATAATGCAGTGCAAGGGGTTATTATGGAGTATAAGGGGTTATTTTTAGCTGTAGGCTAGATATGGTATAACTAACTGGTATAACTCGCGTCCAGTGAATTATGCTAAACTAGGATACCAGTGTCAGACAGGGTTATTGCATTGTTTTATCATAAGTGATCAAAGCCGTTGATTAAGCTGAATATGCATTGAAAAGACATAAACCTGGCTAGTAGAAATGAAGAGACATAAACCTGGCTAGTAGAAATGAAGCCAACTGGTCTGTGTTCCCATTCTGCCCCATCAGGAGGAAGGTTGTGGTGGCCAAGCAAAACTACAGATGTGCTGGATGTGGAACGCGCATTGATCCAGGTACAAAAACATGCTAATGTGTTACTGTAAAAATGCCAAATGCCATGAACATATTGAACAAATAACATATTGAACACGTGAACATATTGAACAAATAACACATTCAACAAATAATTTTGTTGCAATGTTCACCCTGCAATCCTCTGGTTGCAGATTACATCAAGAGGTTGCGCTACTGTGAGTACCTGGGTCGTTACTTCTGCCAGTGTTGCCATGAGAACGCCCAGGCGGTGGTGCCAGGCCGCGTGCTGCGCAAGTGGGACTTCAGCAAATACTACGTCAGCAACTTCGCCCGTGACCTGCTCGGCAAGATCGCAGGGGACCCCCTCTTCAACCCCAACGACATCAACAGTGGTCTCTACAAGAAAGTCAAAGCACTGGAGACTGTCAGGGTAGGCACCGTCTGGTTTAACCTTACACGTGTCCGTGTGACTTCGATATTATGTCTGCTTTTGCAGTTGCCACCATTGATTACTTTCCCAAATGTATATGTAGTGATCTTGCAAACATGATGTTTAAGAATAGGCTAAGGCCATACTATGCCATACAAGGCCTTTTACTAGCATTTCCTCAGTTTTGCTTAGTTAAAAAAGAAAGAGACACAGATATGATGGCAGTTGATGAGTCTAAGGGTGATGAGTCTAAGGGTGATGAGTCTAAGGGTGATGAGTCTAAGGGTAGGTTATGTGCTAGTCTGATGCAATGGCCTGTGAGCATTCTGCTCAAAAAGCATTTTGCCTGAAATAGAGGAAATGACCAGCCCTCTGAAACTCTCTAGGCAGTCTGTTTCAGGAAACACTGATTGTGCTTTTGAGTGTTAGAGGCTGGCAGATCAGCCCCAGATTATGTTGCACAGAAAATGCACATTCTTATATTCTAGTTCTAAATTCTAGCTCTTACATTCTAAATGCACATTGTTAGTCTTCTTTGATTTTTTTTCTTTACAGTGCATTAAAATGCACTTTTCTGTTATCCGAAGTCTTATTCTTCCCACCAAATTTCTGAGTCTAATTCAGCTTCAACCGTTTAATGTAGAAACTCCGTTCAAACTTTGTAACGTAGGTCTTGAAAAGGACACTTGAAGAATGCATTTTTCGTTTTTGTAAATGTTTTGAGATATTAACATGAATCAAACTTATTTTTCCCCATAGACTTTGCATTGGCACTATGACATCACAATGGGCTAATCAAACTGATTTGCACCTGTATTAACTGACAGCTGCTCAACTACGCCCCCTCACAGAGCCAATTAACGACTTAGAATGCAATCAACTGCACCTGTGCTTTCTCACTGACCGCAGCACCTTCAATGGAACCTCTTCTCTGTGTCTCTTTCCATTGAACTGGATAGCTCACTTCCCCACTTTCTTTCACTTCTTTTTCTTCTCTACATTCATTAAACTATCTGTTTATCAACATCCATTAAAACTATTTACCTATGCACATCTATCAATTCACTATTAAATAATTTAGCTATTTAAACTACTCAATTATTGAACTGTTCAGCCATTCCAACTGTCAGTTGTCATAAACTATGACTCCCGCCAACTGTTTCCTCTGCCCACAACTGTTTCCAAATAAAAGTTTGTTTTGCATTTTTATGTTAATGTATGTATGTGTGTGTGTGTGTGTGTGTGTGTGTGTGTGCTCTGAAATGTTCTCTTCAAATAAGTATTCAGTAGTTAATATGAGGCATAATTTCATAGGTTTTAAGAGTTCAACTGTTCCACATGAAGAACCTCTTCAAGACATGTCGCTTGGCCAAAGAGTAAGAATAACTTTCATTGCTGCATGCAGAAATATAAATGTTGAATTCCTCAATCAGTGACTCTCTCTCTCCTCCCTCCCTCCATCATTCTCTCTCTCTCTCTCCCCCTGTAGTGTGTTAGATCAGTTTGACTCTGTCCCAGGCCATCTAACGGAGGACCTGCACCTGTTCTCGCTGAATGACCTAAGCGTGGTGCGCAGCGGAGATCTGGCCCCGAGGCTGCGTGAGCTGCTACGGCAAGGCTCCACCCACGTGGCCAGCTGTGTGGTGAGACAGCACCTCAATTAACACAGCAATTAACACAGCAATTAGTTAATCAATTAGAGCATGAATTAGCACGTCAATTAGTTTATCAATTAGCGGGTCAATTAGCACACCACTTAGGAGTCTGTGGTGGTGAGACAGCATATCAATATAGAATCCGTTAGCATCAACAAAAAGTAAATGCCCAGATAGTAGCCTAGATGCTACAGCACAGCAGGCCTGACTCTGTCCAGATAGTAGCCTAGATGCTGTGACCCAGCTGATGACCAGGGGCGTCCCCCAGGCTGAGATGCTAAGATTTACCTTGAGCAATCAGCTCACAGCATTTAAATTAATAGAGAGTGGTAGATAGGTAGATAGATAGATTGATTGATTGATTGATTCCCAAGGGAAATGTAGAAATTATTTTAAAAGTGTATTCTATTCAAACATCTCCACACTCACCCTCTCATCTGTTTTTGTTTATCTTGTCTTTCTGCAGCTGTGCCAGGCTAAGGGCTTTGTCTGTGAGTTCTGTGGCAACGACAAAGACATCATCTTCCCCTTTGAACTCAACAAGTGCGAACGCTGCGAAGGTGAGCTCCCCCTGGTGGTGGGAGGACTGAGCGCCACACGCTCCTCTCAGACCCCCTCCTGGAAAGACTGGAGGTTTCCTGTCCCCCGCAGGCTGGCTAGACTTCTGTCCCAGGACAGGAGAGAGGGGGAGGGAGGGGAAGAGGAGAGGGGGAGGGAGGGGAAGAGGAGAGGGGGAGGGAGGGGAAGAGGACAGGGGGAGGCAGGGGAAGAGGAGGCAGAGAGAGTGAAGGCAAGGCAGGAGGAAGACAGCAGTGAGAGAGGAGACGGAGAATCAGGAAGCAGTTTATCCCTGGAGAAGAAGGGAAAGGAGGAGGAGGAGAAGGGAAAGGAGGAGGAGGAGAAGAAGGGAAAGGAGGAGGAGGAGGAGGAGGGAAAGGTTGAGGAGGAGAAGGAGGGAGCTGGAGATGGAGCTCACACTGATGGGCCAAAAAAGGAGACCATAGTGACACTACTCAAATCCCACAAACCTGCCAAACTGATCCATGCTTTCTTCACTGAGAAGAAAGATAGTAGAAAAGAGACAGAGGGAGAGGGGGGAGTGGAGAGGGAAATAGAGGATGGCAAGAGAGGAGATGGAAGAAAGAAAAAGGACAAAAGAAACTTGTTTAAAAAGCTCAAGTCTAGAGCATTTAGTCGGTCTTTATCTGAGCAAAGGGAAGAGAAACTGTCAGACAAACAGTATGCGTCAACACCAGAAGAGACCACAGAGTATGCAGGTGACCACATTAAAGTTGTTGGAGGACTTTCCGAGAAAATTAGCGATGCTAAAATAGATCCGTCACTAAAAGGGGAACTTGAAACTCCTGCAGGGAAAGACTCAGATGCTCTAGCCAAACTTGCACTGAAAGATGAAACCAAAAGTCACTCTGACAAGGTAATCAAGCCTGGTAAAGTGAGCATGAGCGGTGCTCACGAGAAGCTAGATGATTCAGTCAAAAGCGCTCCTGATGTCAGAGAGGAAGAGACAGGCCAGAGTGCAGGGGAGACCGCAGGGAGCTGGAGGTTGAGGAAAATGCGCAAGGCCAGGAGGCTGAGCCAGGGAAGGAGGCTGAAGGAGCGAGGCAAGGTTGAGAGAGGAGGAGGAGGAGGCAAGGTAGAGAGAGGAGGAGGCAAGGTTGAGAGAGGAGGAGGAGGAGGAGGCAAGGTAGAGAGAGGAGGAGGAGGAGGAGGAGGCAAGGTTGAGAGAGGAGGAGGAGGAGGAGGAACAGAAACTGGAGAATAGAGGAGAGCGGTCTGTGCCGGAACCAACAGTGTCCACTCAGAAACACTTGGAATGACCTGCTGCACAGCCTTCACAAGGCGTGTGTGTGTGTGAGTTTGTGTCATGAATGAAATATGTTCGTATGAAATAGATGTGACTAATAGATGTGGCTGTGTGGTTTTACGGTTCTTATTTAATATTTTTTTTATTAATTATAGTTGTTGTGTGAACTTGTTTTGCCCATGCATCTGGCTGCGCTGAACTCCGTGGTATTGGGTGAAGGTGGTGGTGGTGGTGGTGGTATTGGGTGAAGGTGGTGGTGGTGGTATTGGGTGAAGGTGGTGGTGGTATGTGGTGGTGGTGGTGGTGGTGGTATTGGGTGAAGGTGGTGGTGGTGGTGGTATTGGGTGAAGGTGGTGTGGTGGTTGAACGGTCATGTTCCTTTTGCACTTTCTGAGTTGGTGGTTTGACGGCTCTGCTTGAGTGTCAGTGCTGTCCAGTGTCAGTGCTGTCCAGTGTCGGTGGAAGGCCGGGGTGGTGGGCTGTGTGTTCTGTTGTCTTTTTCTCATGAAGTCTCTGGCCTCAGTAGAATGAATGTTATTATTTATGGGACGTAGTGCGTAGTGCCTACTTGCTGCTAATGTGTTCTATGGTGGTGGTGGTCCTACCAGTTCATATTTTCATACTCTCTTGCTGTATTGACTAGCAGGGACTAGATTGTCATTGGCATTGATGCAATGCTTTTAGGTTCTTCATCTTGGCTGATTTTGGAAATCAACAGTTGAGCTTTGTAAAAGTGTTTTAAGTTTATTAGTTTTTAAAATGTTACATATTTTCATGAAGCTCTGAATGCTTATGTAGCATGAAAGCTGGAGAAAGTGTTGAAAGAGGCCTTCACAAGTGTAGACTCTCCAGAAGATTATATTTGAATGTATTTTCTAAGTAGCCTCCTGTTTTTATACTGAATTCCTGTCAACTACCACCAATATTGTTATGTCATTGTGTTGAATAAACGTTTTAATTATTTTATTCTGGTTTGTGATTTTAATGAATTCAGCATGATTTGGGGCTATCTTTTATTCATTTCTGACATGAGTCGTTACGGAGTTCAGATGCTTCTGTTCTGATGCCCACAGTCCTCTCAGCTCATCTAGTAAACCCAATAGCAGAGTTCTGCGGCTATGTTCTCGTAGCAAAACAAAACCCTCCTTTGAGTCAACGTCCCTCAGAACAGACCATGGAAATCATCTGTAGATCGTGATCAGATCATGATTCCCTGTGAACCAGCCATTACACTGTTAGGGTAGACTCTGTCTGTCTTAAAGTGCTTGGCTGTTAGGGTAGACTCTCTCCATCTTAAAGGAGAATTCCGGTGTGATATTGACCTAAAGTGTGTTGAAACATGATACCGAGTGTGAACGTATGTCTCATAGCCCATCTCGGCTTGTCCCCTGCACTCCAAAATCTGTTAGCCGATGCTACCAACAGCTTTTTCAATGGTGGTGCTTCGGCATCGGGCTAGCCATGCAAATAAATTACACCATTTACGAGGCCCAATGTATCTCCACACTTCATTGGTAAACTTCCGAGGGCCCTGACATTTAAAACGAGACATTGAGAACTTTGAAAAAGCACTGGTAGTTTACTTACAAGACGATTTATACAGACAGTATCTTCACGAAGTTTAGTGTTTGCAGCCATCTTGAATTTAGTCACGATAAGTCGAGCGATGAGTAAGAATTAACAGGTATGATGAGGGATCAGATTCCAAAAATAATTCCGTGGAAATGCATGGATTCCAGTTTCTTCCAGTAGCAGCAACTGGAATCCATGCATTTAGCAAACGCTAAACTTCGTGAAGATACTGTCTGTATAAATCGTCTTGTAAGTAAACTACCAGTGCTTTTTCAAAGTTCTCAATGTCTCGTTTTAAATGTCAGGGCCCTCGGAAGTCTACCAATGAAGTGTGGAGATACATTGAGCCTCGTAAATGGTGTAAAACAGTGATTTATTTGCATGGCTAGCCCGATGCCGAAGCACCACCATTGAAAAAGCTGTTGGTAGCATCGGCTAACTAGCGCCAGATTTTGGAGTGCAGGGGACAAGCCGAGATGGGCTATGAGACATACGTTCACACTCGGTATCATGTTTCAACACACTTTAGGTCAATATCACACCGGAATTCTCCTTTAAACTGCTTGGCTGTTAGGGTAGACTCTCCGTCTGAAACTGCTTGGCTGTCATGTTGAACTTTTGTTTTTGTTCAGCTCCACCCTGTTAAAACCTGAAGTGGTGATTGGTTTGTTTTTGTTCAGCTCCACCCTGTTAAAACCTGAAGTGGTGATTGGTTTGTTTTTGTTCAGCTCCACCCTGTTAAAACCTGAAGTGGTGATTGGTTCTCTGAAAGGCCTATCATAACACTTCCTCTTTTCATAACCTTGCTGGATGAACCAGTTTGTCCGGTTGAGTTGCTATTGGGGTAATGTGTGTCAGATGACAATGGAATCAGGGTTTGGATACTTGTGACTTGGCGCAACAGTGAAGCTATTTACTGTTGTTTTCACATATGGTCTGATTAGTTGATCACATTGCGTTAGTCAGAAATAAAGTGTCCTTGTTCTGGTTGCATAACTTTTTGTTGTTGTCAAAGACTGCTTCTCCAGTTGTTTGTAGAGCGAGTGAAACATTAACAAAAATAAACACTTTCTCGTCTCCCTCTCAGACTGTAAAAATAAACTCTCTCTCATCTCCCTCAGACTGTAAGGCGTGCTACCACCGCATCTGCTTCAAGGGTGGCAAGGAGTGCCCACGGTGCCAACGCCTGGCGGCACGGAGGAGGAGCATGGCACAGAGGAACATGGAGGAGCAGGAGGACCTGGAGGAAGACCAGGGGGGAGGGGGGGGCTGAGCCACTGTGGAAACAGGTGAAGGAGGGAGTGCATGGACAGAGAAGAGTACTAACCCAGCCTTTTTCTCTCTCTCTCTCTCTCTCTCTCTCTCTCTCTCTCTCTGGTCTCTCTCTGAGTAAAAACCCAGCCTTTCTCTCTCTCTATCTCTGAAACAGAAACAGAGTACTATGTCCAACGAAGTGGCTTACTGGGCGATTATGCCAGAATCTGATGAATGTCAACCTTACTTCACAACCTTTTTTTGTTTTTTCATTTAATGTGTTTGAGATGTAATATAATAATCGTGTTTAAATATGGTTTTTATGGCTTGTAAATTCACGTATGAAAATGTTCTGCCTCATTAATTTAAGTTGATTTTCTTTTCTTTTTCTTTTTAAATTTGGCGGTTTAAAAGCAAAAAATCTACTAAAAGCACTGAGAATCCTGTTCTAATATTGTTATTGTCATAAAAACATCTTATGGGGTTATAGGAATATTAATCACAGAAATGTCTGCCTCCTCAGTTCAGTGGTCCATTGTTTCTCAGCTGCTTGACGTTTTTGGAAGGATTCATGTTTGCTTATATTCCTAGCTATTCTTGAGCAATATCAAGATATTGGTCTGATCGTTCTTGTTGCAGGCTTTTTTTGCCTGTGTGTGTGTGTGCGCGCACGCACGCGAAATGTAAATGCTTGAAATCTGTGTGCACCAGTGGAAGTGGCCCACACGGCAGCCTTGTGTGCTAAAGCAGTGCCGCTGTCATTGGGGTCCTGCTGTGTTTTATTGCACTGGTGTTTTGATAAGAGTGCTGGCTTCTATTTCATAGCTGTGGTATGTTTCTGACCTCCTGGACCAGTTCAACCAGTTCACCAGCTGTTATGGTCATGGGTATCTCTGAAACTGATATTCATTTGTCTATTATGGTCATGGGTATCTCTGAAACTGATATTCATTTGTCTTGCTTTTAAGGCCAGAGTCTGTGAATATACTTAAAGGCATCTATCTTGGAGCAAAACAGTCTGACAAACGTTTTTGCTTTTTCCTGATGTGATCCTGCGATTTAAAACTTCCAAACTGCATGTTGTGCTGTCTGATCCTTCACCAGCCTTAAGCCAACTACCTGGAAACTGGCTTTAAAGGGTCACTTGTTAAGCCAACTACCTGGAAACTGGCTTTAAAGGGTCACTTGGTAGTGCGGTGCTCAAGCATTTTCTTGCAGACAGTATCTCACTCTGGTAGTGGGTCAGATAGGATCTGCTCCAGAATCCACTGCTGTACTTGAGAGAACCATCTCCCATGCTGTGGTGTCACAGCACCCCCTACGAGTGGAGACCAGCAATAACAACATGCTTTTCCCCCCCATTGCCAACAGTTGAAAGCCCTTATTTGCACTGACACAGGGTGATGTGACATGGGGTAAGAGTGAGCAGGTGTGTGTGTGTGTGCGCGTGTGTGTGTGAGAGAGAGAGACACACACAGGGTGATGTGACATGGGGTAAGAGTGAGCAGGTGTGTGTGAGAAGGTGAAGAGGCTGCTTATGAATTGTGTTCATATTTTATTGTGGCTGTTGTCCATTTTAAAGCCTGCTGACCGCCGCCCCAGTGTGTGTGTGTGTGTGTGTGTGTGTGTGTGTGTGTGAGAGAGAGACACACACACTGGGTGATGGCTGTTGTCCATTTTAAAGCCTGCTGACGGCCGCCCCAATTGCGCCCCCTGCTGACGGCCGCCCCAGTTGCGTGGGGTTCTTCTTGTTGACGGCCTTTTTTATGTAGAGGCCTATTGTAAGATTAAGTGCACTACTGATAAAGATGTGTTTTAATATAAATATTATTAAATACTATTGTTGGACAATAAAATACTAATTTGACTGTTCTTCAGCACTGATGTTTATTCTTTCAAAGTTGCATTAAATTCTTGATTAACAACCATACAAACAAGGTCTAAGTTGATCACAGATTTCAAAACAATTGAATATTACTGAATAATTTGATAGTCCATTTTTAAGCTTCCACCTATAACCTGAAGATTATTATAATAAAAACCTCAAAACTGTCCCACTAAAACTAGAAATGTTCTTAACATTTGGTTATTTTTATTAATAACCAATTCTCCAACAGTCCATACAGCTTCTCTTAATGAATAGTGAATACTATAATATGCACAAATCTAGTTATATTTTTGTTAAATTATTTACGTGTGTGTGTGTAGCACCCCTCTGCTTAGTAACCAAACTTTAAGGTGGGCTACACGTGTGTGTGTGTCACTGGTAGATCCAGATGCACCACATGCAGATGATGACGATGGCGTAGCAGGTGATGAGGAGCAGGTAAATGCGGAAGAGCAGGAAGTCCAGGACGTAGCCCACGTGGCACCACTGCTCCAGCAGTACAGTCTCCTGCTGCAGCTCCGACAGGTGCGAGCGGATCACGTTTACGTCCCGGCAGATCTGAGTCAACTCCGGCACAGCCAGGGGTAGCGCTCCCGACACTGGAGTGGGGGGACAGAAACAGACTTTATCTCAAGTGCAGACTTACGGGCAGCCAGCAATGGGTTCGTTGAAACACTGGAGGGTTCAACCTGAGGGTTTTATCCCTGGCCAAATTGTTCAGATTATGAGAAAATACTTTATCATAAAAAATAGGCTTTCTCCTATATTACTGTCTCCTGAACAAAGTCTGGTTTATGCCTTTAATGAATTTCAGCCACTTATGAGGCTTCAGATTGGATACCATTCTCTATTAAGAGACTTAAATAGCAGAAAGTTATTATAATTGTCATTGTGCAATAAATGATCTTGACTTCTTTTCAAATCGGGGAGGATTCAGAATTCAAAATCCACTGTTGGACAAAGCCTTGGTAGGGGTAATGGAATTTGGAACACATATCTCACTGTAAAGCCTTGGTAGGGGTAATGGAATTTGGAACACATATCTCACTGTAAAGCCTGGGTAGGGGTAATGGAATTTGGAACACATCTCACTGTCTCTGTTCTGGTTGGCCGCTGGGGTTTGGGTCGGAGGATGTATGGCCAGGGAGCTCGAGTTGTCTGGCTTCTGGCGGATGTCGGGACGGGTTTTCTCGGGCCAGCGATAGCAGATGAGCTTGGCGATGTAGCCCAGCACAAGCACCTGGACCCAGCGCGGGACGTGGCGGTACTTCATGGAGTTGTGGTGGAGCACGTTAGTGATGATGACCGTCTCCAGGAGACTAATGACCATCAGGGCCAGACACACAGAGAAGTAGATTCCTGAGGAGCCACACAGTAATGATAAGTATTATTAAATTATTATAGTTATTAATATTATAATTATTATTATTATATTATGTATTATATTGTGTAATACAATATTACACAATACAAGTATTATTAAATTATTGATAAAGCACTGAGCACAAAGTGAAATCCCCTAGTGAGTGTTACTGACTGAGTAGGGAATTATTAATGAGGTGACTGAGTAGGGAGTTATTAATAAGGTGATGAGGTGACTGAGTAGGAAGTTATTAATGAGGTGATGGAGTAGGGAATTATTAATGAGGTGACTGTGTAGGAAGTTATTAATGAGGTGATGGAGTAGGGAATTAGTAATGAGGTGAAGGAGTAGGGAGTTATTAATGAGGTGGCGGAGTAGGGAGTTATTAATGAGGTGATGAGGTGACAGAGTAGGGAATTATTAATGAGGTGACTGAGTAGGGAGTTATTAATGAGGTGACGGAGTAGGAAGTTATTAATGAGGTGATGAGGTGACGGAGTAGGGAATTATTAATGAGGTGACTGAGTAGGGAGTTATTAATGAGGTGATGGAGTAGGGAATTATTAATGAGGTGACTGAGTAGGGAATTATTAATGAGGTGACTGAGTAGGGAGTTATTAATGAGGTGACGGAGTAGGAAGTTATTAATGAGGTGATGAGGTGACTGAGTAGGGAGTTATTAATGAGGTGACGGAGTAGGAAGTTATTAATGAGGTGATGAGGTGACGGAGTAGGGAATTATTAATGAGGTGACTGAGTAGGGAATTATTAATGAGGTGACTGAGTAGGGAGTTATTAATGAGGTGATGGAGTAGGGAATTATTGATGAGGTGACGGAGTAGGGAGTTATTAATGAGGTGATGAGGTGACGGAGTAGGGAATTATTAATGAGGTGACTGAGTAGGGAGTTATTAATGAGGTGATGGAGTAGGGAATTATTAATGAGGTGACGGAGTAGGGAATTATTGATGAGGTGACGGAGTAGGGAGTTATTAATGAGGTGATGGAGTAGGGAATTATTAATGAGGTGAAGGAGTAGGGAATTATTAATGAGGTGAAGGAGTAGGGAATTATTAATGAGGTGACTGGGTAAGAAGTTATTAATGAGGTGATGAGGTGACGGAGTAGGGAATTATTAATGAGGTGATGAGGTGACGGAGTAGGGAATTATTAATGAGGTGACTGAGTAGGGAGTTATTAATGAGGTGATGAGGTGACGGAGTAGGGAATTATTAATGAGGTGACTGAGTAGGGAGTTATTAATGAGGTGAAGGAGTAGGGAATTATTAATGAGGTGACGGAGTAGGGAATTATTGATGAGGTGACGGAGTAGGGAGTTATTAATGAGGTGATGAGGTGACGGAGTAGGGAATTATTAATGAGGTGATGGAGTAGGGAATTATTAATGAGGTGACTGAGTAGGGAATTATTAATGAGGTGAAGGAGTAGGGAATTATTAATGAGGTGACTGGGTAGGAAGTTATTAATGAGGTGATGAGGTGACGGAGTAGGGAATTATTATTGAGGTGATGAGGTGACAGAGTAGGGAATTATTAATGAGGTGACTGAGTAGGGAGTTATTAATGAGGTGATGAAGTGACGGTGTAGGAAGTTATTAATGAGGTGATGAGGTGACGGAGTAGGGAATTATTAATGAGGTGACTGAGTAGGGAGTTATTAATGAGGTGATGGAGTAGGGAATTATTAATGAGGTGACGGAGTAGGGAATTATTGATGAGGTGACGGAGTAGGGAGTTATTAATGAGGTGATGAGGTGACGGAGTAGGGAATTATTAATGAGGTGACTGAGTAGGGAGTTATTAATGAGGTGATGGAGTAGGGAATTATTAATGAGGTGAAGGAGTAGGGAATTATTAATGAGGTGATGGAGTAGGGAATTATTAATGAGGTGACTGAGTAGGAAGTTATTAATGAGGTGATGAGGTGACGGAGTAGGGAATTATTATTGAGGTGATGAGGTGACAGAGTAGGGAATTATTAATGAGGTGATGAGGTGACGGAGTAGGAAGTTATTAATGAGGTGATGGAGTAGGGAATTATTAATGAGGTGACCTGCTCAATGGAGAGGAGCAAATAATACCAGAGACAGAAATGTCCATGACACCATATATACTATACTATATATACACATCATGCTAGAATCCTTAGAATGCATCAAGGTGCCATTACAATAAAGATATATTCAAACTCAACTGGCATTGCTGGGACACTGACCACTGACCCCACTCACAAATCTGTCAACACCTTTAAAATCCCCCCCAAGTGCTGTTTCACCCCTTTAAAATCCTGCTCCCTCCATTAGTTAGGGAAAGTTAGACTTTTTTTTCCCGCCAATCTGGAAAAAAAATTCTTACCAATAGCTTTTTTACTATGTGTTCCTATAGGTGGCTAGTAACACCTCACAATTTATCCACGGCCAAATCCTCGGGGAAACACCTGGAGAGCCTATCAAGTTTGGGGTGCCCAGAGGGACTGGGCGAAAATAATGAAAACATTTTGTTGACCAATATTAGCTTTTGAGATGTCTAACTAGGGTTTTTTAGGAGTGCTGAATCTATCCCAGCCATAAGTTTTAAAAGTCCATAAAAAATCCATAACAAGTGGTTTTATTGAACAATTACAAAACAAAACTTTCTTAATCAGTTTAAAATTTAACAAACCTCATCCCTCAACTCCCCTGCACTTCCTCACTCCTGTTATCTTCTGGCTGGTTGATGTTCTGGCAAGACTTACCATGACGGTTCCAACAAGCAGAAATACAGTTGACTCGTTGCTTTTTACAGCAGCAACTGAGAGTGTCACAGACGCCTGCACAGTTGCAGCTGACAAACTTCAGAAGGTAGTCTGGTGCAATGGGATCTGGTGTGACTGGTGCATAATCATGTTCTCCTTGTTTCTATCCACACTCAAGGACATCTAGTGATGGATTTTGTAGCAGTAGCCAATCTCTGGTCTGGAGATATGCCCGCAGAGAGTGCTATAGTGTATGCTGCACCTCCTGTAGTCGGAGGTAGTTTATAAGGCTTGACACTAGTTATGTTGTCCTCATGAGTTTTACATGTTGCTCACTGTCCACCCTCAACATGACACTCTTTTCTCTCTCTATCTATCTCTCTCTCTCACACACACACACGCACATTGACTCTCTCACAAACACATTCACAACCACACACCCACACATCTATGCACATTGACTCTCTCACAAACACATTCACAACCACCCACCCACCCACACAAACACATATGCACACACTTACAAATAAAGTTCACACCTTCACTGATACTGTCTCTCTCTGTCTGTCTCTCTCTCACACACACACACACACACACACACACATGCACAAATACACACATGCAAAATGTCCTTTCTCACACACACCATGTTGAGACAAAACTATCTGTGATTATAGTACCAGTGTGTTACACGCAAAGTGTGTGTGTGAGAGTGAGGGAGAGAGAGTCAGTCCAATGCGGAGAGTGGATGGTGATCAACAAAATGTAAAACTCATGAGGATTAACTGAGTTAATATTTTTGTAAATATTTTATTATATCTTTTCATGGGACAACACTGAAGAAATAACACTTTGCTACAAAGTAAAGTAGTGAGTGTACAGCTTGTATAACAGTGTACATGTGCTGTCCCCTCAAAATAACTCAACACACAGCCATTAATGTCTAAACCGCTGGCACTAAAATGAGTACACCCCTAAGTGAAAATGTCCAAATTGTGCCTAAAGTGTTAATATTTTGTGTGGCCACCATTATTTTCCAGCAGTGCCTTAACCCTCTTGGCCATGGAATTCACCAGAGCTTCCACTCCATGGCAACATCATGGAGCTGGTGGATGTTAGAGACCTTGCACTCCTCCACCTTCCATTTGAGGATGCCCCACAGATGCTCAATAGGGTTTAGGTCTGGAATAAGGCTTGGCCAGTCCATCACCTTTACCCTCAGCTTCTTCAGCGAGGCAGTGGTCGTCTTGGAGGTGTGTTTGGGGTCGTTTTCATTCTGGAATACTGCCCTACGGCCCAGTTTCCGAGGAAGGGGATCATGTTCTGCTTCAGTATGTCACAGTACATGTTGGCATTCATGGTTCCCTCAATGAACTGTAGCTGCCCAGTGCAGCACTAATGCAGCCCCAGACCTTTACACTCCACAACCATTCTTGACTGTAGGCAAGACACACTAGTCTTTGTACTCCTCACCTGGGGCCTCATTTATAAAGCGTTCTTACACACAGATTTGATCTTAGACCGTGCGTACGCTCAAATCCATGCCAACGCTCAGATTTATAAAAACTGTCTTTGACGTGGAAAAGTTCTTATCTCCACGACAGGTTCAAACTTGACGTACGACCATTTCCTTGTGGTAATGCCGGGGTACTGCAAGTAATCTGAGGTCTAAGTGTGATGCATTTTCAAAATTCCAAGACCAACGATCTCATGTCTTTCTTTGCCATATGCATGATCAATATCAGAAGATTTTTAAAGACGTTTTTGGACGCAGCTTAATGTTTCATGGTTTGGCATAAAACTGCTAATGAGAACTGTAGCCCACTTAAGAAAGTGAAAAGACGTATAGCTTACTTATTTCACAATATCTAAAAAAAACCACCAAGACCTACGATAGAATAATTGAAACATTCTTACAGGTGATCTAGTATATTTAGTGTTCTCACCAATCTAATATTGACCATCAAATGTCCAATTGCCCTCGTTTAGGAGAGGAAGGCATTCAAAAAGGCATTCGAACAGTTTGATAATGTTATTGTGCAGTATTGGGAATATAGGATAGTATTTGATCATACAGTTTTGAATGTTAAAAGTGAATAAACTTTTTTGAGAGGTGGATAAACTCTAATAAGAGGTGGGTAGGCCTAAACTCTATTTCTGAAATTTCAGAGGTGGATAAACTGCGTTTACTCGCGTTTAGCCTCCACTACATCCTAATTTGCGCTCATAGGCCTATTCCCAGCTTCGTAACAGAAAGGTAATATTTGACTGTAAGCTATACAATGTAGGCTATAGATATTTTATATCATATATAGCCTACACAACCAAGGGACGGAAGTTATCTTCTGAAAGCAGGGCATCTTCATTTTTAGAGTTGCGTAAAGAGGTGCAGAGCGCGGCGCGCCTTTGCTTTTTTTGACTGGCAGTGCCCAAGATCAGATGACAATACGTGAGTTGAATAATGTAGGATAAAATATAAAGGTAAGCCTAAAGCAAACAATAAAGGACAATGTTTAAGCCATTGGACATTATTGAAAGAAAATGATAGCAAAGATATGCAGAATGAATGTAAAATACCGGCGAACTAGGCTACTTTTTCAGCAAAAACATAGCCTAACCTAAAAGAAACGTTAAGCCTACATGACATATCACGCTTATAATTTAGTCCTCTGTTTTGTAGGCTAAATCAGCATATTACGCTGGGTCATATTGGAAACGCAGTAGCCTACTGTATCATAACGTACAGGATTATGCTGTAGGCCTAAAGGTCTTTCCTTCATAAGGTAGGCCTACCATTTTTTTTTCAACAAAGTAGGCCTAAATGTTGATTATTCACATTACTGCAAGCAAAAGGAATGAAAGCGAGTAGAGGACAATGGACATGGATGCATACGATCTCTTTCCAGAAAGCCTTGCTTGGAAAAAACATAATTATTTAAGCTATTCGAACTGACGCATATAGTTAACATCAGATGGCATAGGCTAGGCCTATACAATGTTTTCAATATATAATTTTACATAGGCTACCGCTTTTAGGCCATTGATTTCATTAAAACATATGCTAATGATATTGATGAGGGGGTGTTTACAAGGCGGAGACCTAAAACCATCTTGCTGCGCAAAAGTTGATGTTCATTTGTGATTTATGATGGGCACATCTGGAAGGGTGGCATACGCACGTTTTTTTGTGCGTACGTTCGTTTTCTCTGAATCACACGTACAATCATTTCAGAAATGATCTAAGATCAAATGAAGGATGGTTTTTACGCAACACTTTTATAAATGAGGCCCCTGGTTCCCGCCACACACACTTGACACCATCTGAATCAAATAAGTTTATCTTGGTCTCATCAGACCACAGGACATGGTTACAGTTATCCATGTCCTTAGTCTCCTTGTCTTCAGCAAACTGTTTGCGGGCTTTCTTGTGCATCATCTTTAGAAGAGGCTTCCTTTTGGGACGACAGCCATGCAGACCAATTTGATGCAGTGTGCGGTGTATGATCTGAGCACTGACAGGCTGACCCCCACCCCTTCAACCTCTGCAGCAATGCTGACATCACTCATACAGTGGGCAGTGCTTCAACTTGGCCAGCTTCCCTCGCGGTCCGCGCGCGGGATCACGCGACTTTAATTTGTATTTTTCCAGTGACGCTGCAACGACGCTGCAACAACCGGCAGAGGTCTCAAGTGAGCAGGGTGTCTCGTAAAAAGAAATGGAGCTGGAAAACCCTACACAGACTTCAATACAGACTTTAGCAGACTGGTTTAGAAATAATTTATTAGCCAGAAATATGCCTGCCCTGCCCTAATAAAGAAATATTTGGTTAACGGCGAGTGAATCCCGTTTGCAGCCGTAGAAGAAACGCAGGACAAATTAAACATTCTGGTTTTCTCCGAGTGCAACGATGATAGACAGACATCATTTGGACAAAATATAGAGCATATTAACCTCCGTTGCTCAGCCAAATGCCTTCCTGTTACGTCCTGTTATCACGGAGTTACAGGCGATAAACGAGTTTTGATGGTCACAAGTTTACTTCATTAGCGGTTTATTTTTTGGATTATTAAAGAGTGTTTTACATTTAAAGGCTTGACTTCGTGCTTATTCAGAAGAGCATTTAGTGCTCTCCCCAATCCCAGACGTTCACATTGCATGTTTGTTTGTAATGGATGCAACCGCGAGATACGCTTGTCATAGGTGCCGATACCGTGGGTGCTCTGTCTCTCGGGCACCCACTGAAAACATCGAGCACCCACGTGTGCCAGCTTACAGTCCCGGCTAAATTTACATTAATTTAAAATCAAACATCGCAGTTTATGTTAAATGCAGCATCTCTCATAATGTGATTGGATATGTTGCTGTCAATTCCCTACTCCATATACTAACCACCAATGAGAGCGTCTCTCGTATGAAAATTCCTGACACTTCCCACCTGAAGAATTAACGCAAGGCTTTGTCGGGTCTTCAGCCCCGAATGTTTAAAATGTATATAGCCCTGAATATCATTTTAAAAGTAGTCTGACAAAGCTTATTGTTTTGCGACACAGCTAAACACTGGTACCTCATAGAACGTCTATAACAGCCTAGGTGGTCGCAACTCACAAAAGTAAAGCAGATAGAAAAAAACTCACGCAAATCTAGCCTACAACACACAGACAGCTTCATGCGCAGGGAAGAGAGCGCGCGCGCGCACTGTGCTTTATGATTGTTGGCTTCTGATGGTATCTTGCTATTCACTGAACTGCATTAGGTGACACAAATGGTATTGCCTTTATCCAGGGTTGGGTAGTAACGGATTACATGTAATCTGGATTACGTAATCAGATTACAAAAATCAAGTAACTATAATCAGCCCAGATTACAATAAAAAAATTGTGTAATCAGATTACAGTTACATTGTTGGGGATTACCTGATTACATTTTATCATGCAAGCAATGCAACTTTTTAATGATAGTCTAGTTATATTTTAATTCGACAAGCTTCGGACTTGCCGGTTCGATCCCCGACCAGTAGAAAAAATGTGGGCGGGGAAAGTGGTTGAGCACTGCTCTCCCATGCCCACATCCACGGCTGAAGTGCCCTTGAGTAAGGCACCTAACCCCTCATTGATCCCCGAGCGCCGTTGTAGCAGACAGCTCACTGCTCCGGGTTGGTGTGTGCTTCACCTCACTGTGTGCTTCACCTCACTGTGTGTTCACTGTGCTTCACTAATTCGCGGATTGGGAGACCAAATTTCCCTCACGGGATCAAAAGAGTACTTACTTACTAACTTATTTACTATTTGGGCAGGTCTCTCGGCACACTGCCTGATCTTTTCCTCCTAATCTTAATGTAGCCTCTTGTTTTAGTGTTACCGTTTACTTTGAGAAAGTCACCAGGTCCCCCTGGTTGAAAAACATCCCAAAGGAATAATTTTCTCACCCCCACAATTGAAATGGACATGGTGTCATTCAATCTCAGGCCATGTCCCTGGGTCAAAAAAATCCAGCGAAAGCTAAATTCATTGTCCAGGTGTGGCCTTGGGGCAGCCGTGGCCCACTGGTTAGCACTCTGGACTTGTAACCGGAGGGTTGCTGGTTCGAGCCCCGACCAGTGGGCCGCGGCTGAAGTGCCCTTGAGCAAGGCCCCTAACCCCTCACTGCTCCCCGAGTAATCTGACCCAACCCTGCCTTTATCTTATAACTCCTTGTCTGAGCGACTAACAGGCCTATGGTTTTTAAAAGTCAGATGTTCCCTGACAAAGACATTCGAAAATTAAGAATGTTTATTGACTTGAAAAATACACTAATTTTTGCAAACTCCCTTCATTCAACCCTTGAAGACATCGCGGTCTGGTGCGCTATGTAGATAGTTTCTCGTACCATTTAATTTCTCAGAATGTAGGTCTACTAGGCCTACAATAACGTCATTACCAAATACATCTTTTATTTTTAGTTGATCATCCACAAAGAGTAGCATAGGCCTACTGTGCACAGTGCACTGACGACTGTAGCAGCCCAAGGTTGTTGTAGATGAGAGGCAACCCCTTGTTTCAGATAGCCTGGACAACATGTTACCTGGGTGTTGCCTACGTTATTAATTAATGGTAGGCTACAATAGTTAATTGATTTGCGTAACATATTAGTTGGCTCAAAGAGTAGGGAATCAGGATGGAGAGAGTCACGCGTGTGTTGCTTTTGCGGGATCGAATCCAGTTTAATGCTAGTTTTCAAAACATATATTTTACATGTCTTTTGTCCGAGTGGCTGTAATGTAGCCGAGTGCTCATGGCGTATGAAAAGCGACTTCAAACCGCCTAAACAACTTGTTTGTGAATGTCTGACAACTGCTGCAGCGCATGCATGCGCAAGGAAACCAGTAGGTGGAGAAACCAGAAGGCACACAACACCGGAGAGCACGATTCATTGGCGCTTGCATGTTCGGCCGTATGTCTACGAGCGCACCTGCCTACCATCAGGCTACTCAGCTACTAGATGAAGAATTTCCCCTGTTTGTATGTGTAACCCACATAAATTGCACTGGGTTATTGACTGTAGTTGTAGCGTTTGCCCCCTGTCCATTAGGGGTCGCTGTGCTGCATGTGAACGAGTGCATTGCACATAGAGGAAGAGTCCACAACTGCGTTTTTTCCCCCTGAAGCTCATAGAGATATTGCGAGTGAAAGAAAGATTAAGATTTATCAACGTTTCGACACTTCACCGTTTATTTTTGAACTAATCCTTTGTTTAACTTTTTCAAGAAGACGTTTCCAGTTGAATTATTACTCCTGAAGATCGTTTGTGTCTTAAATCATTGAATCTCCGATTGTTTTTTTTGTTATTGTGCATCTTCTGCCACGATTGAGAGAGAGAGAGAGATACGGCGAGCCATCCTAAGGACTGTGACCAGTGTGTGTGTCCGCCTACCTGTGATGCCTGTGGCCTGGACGCAACCTGTTCTGGATTACAGATAAGATTAAGATACACATCACTAATTTCCTACCCGGGTAGTGATTAATAAGGCCTTGTTTCATCTTTTTTTTTCCTTTACAAAAGTACGTACGAAGATCTCTTTTTTGCATTTTTCTACTTTTTCCCTTTTTTTTGAGGATTTAAAGGATACGTGAACATTGATATAGAAACATTGAACTCTGGGATTGGAATATTGAACTTTGGGGTTAAACTTTATTATATTGAACATTTTGTTACTGACTGACTTTACGCGACTGACTTTAAGGGGTTTTACATTTTTCTATTGTGGTTCAATATCTTTTCTTGTGTGTCATAATAAATGTTATTGTCTTTTTCTTCATCTAAATACTGGTCGTTGCCAATTCTCTCCCTATAGCCGAACCTAGCTCTGATAACTCTGGTAATATAGTAGTCCTATATATTGCGTTAAGTTAGAAGCGTTACATCCTTTTTCGTGGCGAGCCAGTCAGGAGAGTTTTGAGCACGACCTTTACCGTTAAATCAACATTTTTGCGTGTTTTGTAAGCATTACGTGAATTATCACTTTTTTTGTTACATTTAGTGAAATTGTTTAAATTTGAGACATGGATTTTGAGCAAAAGTATGGTGTTAAACGGGAGTGTTCTATCGCTTTATTCAGTGTTAATCACACTGATACTGATGCAGACATCACTGAAACTTTCGAAAAATACGGTAAGGTAGCTCAAATAGTGAGATTACCAAGCGAAGTAGACGGTAAGTGTTCTGCCATTGTTGAATTTGAATCTGACGTTGCAAGTGTTTCCATCGAGCCCCACTTTCCTTCTAGCATACAGAATATCACCGACACCACTGTAACATGGTACATAAAAAGTGTCGAAGCCCTCATGCTGACAGCCCAAGACTCTAGCGACTCTAGTGACTCTAGCATCCTAGATGACAGTAGCGACGCTGACTCTGTCCATAGTGCCACTCCCCTCATAACTAGATCTAGAAAGACCCCCATGTCTACGAAACCCTACTTAGAGACACCGAAGCAGACCAAGACGAAACCCCGTGCTGTGGCCAAGCAGAGCGATACGCCCCCTACATCCGAGGAGCTGGACGAAAACATGCTGAACCCGCCAGAGGTGAGACGCATTGTCGTTGAACATGTTATAAAGAACAATGCCCCACAATCCCAGAACCAGTCTAAGTGGTTGCGCTCCTTCTCAGGCAAAGTGCCAAAGCCACCAGGCGAAGCTGACTTTGAAACATGGCTGCTCCATGTCGAACTGATGTCGCATGATCAAACCTCGATTGAGGTACAGCGAAGGAAAATTCTGGAAAGCTTGCTTCCCCCAGCGTCAGATGTTGTGAGGCAGCTAGGTTCATCTGCCCACCCTAGAGACTACACTAGGCTTTTGGAGTCTGCTTATGGCATCGTTGAAGATGGTGAAGAGATTTTTGCTAAGTTTCTCAATACGAATCAAGACCCTGGTGAAAAGGCTTCCAGCTACCTGCAGAGGCTGCAAACTCTGCTAAGCACTGCTGTGAAAAGAGGCGGAGTCAAGCCGTCTGCTGTCAACCGCCACTTGATGAAGCAGTTTAAGCGTGGTTGCTGGGACCATGACCTTGTCCTGCAGCTGGAGCTGAAAAGTGAAAAGTCCCTCGATTTTGCTGACCTCCTGCTGCAATTAAGAACTGAGGAAGACAGGAGAGCAACCAAGCTTGACCGCATGAACCGCCACTTGGGGTCATCCAAAACCAAAACCTCAATGAACGCTCAGAGTGTGGTGAACACCACCTGCGTCTCTGAATACAATGCCAATACACTACAAGCATACGCACTGGAAACTGAGAATCTGAGGAAACAAGTTGCCGCGCTGCAAATGCAGCTTGACTCCAAGAAACATAGAAAAGAAAAGAAACAAAGACCTGCAGTCCCCCAGTCTGCCCTGAACCAACCCACAATCCAAGCAGAGGCTCAAGTCCACAGAGCAACTTCTCAGGTTACACCCAGACCTCAGCCCAAGGCCTGGTTTTGCTTTCGATGTGGAGGTGATGGCCACATAGCCAAAGCTTGTGAGAACCCCCTGAACAAGGCTGCTGTCGACCTCAAGTATAAGGAATTGAAGGTGAAGCAGGATGAGTGGGCAGCTAAGTACGGTCTTCATTTAAACTGAGCATGGCTTCTGGAGAGGGGCATCCTGAAGCCATTGAAAGAGACACTAGTCCCAAAGAAAAGAAAAAAGCCAAAAGTTGCTCCCTTATGCCCACAAGAGAGGAGCTCATGACTGGATTAGTCGGCTCAAGGTCCATGGTTAGTGTCACCATCGGAGGAATCCAGCATGAGTGTCTAATTGATTCAGGTTCACAAGTGACCACGGTCTCACAGTCATTTCACGAAACCTACTTACCTTCTCATCCAGTATGTCCCTTAGACGACATAATCGATGTGGAGGGAGCAGCAGGCCAGCGTGTGCCTTATACAGGCTACATTGAAGTTGACATAACATTCCCTGAAACTTTTATTGGTAGGCCCAAGACTGTAACCGCCTTGGCCCTCATTGTCCCTGATTACAGTGCCATCTCCGTCCTTGTTGGCACTAATGCCCTGGACCTTTTGTATGAAGGCTTCAATGAAAGTGCCAGTGCGCCTGTTCAAGAAACCTGTGCATATGCTGTTCTCGTCAAGCACCTTCGCAGTCTGTACAAGAGCAAAACTGCACACAATGACAGAGTGGGTGTCGTCAAACTCTTGCACAAGAAAGCTGTAGTCATCCCACCAGGCCAAAGAATGGTGTTAGACGGCTACACAAGAAACGTCAATAGCTTTCCTGAGGCCCCCTTGCTCGTTGACTTCCCCTCTCGTTCACTACCAAGTGGGCTGACATTTTGCTCTTACATCATGTCAAGCCCCAGGAAGACATCTTTCAAAGTCCCTGTCTTGCTGAAGAACGAAACAACACATGACGTCACAGTGCCAACACACTGCACTTTGGCAAACCTCACAACTCCACTTTCAATTTCTCCACTAACCTCCCTGAAGGATGAAGGCCCAACCGGGTACGCTGAGCCTGAACACCCTGTGACTGCTGAGAGCCCCATTGCCTTCGACCTCAGTGATTCACCTCTCTCTGAGGAGTGGAAAGAAAGGATCGAGAAAAAAATGAATTCAATTCCAGAAGTTTTCGCAAGAGGTGACCTTGACTATGGACATACAACAGCAGTCAAGCACAAAATCCGCCTCTCTGATCCAACACCCTTCAAGCAGAGGGTGAGGCCTATCCACCCGTCCGATTATGAAGCCGTCCGTCTCCACCTGAAAGAGCTGTATGATGCCAACATCATAAGAGAGTCTGAAAGTCCGTTCGCATCACCTGTCGTCATCGTAAAGAAGAAGAGTGGCAAGATTCGACTATGCGTTGACTACAGGAAATTGAATCTACAGACAATCAAAGATGCTTACGCTTTGCCGAACATCGAGGAAACCTTTGCAGCTCTAACAGGGTCCAAATGGTTCTCCGTAATGGATTTGAAGTCAGGCTTCTACCAGGTGGAAATGGAAGAGGACGATAAACCCAAAACCGCCTTCGTCACGCCCATGGGATTTTGGGAATTCAATAGGATGCCTCAGGGAGTAACCAACGCTCCGAGCACCTTCCAGAGAGTCATGGAGAAATGCATGAGTTCCCTAAACTTGAAGGAAGTTCTTGTTTTCTTAGACGACCTCATTGTTTTCTCAGAAACCCTTGAACAGCACGAAGAGCGGCTTATGAGAGTCTTGCACCGTCTAAAAGAATTCGGGCTCAAGTTATCGCCTGAGAAATGTCATTTTTTCAGGAAGTCAGTGAAATAATTGGGACATGTTGTCTCGGAGAATGGAGTTGAAACTGACCCTGATAAGATTTCAGCACTCACCACTTGGCCCAGGCCAAACAATATCAGGGAGCTCAAGTCTTTTCTCGGGTTCACGGGCTATTACAGAAGGTTCATCAAAGACTTTTCGAAAATAGCAAAGCCCCTCAATGATCTGACTGCCGGCTATGTCCCTGCAAGGAAAAAGAACAAAACCAAGTCCTTCACAAATGCAGACCTCAAGTCACCTTTTGCAGAAAAGTGGACGTCTAAGTGTGAGGAAGCCTTTAAAACCCTCATTGAAAAGTTGACTACTGCCCCGATCCTTGGCTTTGCCAATTCAAGCTTACCTTACATACTACACACTGACGCGAGCCTTCATGGTCTTGGGGCAGCCCTGTATCAGCAACAAGATGGACAGATGAAAGTCATAGCCTATGCCAGTAGAGGACTGTCAAAATGCGAGCGAAGATACCCCACTCACAAGCTTGAGTTTCTTGCCCTTAAGTGGGCTATAACCGACAAGCTGTCAGACTACCTCTACGGAACTGAGTTCACCGTTGTTACGGACAACAATCCCTTAACTTACGTACTGTCGTCTGCCAAACTTGACGCTGCCGGACATCGGTGGCTTGCCGCCCTGTCCAACTTCAACTTCAACATCCAGTACCGGGCTGGCAAGAGAAACCAGGACGCCGACGGTCTGTCCAGGCGCCGCCATGACTGCGAACAGGCAGATTCCAGTGCTGAGGCCGAAGACAACCGAGTGCAGCAGTTCCTGACTAGGTTCATGAGGGAGGAAAGCGACGCCACCTTCCCTCAAGAAGCAGTCAAAGCTGTTTGCCAGAGACACAACCTAGAAAAGCCCTGTAACACAGAGGAAGACAGTAACTACTTACCTGTGATCGTCGAGTCCCTTGCCATTGATGCAAGCGCTATCCCGCCCGAGTTCATCCACACTGATTTGCTTCCAGGGTCTAGCACCCTCCCCAGAATGTCACAGCTGGAATGGGCTGCTGAGCAAAGAGCTGACCCAGTAATCAGCAAGGTCATTGACATTGTCACTGCAGGAAAGCGGCTTTCATACCGGGTGAGGCAGAAAGAGGACAGAGAAGTCCAACTGATGCTACGAGTTCAGGATCAACTTGTCATTGACAATGCCGTCCTCTATCGTAAGAGAGTGAGCAAGAGTGGGCCATTGTTTCAACTTGTTCTTCCCAAGAAGTATCGTGAGACGGCTCTTGAAAGTCTACACGACCTAGTTGGCCACATGGGATTCGAAAGAACGATTGATCTTGTCCGCATGCGTTTCTATTGGCCGAGGATGGCCATGGACGTAGATGCAAAAGTAAAAACCTGTGAGAGATGCGTTCGTCGCAAAGCAAAAGCTGAGAAGACAGCTCGTCTTGTAAACATTCGGACCAGCAGACCCCTAGAACTAGTCTGCATGGACTACTTGTCCTTGGAGCCTGATGGCCGTGGGACGAAGAACATCCTCGTCATCACTGACCATTTTACTAAGTACGCTGTCGCCGTACCAACCGCTGACCAAAAGGCCAAGACAGTAGCCAAAGCTTTGTGGAACCAGTTTTTTGTCCATTATGGCCTGCCCGAGCGTCTGCATAGCGACCAGGGTCGCGACTTTGAGTCTGCAGTGATCCAAGACCTCTGCCTTCTCCTAGGGATTAAAAAGACAAGAACTACTCCCTACCATCCGCGTGGTAATCCGGTAGAACGGTTTAACCGTACGCTTTTGGAGATGCTGGGTACCCTTGAAGAGGAAAACAAAGTCAAGTGGCGTGACTATGTTCAACCTTTAGTGCATGCGTACAATTGCACCAAAAATGACACAACAGGCTTTTCCCCCTACCAGCTGATGTTTGGGAGACAGCCAAGCTTACCTATCGATGTTGCATTTGGCCTTAACCCAGCTGGTCAGAGCAGAGTTACTCACACAGACTATGTGAAACGTCTCAAGGAGAACCTGAAAGAGAGTTACAAAATTGCAATTCAAAACAGTGAGAAAATCGCCCTGAAAAACAAAGAAAGGTACGACATGAAAGTAAGAGAAACTGTCCTGGAAGAAGGAGACCGTGTCCTGGTCAAGAACGTCGGATTGAGGGAAAAAACACAAGATAGCGGATCGTTGGAGCCAAACCGTTTACAAAGTGGTGAAGCGCATCAATGATTCTCCTGTCTATGTCGTTGCCCCAGTGAACTCTGATGGTCCCGAGAGGACGCTGCATCGTGACTTACTTTTACCTTGTGGCTTCCTAGCGCCATCCATCGAAGCAGAAGTGACTCAGTGCAAGCCAAAGAAAACAGCAGCCCAACCCGCTCAAAGTCCAGCATGTGAGGAGGGAGAGCTGTTGAGAGATCCCTGTGAAAGTGAGGAAGAACAAGTCATTGACTATCGTGTCCCTGACACTACTTACCCGTCGATCACTATTGTGCACGAAATCCCTCAGACCAAAGCAACTCGTTCAGTGAATCCCGCACAGTCAGACCTCCGACCTGAAGCCGAGGTGTTTCAGCCTGCGGCATGTCCACAACAAGACCCTGGCGCGGATGAGTCTTCCAACTCAAGTGAAGACGAGCCGAAAGAGAGTGAATTGTCTACTGATGTAGAAGAATCGGTTGCTGATGTAGAAGAGGAGAAGGAGACGACAAACCTTGTGGAAGAGGAGAATGAGTTGGAAACAGTGCCTGAAACAGAAGAAAGAGTTGAGCAGAAATCTATGGGAAACACAAACCCTGATGAGTCATCCGAACAGGAATCCAGACTGGATGATGTCCAAGAGGGAGAAGATCCAGGAGACACAGAAGTGAGACGATCAGCTATACAGAGAGCAGAGCCTGACCGACTGACATACCGGACGTTAGGAAATCCCCTGACGTTAGTAATGCAGTCTTTATTTAAGGGACTTGACCACGCTTTTACTAAAGCTTTAGACTTAACTCCAGTGATTACTCCCACTCACTTAGACGTAAGTCACTGCAGGCACGATTTGATTTAGTAGTACATGCAGAGGCGCATGCACATTCAGGAGGGGAGGATGTAACCCACATAAATTGCACTGGGTTATTGACTGTAGTTGTAGCGTTTGCCCCCTGTCCATTAGGGGTCGCTGTGCTGCATGTGAACGAGTGCATTGCACATAGAGGAAGAGTCCACAACTGCGTTTTTTCCCCCTGAAGCTCATAGAGATATTGCGAGTGAAAGAAAGATTAAGATTTATCAACGTTTCGACACTTCACCATTTATTTTTGAACTAATCCTTTGTTTAACTTTTTCAAGAAGACGTTTCCAGTTGAATTATTACTCCTGAAGATCGTTTGTGTCTTAAATCATTGAATCTCCGATTGTTTTTTTTGTTATTGTGCATCTTCTGCCACGATTGAGAGAGAGAGAGAGATACGGCGAGCCATCCTAAGGACTGTGACCAGTGTGTGTGTCCGCCTACCTCTGATGCCTGTGGCCTGGACGCAACCTGTTCTGGATTACAGATAAGATTAAGATACACATCACTAATTTCCTACCCGGGTAGTGATTAATAAGGCCTTGTTTCATCTTTTTTTTTCCTTTACAAAAGTACGTACGAAGATCTCTTTTTTGCATTTTTCTACTTTTTCCCTTTTTTTTGAGGATTTAAAGGATACGTGAACATTGATATAGAAACATTGAACTCTGGGATTGGAATATTGAACTTTGGGGTTAAACTTTATTATATTGAACATTTTGTTACTGACTGACTTTACGCGACTGACTTTAAGGGGTTTTACATTTTTCTATTGTGGTTCAATATCTTTTCTTGTGTGTCATAATAAATGTTATTGTCTTTTTCTTCATCTAAATACTGGTCGTTGCCAATTCTCTCCCTATAGCCGAACCTAGCTCTGATAACTCTGGTAATATAGTAGTCCTATATATTGCGTTAAGTTAGAAGTGTTACATATGTTCACTCCAAGTTGGCCTACCATAACTTACCAACTCTGCACTGTAGACCCTAAACTGGCTATTTATATTTTCCTGTGAAATAAGCAAATGTATTTGTTCAACTTTATGAAGCAGAATGCACTAGGCTACTTGGAACGTAACACATTTGACAAAGGACAGATGTATGTTGCTAGTGACAAAATATTAACTTTCAGTGTTTTACGATGTCTTTGTCATGGGGAAGTGTTTTCCCCCATGCATTTATTCTAGGCTACTGTCAGTGACTGCCGCGATAGAAGCGGGTTCTTTGTTTCGTTCACTTCAGTGACTGACGCGAGAGAAGCAGGGTCTTACAATGACCGACAAAGCCAAAATTACTCCTTTTGAAACAATAAGTGCCGCTTGACAGGGGGGATCCCAAGCAGCTTTCAGCCATAGGCTAAAGCTACTTTGAGAACATTTCCTAATTCACCCAACACTAATATTCAAAATGTTGAAAACTATTTCAGCATAGCCTATAAGCAGTTTAATTAAATGTAATGTTAGTTGTAAACAAACGGGCTACTTGGTGAGGCTTGGCCTCACAGATGCGCTCGTGCCTTAGATGGCAAGAAAAATATTCACGATATAGCCTAGGCTAAGCCTATTAACTGACCACCCGATTCACGTTGGCTGGGGGGCAGGGGGGCCATCAGACATTTGTGCCCAGTTAATCCGGCCCTGCCCCAGCGTCGGCGTCAAGGGCGGCCCATAGGGGGCCAGGCCCGTCCAACTGAGTTCTCTCCCTCACATAAAAAAATCTAAATATTATTATGCATGATTGAAATTAAATCCATATTGAACACTGATGTTGAACACTTACTACTCAAAATGAAACATGACATGTATCAACTATGCTACTGTTGATTATGTGCTTGCAAACTGCGTGATGCAAACTGCGCGATGAAAAGGGATTCTGCACACTCGGACTACTTTAAAGAACATTTTGAGGGATCACATAGCCTATGTGCAATGTTGTGATATTATCAGTATGTGTAATTTGCTTTTGAGCAGGATCTTACAAGAACATTTCGAAATTAATGGAAAGACACAGTGAAGCCTATAGCCTAGGCTTGTTAGTGGTGAGTCTGTTATAGCCTATACTTGTATTGTAGCCTATGCAACGCTATTCTATTAAAATTATTCTAAATGTTGTGTGCTAGTTTATTCAACGGCTATGACCGCTATGTTCTTGCACTATTTCCCCCCTTGATCACATTGATTCATTTATCCAAAAGGCTCGAAGGATGCTCTTTATTATATGGCAAAATAACGAATAAAAGTGAGGTGAGGTGCCCCCCCTGTCAGTGCTCATAGCCCCCCCCACCAGTTGCTCTCTGGCGCCGACGCTGCCCTGCCCACAACAAATCACACCTTCCCACCAGCTGTGACAGCTTAAAAGAAGTCGAGATCACAAGTCGAGATCACAGACCTATTCACAAACCGGTTTTGTGGCATTTCGCCTGTTTTGAAATCCTATGCGGCTACAGGATCTTGCAATCGTGAGGAAGCAATTTTGCATTGTAGGCATAACTAACATGCAATAACGCCACCAACAACAACCAAAACTAGGCTAATCATTGTCAACATGTAAATTAAATGTAACATTATTGTGAATCAAATTAAAATGTTCTCTTTTGCAAACGTAGGCATAGGCATAGTAACAGATTAGGTTTATTTAATAATGTTACAAAGATACTACATCAATCCATATGTTTCATTAGGCTACTAGGCTATTTGTTTTGCCTTACTCTTGATTCATTTAGGCTAGGCCTTTTTATTCAGTTATTCATCATCTTCTGTCCTTGTGTAGCGCACGCATTCTCAGACCTGTCACCTGCCACTCATCGTAAGGGAGGTGTTTGGAATCATTCCCGCGTTACAATCATCAGCCAATCAAGGTGGTCACTTCAGTCAAGCTCGTGCATGAGTAATAACGTCATCCATTGCAATGAACACTCACTCACTCTTAGTCAAAGATTCTAGAGCGCTCAGCTCCAGAATCTGTTCAGGAGTTGTCATTTTTCCTTACTAAGAGTAGCCTAGCCTAGGCTAGGTCTGAAAGGCTTTGTGAATAACTTAATAAGAGAAACTCCTAGCTAAAATATTTTATTGCTATTTAGGAGTAGCCTACTCCTAGTGGTAAGATAAAAGGCTTTGTGAATATGGCCCCTGGTGTCTAACCCAATGTTGACCACCTCACACATTTCTCTAGATTTTGCAACGACCTTACAATGACACAATGCCATAAAATGCCAGTTTTTAGGACACAGAACAATGTTTGTAATGATACCAGTTAGGCCTACGTTCAACAGTAACATAAGTGTAATGAGCTATTCATTGTCGAAGGTGCATGGTGAAGTGAAATTCTTACTTTGGAAAACAAACATTTGCCGATATCATTGGATAGGGGATAGCCTAGGCCTAGGCCTACTTGTTTATTTTTTACGAAGCCTACAATGGCCAGTTCAGACAAAGCCGAAATTACTCATTTTGAAACATTTGTATGGTTATATTGCTTGACTTAAATCCCAGAGAGTAGGCTACCGCACCCCACAGTGATGGCCCTAGCTAGTGGTCTTACGCGTTCAGTGTGGGGTAGGCTATAAACAAGCTGAGAATTTAGCGGTGTCACGTCTGCCTGTCACAGACGTGGGGAGCTGAAGCTTGGGATACAGTTACAGTAACAGTATTTTATTTTACTTCTTATGGAATATTTTTTTTTTTCACTTTTATAAAGGCTTTGTTTGAATGCTGTTGGAACAAATAGTAGTAGTTGATTATAAAGGCAACTTTCTGTTGCAATATTCTGTGTGTTCTGGACTGCAGGTAGCCTAACTTGTTAAGCCAGTGGTTCTCAAACTTTTTCTTTCATTCCCCACTTTGATCAAGGGGGCATTGACTGATGATAGTGGAGATAACATGTTATCCCGAGGCCTTTGCAAGTCAGCATCTCCGACGGTAGTCTACCCTATTAAAAATATAAGTTTTCGATGTCCCAAACGGAGAGCCATAGGCTACTTTATTGTTTTAACGATCTCTATGCTAGGCCTACTCACCAAAATGTAGGCATGGGAACATGATGAAGTATCCAACTGTCGTGTGTTAAATTATTGTGATTACAAGCCAGTGGTTTTCAAACATTATTCGTGACTCGGACACCTAACGAAATGCAACAGACTCATATCGTCTTTGCCGGCTGCAGAAGTTAGCCAAATATGAATGTAATTCTGCAGCATAAAGCAGATGTATTTGTTTATTGTACAGAAAAATAAAATGACATGTCAAGCAGTCAATTGACTACATTTTGTTATTGAATTCGTAGGCTGGGATTACTCTCGGCAACAATTATGTTTAATGGTAGATCCTGGGGCGGCAGGCAGAGCGATGTACAGTGGCAGAGCGACGCACAGTGGCTGAAAGTGGTACTAAAGCTTCACGCAGCTTCACGCCTCGTAATGCGCGACTGAAGTGGTCATTTGAAAGCGATGCCCACTGTACGTCTATTTTCCAAAGACAACATCTGGATATGACGCTGAGCATGTGCACTCAACTTCTTTGGTCGGCCATGGCGAGGCCTGTTCTGAGTGGAACCTGTCCTGTTAAACCGCTGTATGGTCTTGGCCACCGTGCTGCAGCTCAGCTTCAGGGTGTTGGCAATCTTCTTATATCCTAGCCATCTTTATGTAGAGCAACAATTATTTTTTTCAGAACCTCAGAGAGTTCTTTGTCATGAGGTGCCATGTTGAATTTCCAGTGACCAGTATGAGAGTGTGAGAGCGATAACACACCTGCTCCCCATTCACACCTGAGAACTTGTAACAGTAACAAGTCACATGACACTGGGGAGGGAAAATGGCTAATTGGGCCCAATTTGGACATTTTCACTTTCACTTCAGGGTTGTACTCACAAGCGGTTTAGACATTAATGGCTGCTTGTTGTGTTATTTTGAGGGGACAGTAAATTTACACTGTTACTGTATACAAGCTGTACACTGACTACTTTACATTCTAGCAAAGCGTCATCTCTTCAGTGTTGTCCCATGAAAAGACATAATAACATATTTACAAAAATATTAACTCAATTAATCCTCATGAGTTTTACATTTTGTTGATCACCGTCCACTCTCCGCATTGGACTCTCTCTCACACACACACACTTTGCGTGTAACACACTGGTACTATAATCACAGATAGTTTTGTCTCAACATGGTGTGTGTGAGAAAGGACATTTTGCATGTGTGTGTATTTGTGCGTGTGTGTGAGAGAGAGGGAGAGGCAGTATCAGTGAAGGTGTGAACTTTATTTGTAAGTGTGTGCATATGTGTTTGTGTGGTTGTGAATGTGTTTGTGAGAGAGTCAATGTGCATAGATGTGTGTGTGTGGTTGTGAATGTGTTTGTGAGAGAGTCAATGTGCATGTGTGTGTGTGTGTGAGAGAGAGATAGATAGAGAGAGAAAAGAGTGTTCAACATTGAGGGTAGACAGTGAGCAACATGTAAAACTCATGAGGACAACATAACTAGTGTCAAGCCTTAGAAACTACCTCCGACTACAGGAGGTGCAGCATACACTATAGCACTCTCTGCGGGCATATCTCCAGACCAGAGATTGGCTACTGCTACAAAATCCATCACTAGATGTCCTTGAGTGTGAATAGAAACAAGGAGAACATGATTATGCACCAGTCACACCAGATCCCATTGCACCAGACTACCTTCTGAAGTTTGTCAGCTGCAACTGTGCAGGCGTCTGTGACACTCTCAGGTGCTGCTGTAAAAAGCAAGGAGTCAACTGTATTTCTGCTTGTTGGAACTGTCATGGTAACTCTTGCCAGAACATCAACCAGCCAGAAGATAACAGGAGTGAGGAAGTGCAGGGGAGTTGAGGGATGAGGTTTGTTAAATTTTAAACTGATTAAGAAAATTTAGTTTTGTAATTGTTCAATAAAACCACTTGTTATGGATTTTTTTATGGACTTGGAGTAATTTTTACTCAAAACTAATGGCTGGGATAGATTCAGCACCCCTAAAAACCCCTAGTTAGACATCTCAAAAGCTAATATTGGTCAACACAAAATGTTTTCATTATTTTCGCCCAGTCTCTCTGGGCACCCCAAACCTAATGGGCTCTCCAGGTGTTTCCCCGAGGATTTGGCCGTGGATAAATTGGGAGGTGTTACTAGACACCTATAGGAACACATAGTAAAAAAAGCTATTGGTAAGAAATGTTTTTGCAGATTGGGGGAAAAAAGCCTAACTTTCCCTAACTACATCTCTGCTTTCAATTACGGTATAGGCTTAAACTCTTAAAGCAACACCAAAGAACTTTTCCTCTGTCGCACGCATGCAATTTGTTTATCCAACGGCTTTGTAAATAACGATGTCCATAGACAAGGTAGAATATGTTGCATGATTTTATGAAAGTAGGCTATTGCGACATCATGCAGGTCAAATTTGTAGTTTCTTATGTCTCATTCCATCGAACTACAGATCCGCTACCCGATCTGGCAAACTTACATAGTGCGGTTATAGCCGATAGAGGACCGCAAACAAATGCAGAAGTGCCGTTCACCCTGTTACGAGTTGATGAACCACAGAAACAATTTTGGAAACATTATTTTAAGGTACAAAAAACTCTTTGGTGTTGCTTTAACTCCACCCTTATTCCCTGGCCATTCTAGTCCGTTATATCTGTATTTATCTGTTTATTATATCATTAGTTTTATTTTGTACATCACTTTTGTGAGTGAACGCTTTGTTTAAATGTGCTTTATAAATAAATGTACTTGTACTTAAAGTCCCCTTCACAAAGACTGAGTCCATCTGAATTGCTGCTGTGCGCTGATGCTCTGACCTATGATGGGTGTTCCGTTTGCTGTGCTGGGCAGCAGGTCGTTCATGATGAGCAGGAAGACTGTGTAGCCCAGGATGAGGGTCATCTTGAAGGAGGCACGGTCCACACTGTGGGGCGGCAGGTAGAAGGACAGGATGTCGATGACCATGAGGAAGGAGCTGGGGATCAGGAGGTTGACCACATACAGGATAGGCCGTCTTTTTATCACCACCTACAGGGGGTGCAATGTCATGCAATGTGGGCAACCAGTGTTATGCATTATACACTCCCAAGGAATACAATAACCACTAAACAGAGAAAAAAGTGACGTTTCAAAACATCAGTCAAATAACTGCATTACCACTCCTCCAAGCTAGCCTGTAGAATGTAAAATGTAGGGTCTGGGCACTCACTGTTGGCAGTGCTCAGTCCGAGAGGCGGGATAATCGGTTGTCTTTCAAATTCCCTCTGCACGCAATAGGACAGCGCTATGAGTCCCATGCGTTTTCCCACCAGCGGAGCTAGTTGGCTAGTTCAAACTTTTGCCAACTAAAAAAAAAAAAAGCTTAACTCGTGTCACGCTGTTCGCCAACAGCAACATTTATCTTCTTTGTTTTCAAGTAGCAGGGAATTCAAGCCAAACCGTTGCAACTCTGCCATCAATCATTATGTTAAGCCCGTCTAAAATCTCTATACACAATTTTGATTGGCCTGATAGAAGTTTAATTTTTCCAGCTCACAAGCCAACGGAGAGTTGCTAGACTAGCCATGCTTGCTATTGAGCTTTGGTGCATCCTACTTCTATCAATGGTCCTTGAGATGCTTCTACAACTTGATTGGAGTCCACCTGTGCCTAAATGAATTCACTGGACATTATTGTAGCATCGGTGGATGTACATGTCTGATGTTGAATGAGTGTCTCCAAGAATGCAGTGTGAGTATATGCTATAATGTGTAATGTCGGTTATAGTAGTTGTATTTGCGTTTACCATGTTGTGTATTTGTTAGCGTGTTAGTCTCTTTGGTTGTAACTCATGTGTTTATCCTCGTGTTGATGTGTGTGGTAAACCCTTATTGTGTGTTACATGTGCGGCTGAGACTACCCCTGTGTTGCCCTATGTAGTTGTCTGAGTCTGTCTGTGTTTTGCATTGATGCCTGTTCTAATAAATGGCCGTCCTGGCCAAAGGTGATTCTTGTCTGTGGGTGAGATCTCAGATCGCTACATTATGTTTATATAAGGTCTCACAGTTGATGTGTATGTCAGAGTGAAAACCAAGCCACAAGGTCGAGATAATTGTCCGTAGACCTGCAAGACAGGGTTGTGTCAAGACAGATCTGGGGAAGGATACATGAAAATGTCTGCAGCATTGAAAGTGCCCAAGAGCACGATAGCCTCCATCATTCTCAACTGGAAAAGTTTGGAGCAACCAACAGTCTTCCTACATCTGGCCGCTCAGCCAAACTGAGTAATCCGGGACGAAGGGCCTTCCAGAGTTCCTTGCAAGCGTCTTAACAAAGGGTATTTTATTATCTTTGTAATCTTTTATTTCTTACAAATTTACAAAACACTCCAAACACCTGACTTTTTTCTGGAGTATTGTAGTGTGTATATTGTTGAGAAAAAAATGAATTGAATCCATTTTAAGATGAGTCTGAAACATAACGAAATGTGGAAAACTTGAAAGGGTCTGAAAACTTTCTGGTTGCACTGTACATACAGACACATTTACAGAAGGCCTATGTCTGGTCATTACAGACACATTTACAGAAGGCCTGTCTGTTCATTTCCGACACATTTACAGTAGGCCTATGTCTGTTCATTACAGACACATTTACAGAAGGCTTATGTCTGTTCAATTACCAATATGGAATTAGCTACATGGAAGCCTTGTTGCTAATATTTAAGTGGTTGAACTGGTACAGCAAAGTGCTGATACCACCAAGGCCCTCCCATCAACCATACATGGGGATAGATAGCATGAACATGGGGATAGATAGCATGAACAGGGATAGATATGAACATGGGGATAGATAGCATGAACATGGGGATAGATATGAACATGGGGATAGATAGCATGAACATAGAGCTGGGTTTAAAGTCTAATAAATAAACCTGTAGATGTAAAAATCCAAACATAATGTATTATTTAGTCTTTCATTCTCTTTTTTACCCAGAATGTGATGATGTCCCACTCGTCGATCCCAAACTGCAGGATGCTGGACTCCCCCAGGATGACCACCAGCTCCCACTCACCACTGGCCTCTAGGTACTGCTTTGAGTTCCCCGACATCTCCGCAAAGGACAGGGCCGGGCTCACCCTCACGTCCTTTACTGAGCACCAGGACAGGAGGAGGAAAGAGGAAGGAAAGGACTTGCTTAAAGTCTAGATTATGGGAAAGGACTCGCTTAAAGTCTAGATTATGGGTTGGACATGCTTAAAGTCTAGATTATAAGAAAGGACTCGCTTAAAGTCTAGATTATGGGAAAGGACTCGCCTAAAGTCTAGATTATGGGTTGGACTAGCTTGGCTAAGACCAAACCAAAGTGTAGATTATGGGTTGGACTAGCTTGGCTAAGACCACACCAATTCTCTGTTGAATGCAATGAACTCTCAGATTTGTGTGTTTGCCAGGCGATTGTTGCCAGGCGATTGTTGTACAGTTATCCATGAGAAACAAATACAAATGTACAGTATGACAGTCATCTGGCATGTGCACAATAAGAGCTTGATTCCACTTGATTTGGTTGATGAGGAAAATGGCATTCCATCTTGCTTGTGTGTGTGTGTATGTGTATAAGTAAGTATAAGTATATACTCTTTTGATCCCGTGTGGAAATTTGGTCTCTGCATTTATCCCAATCCGTGAATTAGTGAAACACACACAGCACACAGTGAACACACAGTGAGGTGAAGCACACACTAATCCCGGAGCAGTAGGCCATGGTGGTGGGTGTGTGTGTGTGTATGTGTGTGTGTGTGTGTGTGTCTTTAGAGACTGTAATGTCCTCTTGTGTGTGTGTTTGTGTGTGTATGTGTGTGTGTGTATTTAGAGACTGTAATGTCTACTTGTGTGTGTGTGTGTGTGTGTGTGTGTGTGTGTGTGTCTTTAGAGACTGTAATGTCCACTTGTGTGTGTGTGTGTATGTGTGTGTCCACTTGCTTGTGTGCATGTAGGACCCAAAGGTGAAGGTGCAGTTCTGGATGTCAAAAGGGAAGCTGAATATCTCCAGGTTGCAGGCGCTCACAAGCCTCAGCATGCGGTCGTAGCGTATGTGCCCCGTGTGGTTGACATACACAAACGGGCAGGCTTGGGACACGTCGTCATCCACGCTGAACCAAACAGAAAGGATACACACACACACACACACACACACACACAACGTGAGTAAAGCACTGCCACTTCTCTCTCTGTGAGATGAAATAAGGATACAGAGAAGCTCACAATTCATATACGATGATGTCAGGCATCCAGAGATCCTTCACCGGGAGGGAGATTTTAGTGACACCGTCACATTTGTGAGGATCCCATATGAGGAACTCATGGAACCAGTACTATGACGGGAAAAGACACACACACACACACACACACACACACACACACACACACACACACACACACACACACACACACACACAGTACGGTTACGAGTGTGAACTCAATACATGCAATGTGCAATACATGGCTTGTATGGTTCAAGCTGGGTGCAGTTCCTACTTACAAGTCTAAGCCAGAGGAACGTAGTGAGGATCTGTGTTTTCTCATTCTGTAAGATATGGTCAGATAAGGCAAAAGTTATGGTTCTATGTTTACCTTTGTCCAGTACTTATGTCCAGATCAACATAGAGATGGTTTTACTGAGCACAATTCTGCCGCTTTTCCCTGGTCAGAACTCCAGAGAGAGGAACTAGGAATCTGGACTGGATACTAGGAATCTGGGAATATTCTGTAATCTGGGGATATTCTGTAAAGAGGACTGCTCTGCTTTGAATTCTCCAACATGATTGGCTGTTATGGCAGGTTTACCAGGGGTATGGCTCAGAGCAGACACCTTTATCCAAAGCAGATTACAACATCATGACAATACACAATAACAGTAAGCAATATGTTAACTAAAATACATCGCAATATATTAACTAAGATACATCGCAATATATTAACTAACATACATCACAATATATTAACTAAGATACATCACAATATTAACTAACATACATCGAGCATTTATTATACTAAACGCTACAGTAAGACTGAAAGCAGCCTGGTGGTGCAGCAGTGCTCTGTTGAACTCCAGAGATTCCCTTCACATCGTCACAGACGTCACAGACAGCCCTTACTGGTGAACAACGTAAAGCCAACGTAAAGCCAAATCATAAACCCATCAGCTGAGTCACAGATGCCATGCTGGTACAACATACTACATGTCCACTGAAGCACACGCCATCACTCAGCAGTCACTCACCACACCAAGCACGGCATAGAGAGTGAAGGAGATGTTGGCGATGGTCGGGTTGCTGAGATTAACCGCTGGTCTGAAGTTTTTTCTGTCAAACACGTCCTGGAGCGACTCGTAAGTAGGTCCGCTGTGACCCTCACGACAACTCAGTTCACAGAGGCACACACACACTGAGGGAGAGGACACAGCCAAAGGTCAACTAATACAAATTAATTATAAAAGGTCAACTAATGCAAATTAATTATACAAGGTCAACTAATACAAATTAATTATAAAAGGTCAGCTAATACAAATTAATTATAGGACTGAAGCATCTCCTCTTTTGATTTAAAGAATACGCCAGGTTCAAAATCAAGAAATTTGAAGTCACGAGAATAGCAGAATAAATGAATAAGAGGATATTCATGCATACACACTGTACTATATGAAAAGTGAACCAAGAAATACCATCATCTTTTTTCATCGTCTGGTTTCTATGAAATGTCTGTTCTCTGAGGGAACACAGTGAGAGTCTCCTTATGTGAGCTGTGTCTCACAAATACCATCATCTCTTTTCATCAAAACGTCTGGTTTCTATGAAATGGCTGTTCTCTAACGGAACAGAGCGAAATACACTCCATATGTGAGCTGTCTGTTCTCTAACGGAACAGAGCGAAATACACTCCATATATGAGCTGTCTGTTCTCTAACGGAACAGAGAGAAATACACTCTATATGTGAGCTGTCTGCTCTCTAACGGAACAGAGCGAAATACACTCCATATATGAGCTGTGTCTCACAGAGTGACTGATGAAGAGCAGTACCAGATATAGATAGATAGATAGATAGATAGAGATAGATAGATAGATAGATAGATAGATACTTTATTGATCCCCAAGGGGAAATGAACTTACCTGTCAGCAGAAAGATACAGGATGTGAACAGGTGACCACGGGAAGGTCCCATCCTGCCAGTCAAACTTTATTTTGCTTTAACTTTAACTGCTTTATCTTGACTTTACCCTTATTTGCTCCTTGTTCATATAAAAACCCTGAGAAAGCTTCCCGTGTCAGTTTTTAACCCACCAGTCTCCTACAGGTGGCTGCTTAAACTCCTTAGGAAACCGCTGGTAACAGCATACAAGCCTACATGTTTTTTAACACCTGCAGTAACGACTCAAGCATAAAGATATTTTCCCTTAGTGATAAGCAACTGCAATGTGATTTTTTTTTTTTCCATCTACGCCTTTCTGCAAACATCTCTCTCATAATGTCACACCTTTAATTGGTGAGCAGAAATCATGTTTGTGTATTTGTATTGTGGCTTGTTTTTAAATCATGTTTGTGTATTTGTATTGTGGCTTGTTTTGAACTATCTTCACATCTTAAATTACATCTGGTGTATTAATCCATGAATGGGTTCATATTTATGGATCCTACTTCTATTTATGTGGAAGTATCTTATCTTCTATTAACTACAAAATGGGTTCATATTCATGGATCCTACTCTATTTATGTGGAAGTATCTCATCTTCTATTAATTACAAAATTAATTGGAAACGTTTGTTTTGTTGTTAATCAATTTATGATTATTATCATGGGTAGTACATGTGTCTATATAGCAATCATACATTAATCTAACTTAATATACTAGAACCATTAGAATTTATATACTAGAACAATTAGTATTTATATATTAGAACCATTAGTATTTATATACTAGAACCATTAGAATTTATATACTAGAATAATTAGTATTTATTCAGTTTCGAAAACAGATTCTGCAGTGGCATGTCATAACATCAATGTATGCATGTTTTTATGTCATGTTTTTTTGTCATTCAACGATCAATGTATGCATGTTTTTATATCATGTTTTTATGTCATTCAACGATCAATGTATGCATGTTTTTATATCATGTTTTTGTCATTCAACGATCAATGTATGCATGTTTTTATATCATTCAATGATCAATGTATGCATGTTTTTATGTCATTCAACAATAAATGAAGGCTATAATAATCTAATTTAACAAGACAAACTACTTCAAACAAATGGTTTTGAGCACGCACTGAGTGAGCTCTGGCAAACAAATGGTTTTGAGCACACACTGAGCTCTGGCAAACAAATGGTTTTGAGCACGCACTGAGTGAGCTCTGGCAAACAAATGGTTTTGAGCACACACTGAGTGAGCTCTGGCAACTAAACATTGTCCCAGTGGATCCATATGACGATGATGGTGATGAAGCTGACGGTGATGAAGATGGCGTAGGAGATGAACAGGAAGCGGTCGACGACGTGGCCAATGTGGATCCACTCCTCTGTCTTGTGGTCCGGCTGAGAGCCCTTGGACACGTGCCGATGGATGGCCTGGACGTGTCGCCTCAGCTCCCTCAGCTCCAGCACCGTCTCACTGGCCGTGTCTTTAGCAGGGGACTGGTCCACTGCATCAGCACCAGCTTTAGTCTCCACAACACTGGCTGAGAAAATATGTCAATGGGATCATACAGTTACTATGGTTATGTATTTGCCATTTTGACACTTCTATCCAAAGCAAAATATAGGAAAAACAACAGATATCATGGTGACAACAAATCACTATGATGTACAATGACTGGACAATCGTGGAAAGCAGGCTCGGACTGGCAATCTGTACAACCGGGCAAATGCCCGGTGGGCCGGTCCAACATAACTTTTTTTAAAGTTATTTATTTACGCGCTACCAAGAGCTTCCATTTACTGCACCATGTAGGCTATTGTAGTGCGGTTTGTCTGTCAACATCAAAAAAACTACGAAGTCTCTCCACCGAGTATTACATTAGATGCACAATCAATCGCAAATCGGTGCAGGGAAAAAAATGTGGTTATCAACTGATAGGTTAGTAACGAAGGTAATTTTGCAAATGTGGCGACAGCACACAAACTTGGGCAAAAACGTTTAGTATGCACTTGTGGTGACAGCCTACAGTTAATGTGAATCATGGACTAAGAAAGTAAAGGAGATGATTTGCACCAAATAAAGGCTGTGGTTGTGTTTCTAGTTTGTTTTTAGTAGCCTATTCCTGAAACCTGTCCCTCTCAAATCCCTTTAAAATGGTGTGATTAGCAACCAGAATTAAAAAAAAAAAAAAACTAGATGTACCGCATAGCGATACAAAATATGACCGCCGCTCAGTCCTGTACATCCGTTCCGCGAAAATAAATCACAGTTCAATGTCTCCATCTTTTACTCCATCCCCCACTCTTGAAACTTTTGTGTATGCTTGTTTGGCATGCCTGAGTGTGTGTGTGCGGCTGCACAGAAAGTAGCCTACTGGTGCTGAAAAGTAGCCTGGCGAGCCAGACCCACATTAAAATGTAGGGTCAGGGTACTCACCGTTCGCAGTGCTCAGTCCGAGGGGCGGGATAATCAGTTGTCTTTCAAATTCCCTCTGCACGCAATAAGACGCAATAGGATATTTGTTTTCAAGTAGCAGGGAATTCAAGCCAAACCGTTGCAACTCTGCCATCAATCATTATGTTAAGCCCACCAAACGACTCTATACACGATTTCAATGTCCTGATTAAGTTTCGATTTCTGGAGCTCACAAGCCAACGGAGAGTTGCTAGACTAGCCCTGGCAGCAAATCTAATTTGCTGCCGCTAGGGGCGCGTCTAGATTTCTAGGCTAGCTGAAAAGGTGAATAGATTGTAGAATAGCCAAAGAAGATGTAGCATTGTTATGAAACCTTTAAAATCTCTAAACAATCACAAGTAGGGCAGTTCATCACAGTTCATCCATTGCAACTGGATTGATGAAAGGTCACTTACACCTGTAGGCTACATTGTATTTGGGAAAAGCAAAAGGTATCAGCATAATGTTATTTATTTATTTTTAAACAAAAACATCTCTGTCAGTTCCATGCCGTTTTCAACAGCTATCAAAAACAAAGGTCATTTTTGGATGGATGGATTTTTTGTGAATGTTTCTTCTTCTACATAAGATTTTAGTCATCTTTAGTTCATGTGATACTATGGCAAGCCGATTGAGCATTTATTCAGATATCTTGATATCAGGCATAATTGTCATGTACATGCAAGCCATTTCTGTCCACTAGTTAACTAGTTAACTAGTGACAGCCAAAATGCTCACTAGTTAACTAGTAAGGCCCAAATTCTCTCTAGTTAACTAGTTCATATGTTTCATATCTTACTAGTTAACTAGTAATGCTCAGCATGTTCACTAGTTAACTAGTGGACACTGAAATGTGCACTAGTTAACTAGTTTAAAGACTTCTATATTTTACTGGTCAACTAGTAAGGTACAAAAATGTTTACTAGCTGACTACTGAATGTCAAATTCCCACTTGTTAACTTCTATGTAATTTGGCCAGCCGCTTGGCCATTTATTCTGATATCTTGATATCAGGCCAACATGCAAGCCATTTTTGTCAACTAGTTAACTAGTAAGCCATGTTTGTGCACACTAGTTAACTAGTGACAGCATAAATGCCCACTAGTTAACTAGTGAACACATATTAGCTTCACTAGTTAACTAGTGAGAGCCAGAAATGTCCACTAGTTAACTAGTAAAGGCCAAAATGCATACCAGTCAGCTAGTTGAAGGCTTTTGGGTCTCACTAGTTAACTAGTGACAGCCAAAAATGTGCACATGTTTACTAGTGAAGGCAAAACACCTCACTAGTTAACTAGTTGCAGTAGGTCAATGTCACTAGTTAACTAGTGAACCATAAATGGCTGACTAGCTAGCTAGGTGATGGCAGTAGGCTGACTAGTTAAATAGTTGATGCATCATTTGTCCAAACTAGTTAACTAGTGAGGTCATACATGTATACTAGTAAACAAGTTCAAGACAAAATTCACACTAGTCAACTGGTGGCGCAGAATTCAAATTAGGAGGCGGAGAATTCTGGAAATTGAGGCTTTCTATTGGCTCCCTGTTTCTGAGAACATGACAACCAATCACAGCCCAGAATTTCACAAAATCCCACCCACAACATTTGTTAACATGCTGGCCAAAGGAACTTTAACTAGTAAACTAGTGACTTCAATGTGACACTTACATGTAAACTAGTGAAGGCAGAACTGCTCACTAGTTAACTAGTGAAGACACAAATGCCCACTAGTTAACTAGTGAGGTCTAAAAAGTGTCACTAGTTTACTAGTGTGCACCAAAACACTCACTAGTGAACTAGTGATGGCAATTTCCATTCGACTAGTTACCTAGTGAAGTGCAAAAAGTGTCACTAGTTTACTAGTGTGCCCCAAAATACCCACTAGTTAACTAGTGAAGGCCAGTTCAGCCCCACTAGTTAACTAGTTAGATGCCAAAATGGTCACTTGTTAACATGTAAAGGCCAGAATACCCACTAGTTTACTAGTGAGGGTGTTGTGGGCCTTACTAGTTAACTAGTGGCATGTATATTTTGTTCACTAGTTAACTAGTTACACCTAAAAAGAGAAACAAGCTGACCGTTTTTGTCCACTAGTTAACTAGTGGAACAATTGAAGTCTTACTAGTTTGCATGTGTGGCAGTGAAGCAGCTCACTAGTTAACTAGAAAATGCAATTCCAGGGAATTACCATTGCATGTAAATGCAAAAAAGCTGCTGTGTATAACATTATATTACTTACAGTATGATTATTCAGATTACACAGTCTTACAGTATTCTTGAAAACCACTTACTTGGTTAGATGTTAGCTTAGAGTATATGACAGTCAGTAAAAATAAATGGTCAATTCAATATTGATCAACATTCTTTGTTTTAATACGGCAGAATGATACTCAGAATACACTAATGAACACTTACCAATGTAAGCTTGAAGTAAAAATAACAGTTGTGTATATATATATATATATATATATATATTATATACACAGAACTTGATAATGCCAATCATATTATCCTAAGACAGATCTATTTATCAGTGGTAACTCTGAACTGGCAGCAACAGCTAGAGGCCTCAGTTAATGGTATTAGGTCAAATTTGATGGTGATATATACAATGAAGAATAAAAGAGTCAGCCCTTCAGATGATCAGTTTTAGACAGAACTTAGGTTAGAATCTTATTTTTCACACAGCACAGCTCAGGTCTAAAAAGAGAGGTCTAACAGCACAGCTATGTTTCACAGATGTTACAGCACAGGTATGATTCAAAGGTATGAATGGTTGACAAATATGATTCACAGGTATACATGTTCCATATAGTTAGTGAGTATAGTCCTCACACAATATATTTCTCAGAATGTCTCAGTGTAGATCTCAGATAAGTCTCAGTATGGTTAAATGGTATGTGCACAGATATGTTGAGATATGGTCACATGTTTGTAAGAATGTATGTTAGTAGGTATGTTGCTAGCAACATTGTCAGAGATGTATTGTTGACAGGTGTGCACACAGACAGGCACACACGTAATGTCATACACGGTCATCACCTCTGGTCTGGTCTGGAACCTAAAAGGCAAAAGTAAACAAGTTTAACAGTTATACCAAAACAAGGAATGTCTGCAATTGTTCAGTACAACTAAGGTATTTAAGTGAAGTTGTTACATTACATTAGGCTGACACATTATAACCTAACGACTAACATGGTAAACAGTTTTAAGCTTTTTAAACAATTCTCTCAACAATTCTAGGACAATTAAAAAAGGTAGAGCAGGCCTACAATACAGTTGTTGCACCATCAAGCTACTGGGGCCTGTACTACGAAGGGAGATTAACCTACCCAGATGTAACCCAGGGTTACTTTGTTAAACCGGGGTTGACAAAACCTGGTTATCTTAAGTGGTGTTAATCGGTACTACGACGCTGATTATGAAGTTGATTTGTTGAGCCGGGGTTAACCTCATTGGAGTTTGTGCGCGTTCACATAAAAGGGGCGGGTTGCAGCGCAAATCACCACTTTCAGTGATGACGCGTTCACCTTATTTTACAGATGAGGAATGCACAATTATTATGACAAGTTATGAGGAATTAAAACCCACTCTACGACAAAAATCAAATACGTCGGCAGTGAACAAAGCAAGGCAAGGCTGTTGGCAACGTATTGCAGATCGGGTAGCCTAAATGCCTAAAAGTAAAGTTTTATGTCCACATGTTCTTCAAATACGGAGGATTAATAGCTTGCGGAATGTATTTAATGAGTTTAAATAATTAAATTGCTTATTTATTTTGAGTTCATAGAAATGCCTACAGATGCAACACAATTTAGAAGTGGGCATATAGATTACAGTAATAAGGATAATTGAATGTTTAAGTAGCCCCATTGACTGATTTAGTGTAGCCTATGCCTAATCCTGTGAACATTTCAGATGCAACACCATTGCCCAACGCACATGGCAGCAGGTGAAAATGAAACACAAACACATTATTCAGAATAGTGGTTTATATAGTCATAGCTTGCATTAATATTTCTTAATTATAAAAAAAACCTGTAGGCCTATGCTTATAGCCTTCACTTGGCCTCTGTTTTACAGCTAACAAGAAAAAGGTGTCTTTGAACACTACTGTAAGGCACCAGAGTGTTTTACAGTAGCAGGAGTTGGCCATCGCAAATAATAGTGGAAGGCCGATTATGGAGGGGGTTGAGGGAGGCATTCGGTCGGATTCTGGTGCTGTGGAAATGTGTAGCCTTTATGTGCAGGGTACAGTAATATGACATTCAATTCAATACGTTTGTAAAAATGGTGATTTTAATTAATTAGGCCTACTATATGTCCGATTTATTCTTGCTCAGATGTTCAGCATACTGTAAAGGGTGTGGTTAACAGAAACCTCGGGTTAACCAAGAACATAACCTGGTCGGAGCAGGTTTGAGATGCAGCGTAAATTGCCATGGCAGCATACCTCGGTTAAAACCTATCCACCTTTCGTAGTACGAAAGAAGAAGAATAATAACAGATAAGAAGAACAGTGATAATAGTCCATTGCATTTACATGCAATGCAATAAATATCAACGGATAGGATAAGTGCTAACGTTAACTATTCCCCTAACGTTAGAACTACCGAGTTTGGCTACTTGTGACCTATCATTTCATACATAGCCTAGGCCTATAGTAGAATGCTATATAACATAATGTTTGACGACATAAATGAGTCAAATACCAAAAATCGGACCACTTACCTTGTCTGTAGTTAGAGAAATTTGCCTCTGGAGGTGAGTTTTACGAGCAAGTAAAGTATCACGGCAGGCCAAAACGTTCAGAAGATTCACAGCTCCAGTGATACAAAGATTGCAGCTGTTGCAGTGGACCAGCTGTTGATTGCGTTCAGGTGCAGGTCACGTCATAATGCTAAAAGTTGCCGCCACGGCGGTCAATGTTAAGTCTATGGGATTTTATTGCTCTTTTATCGTAAATATCTCAAAAAGTATAAAGTTCACAAATATGAAAAATACATTCTACGATTGTCCGTTACAAGAGCTTTGTAGGAGTCTTTGAATGAGGTCAGACGGTTCAGCGGTTTCAGTCGCATTAAACGTTGAATTTGGTCGGAAGAAGAATAATAATAAGAACAGCGATAATAGTCCATTGCATTTACATGCAATGCAACTAATGCCTGAAACGGCTATTATGCAAATTCTAACGAGAGAGTGGGTAGAAGACTCCTATTGGGTATTATGTAAGAATCCTAAATGTAAATTTACTGTTCATAGCCTCGCGATCAGGTCCTGATGGGTGCCCCTAGTGGCTAAAGTGACACACTGCTCTGCAACGGTACTTCAGTATAGATACATAGTAAAGCAGAGCCTGCAGTATGCAGTATCTCATATTCTGTCAAAATGGTTTTTAATAATAACAGGGAAACCCCATGCTTTAACAAGTGAGCTCTTAGTGATCCACACCAAAGATTCATGGGATCGATTTTAATATTATTCTTTGTTTATTGTTGCTAGGCAACCACAGACATAAATGCATCCATTTCAGTTGCACTTTTCTGATTAATAACCGAAAAACAAAAGATTGTACACATTAACTGCACATGGTTTCAAAAGTAATTAAAAGCTCAAAGATCAAGAAAAAAACTTCATGCACTTCTAAGGAATTGAACCCTGGTCTCCCACATGATCGTCTGCTGCTTAACCACTTGAGCTAGTCTTGCCACATAAGCAAAGCTATCATCAATGTTCATGTTACTGAAACGTTTTGTTGCTAGGCAACCATATACAAATGCCTCCAGTTTTATTGCGATTTTCAGACTAATAACTGAAAAACTAAAGATTGAACATTAACTGAACGAAGATTACAGCAATACACCATAACTTTGTCACTAGACTTGTTATCAAAACATATTTTTATGCTCAAACGATCTTAGTTTATAAAAGTTTGCTCTTAGAACAGCCTGGACGAAGTCAGCCATGTTTTCTAGGTTTCTGAGTCCTAAATAGACCAATCAAAATCCTTGTTCCGCCTTCTTCATTTGCATGCAAGTGCGACATTGCACACTAGTTAACTTGGCCAGCATGTTAACTTGTGTGCCACATGCAAATGTTGTAGGTGGGATTTTGTGAAATTATGCACTGTGATTGGTTGTCATGTTCTATTTGGACATAGGGAGCCAATAGAAAGCCTCAATTTCCAGAATTCTCCGCCTCCTAATTTGAATTCTGCGCCACTTGTTGACTAGTGTGAATTTTGTCTTGAACTAGTTTACTACTATACATGTATGACCTCACTAGTTAACTAGTTTGGACCAATGATGCATCAACTAGTTAACTAGTGAGCCTGCTGCCATCACCTAGCTAGCAAGTAAGCCATTTATGGTTCACTAGTTAACTAGTGACATTGATCTACTGCAACTAGTTAACTAGTGAGGTGTTTTGCCTTCACTAGTAAACATGTGCACATTGTTGGCTGTCACTAGTTAACTAGTGAGACCCAAAAGCCTTCAACTAGCTGACTGGTATGCATTTTGGCCTTTACTAGTTAACTTAGACATTTCTGGCTCTCACTAGTTAACTAGTGAAGCTAAAATGTGTTCACTAGTTAACTAGTGAGCCTTTTGGCTCCCACTAGTTAACTAGTGTGCATATTTTGCCCCTCACTTAACTCGTTCACACAAACATGGCTCACTAGTTAACTAGTTGACAAAAATGGCTTACATGTACATGACAATTATGCCTGATATCAAGATATCAGAATAAATGCTCAATCGGCTTGCCATATGATACTTTATTGTCAATGCACAAATTAAGTAACAGTAGTCTGAAACGTTATTGTTAATGCACAAATTAAGTAACAGTAGTCTGAAACGAAATGTTGTTTTACATCTAACCAGTGGTGCAAATAACTGACATGTCCAAATGGGCCTTGATGAAATGCGTCGCTAGACTGTTCATACACATTTTAACGGGCCAAAGTTGAAGAGCTGTTGTCCGTTATTGTTCGTGCAAATATAGGCTGATTCATGTTCCCTTGCATTGTGTAACTGAGGTCCATGGCTAGTCTGGCTTTCACCAGACCAAGCTCAATCTTTTAAGAAATCAAAAAATAAATAGTGGGCAGATCAGGCTGGGTTCACCCAGCCTAGTCCATAGGCACCCGATATTGTTTAATTTTCCGATTGAGACATCCACGCTCTGGCTATTCTAAATGCAAAAATGCATCAGGGAGTTATGACAAAACTGTAACTAACAAACTAGATCCTAATAGAAAGCTGTTAGCTTCCCTAAGATACAGGTAGGCTTATAAGGTAGGCCTATTTACAACATAAATTGTCAATAGGCTATGCTGGCGACACAAATAAAATCTCCTTTGGAAACCAATGGCTTACGCCTTACAGTATCAAGCGGACTTAAACTGCCATATCGTGGCGAAAAGTTGTAATAAAATTCACGCAGCTCCATGAGTCAAGGAAAGCGCGAATGAAGTAGCCACTTCTAAATGGGACCCACTACACAGTAGCTTAAGGTGTGTTGCTAAAGCAGCCATAATGAAATGAAGGTGTCATTGTTTGGATACTTCACACACACGTGCTTTTTAATTTCACTTTTTAATTTCATCAAAGCACATCGATTCCCCTCTCACACCCTGCACGCACTTATAACAAATAAACAGGCGTCTCAGTCTCACGCATGTATAGGCAAAACTGTATCAGACCGGTGTAACGTTGGTAAATCTTCCATTGCACAGAATGATTTTTGTAGCACGTGCAACAAATGACAGTCGAAAGATACAATTACATTGCTGCTATCAATTTGCTTGGTATAACCGCATTTATAGTTTTCTACAAATGCAATCAATCAAATTGGCCTCCATCACTCAACCAACGCTAACGGTAACATTACCTAGGTCCTTATTGATATTATAAGATTAACGTACCTGCAGTAAAAACCAAGCATGTCCGATAAACATTTTTTTTAGACCCCCCCATGGATGAAATTCTACGAAACTTGGCATACCACCAGAGAATGCCAGGTCAATGATACACATAAAATTTGGTGCAGTTCTGAACAGATAGGGGCGATTAAAGCAGAATAATATTGCATTTTCATTTTTTACCGGGGGGTGCAAATCACAAATGAGTGATTATGGGCCAGGTTGATGTGGGCCCTTGAGACCAACATACCATATTCTTTATCCTCGGTGCCACGGTTCAGGTAGTTATTTAGGAAAAACTGCTTTTTTTGCGGTTCGGGGGGCCCAGCACGGGGGGGGGGAGCGGCCCCCGGGGACGAAACGAAATTTTTCCGTAAAAGTCTAGTGGGGCTACATACCAGAGGAGGCTTCTATAAGACTACAGGTGAAGCAGTGCTTCACCAAAAAAAAGTAAAAAACAAAACACAAAAAAAATCTTATAATAATCCCAATTTTACTCCTTTGAAACAGAAATACAGTCACTAACACGAACTGTTTTCCTGAAATCAATTCTGTGAGTGACAACAGCGCCATCAGTCACCCGCGGTGGAACAGAGAATTACAGTGAATCAGACTGCTTCACCAACTTTTCGTTTTGCTTCACTACCATAGATATCTTTCCCCATTGACTTCAATGTAAATCGAGTGAAACCCCAGGCGGCTCGTGGATTTTTTCCGTTTCAATTGATCCTTATGGCAGATAAGTCCCACCCGTGAAGCAGTGACCGATTGGGCAGAATTTCACACTTCCTGCCGTTGAATATGATTGACGCAACACTCTGGCTAATCACTGTCTCCATTAGCTTGCCATCACTTTTCAGTTGCCTTTAGTGACCTCACTAGAGTTTCATTATAAATTGTGTAACTCATTCACATAGTTTGTTTTACATTCATTTTGTAAGGTACATCGGATTTTTTTCTGTGTAGGGGAGAACGTTTTATTTAGAAGTATTGTGTGTAGCTCTGTGTTTTCTAACATAAGCTAGGTGGAAAGCTTGCTAGCGGTCTCCCCAAAGCTAACGTTAGTGACTCGCTAAGTCCTAGCAAAATGGATTCGACGGAAGTTTCAGGCGATGAACATCGTTGACCGCAATTTACAGGATTCTTTACAGTTTTTTGAAATGAGGACCTATGAGTGAACGCAGAGGGGAGACCAATAGACTTCCTGTGAAATTAACACAGTTCGTGGGTGCTACGGTAAGGATAAACTTGTTCCAAGTAGGCTATGCATTGATTAGTAAGTGCAGCTTCTCAACGTAGCCATCCTGTAAGTTCACTGATGTGTTATGATAACATTAGCCTATGTTATGGATGTGTTATAACGTCTTGGCTTCCCATTTTAAATCCTCAATTTTGTCAAAGACAATTCAGAACAATCTACTTGAAGCTAAATTTCAACTACCATTTAAAAACGAAATAGACACTGATTGATTCAGAAAAAAATTCTAGGATTCTTCAGTGTATCAGGAGGCAAATGTCAAGTGGATTTTTACTTCTGTATAGAAGGAAGGCTGTGACAGAAACAAACCGGTTGGTCAAACATATGCCAGAGCAGCAGTCATGGTATAATGTATCCCAGAGGCAAGAATGTGTCTCAATAGGCTACTGAATTTGACATTGCTTATGGGGCATAATTAGTAGCTTAGAATAGGGCCTATTGGAAGGTTGTTGTTTCAAGATGTGGATATCAACAACTTGGCATTAATAGGCTACACTGCAAAAACTGCTTATCTAATACAGTCTAACCAAGTGTTATCCATCTTATCAAGATCAGAAAATATAGTTGGTATTGTTTTCAGTATAGAGACTTACCTAGTCACTAATTAGTGCTAAAGTGGAGATGCTCTTTTTTGGGGGCATGGCCATAGATAGCCTAGTCTTTGCAAGCAATATGTCTAACAAAAATATGCAAACTTATAATAATAATAATTATAATAATAATACATAAACCTTGTTTACTGTCTTGTCCAGTCTTAGGCCTACTACACCCCATTTGTGGCCTGTACTTTGAGATGGTGGTAAACAGGTCTTGATTTCTCAACAAATTACTCTGAGCTCTCTGACTGATCAAACAACATAGCTTTTGTTTATGCCATTGCAGACAGTTCAATGTCATCGTGTGTCTCATACATGCAACCTCACCAACTTTGGCAGGTGTGTTAGGCACAATGTTCGTTTCCGTGGGGGGGGGGTCATAATTTCATAACTGCTTCACTAAAAAAAAATACCACCAGCCGCCACTGCTACATACCCACCAAATTTCATGTGCACCGGTGTCCCGGGTATCGTTGACCAAAAATTCAGGAAGAAGATGACGGGGAAAAAAAAACAAAAAAACTTTGACAATCATTATATGACCGCTTCTCATAATAATCCCGGAGAGACACCCCCGGACCCGCGTGTTATTGTGATTAGGCTATTGTATACAACCATACTCTACCTGCACTTGGTATTTAATGCTTCTTTGCACTTCTGGTTGGATGTCAACTGCATTTCATTGGCTCTGTACCTGTACTGCTACATGACAATAAAGTTGAATCTAATCTAATCTAATCTATAGGTACAAATCTAAATGTTTGGGTTCAGTTGCTACAGCATAATACTCTGTGTTTGTTATTTATGGGGGGAATCAGGAGGCGATTTTGGTATCGGTGGGCTTGTGGGGGTGTGGTATCAGTGGGCTTGTGTGTGTGTGTGTGTGTGGGGGGGTGGTTGGTATCAGTGGGCTTGTGTGTGTGTGTGAGTCCTCGGTCCAGTGGTGGGCCGGTCCAGGAGAAAATTGCCAGGGCCGAATTTTGTTCCCATTCCGACCCTGGTGGAAAGTTACATAACAGTTCACACAGATACCTTGATTTTGGAAAATGAAGACTCCATCATCCTTTTTCTTCCGGTATAGACAGACGACGCGTGCCATCACCTCTAGGACGAGGACCCTAAGCCAGCGTGGCACTGGTGGGAAATCCTTGGAGTTGTGCAGCATGTTGGTGATGACAATAGTCTCCAGTAGACTAGCCACCATCAGAGCCAGACAGATGGAGAAAAACACATCTGGGGGAAAAGTCAATAAAGCAAATGGAGAAAAACAAATCTGGGGGAAAGGTTCAATAAGGCATTAGTCAGCGTTAGACAGGAGTTAGTATCTCAAATTCACATTTCATATCAGTGTCACAGTTTTCTGTGTAGCAGACCAGATCTGAGGGAACTAAGGAGACACGTTCAGAACATACATCATGGTGTTGTTCTTCAAATACTGTACTGACCTTGCTCTTGTATTGTACTGACCTTGCTCTTGTATTGTACTGACCTTGATCTTGTATTGTACTGACCTTGCTCTTGTATTGTACTGATCTTGATCTTGTATTGTACTGACCTTGGTGTTGTTAATGCCAGTACAGGTTGTATGTCAGCTACTACTTAGAGCTGCAACTAGTGATCACATTCAAAATCAATATGTTGATTGTTTTCTCAATTAATCAAGTGTTTTTGAAATCCCAAGATGACGTCCTCAAATGTCCCCCTATTAATTGATTATCGAAATGGTTGTCAATTATTTTTTTGCCAGTAAATACTCAGGAGTGGATTGGTGTTTCATTACTGATTACACTGGTGGACCCTGTTGGTCTTACTGATGAGTGGAATAGTTTGGTCTTACTGATGAGTAGAATGGTGTTTCATTACTGATTACACTGGTGGACTAGTGTTAATTTTGTCACCTATTTTTAATTTAGTCTTAGTCTTGTGACGAAATGTCCTTTTTAGTCTTTGTCATATTTAGTCATTCAAATATCATTTTTGTTAGTCAAGTATTAGTCGACTAAAAGTCTCGTCATTTTAGTCTAGTTTTAGTCAAAAGAAAACTAAAGGTATCTTAGTCTTAGTCAGTATCTTAGTCTTAGTCAGTTTTAGTCAACACAGTCTTTTTTATAACAAATTATTTCTGATTACCATTTGAGTCAAATAGTGTTTCACACATCTCAATTTTCCAATAATATTGTGTGTCCAAAGGGCTACTCGTCTGTTATAATTACTCATTCTGATTTTTTGTCAGTCAGTATGTTTATATGCACAGGTAAGTCGAGCTACAGTTATAGCTCGGCTGGGATTTGACCATAGACAGTAAAAGATTTGAATGGACCACTGTCATATTCGTAGACCAGTGTTTCTCAAAGTGTGGTCCGGGGATCACTGGTGGTCCGCAAGCTATCCCAAGTAGTCCGCGAGCAGACGTGGTCAAATATAATATATATGAGTTGTTTGCAATATTGAACCAACTTGTATGTAAAAACAGTTCTGCAACACTGTCTATGTAAGATATGCCAGTTTAAATCATACAATATAAATCCACACAATAAGCAAAGTGCAAAGACAATAAGCAAGGTGGTTCAGTGAGTAGGCCTATTGTGTAGACTAATTATAGGCTACTGTTAAAGTTTTTTTTTTTAGCTAGGGTTAGTTAAGTGGTCCTGAAACTGAAAAAGTTTGAGAAACACTGTCATAGGCCAAAGTATTAATGTTTTACTCCGCCTCGCTAGATGGCGATATGCGCCCAAACACAACACATTCCCCAAACAGACTCTCCATCTTAGCCATAGCTAACTTGCTAGCGAACTTTCCATATTAGCTTACTTGCTAGCAAACTTTGCATCATCAGTCTAACTACTTAAATAGTTGACATTACATGATGAACATTTTCGTATGGACATTCTGGGGGATGTTAATTTGTATGAGAGAAGCTTCAACTTCTGGGCATAAGCATTGTGGCATAAAGCTCCAGTGTTCTTGTTCCATGTAGTTTTGTGTTGCAGCCACAGGGTTGCAGAGACAGCACGTAGACTAGCCTACAGGAAAGCTGTTGCGTATGAACTCATTCGGAATATTTTGAAAACGTAACAACTAGATATTCCGTCTTCTCATTTTGTAGACAAAAATGAAGAGAGATTTTATCTTAGTTTTTATTTCATGCAAAACATTTTAGTCTCGTCTTTTTTCGTCAACAATAATGCATCTTAAGATAGTCTTAGTCAGTGTTTCAGGACATTACTGCCGTCTCGTCATCGTCTCGTCTTAGTCATGAAAAAAAAGGTCGTTGACGAACATATTTCCTCTCGTCTAGTCTGACGAAATTAACACTATGATTGACCCTGTTGGTCTTACTGATGAGTGGAATGGTGTTTCATTACTGATTACACTGGTGGACCCTGTTGGTCTTACTGATGAGTGGAATGGTGTTTCATTACTGATTACACTGGTGGACCCTGTTGGTCTTACTGATGAGTGGAATGGTGTTTCATTACTGATTACACTGGTGGACCCTGTTGGTCTTACTGATGAGTGGAATGGTGTTTCATTACTGATTACACTGGTGGACCCTGTTGGTCTTACTGATGAGTGGAATGGTGTTTCATTACTGATTACACTGGTGGACCCTGCTGGTCTTACTGATGAGTGGAATGGTGTTTCCAGTGACGGGCAGCAGCTCGTTCATGAGGAGCAGGAAGACGGTGTAGCCCAGAATGAGGGTCATCTTGAAGGCAGATCGGTCCACGCTCTGTGGGGGCAGGATGAAGCTGAACAGGTCCAGTGTGATGAGGAAACAGCTGGGGATGATCAGGTTCACCACGTACAGAGTGGCTCGCCGTCTCAGGGTAATCTAAGATCAAATTCAGTTAGATACGAGTCCCATTTAAGTCAAATGAGCCTCCGACATTTACATACAGTCACCATGCAGCAGAGGTGGGAGTAAGTCACACATGTGCAAGTCACAAGCAAGTCTCAAGTCTTATATTAACCTTCAAGTCTCAAGCAAGTCCAAGTCATTTTTTGTGACAGTCAAGCAAGTCAAGTCAAGTCTTAGCTTGGGTCAAGCAAGTCAAGTCAAATCATAGCCAAATCATACAAATTCATGATGATTTACCCATGTTTTCATTTTAAAATAAACTAGTTATGAACTGCTGGAGTTTTATTTGTAACAAACAAATAGACATTGCATTCATTAAGCCACATAGCCTACATCTTAACGGTTTATAGAATAAGATGAAATGTATTCGAATAAAATAAATGTATTTCAAGTAGACCTATTATAAAATAGCCTATTATTGTTTCAATATGCCTCAAATATTAGGTAGCCTAAGCTACATCAAATCATGAAAATATATTCAAACAGTTCAAGTTACACCTGTCCTGACCTGTCACATCTCCAGGGACCCAATAATGTTGAAAAAGTGAACTAATAAATCAATCAAACGCTGCCTGCCACCAACATCATTGCCAAACTTTGACAAGTGCGACAGCGCAATGGGTTTTAGGAGGATTTAGGACCGTCAATGCTATATCATATTATAGCCTACATAAGCAGTGTTGTAATGTAACGGAGTACAAATACTTCGTTACTGTACTTAAGTAGAAATTTCACGTATCTGTACTTTACTTCGCTATTTAAATTTATGTCAACTTCCACTTTTACTCCACTACATTTCCTAGATAAAATGTATACTTTTACTCCGTTATATTTCCACTAAGCATCTTCGTTACTCGTTACTAAAACATAAAATTAGAAAAAATGTGTGCGACTGCAATAAGGGAGGTTTGGCGAATCACTGCTCCTAGATTGCATTACGCACGCTCCGCACGCTGCGCACTCTATTTCAGCTCTTGTTTGTTGCTAAAGGAGGAGGACCGCCATGGAAGCACGAGCACCTACTGGAGGACCTCCAGTTATCATAGAAGACCACCCCGACGATAGTGGTGAACTCGGTGAACAGGGTAGTGGTGAATATAACGTCATACACCCGTGGCCGTATTTGCAAGAAATGTTTCTGTACATCGACTACCTGCCCTAGCGGCCTGTGAAAGGCTATTTATCCATAGCATCGCAGGAGTTGTCTTCAGTCCAAGAAGAGTAAGACTGAATCAGGCCCGGGGTGGGTAATCGGGAGAATTCCCGGTGGGCCGCTTCACTTTTGGCCCGGTCGAGGAAACAAATATTGACATTTGTCACGTTAGTCTATCTTTTCTTAAAGTAGGACACGTTCCGCATTCAGTGCATGACACCAATGCAATGCCTCTGCATGGGTTGTAGCCTACGCGAGGGAGTTCTCCCCTCCCAAAAAGAGTTGGCTGGGTCCATATAGCCCGTCTTTTCCAAAAAGTTTTCTCAGATACGGATAGCCGAGCCGGCCCTACAGTAGACAAGCGTCAGGAAGGATGGAGGGTAGAAGGGGCCAGGAGAGACTGAGCAGCAGATCAACCAGTCGACCACTGAAAATGATGAGCCCGAAATTAGTGATGAGGAGGCCATGACTACAGGGACAAGTAGAGAGGATAAATTAAAGTTATTTAATGTAAGAAAGAGCAATTACCATACATGATAAACCTATATGCCTTGTTTGCTCAGAAGAGGGTGTAGTAGCCTAAAGGAGTAGGCTAAATCACCAAATAACAATATAACCATGCAAAAAACATGTAGCCTAAACATTAGTTCAATATGCCTCTTTGTGGAAGCATGAGATAGGCTACATTTCAAAGGCTTTCTTTCTTTCTTTCTTTCTTTCTGTTTTGGTAACTTGTGGAATATTTTTTGTTAACTTCTCAGTTGAAGTGAATTATTATATAACCTTTACACATTTGTTGAACCATGGTACTAATAAAAACTACAGGATAGTAAGAGCTGAAATGTTGCTTAATTTATCCAATTTCCACCACTATGGTCGGTCTTGGGCCTGAAACTCCCGGGCACTGAATTCTGGCAACTTTGAAAACCAGCTTCTTTTGAAGATGAACAGACACCTTTTCAGTTTCAACTAATGACTGGCATATTAGTAGCTGCTGGACATAGGTGGCCTGTGTGTGTGTGAGTGACGGTGACCTGGGGAGTAAGCCCTAGAAATGCTCATGCCACATGACCAAAATGTTCTCCCTACAAGCAGGTCATTTTTTTTGTGAAAGAAATAAGTTATTGATTTTTCATTTCAGAGAATTGTGCCTAAAAAGTCCTAGAAAAGAATGTGATTTGATTTGATGAGTGAGATTAAGAAGATATGGGAACCCTGAATATGCTTTATGCTTTACTATAAGAAAGCCAAAATAAAGTTTACAATAAAAGTTCAAAATAAAACCGCTTGCTTTTTACTTTTACTTCAAATACTTAAGTACATTAAATATCAGAACATTACTTTTGATATTTAAGTACAGTTATCAGATACTTTAAGACTTTAACTTAAGTAATATTCTAAAAGGCAACTTTCACTTCTACCAAAGTCTTTTTCTAGTACGATACTTGTACTTTTACTCAAGTATTGCTTTCTAGTACTTTATACAACACTGTACATAAGCCTAACATGTGAAGTAAGCTACTTTTCGCTGATTGCTGGCAGTTAGCTAGGCCTACTTACTGTTGTTAGCCTACTACTAGGCTGTAACATATGGAACAGGGACGTGTTTAAGAGGGAGGGAGAAAGAGAGGCGCTTACTTTAGGTTACATTGTCAACATTTTCGCTATCATTTTCAAGATTAAACTTAGACAAGAACATTTTTCACTTTGCCATTTCACACATTTTAACCTAATATGGCGTTAACTAAAAAGCATAATAGATTCAAAGCCAACTCTTAACATGCCTCAAATTTGACGTTAGGTTTCTAACACAACTAACTTCTGACGGATGAAAACACTTGCAGACTGCTGTTCATTTCTCCTTTGAGTTGTCAGATACATCATCTTAGCCTGACGAGCCAGACCCACATTAAAATGTAGGGTCTGGACACTCACCGTTCGCAGTGCTCAGTCCGAGGGGCGGGATAATCAGTTGTCTTTCAAATTCCCTCTGCACGCAATAGGACAGCGGCAGTGCTATGAGTCCCATGCGTTTCCCACCAGCGGAGCTAGTTGGCTAGTTCAAACGTTTGCCAACTTAATAAAAGCTTAACTCGTGTCACACTGTTCGCCAGCAGCAACATCCATCTTATTTGTTTTCAAGTAGCAGGGAATTCAAGCCAAACCGTTGCAACTCTGCCATCAATCATTATGTTAAGCCCACCTAACGACTCTATACACGATTTCATTGGCCTGATTAAGTTTCGATTTCTGGAGCTCACAAGCCAACGGAGAGTTGCTAGACTAGCCCTGGCAGCAAATGTAATTCGCTGCCGCTAAGGGCGCGTCTAGATTTCTAGGATAACATCATCTGTGAAGCCAAACAAACATTATTATGTTTTGGCATAAACGTAGAGCCTTCCATATTTGCAAGTTAGCCTACCTCAGCCTGTCTCATTTGATCTGGCACTTGCTGGTCTGTCGCGTCACTTGGTAACAATGACAGGTTCGCTCGCGTGACGCATGCAACCTAAGCAGATTTTCTAATCGTAAAGTTCACTCCTTAATATCTATGAAAAAAATAAAAAGTCAAGTCATTTCAAGTAATTTGTCTCAAGTCTAAGTCAAGTCTCAAGTCATGAATAGCAAGTCAAAGTCAAGTCGAGTCTTTTATACATGTTGATCAAGCAAGTCTCAAGTCCTAAAAAATATGACTCGAGTCTGACTCGAGTCATGTCATGTGACTCGAGTCCCCCATGTCTGCCATGCAGGGTTCAGAATCAACACTTAACGGTTGTATCAGCGATTTCAGGCCCAAAAAAGGCCCAAACATAAATTATCACATTCATCTAATCTTTCCTAGCTGTCTGCCCCATAAGCAGGCCGTCAAAAAAACGTGTCTAGGGTCCGAGATCTGTACACAAAAACAATTGCTACCAGCAAGGGTTGGCAACCCACTCAAAAGCAAAATAAAGTGTTTCAACCAATAACCGATGATATGTGCATTTAGGAGAGTTTTCATTGCACGGGAGGGAGGGGAAGGGAGTAGCGAGCAAGCTCTCTGTTTTGTTTGAACATCAACAGAAGTGACGTATCCCCGCTATCGCTGATACAACCTTTAATAATAAAATTCCTTCTCAGATTATAATGACAAGCTATTTGCTGTCACTATTCATAATATTTACCATCTTTAAAAGTTCAAGGCTCATGTATATGTTAACAAATGAATATTTCATCTGGGCCCTCTTAATGTAAACACTGCATATCACAATCACAAGTAAACTATGAACATGGTGATCAGTTCTAGGTGATTCAGTTCTATCAGATCAGGTTCTATATTTATTAACACTACCACTACCATTAACACATATTGCATTTTTAGCTGTTTTTAAGTTACTGAAACTGAACTGAAATAGATGACGATCAAAAACTCATGAAAACACACAATCTGGACATTTTATCTGGACATTTAATCATAACTCGGCTTTTGATGGTTGCCGCTTTGGGTCAAATCAGTGATGTATGCACGTCAGGTCAAAACCAGGCCATTTATTTTCATGGGTTTATCACTTGGTGGCAGTCTAGCCAGGTCTCGCTAGGTCACTTCCCGGAAACTTAAAAGGCAACACTTCATAAAACATTTCATAAAAGACGCTATATCTCCATATCTAGAAACAAAACAGGGATTTTGATGAAAACTAGCCACTGTTTAGCTTGGAATTTCTCAGGTACAGAGGCATGTAGAAATAAACGGTTTGTACCCACTCAGAGCTTAAAGTCTCACCTTTTAAACGAGCCATAGTATGTGTCCATAGCTATAACAGAATACGCTGTGGCTAAATCATCAACAATGATTTAGATTGCTGGCACTCTGGGCCAAAGCTTCCGAAAACAGCGCAGCATTCAAAGTGTTCAATAGCAGTTTCAGTACATTGTAATTGTAATAGCAGTTTCAGTACATTCTAATAGCATTTCCCTCCTGTTGGTGCGTTCAGTACCCACATAGTAGGTGAGCTCTTCCCAGCTGTTGCCGTCGAAGGTGACGAGGTTGTGTTTGTACGACGTCATGCCCAGCAGCTCCCACTCCCCCATAGTCTGCATCAGCTCATTGGAGCGCTGCAGGATTTCCTCCACCGACCTTCCAAAGTACATGTGGACCGTATCAGCTGCCCAGGGATGAGACCAAACACACACCAGATTAGGACCAAGCACAACACGAGTAGGACCAACCACACACCTTTAAAACTGCTTAAGCATCATCAACACACCAAGTGATCTATAGTTTAAAACTGCCGTAAGCATAATCAACAAAGGTTAAATACTCAGTTATGGTAATGTTTGGTAATGACTTATGATGGCTGCTTGACAAGGAAGAAGTAGTTGGAAAGTTTGGAAATCCATCAATTAAATCACAGGAAAGAAAGATAAGATATTTCGTGACAAAACAATAAAACTGATTGGTGTGGTGTGAGATGCACTGTTGAGTCACTACCTACCATACCACCAAATGCAGTGTTGGCTCACTATAACACACCACCAAATGCAGTGTTGGGTCACTACCAACCATACCACCAAATGCAGTGTTGGCTCACTATAACATACCACCAAATGCAGTGTTGGGTCACTACCAACCATACCACCCATAGACTGTATATATAGAACTGGACAGTGTGGCTGCATTCTGCAGTGTTCTATGGAATTGAAGCCGCCGAGGCGACGCCATCTTGGAAAATTTGGAGCCAATTTGAAGTGCGGCTGCGCAGCAAAAGTTGAAGCGGAGTCGCGGTCAGGCACGCCCACTCAGTTAAACATGCCCCTTGCCAAGTGAAACCCGCCCCTTCTCCTTTCCACAACACAGGTCGACTCGGCGCCGAAGGCTAGCTGGCTGGATGAATTTTGCGGCTGTGAGTTAGCTAAACAGTACAAACAACAATCGGTTTGTTCTTGTCTGGTAAGTGTTCCGTATCAACTGAAAAGTTTTTTTGTCTATTGGTGTTCTTAAATACGTCTAACAGAGCTTATTATGTTGATTATAGACTGTGACAATTTAGTATGGTGAATAAATACTAATGAGCTAACAACAGAAATACGGACAGCGAATTACATGCTAACGTTAGCAGCTACATTAACGTTACCGTTAACGGGAGGCTAAAGTCGTTGAAGTGAAGATTAGCACACAGCTCCCGTAAGAGTCGATGCATGATATACTTGGTTTTATTAGTTGTTGCTGTTTTCAAATATCTCAATGTATGCCATCTCAACATGGAGTAACCATTGACTGTACATGGGGATTAATAACACTAGACAGTCAGTACAGTATATGATGTGATAAAGCAACGGTATGATGTGATAAAGCAACGCAAGTAATGTGAAGCATGGACCTCATCAACCTCATGTTAATGTAACTACTAGCCAGTTTGCCAGCGTTGCATTTTTTCTAACGTTAACGACAGACACCTCTGTTAGAGCTACTTCTGTGATGGTAGGTCGATAGCATAGATAGACTGTAAAAAATAGATCGGTAGGTCGGTAGTTGTAGACCGCATAAGTGAATGATCGATAAATGAAACGCCTGCATTAAACACTACGCCAAGAACCAGTCACTTCCCAGGGATATCGGTGAACATTTGAGAAAGACCTTAGTTTGTCATCTAACGTCCATGATCAGTCATACTGATAACGTTATTTTTCAAGCTGACGCAAGGTAATAACATTCACACCGCATATTTAAATGTGTAGTTAACATCAGGTAGGCTGTGAAGTTTATTGCACACATTTTTTTAATTAATTGGTATTACTAGTGGTGTTGAGTGCCTGATTAGATGCTTTGTAATGTTGTAAAATTGTCTGACTAACTTTATTGTAACTTTCCTTTTTGCAGGTAAGATATGGGTGATGGCTGAATGTACTGGAGGTGGCGGCAAGGTGGTCTCCATGGTCTACATTAGTCTGCAAGCAAGGGAATGCCTACGTGAAATAGTTTGGCTGGGGTGGTCTGAGGTGGCATGTCCTCCCCCTTTCTCCAAGTCCCCTGACATCCATCTCCCTGACATCACCCACCGTCACTGGATCAACCTGAAGCCCCTTATACATGGGACATGGCACAGCACCACTACGTTCTGAAAACACATGACTTTCAATAACTTGCGTGGCACCAAGAAAGGTCTGCCGCTGCTCTGAAACTTCTGTTAATGTGACATCATTCATACTTGAGGCTGTACACATCCCTTTGTTTCTATTTTCTTTATTGATGTCACCCAAACTTCAACTTTCTGTATGCCCCTGCAGGCACGGCGCCAGGATTTCAGTTTTGGATGGGCCAAATAAATTTTGGCTGGGCCTTATAATTTAGACCGTTGTTTGCCTTGCTAAAGCAGAATTTACGTTTTCTCTTTAATATTTGTAGGCCTACGTGCGGTGCGACCGCTGTCTCTTTGGACCCTCCGTGACTCTGAAAGACGCACAAGCAGTGCCGCTTTTCAAAATGATATGGATTCCCGTATTGTGTAGTGGCATAGACTTTACTGATGATGTTCTCACTTTTGTTCACTTCAAGTAGGCCAATATTTTTCCAGCAACCGTAACACCGTAAGAGATTATAGTAGCCTATAGGCTATCACGGGTCCTAAACTGTTACACACCGTTACGTTGTAGGCTACTGAACTTTCTTTTAATAAGAGCAGTCACTTTTTAAAAATTTTGCTATCCAGCATTCAATATCGATGATAAATAAAACTAGAAGCTATAACTAAATGTATTGCCTTTACAGTATGCCATGCTTCTCCCCCTGTAACACAAGACGCTGACTCGTGACTGTTTATTTGTATACGTTCCATACACGGAATTTATTTATTTTTTCATTTCATAAACAGGTTGAACAACTTGATAAACGTGGCTCATCTGACATCACAAGTCAAAACAAATATCGTAAGCTGCATTAGGCCTACACTAACAATAACTAGGCTTATCATTATTTTTGACTAACATAAAACTGAAGGGCACCCAAACGGCAACACACACACACACACACAAACGGCCAGGTAACACAGCCAGTAGCCTAGAACATTAGGCCAACACTCATAGCACACATAGCATAGAGTGTACTTAAACTGCTCTCCTACTTACACTCATAGCACACATAGCATAGAGTGTACTTAAACTGCTCTCCTACTTACACTCATAGCACACATAGCATTCTTAAACTGCTCTTCTACTTACACTCATAGCACACATAGCATAAAGTGTACTTAAACTGCTCTCCTACTTACACTCATAGCACACATGGCATCTTAAACTGCTCTCCTACTTACACTCATAACACACATAACATCTTAAACTGCTCTCCTACTTACTCTCATAGCACACATAGCATCTTAAACTGCTCTTCTACTTACACTCATAGCACGTAGCACAGAGTGTACTTAAACTGCTCTCCTACTTACACTCATAGCACACATAGCATCTTAAACTGCTCTTCTACTTACACTCATAGCACACATAGCATCTTAAACTCCTCTTCTACTTACACTCATAGCACACATAGCATAGAGTGTACTTAAACTGCTCTCCTACTTACACTCATAGCACACATAGCATCTTAAACTGCTCTTCTACTTACACTCATAGCACACATAGCATCTTAAACTGCTCTTCTACTTACACTCATAGCACACATAGCATAGAGTGTACTTAAACTGCTCTCCTACTTACACTCATAGCACACATAGCATAGAGTGTACTTAAACTGCTCTCCTACTTACACTCATAGCACACATAGCATAGAGTGTACTTAAACTGCTCTCCTACTTACACTCATAGCACACATAGCATAGAGTGTACTTAAACTGCTCTCCTACTTACTCATAGCACACATAGCATAGAGTGTACTTAAACTGCTCTCCTACTTACACTAATAGCACACATAGCATTCTTAAACTGCTCTTCTACTTACACTCATAGCACACATAGCATAGAGTGTACTTAAACTGCTCTCCTACTTACACTCATAGCACACATAGCATCTTAAACTGCTCTCCTACTTACACTCATAGCACACATAACATCTTAAACTGCTCTCCTACTTACTCTCATAGCACACATAGCATAGAGTATACTTAAACTGCTCTCCTACTTACACTCATAGCACACATAGCATCTTAAACTGCTCTTCTACTTACACTCATAGCACACATAGCATCTTAAACTGCTCTCCTACTTACACTCATAGCACACATAGCATCTTAAACTGCTCTTCTACTTACACTCATAGCACACATAGCATCTTAAACTGCTCTTCTACTTACACTCATAGCACACATAGCATCTTAAACTGCTCTCCTACTTACACTCATAGCACACATAGCATCTTAAACTGCTCTCCTACTTACACTCATAGCACACATAGCATTCTTAAACTGCTCTCCTACTTACACTCATAGCACACATAGCATCTTAAACTGCTCTCCTACTTACACTCATAGCACACATAGCATTCTTAAACTGCTCTCCTACTTACACTCATAGCACACATAGCATCTTAAACTGCTCTCCTACTTACACTCATAGCACACATAGCATCTTAAACTGCTCTCCTACTTACACTCATAGCACACATAGCATCTTAAACTGCTCTCCTACTTACACTCATAGCACACATAGCATCTTAAACTGCTCTCCTACTTACTCTCATAGCACACATAGCATAGAGTGTACTTAAACTGCTCTTCTACTCACTCATAGCACACATAGCATCTTAAACTGCTCTCCTACTTACTCTCATAGCACACATAGCATAGAGTGTACTTAAACTGCTCTTCTACTCACTCATAGCACACATAGCATCTTAAACTGCTCTCCTACTTACTCATAGCACACATAGCACACATAGCTGCTCTCCTACTTACTCATAGCACACGTAGCATCTTAAACTGCTCTCCTACTTACTCTATTAGGCCAACACTCATAGCACACATAGCATTCTTAAACTGCTCTTCTACTTACTCATAGCACACATAGCATTCTTAAACTGCTCTCCTACTTACTCATAGCACACATAGCATTCTTAAACTGCTCTCCTACTTACTCATAGCACACATAGCATTCTTAAACTGCTCTCCTACTTACTCATAGCACACATAGCATTCTTAAACTGCTCTCCTACTTACTCTCATAGCACACATAGCATTCTTAAACTGCTCTCCTACTTTCTCATAGCACACATAGCATTCTTAAACTGCTCTCCTACTTACTCATAGCACACATAGCATTCTTAAACTGCTCTCCTACTTACTCTCATAGCACACATAGCATTCTTAAACTGCTCTCCTACTTTCTCATAGCACACATAGCATTCTTAAACTGCTCTCCTACTTACTCATAGCACACATAGCATTCTTAAACTGCTCTCCTACTTACTCATAGCACACATAGCATTCTTAAACTGCTCTCCTACTTACTCATAGCACACATAGCATTCTTAAACTGCTCTCCTACTTACTCTCATAGCACACATAGCATTCTTAAACTGCTCTCCTACTTTCTCATAGCACACATAGCATTCTTAAACTGCTCTCCTACTTACTCATAGCACACATAGCATTCTTAAACTGCTCTCCTACTTACTCTCATAGCACACATAGCATTCTTAAACTGCTCTCCTACTTACTCATAGCACACATAGCATTCTTAAACTGCTCTCCTACTTACTCTCATAGCACACATAGCATTCTTAAACTGCTCTCCTACTTACTCATAGCACACATAGCATTCTTAAACTGCTCTCCTACTTACTCATAGTACACATAGCATTCTTAAACTGCTCTCCTACTTACTCATAGCACACATAGCATTCTTAAACTGCTCTCCTACTTACTCATAGCACACATAGCATTCTTAAACTGCTCTCCTACTTACTCATAGCACACATAGCATTCTTAAACTGCTCTCCTACTTACTCTATTTTCTATTTTACATGAGTAGTCGGCGAGGTTTGCTATTTTTAAAAGTGTTAATGATTTCGTCCCAGTCGAGAGTAGCGGTCAGATCTCTCTCAAACGTCAACAGGCAAAGTGAGTTTAGGCGAGTGGTGAGCATGGTGCTTCTATTTGCCGTTTTAATTCTCTTCACACTGGAGAAAACCCGCTCGACTGTGCAGGAGGTCATTGGAATGGTGATCAAAGCTTTGATGAAGCTATGGACATTCGGGAAAACGTCCTCGTTACATATATCAATCAGCTCAACCAGACTTTTAAATGTTTCTCCTCTTTGTCGTTTCCTGTCAGCATGCTGCAGAAACACTGAAAGCTCAGACTCGGTCACTTTGATATTAAAACGCTTTCCTGCATCATTGAGATTGTTTTTTATGTTGGCCAAGCTGTTGTCAGTATTGTCATATGTAGGCGACAAGAGAGCGGCTGCAGATCTCATCAGACCATAAGTGTCAGACTGGAACCGGGTGCTAAGTTCATTAAGCTGACAGTCTAATAGTTCATTTGCAATTGCTCGCAAGTCACTGTCATTCCTGACCCTTTTCGATTTTCCCAATGAGGCAGTAACTACACTTCCATCAAATCGACTTGGTAGCTTTCTTGAGCGGGGGGGCATATATGTATCCCAATGTTCTATATCATTATTCACCATAATTGTATCCGTCATTGCCAACATCTTTGAGAAAGCACTTTCCCCAGAGCGCATGTCTGTCAATGCTTGTTTAAGATTTTCAATTAAATCCACTGTGTCTGTCACTGAGAGGTTGATGGACTGGAGGCCTTTTGTTGCAAAGTCTGATTTGTTGAACAATTCCTTAAAAAGTACCATGAGAAATATGAATTTCTTTGTTCTCATCTGCTGTAATAATGACTGAGCATCAATTTCAGTCTGTCCTCCCTCTTCTGCGTATTCTGACAGTACTTCCAGGATTACGTCATAAAGAATGAACACTTTACTCACTGTTGTCGATCTTGAGGCCCATCTTGTGTCACATCCTCGTTCCAATTCCAGTGGTCTCTGGTCGGGCCGCATCTGTCTTTGTGCGTCAATGAAACGAGCGTGGCGTTCACTACCACACATAAAAGTGTGCAAGTTGTTCACCGTGTCGAAAAACTTTTTGACATCTGCCGACGTCCTTGCCACAGCTGCTAGGACTAGATTCAGTCTATGCGAGTGACAATGTACGTACACAGCATTTCGAAAAGTGCTCGTGAGGATGTTGAACACCCCCCTTCTGTCCAGCCATAACAGATGCACCATCAAAACCGAAAAGTGCTCGTGAGGATGGCTTGAACACCCCCTTATGTCCAGCCATAACAGATGCACCATCAAAACCGAAAAGTGCTCGTGAGGATGGCTTGAACACCCCCTTATGTCCAGCCATAACAGATGCACCATCAAAACCGAAAAGTGCTCGTGAGGATGGCTTGAACACCCCCTTATGTCCAGCCATAACAGATGCACCATCAAAACCGAATCCAACACACAGGTTTGGGTCCAACTCAAAAGGTGTCAGAACGTCCATTATTTTCTTAGAAATGGCCTGAGCTGTCATCTTGCCTGTGTCTACAAGGCCAACTGCTCGCTCCTTCACTGTGCCCATGTACACATATCTTAAACACACGGCCACCAGTTGCTTTTTTGATATGTCCTTACATTCGTCAGCTAGGATCGCATAGAAAGTTCCCTCTCTATTCACTTCATGTTTTATGCGTCGTAGCAGTAGAGTGGATGCAGCTTCTAGTAGATCATTTTGGATCTCATGACTAAGCATTTTTGCATTACCAGGAAGAGCATCCAAACGTGCTTGTATTTCTGGTGAATGCCTGCAAAGAAGTCGAACCAGTTCAAGAAAATTGCCTGCGTTTTTTTGATCATCATTTTCCTTGTATCCATGCAAAGGAATTTCTTGCTTTGCGCATGTGATCAAAACGTCAAGTATGGCTTTTATATGCTCTCGATTTCTCTCTATAATCTCACCTTGTCTACCCTCAACAAGCTGATGGAGGATTGTGCCACAGTCAAACGATTCCCTAAAGTTGTTACATTTCTCCAAAGCAAACTTATGAGCTTTGCTGCTTTCATGCTTAGAACAAGCGTTATCGATGTGTTTCCAGTTTCTATATCCTTCATGGCTAAACCTTTCTTCCTCGCCCGAACTAAAATGTCGGCACATTTGACAGAATACCGAATCTTTACTAATGCTATACTCCAAAAATGGGTATATGTCATACCAACGCGAGGAAAAGCTCCTTCTCTTGTGCCCGATTACAGACATAGGGTACTGTTTAAGTTTGGGCTGTGTTGCTGGTTCATTTACTGCCGATAGGTCAACAGTCAGTGAAGCAGTGGTAGTGGTCGATGAAGATAGCGTGGGAATAGGCCTAGGCATACATCCATGAAATGACTGTTGACTGCTGCTTGCTTCACTTTCACCAGTATGGAAGAGGAGGTCTTGTCCCTCGACGACCCCTGCTCTGCTAGCAGAGTCCTCCACAAATGAGCCCACACTAGCATTAGTGCTAGCATGTTTAGGAGGTGGCGGTGAGAGGATATGTGGACCTGGTAGCGGTGGTGGTGACTCCGTTCTAACTCTTTTGCAGCTAAGATATTGAAATATTGACGACTGTTTTGCCATAGCAATGAAATGAATTACACAACGTAATTACACTTCACCATCTCCTGCATCTGGATTAACGAACAACGTGTGTGTGTGTGTGTGACAAGCTTGCGTGTGAGCTCGCGCCTCTTAACAGACGTTGGTGATTGGTTCAGACTTCGCACTATAGATTTTATGTTTTTTTTAATGCTGTTTTAGTAGGCATATGGAGTCTATTGTGTTCCTTTATTTTATAAAAAAAAAATTCAGATTAAAAACAAAACAAAAAACAGAAAAATAGGGTGGGCCTGTGAAAAAGTGGGTGGGCCCAGGCCCAGCCAGGCCAACCCGTAACGCCGTGCCTGTGCCCCTGAACTCACACAAATTGTACATTGCAATGCGCCATTTAACCAGTGGTGTAGTCTAGTTAGTTAGTTGTAGTGGTGGGTATACTGTGAGCAACCCCAAATGTTATTAAATACGTATCCTTGCCTATTTTAAATGGGTATACTGAGATGGGGGTTCACTCTTTATTACGACATCCCGTTATTACGACAACCCTCTATTACGACATACCGTTTTAACGACATGCCTCTATTTAGACATGCCCCTACTCCGACTTTTTTTAGTACCGCTATTCCGACATTACCAATCCTCATTTTCAATTTATCTCAGTTCCTGTATCCTATCAAATTCCAACATCCTAGATGCATTGATGAGCTGTAGTCATGTCATCTGCAGCTACATCAACAATCCACCCGCCATCCACTCCAAACAATGTTTTTCCCAATAATTGATATCGGCACACATTTCAGTCAAAACCTTAGGTGATTTTGAACTGGCCATGTGAATAAATGTTACACATTATATGTAAAACACAGGTAGCTCTCCTCATTTTATTCTCTAAGCTCTCAGGGGAAAACGGTCGGAAACTCCATGCATCAAACAAACTCTGTGCGTGCAGGCCACCTATATTAATTCATTAATGGCCGTCAATCATGCAATGGCCAATTGCGCAAAGACAGGCGGAATTCTTGCTCCAGTAGCCTAAACCACTTCAGTGAACGTTCAAATAACCCCCAGAGTTCAGTGTCCATCAGGGTGTTCAAACTGGGTGTGCGATATATTCAAGTTGCTTATATTGCATTTTAGAGGACAATGATAAAGCCACGTATAGGCCTACGCCATGCAACGCATTTTGGCTTGCCAGCAGGTTGGATAAACTCAATTTACTACACAATAATGTAGGCTAGGAATATATCTTTTATATGTCATGCGTGCAGTTGTTGAATTGCACATAACATGTCTGCATATTTATTTAGTCTTCTTTCTCTCGACTCTAGGCTAGCGCATGCATTATCATGGCCCTATAATTGTGCAAAGACAGGCGGGATATCCGACGCTCCTTTTACAGTAAACCACTTCACAACGAACGTTCAAATAACCCCCAGAGTTCAGTGTCCATCAGTCCCAACATTTAGAAACATAATCGAAAAGTCCAAGAGTGAATTGGGTGTGTTTTGATTTTGAGAGAGACTGGAGAAGGGCCGTATGTCTCACAGCAACTGCGATTACCTTGTTTCTTGAAGGCTATCCTAACCTCCAAATATCCACATCTAATGAGGGTCGGCGACTATCCAATACCCAATACTATTTGCAATACCCTCGATATGCATATTATTGGAAAGTTTAGTTTATGGCCGTTCGTGTGAGTAGGCCTACAATAACTTAATTTTGTAAATTTTACCAAAACGACTGGTTTCGCCTTGCAGGGTCACATTTCATTTGTTGTCTTATCTTTTTTTATTCAAAACAATTCGTAGGTACCCAGTAAACAAAATAAAGTCCTGGCGACGTCCCCTAAAGGTCCCCTGGCGAACGTCACCTCCTCGACATTGTGTAGGGTTCCCTTGACGTCCCGCGGACCTCTATTCGGGAGGTCTAAAAGACGTCCACGAGACTTTGAGAGGACGTCCTGTAATGGTCACCGCGACGTTATGCGCGCGACGTTTATATTTCCGCGATGGTTAAAAAAAACAAAAACATGAAGCGCGATTTAGTATGGTAGGCTATTACATCCTGTAAGTCTCAGCGTTGCTAGGAGAGAGGGGGACGGAACAGCAACGACAACACGCATCAACGACTTGTTCTACAACTACACAATCAACATCACTCACCTCATATTTTCACGCATGTATGACAAGATCACGTCCTCCGAATGTATTACACTAATGATGAGTAGACATGGACATTTATACCGGGCTAGGATGTGCTGCTTTCACATCTACGGTGTCATTTTCTTCATAAACTAGTACGACGTTTTAATGGGCATATCCCGTAGCATATTGTTCAAAACATCATCAGAGTAGGCCTAGGCTAGCCCAAGATAAATAGTTCAAACCATATTGTTTCAAAATATTAAAAACTAATAATAGCCAAAAATACTAAATGAATCGCAATGCATGCTGGGAAGCAAAACTCAACATGAAATAAAGTAGGCTACATGAAACATAACTAGAATGCATTGACGTTATATCCACTCGTTTTCTTGGACCTGTGATCAAACAGGCACAGCCTAATGTAAGCCTATCTTCCTGGAACATTGCAGATAAAGAAAAATGTATCGTTTTCCCTGAATGCTCTTTGTAGCCAACTTTAAGATGAAATAAATAGAAAGATGTTTCTATTCTATATATCATTGTTTTATTAATAAACAGTAAGGCTCTGGTGAGGCAGAGAGCTTGCTCCTCGTCAGAAATCTCATCGGATAGGCTATGTGCACTCTTTGCTGTTTCCACAAGGAGCTGCTGTAACATCGGGGACAGCTGCGTGACACTTTTAAACGCGAGCATGCGTCAAATAAATTACAATGACATTTAAACAAGTCATGAAGAAGCAGTATCCTTAATTCTTCTGCAATGTAGAGCTAGATCGTTTTGCTTTACAAATTAGGTAGCCTAGTCACTTCTGTTGCTAGACAACCCTAAACAAATGCTACGTTGTCTGTTTTTAACATTTCTCTAGTTTTATTGCATCGTATTCAGCTCCAAAAGTCGGTTCAGTCCCAATTCGGCCGTGTGTGTGTTTCTGAAAATAAAACGGATAATAAGTAGGTGATTACGTTAAATAAACCACTGCCTATTTAGAGCATGTTACATGCATCACGTAATGACAGTTATCTGAAGAAATGCGCATTGTAGGCTAAGCTAGAAGAACAGCGACTTTGCTAACGTTACACCAAGCATCACATCAGCGAATTTGATAAAATCCCTTCCCTAGTTTGTAACATTATACATTAACGTTAAACTCAAAATGTATGTGCTACATAATTCAGCATGTATGCTGAATTATGTAGCATATACATTTTGAGTTTAACGTTAACAACCCTTTTCCCAGTTTATGAATATAGGCCTACTTTGCTCATAGACGCACAACTTCATAAACTGTATATGATATGTTGCCTTAGACTACGGTAGGCTAATGCAGCTACTGCTAGAGATACTAGATAGATAGATACTTTAGTCATCCCCAGACGTAACGTGAAGTTGTGCATGGATGTGATGTCTCCGTCCTGCAGGCGGTAGCCAGAGCGCTCTCAACTCCGCTGCCATGTGTGAATAAACAAACGTCCCCCTCATGTCCCCGGTATAACGTTATTGTCGGGTCCTTAGAAGGTATTTGAAATGACCAAATGCAAATGTCATCCAAGGGACCTGACGGTGACGTCCCCAGAAAGTCCTGCACCGGACGTCACACAATAACCAAACGATAACTTGCTCCGGACGTCAATAAGGTCACCGGAATGTCCGCTAGAGAACATGACGTTCGGGACCAATCGGGGACGTCGTGAATGTCGGCATAAGGTCCGGGGGACGTCCCGTGTTTGTCGGGTATCTATACTCAAGTCTAATTACCACCAGACACAAATAATCATCACCTAGGTTAAATCTTCTCTCTCTCTCCAAAATCTCTTCCTCTGAGATGCACGCTATAATGCAGGCTATAATTTAGACTACCCGACATTTCAAATGTAACTCTCTGTAATTTATTAATGTAGCCTTTTATTGTTTTTTTGCCATGAATCATCTGAGCTGTGATGAAATCGTGTGTTGTTTAAAGTTGGGACGATTACTGTAGGCCTAGGCTATACTGCCCATATTGGAATAAAAAAAATAAAGGCCCACCCTAGGCCTACCTCGCAAAAGTCCACTCCGTTGAAAAATCCTGGCTATGGCACTGTTAATGACCTCGTGTCGGAATGGCAGGATGTTTGAAAAAAGGTCAAGTGCCGCTACTCCGACAATGAAAAAAAAAAATGTCGCAGTAGTGGGACGCTTGAAAATTAATGTTAATGCCGCCACTTCGACTATTAGACGCCAATGTCTAAGTAGCGGCATGTCGGAATAGCAGCATGTAACCACTGAGATGATGATGCTTTTTAAATGGGTTTACTGTGTAGTCCTGTGTATCACGTAGACTATACCACTGCATTTAACTGCCTTGGTATTTAAAAGTCAGAGGCCATTGCTTAGTAACATTTAACAGTAGCCTACACAAAGATGTAGATGTTACAATAATATTAATATCAGAATAATTATTGGTTTATACTAAATCAATATTGAATGTTTTTTTTTTTTTTTCTTTTGTGTGATGTATCATTCAGAATGCTGCAACATGACTGGTCTTCAATCAGCCAAAGAGGACACATCGTAACTCCTCTCCTAGTTACTCTCCATTGGCTCCCTACAGTAGCCAGAATTAAATTTAAATCTCTCACTTTGGCCTATAGCAGGGATTCCCAAACTGTGGTACGCGTACCCCCGGTGGTACGCGAGCTGCTTCTAGGGGGTACGCAAGATGAAAAGGGCTATGGCGGACAGGTATAAAATGAAAATTTTAAATCTTTTGTAATTAATTCATGAATAAATACATAATTTCGAATCAGGTCATAATGATATGGAAACATGAAATTAAAGGATATCATTTATAAACTCTGTATGTGTTCATCAAAAAAAGGGCAGCTTATTAAACATGACGCCTGGAATAGCTAATAGAATGCGTTACTTTTGAATGCGTTGGATGGTCCGTGGGGGGAAAGTTTCGCGGATGTAACAGGTTTTTGAAAACAACAAAAACAGAAAGGAGGGAAGGAGCAAAGCTAGGAGTTATTTCAGATGGCAAGAAAGGTACATAAGCTAGGCTTTACATTTAACAAACTAAAGGTAGCCTAAGTTTAGCCTTTCTAGGCTGTATAGCCTAATGTTGTCCAAACGAATACATCCTTGTCATGCGTTGTTGTAGGCCTATTAAGAATTGTATGTGGATGTAGTTAGGCTACTATGCAGGCTAATTTTCATAACTTTTTAACTGACCAAATGCACGGACAACCGGGAAACGGACAAATATTGTCAACGCGCGGGGGGGGGGGGGGGGGTTATAGAATGCGTTACGTTTTTATGTGTTTGTGTGTCGGATGGTGGGGGTACGCGAGCCGAGTCGGAATGTAGGCGGTGGTACGCGGGGGGAAAAGTTTGGGAACCGCTGGCCTATAGGACACTGACTGGATCTGCTCCTTGTTATTTTAATTCAATGATCAAGATATACATCCCCAACCGCCCACTGTGGTCTTCTGATGAGTGTCTGTTGTGTCGACCTGTCTTAAACGCTAGGTCAAATTCAAGACTCTTTTCCTCAGTGGTTCCATGTTGGTGGAATGAGTTGCCCAGTGCTCTTCGTTCTTGTGATAGTTTTTGGTCTTTTAAGCACTAAATACATTATGGTTTGTATGCAGTAGTACTGTTTTATTTTCATTATAGGCTGTTGATTAATTTGACATTGTTTATTATTGATATTCTCCTTAATGTAGTCTTACCATGTTTTTGTTATTATATTATTGATTGAATGGGCATTATTATTTATTATTGCCCCCCCCCCCCCTCATTTTCATTGTTTATTTCATTAGGCTATTGATTGATCCCTGTTTTAAGTATTATATTGTTTTGTATTTGTTAAGGGTAACCATAACCATCATCATCATAATGTGGTATTTTCTTATGCACTTGAAACAAAGAATAAAAATGTTTCTTTAAACGTAGTACCACTTTAACCACATCACACACTGAACAGCAAAGTTCCTGATTATGTGTAAAATGTTTACAAAGTATCCTGATGTAGTAGATCCATGTTCTCATATTTTTACAGCTGACATGAAGGCTGCAGTATTACATTTTTGATTTATAATGGAGCACCCTCTCTGGTGAAAGACTAGCAAGCATGTGGTAGAGGCATACGATTACAGACATATTGAGAGAGCCTATCAATGAGTTGTCGCAGTTTTCAATTTAGACGTATTATTTTGAAATGATGTACGTCTACGGGAGGATTACACATCACTGGCAACACCTGATCAAATCATACCAATGCAAAATGCTTCTCCAGCAGTGCAATCGCAGGTAACAACGATACCATAACGCATTTTCAGATACCGCTGTTCTGAGCATACTAAGCAAGTTGGCCATTTGTAACTTTGAATCCCTCCTCACGTTAAGCTATGGTCCAATAATGTGTTCACTAAAACACAAGTAACGTTATTTGTCGGGCTGATTCATAAATGGGCATACCGAGGTTGTCGACCTAGCAGGCTAGGTGGCGTTTATTGCCATTCGCAAAACTAAGCAAGAATTAACGTTAATGAAACTTAACATCGCCTTCTCCAGTGACAAAGTGTATTCAAATGAAGTTGCAACGATGATGGCGGCAATCACTGGTTACGTTATACCATTTGAAACAAGTAGGACTGTAAATGATGGTGACTATGGCTAACGTCACTTCGGATCAATATAGCAAGCAGAGCCCTTTTACTTTACCTATCAACTGGCTAATGCTAGCATGATGTAGCATGCTATGAGCTAATATACTTAGCATCTACGAAAGAACAGCACATATCTTTTTTCACAAAGAATCGGTCACAACTAACAACGATGTCTCTTACAAACAACTACACAATGTATGACTATCAATATGTATTTAGTCAGACTGTGATAAGATATAGCCTAATGATAATAACAGCAACACTTCTTTAGGTTAGATTATGTGTCGAAATCAGGTGTCGTTAAAATAAGTGAGCGATAACGTGGTAGTGTCTGCAGCCTAGACGGTAAAACATAATGGACAAAGCGTCGTGTCTGCAGCCATCCAGCTGTCAATCATAGGTGTAAACACACCCTTTTTAGATTTTTTAATATAACATTAAAAAAAAATATTTCAGTGAGAAAAGAAAAATTGTGTGTATTGAAGCATCTTGAAAACAATTTTTTCGAATAAAAAGTTGTTGATACAAAAATAGTTTTAGGTGAGAAAAGGGACACGGAAAGTTGGCTACTTGGCCATTGAAATACATGGGGGTGGGCGGAGTTACACATTGTACTGCAGCCAGCCACCAGGGGGCTCTGGACTAACGCTCGCATCACTCTTAACAGACGGCAGTCCAGTTCTATATATACAGTCTATGATACCACCAAATGCAGTGTTGGGTCACTATCAACCATACCACCAAATGCAGTGTTTGGTCACTACCAACCATACCACCAAATGCAGTGTTGGCTCACTATACCACCAAATGCAGTGTTGGGTCACTACCAACCATACCACCAAATGCAGTGTTGGCTCACTATAACATACCACCAAATGCAGTGTTGGGTCACTACCAACCATACCACCAAATGCAGTGTTGGGTCACTACCTACCAGAGGAGGCTCCTTCATTGAGGAAAGGGAGGAACACCCTCCCTAAAATTTCAGAGAAAAATAAAAAATATATAAAGTGAATTACTAATCTGATAAATTACTGTTAATATTACTATTTTTAACACTTTGAATGAACAAAATCGTTCCAACAGCACAGCACCCCCTATCGCAATTGAAAATTACTGTATGGAGGAGCTTCCTCCTCAAGCCCCTCATTGAAGTCCATTATAAACGCCTCGGACCCCAGCGGCTCGTGAATCACGTCGTTTTCAATGGCCAAGGGAGGAAGCTCCTCCGTACAGTAATTTTCAATTGCGATAGGGGGTGCTTTTTTTAGCGGCAACGGTTCAAGAATGTTATCTGCAGTCAAACTACGAATCTTATGTTGAACGGAAAGCTTGTTTTTTGCTCGTGAAATAAACAGTTCAATGGAATCAGAGGACAATCTCAAATCTTTTATAGATTCAAATACACTGATAATGTTTATCAAAGCAGGAAGACAGCTCCAAAAATTCATATTCCAAAACAAGATGGTAAGTGTAGGCTACTGAATGCTACATAGTCAGACAAATAGGCTACTCATGGCTAACTGGTAACGTCACATACGTGGACAGTTCACATACGTGGACAGTTCACTTGGTGATAAAACATTTTTGGATAGTTATGCGTTGTTATAATCATCCAAGTTATGCCTTAACTAAACAATTGTTAAATAAGGTTCTTATTGTTATGTTCTTGTTTTCACCGTTCTAAATGTATCTTTGGATGGTAACATTGTTAATGAATGTTTCAGACCATGATGCATTCCTTTAATGACGTCTTCAATAACATTTGCCTTTCGAGTATGCTTTCATAAATTCCCACTTAGCTATTACAACCTGTCTTTAAATTATAGTGATTTGGCTTTAAAAACAATAGCATGTTACAAATAACCACATTTAAGGTCTATTTTTAATGGTAAATAGTTACATGGTTTTATAAAACAAGTGTCTATTTTTATTATTATAGACTTTTCTGCCAATGTATTACATTGAGCAAAACCTCCAGACTTTCCGTAATTTTGCACATCTGGAAAACAGTATTTCATAACTAGACCTACATATCTTCCCTGACTTCCCAGACCTAAATTTACATTTATTTACATTTACATTTATTAATTTAGCACTATTATCCAAAGTGACTTATATATTTAAATTATATTACAGTCCATTGTCCCTGGACGAATTGTTGAGACATTGAGAATGTCAGAACAGCATTTATTGCACAACATTGCCAGTTAAAATGCTACATAGTACATACTGCTGCTATAAATGTGTCTGGGTAGGCGGCCTACATACTCTATTGTTCACATATGCCACCAACACCATCACAACCTCACATTTGCCACTAACGCCAATCAAGCAGACATTCCTTCCTCCGTTATTTTTTTAACCACCAGCCACCACTGCTACCTACAGTGGGTCCCTGTTAAGTTTGGACGGGTTCCTTCAGGAATCACGATCCCCATTTTCTCGGCAGAAATGGCACAAACTGCAGTTGACACAAACAACCACAAGGTGTCACTTTGGTGCCACTACTATTTTGATGCGACTTGACTTACTGCTTCCATGATGCAGTTTCCAAGTCAGTAGAACAATCAGAGAAAGCTGAGCCATTACCAAACATATATGATAATACAATAGCGTGAGTTTATATATCTTATACCCTATTTGTCATGGTTACTTATAGATTTGATAGTGTAACGATAAGCGCATAAGAGCATAAGAGACTTTCAGCGGGGGCACGGAAACTTAAATTGATCACGGTAGTTTAAGCTTACACTTGACAAAACATTCTAATATGAAAATGTAGATGCAATTGTTGTAAGATGGTGCAGCTCCTTTAAGAAAGCACCGTGCAAAAAAGTAGACGTGCTGTTGAGACTGGAGCGAGTCATATTCAAAATGCAAAAAATAACACCGCAGATAAAACCAATTATCCTCATTCGTTGTAACCGCAGCATGCCTGCTTGCCGATGTTTAAACAAAAAAGATATCAAAGCACCTTTTGCGTTTGAATGTAACACGAAGAAATGTTTAAACAGCTGGACAAAATGATTTAGCTAATTGATTATAGCCTGTACACCAGCAATTGTTGAACATTTGGAAAAAGATCGCTCAGCTGTTGCCAGTCACAGGCAATGCCAGAAACAACATGAGAGCAGTACACACTTCCCCGAATATGGATGTTACACTGTCATAATCTACCACCAGCATTTTGGCAAGTTGAAAAATAGATGACTTCTGTGAAATCTCTGCTTTAAAGCAAGACCTAAATGAGTGGAGTTGTGTTGGGAATGTCGGTGCAATGTCCATGCTATAATGGTCTGACAAACGTACTGCCTTTTCAAGCAGTTCATCATCACCTGCGAGTTGAAGGATCATAGGATGTAAAGACTCAAACACATAACAAGTTTCCCGCATGCTTGCACATCTTTGGGAGAGCTGACTGATTATGATGTCCAGAGTTGCATTAGATACCTGCACTTTGAAGTATCTCTCTGCATCGGTTAAGCGTTCATCTTCCGATAGTTCGTCGAAGTGACGCTTCACTCTCCGTGCTCTAACATTTTCAAATGTACTCTGAACCCCCATTTATTTGCGAGTGTCTGCGCTGTAGCCTTGGCCTGGTCAAAGGCACGCAGGTAGTCAGAAAGGACCGGTATAGAATTTTCCAGCAATTGCATTGCGGGGGTAGCAACGGGCCCCGGGAGGTCACAGGCCCTGGTGCGAATGCACTTGCTACACCTACTATAGTTACGCCACTGCGTGGAGCGCTAATGTGTCTACTGTAAATCATTCATGTGTGAAAGTCATTAGGCTGGAAGCGCTAATGTGTCTAAGCTCATTAGTCTACTTTCAATAGGCCTACTGTACAGCCTGAGAGGGGGAACATAACCTATAGCCTAGGCTACTGTAGAGTAGGCCTACAGTAGGCTAAACAATCTGTTGTGAAAGTCTGCAACGAAAGTTTCCTAATGGAAGCGCTAACGTGTCTATTGAGCTCATTAGCCTACTTTCAATAGGCCTACTGTACAGCCTGAGAGGGGGAACATAGCCTAATGTAGAGTAAACAATCAGTTTACTTAGTTACATTTGTTTAGTTAAATCCAGTTTTCTACTCTATCTCCATGATATGCTTAGCCTATAGAAAGACGAAGTCGGGAAAGTGCTTCAGAGAAAACGTATTTATTGAAATAATGAACAGTCTACATTCAACATTCTACAGTCTAAATTTAAAGCACGTTGAATACCTGGGAAGATCTGTGTGTTGTGCGGAGGAATTCGTTGATCTTATTGATGCAGTCCTTCAGTTCACTCCTCCCCATAGCAGGGAACTTTCGTTGCAGTGTTGAGACCACAAAGTTTTTCACATTCTGCGGCAATGCTCGCTTGCCCTTCGCTCCATCCCAGTTGGTGGTTTTGCTCCAGGCTTTATAGTGTTCCTCTGTGACGATGGACCTGAAGAGCAGGCATCCGTATCTGCCCACTTGGCCGTAGCTCTGTTGGTGAATCTTAGCGTGGTCTTCGGGACCAACATCACGCAAGGTCACGTCTGCGTGTTGACTAGGAACTTGGATGCTGTCGTTGAGTGTGACGGAGAGGGCCAATGGAGACATCTGCAAGGAGGACGTTTCTGGAGCTGGTGTCAAAGTCAAAGTCAAAGTCAAAGTCAACTTTATTGTCAATTTCTTCACATGTTCCAGACATACAAAGAGATCGAAATTACGTTTCTCACTATCCCACGGTGGAGACAAGACATATTTTACCAATTTTAAGTCCACAGACAAACATAACATTCAAGTAAACAAAAAAGTAAGTAAATAAGAGGGCACATATAATGAAAAAATAAGAGCAGCAAAATTTGGTTGAAATTGTGCATAGACAGTCAATAAAATAAAATACTAGTGCAAAGTCAGGCCAATAAGAGGCTGAGGTAGTTCTGTTTGACCTAAGTAAGAAATAAAGTGGCATAGTGGTGCAAGTTATGTAAGAGCAGCAGAAGTGTTGTGTTTTCAGGACAACAGCAACAAGTTGCAAAGTGTACAAGTGTGCAAGTGGAGTGGTGCAGGCGGCCATTGTGGGTCCAATGTCCAGGATGTTATGTAGCTGAGGGTGGAGGGGGGAGAGGAGGGAGAGAGTTCAGCATCCTAACAGCTTGGTGTATGAAGCTGTTGGTGAGTCTGGTAGTGCGGGAGCGCAGGCTTCTGTACCTCTTCCCAGAGGGCAGTAGATCAAACAGATTGTGAGCGGGGTGACTTGCATCACTCACAATTTTGGTCGCCTTGCGGGTGAGGTGGGTGGTGTAAATGTCCTTCAGGGAGGGGAGTGAAGCACCAATAATCCTTCCAGCTGTGTTCACTATGCGCTGCAGGGCTTTCCTGTTGTATTCAGTGCAGCTTCCGCCCCACACAGCGATACAGCTGGAGAGGATGCTCTCAATGGTGCCTCGGTAGAATGTGGTCATGATGGCTGGTGGAGCACTTGCTCGCCTGAGTTTCCGCAGGAAGTACAGGCGGCGCTGAGCTCTCTTCGCCAGTGATGCTGTGTTGGTGGTCCAGGAGAGGTCTTCACTGATGTGCACCCCCAGGAATTTGGTGCTGCTCGCTCTCTCCACCACAGCACCGTCGATGGTCAGTGGCAGGTGTTGGGTGTGACCTCTCCGGAAGTCAACAACAATCTCTTTGGTCTTGCTGACGTTCAGCAGGAGGTTGTTGTCCCTGCACCACGTGGTCAGATGGTCGACCTCCAACCTGTATTGAGTCTCGTCGCCCTTGGTGATGAGACCCACCAGAGTTGTGTCGTCAGCAAATTTCACTATGTGATTGTTGCTGTAGGTTGCAGTGCAGTCATGCGTCAGCAGGGTGAAGAGCAGCGGACTGAGCACGCAGCCTTGGGGGGCCCCTGTGCTCAGTGTGATGCTGCTTGAGGTATTGTTGCCAACACGTACTACTTGAGGCCTCTGACAGAGGAAGTCCAGTAGCCAGTTGCAGAGGTAGGTACTGAGTCCCAGTTTGTCAAGTTTGCAGATGAGTTGTTGTGGTATTATGGTGTTGAATGCAGAACTGAAGTCTATAAACAGCAATCTCACATATGAGTCTCTTTTTTCCAGGTGGGTGAGGGCTGGGTGGAGGGCAGAGCAGATTGCATCCTCTGTAGACCGTTTGGCTCGGTATGCAAACTGGAAGGGGTCCAGGGTGGGGGGGAGAATGGATTTGATATGTGACATGACAAGCCGCTCAAAGCACTTCATGATGATGGGTGTCAGTGCCACAGGGCGGTAGTCATTGAAGCAGGATGGAGCAGTTTTCTTCGGCACAGGTATGATGGTGGCAGCTTTGAAACAAGATGGGACGATGGCTTGCTTCAGGGAAGTGTTAAAGATGTCTGTGAAGACATCCTTAAGCTCCCCTGCGCAGTCCTTCAGCGCACGACCAGGGATGTTGTCTGGACCTGTTGCCTTACGGGTGTTGATAGCAGCAAGTGTCCTCTTCACGCTGTCGGCAGAGAGGCACAGGGGCTGCTCATGTAGAGGGGGATGGGTCTTCTGTGGGCAGGTGCTGTTTTGTGCTTCAAAGCGAGCAAAGAAGCGGTTCAGGTTGTTGAGCAGAGGGATGTTGCTCTCGCAGCTCTGTGGCGCGGGCTTGTAGTCCGTGAGGGCCTGAATGCCCTGCCATAGGCTTTGTGCGTTCCTGCTGTCTTTGAAGTGGGTGGTTATCTTGTGAGTGTATTCCTTTTTTGCTTCCTTGATGCCACGGGACAGGTTGGCTCTCGCTGTTCTCATGCCAGCTTCATCCCCAGCTCTGTAGGCTTTGTCTCTGGCCCTCAGCAGCCTGAGGACATCCCCTGTCAGCCATGGCTTCCAGTTAGCCCGAGTGATGATGTCTTTTGTGTGGGTCACATCATCAATGCACTTGGTGATGTAAGAGGTTACAGTGTCTGTATACTCCTCTATGTCTGTCTGGTTGTTGTAAGTGGCTGCCTGCTTAAACATTTCCCAGTCTGTTGTGTCAAAGCAGTCTTGAAGAGCATCGGAGGCTCCCTCAGGCCACACTTTTACCTGCTTACGAACCGGTTTGTTCACTTTTACCCGTGTCGAGGTGCACCTGGGGATTGGTCTCTCAGTTTCTCAGTTTCTACACGTGGAGCGCTAATGTGTCTAGGCATACTGTAAATCATTCAAAATGTGTGAAAGTCATTAGGCTGGAAGCTTGTCTACTGTCAGTGACTAATGCGAGAAGCGGGTTCTGTGTTTTAGGCTATGCATTTTTCCGACACTTGGCTGCAAGCTCCCCTCCCCCACCCCCTTCTTTCACAAGCAGTGCAGCTTTCTGAAGCGGTGCCTTTTGAAGCTAATGTAACAAATACCACCAATATTGTTGTGTGGCAATAAAAGTCTATCCAGGGTTTGCGCAAGTAGCCTAGCCTAAATAGGCCTATATAAATAAATTAAGGACATGCAATCCTTAAAGCTTAACATAGCCTAGATTAATGTCCCAAAACAAGTCGTTTTATGCGCTCATTATACATGGATTTCTATGAAACGTCACGAAAACATGCGTTCGCAACCAAGAGGCAGAAAGCACCATAGAACAGCATAGAGCAATGCAAAAGAGCAAAAGAATAAAATGAGTTTTTGTGCTGAAAACTGCACCAATTCGAAATCACGATGGTTAGAGAATGTTAAATATGTTCAATATCCCTAACGGAATGCATGTCTTCGCCAAAAATGACAAAATACGATGTTACGTTAATAATGCAAATGAACGGCACACTTTGAAATATAGTCGGAAATGAGATGTTATTATCATTGAGACAACAGGGGTATACAATAAAATCCGATTGTAGCTTACAGCAGCCGACTATTTAGGTTAAGTTTATAGCCTAACGTTGTGGACGGCCACCAAGCGTCTTCTGCCCCACAGCTGCGGCACAGTCTTGAGTGACCGGATTCGTTTTCCTTTGTCATATGAATGCTGTCATTTTGTTAACATTAGGCTACTGTTAAGGAGATGCTGTAGGCAAAAGCTATATTTCAACCTCGTTAGTGTCAGAACTATTCACAAGGTTTCTGGGCAGCATTTTTATGTTCTGTTAGCAAGCGAACTTCTCATGACTACCGACAAAGTAGCCTACTGCCAGCTGACGAAGCTCTCATTTTAAAACATTACTGAGAGACAGACACTGTACAATCAAGAAATCTTGCCACTGAATCCAAAACTATGTTTAACATTATGTACAAGGCTTAGGCTACAGTGGACTAGCATGTTGCAGGGGCTGCTAAAAACACAGAGAAACGCACTGAAAACTCGGCCAATCACAGCCCTTGCTGTCGAATGCGCCGTCTGGTTCGACCGTGGAACTCCACAGCGGACTATGCTGCCCCCAAGCGGCTGCAGTTGTACTTACATTTCACCATTCACCATGATCGTGAATGAAGTGTCAATTTTTAACGGGGACCCACTGTACCATACCACCAAATGCAGTGTTGGGTCACTATAACATACCACCAAATGCAGTGTTGGGTCACTACCATATGCAGTGTTGGGTCACTACCTACCATACCACCAAATGCAGTTTTGGGTCACTATAACATACCACTAAATGCAGTGTTGGGTCACTATAACATACCACCAAATGCAGTGTTGGGTCACTACCTACCATACCACCAAATGCAGTGTTGGGTCACTACCTACTATACCACCAAATGCAGTGTTGGGTCACTATAACATACCACTAAATGCAGTGTTGGGTCACTACCTACCATACCACCAAATGCAGTGTTGGCTCACTATAACATACCACTAAATGCAGTGTTGGGTCACTATAACATACCACTAAATGCAGTGTTGGGTCACTACCAACCATACCACCAAATGCAGTGTTGGGTCACTACCAACCATAACACCAAATGCATTATATGTTTGTGTGTCTCACCGGAGTGCATGTAGCTGTGGAAAGTGAACGAGCACTTCTGTATGTCGAAGGGGAAGGTGTAGATGTTGAGATTGCAGGAGCTCTTCACCTTCACGGGCATCCCGTCGGTCACGTAGCCTGTGTTGTTCACCCGCACGTAGTATGTGTCAGGAGCCTTGTTCTTGTCCACACTAGACACACATTATAGCACGGCAGATAGCCACATAGGGTTCATTACAGCATGGCAGCACGGCAGGGCCAAATAGGGTTCATTACAGCATGGCAGAGAGATAGCCACATAGGGTTCATTTGATCTTTTTTTAAAAATATAGAATTTCTGTTTAATTTAGCCATAGGACTATACCGTTACTTTTAAATGTTTCCCTATATTTTAATTGTTGTTCCTCAATAAACAATAAACATGCCATATTGACAATCAGTTTTAAATTATAACTACGGAACTGTGAACAGCTATACGGTTAGGCTCAGGGTTAGAAAATTAGAATTAAATTTATTTTAGTATGTAGTTGGTTTGACTATGGTGCACTGGCCAGTTGTTCTCGCCCCACTATTCCCATCTAAAAGTCCAATAAAATAAAATAAAATAAAATGAAAATAAAAGTTAAAGAGAAGAGGTAAAAGAGAGGAGCTATAAAAAAAGAGACACAGAGTGGTTTAAAACTTTAATTTAATTTTTCATTAAAACCTGTTGGGTGTAATGTTTGAAGTTTTAAAATCCACAATCTCTCTGCTCTTTTCCTCTGTAAAACAGTCCAGCCTGGGTTCCCTTCAAGGCCACAGACCCTCAAATGTGTGATGTTGTGCCTCTGGAAGTGTGTGACGAGGTAAGTGTTGCGTGTATTTTTGTGTATGTTGTGCAGATGTTGTTTGAGGCGTATGCGTAGTGTATGTCCAGTTTCCCCGATGTATAACATGTGGCAGTGAGTGCAGGTGATGACATATACTAAATTGGGAGTGTCTAAGTTTAATGGATTGGTGGGTGCAGAACAGTGACTATGAATATTGGTGATAAAAAGGTGAGGGGTGAAGTGTACGTTTTCTTTAGGGGGTGGGGGTTGTAAGTGACGGGTGAAGGTGGTGCGTATGAGGAGGTCTTTGAGGTTTTTATTGCGTCTATATGCAGAGATGAGTGTGTGGTGTTGGAAGGTGGGGTGTGTTGTTTGGAATTCAGTATAGTGTTGTTTCAGTGTGTGGTGAAGGTGTTGTATGCCGTGTGAGTAGGTGCCAATAAGGGGCAGGAGATGGGGTGTGTCAGGGTTGGGGTTAGGAAGAGGGTTGGGGTTAGGGTTAGGAAGAGGGTTGGGGTTAGGAAAAGGGTTGGGGTTAGGGTTAAGGTTAGGAAAAGGGTTGGAGTTAGAATCAGGGTTAAGGTTAGGAAAAGGGTTGGGATTAGGATCTGGGTCTGGGTTGGGGTCCGGGTTGGGGTTAGGAGGAAGGTCTGGTGTGGGAGTGGGTGATGGGCAAGTGTTTGGGGTGTATGAGTGAGTGGGAGCAAGGGCGGCCAGAGTGAAGTGCTTAATGTGGCGGAGGAAACGTTTAGAATAGTGCCTCTTACGGAGGGCTTGAAAAAGTTGTTGTATGGCATGGTGAAGGTCTGTGGGAAAGGAGCAGATGCGGTGAAAGCGGATTATTTGTGATTTAACTATGGATCTAAACGTGTGTTTGGGGTGATTACTGTGCTTGTGTAAAAGTGAATGAGTGTCTGTGGGTTTAAAATAAACTTTGGAACTAAAAGTTTTGTGTGTGGGTGAAACGGGGGTGAAAAAGATGGTGGTGTCTAGAAAATTAATCTGGTGAGGGTCAATAGTGGCCTTGAGTGAGATGGATGGGTGATGTGAGTTTAAGGTGTCTAAAAAAGTGTTGAAATCCTGTGGGGGGTGTGGCCAAGCTCCAATGATGTCATCCAGAAAAGGAAAATAAAAAGTGGGTTGAAGGGGGCACTTGGCTAGGGCGGCCTGCTCCCACTCACTCATGTAAATGTTGGCGTAGGAAGGTGCAAAGCGTTGACCCATGGCAGTCCCATGTACTTGTAGGTAAAGTTTATTGTCAAAGTTAAAATCATTGTGAGTGAGACAGATTTCTAAAAGTTGCAGGAGGATGGTGTCCGGTCTGTGAGGGTCTGGGTACTTTTGAAAAGTGTTTTGAACTGCTTGTAATCCGGCGGGGGTGTTGATATTGGTGTAAAGGCTATCTACGTCTAAGGTGAAGAGGTAAGTGTGGTGTGGGACTGCCATGGGTCGAAGCCTGGTGAGGAAGTGGTATGTATCCTTGAGGTAGGAGGGGTGTCTGTTGGAAAGGGGGTTGAGATAGGAGTCAATATAGATGGATATGTTGTATGTGGTGCTGTTGCAGTCTGACACTATGGGCCGACCAGGAGGAACCTGAGAGGGAACTGTCCAGGTGTGTGGGGGTTTGTGAATTTTGGGGAGGAGATAGAATTGACGTGGTCGGGGGTGATCTGGTCCTTGTAAAAATATGCTTTGTTTATGGTTAATAAAGTGTTGTTGGTAGAGTGAGGTGACTAACCGGCGGATTTCCGACTGTGCTGCAGGTTGGGTGGACTGTGCAATGGGTGAATAGAACTGGGTGTTGTTAAGCTGTCTGTGTGCTTCAGTGAGGTAGTGATGGGTGTCCATGATTACAATTTTGGAACCCTTATCCGCCGGTTTGATGACTATGAATTTATTGTTGGTGAGTTGTGAAATGGCCTGTTTTTCTGCTAGTGTGAGGTTACTGGTGGTGGGGGGAGGGAGGTGCCTGAGAAAGGAATTGAGTGCCTGCCTGTCCCTGTAAATGTGTTTAACTAATTGCTTATCTAATTGTGAAGTGTGGGGTTCCCAAGTGGAGGGAAGAGTGAAAGGGGTGGGAGTGTAGGTGTCGTCTGAGGGAAAGTGCTGGAGAATTTTGAGGCGGCGGTGATAAAGGTGTAGGTCCCTCTGGAGTTCCTCCCGGTCAATCCGAGTGGTGTGTGGAATGAATGTAAGCCCCCTTCTCAACAGAGAGCGTTGTGGGGAAGTGGGTTGGAAAAGGGTGGAAAGGTTCATGATTAACTCATGAGGGAGGGTGGGAGTGGGTTGAGGGGGTGAATGTGCAGGAGGGGGGGTGGGGGTGGGAGTAGGGGGGGCCAGGGTTATGGGTGGAGTTATTGAAAATGTAAGTATTGGCAATGCGCTCAGGGTTAGGGTTAGGCTCAGGGTTAGAGTAAAGCTGGTGAAATATTTCCTACATAATTAAGGTGAGTTTGTAGCGCAGGGTATTGTGTACATAACAGGGCCTTCAGTACTTACAATTCATTAATCACCACATCTGGCCTTCAGTACTTACAATTCACTGATCACCACATCTGGCCTTCAGTACTTACAATTCATTGATCACCACATCTGGCCTCCACAACTTTTCCCGGGGCACAGTGATGACGGAAGTGCCGCACTCCACTGGGTCCCAACTCAGAGACTCAATCCTCCAAATCTACACAGAGCACAGTAACTTCACACATCTGGACCACTGAATCTTCACACATCTGTACCACTGAAACTTCACACATCTGTACCACTGAAACTTCACACATCTGTACCACTGTAATGTTGTTGTTTTTTTGCGCTAGTTGTTGTTGTTGTTTTTACATGTATAGCGCTGTATGTGTTACAATGTAGCTGAACATTAGAGAAAGTTATGTTCACTAGAATAAAACTCTTACCATTGTCTGCCAGATAAATGTCTCTAGTATTTGTGCCTTTTCATCCTGAAAAGAGTGCATGAGATCATAACTTCAGCTTACTTCAGCTTACTTCAAATCAATGCAAACTGCATCTGTATAGTATCACAATAATACAATTCTTGTTGAAACGCACCACGCCTAAGATGGCATACAGGGTGAAGTAGATACTGATGTTAGTATGTGTGTTCTGGTTGTTGACAGGACGCACTGCGCTGAAGATGAAGACGTCTGTATTGAAGGCAGCGAGGAGGGACTGAGTGGTGGGTGCAGAGCAGTTCAGGGTCACCACAGGACTCACACACAACGCTGTGCAAACAAAGATATTAAACAAAGATATTAAAAAGGGTGTTTTGATGGAAATTAAAGTTTAGTTAGGGTCACCACAGGGCTCACACACAACGCTGTGCAAACAAAGATATTAAAAAGGGTGTTTTTATGGAAATTAAAGTTTAGTTAGGCTCACCACAGGGCTCACACACAACGCTGTGCAAACAAAGATATTAAACAAAGATATTAAAAAGGGTGTTTTTATGGAAATGAAAGTTTAGTTAGGGTCACCACAGGACTCACACACAAAGCTATGCAAACAAAGATATTAAACAAAGTTATTAAAAAAGGTGTTTTGATGGAAATGAAAGTTTAGTTAGGCTCACCACAGGGCTCACACACAACGCTTTGCAAACAAAGATATTAAACAAAGATATTAAAAAGGGTGTTTTGATGGAAATGAAAGTTTAGTTAGGCTCACCACAGGACTCACACACAAAGCTGTGCAAACAAAGATATTAAACAAAGATATTAAAAAGGGTGTTTTTATGGAAATGAAAGTTTAGTTAGGGTCACCACAGGACTCACACACAAAGCTATGCAAACAAAGCGTTCTATATTAAAAAGGGTATTTTTATGGAAATAAAAGTTTAGTTTTGAAATGTTCTGGGTAACCATTTCCATGTTATGTTTGCTTAAAAATTGAGCCCAATTCAAGAAAGGAGAGAATACATCATAATTCAAAAACACTTTCCATGGACTAAATCTTTCTTTATACTGTGTACACATTTGTTAAACCACATGCTATCTATTCATGCTATCTTACCATGTATAAACAGACTACAGATGGTCACAAGTACTCCTCTATGGCAACGATTCCCTTTTGGACACTGCAGTACATAAATATGATCAAGTTAATTCATTAGCTATCAAATATTAGCAAAGAATGGTTGTTCATTAATGAATTAAAACATAATATATAAATGCAAATACTAGCACGTGTGTTGAAAAAATAAGCTTACTGTGATAAACATCATTTTACCTTTGATAAATGTGTGTAAATCATTGCCACTGATCATCTGACTTGGGCTTAGCAGCATACAATCTGTTCTCCGTGTGTGCTGTTTCTTATATCACTCGTAGTATTTAATCATCTCCACTCCACCGACAGCTCATTTCCATAGACAAATGTGTCAGACAGCATTTCCATGATCTGCTTGAGGCCTGCATTCCAAAGTAAAGCAAACAAATCAAATGTGATGGTTGCCGTGGTGACAGTGTTTTCCTGCGGCCCGCAGGTGCTGCACAGTGCATGCTGGGTCTAGTTGTGGTCACACGTGGACAAACCTCACACACTGCACACACAGTGACCACAGACTAAACAGACCTGAATGCCAGAGGTACCATGGGTTACGCAAGTCACCAGGTGCCATGATCTGAGTAATCATGCCCCACCTCAGACCCCCAATCCCTCATGTTCTCCACTGAACTCGTGGAATCCGTAGGTGTGTGTGATGCTTGCAGCTTTGAATGTTTTGGGGCAAAATCAATGAAACTGGAAACACCCAAATTGCTTTGCCAATGATGCTACTGAGGTGAGCAAGACAGGGAGACTGACTCATTCTGAACATCTCATGCATTTACGAATAATCACAAGTCCCACACATTGGGTAACAAATTATTTAAACAATATTTCTCAATAGAGTTAGAGTCCAGGTAATAAAATGGCCTGTCTGCAGTCCAGATTTGTCAAATTAGGTGCATCATGGAATTAAAAACATGACTAAGATAAGCCCATTCTGTTGAGGAACTGAAATCCTATATCGGGGAGTAATGGGACAACATTTCATACTCAAAACTCTAGCGACTGGTCTCCTCTTTCCTAAACATATACAACATTTTGTTAAATGAAGAGGTGAAGAAACACAGTGGCAAACATTCCCTGTCCCAACTTTTTTTTAAACATGTTGCTGGCATCAAATTCAAAATCAACATATATTTGCTATGAAATAGTCAAAAAGTTCATTTTGAACATATTGATATGTTTGATATGTCCTTTTTGCTGCTAAACATGGGTTTACGAGACTTGTATATTATCACATCCTGTTTTTATTTGCACTTTACACAACGTCCCAACTTTTTCTGACTTGGGGTTGTATGTAAATATCCACTCATTTGCATACATTTCCATAAACTGAAAACTGAACTTTGAATGAAGACAAGTTCCAAATGAATGTTTCTCAAAATAAATGTTTCACGAGTGCAGTGGCCGTTCAAACATGCCATTCCTGATGCCTGAAAATAGGTTGATAGGGAAAAACATTGTTCCAGCTAAGCATTCAATAATGAATACTGAATATTATATTATATTAGCCTATAATTAATGTGCAGTAAGCAGAATTTAGGCATGACATAAGCCTAACATTCTGTAGAAAATATTACAGATTCACGCCCCCCAGGCATTCGAATGGCATTATACATGTGGATGGGTCTGAGAATGTTATCTGCAGGGTAACATACAATACTACTACCATAGATCAAGCTGCTTCATGCAATAGCATGACTTATGCTTATAGTTCTATTCCAACGTTGATTTCTACCAAACGTATAGTAAAAAGTAAAGACAAATTTAAAACTAGAAACCTAACAAATATTCTTTCCATACCTCAGCATATTCCTCAAAAGCCAGAGGCATTTTCAGCTAACATGGGTTTACTGAATATAGGTGCACTTACTACCAAAACCTTTGCAATCAATGATTTTATTAGTGAAAAACAATTGGATTTTCTGTTTCTTGTTGAAACCTGGCTGACTTCAGACAGCGAAGCTGTTCTTGTTGAAACTTGTTCCCCAAATTATAATTTCTTCCACTCAATTAGACAAGGCAAACAAGGTGGTGGAATTGCCTCCATTCTCTCAAACAAATATAGTTGCACTAGAGTCAATTTTGGTGAATTCGCTTCCTTTGAGTACATTGCCCTCACTGAAGGCTGACCCAGCTGTACTTCTATTAACCTTATACCGCCCTCCTAAACTATGGGCTGGCTTTCTCGACCAATTTTCTGAACTTATGTCGCTCATCATCACTAGCTATGATCGGATAATTGTAAATGGCGACTTTAATATTCATGTCAATAAGACAACTGATGCTAAAGCCAGTAAGTTCCTTAATGTGTTGGACAGTTTAGAGCTAAAGCAGCATGTTACAGGACCCACCCACAACCTTGGTCACCCTCGATCTAGTCATTTCTAGAGGGATAGAAGTCACAGACTTATCAGTAAATGATATAAATATGTCTGATCATTATTGTGTATCTTTTAATATAGTACTACATACTCCAAAAATTCATCCCGAAATTGCAATCAAATCGCGACTCTTGGACATTAGAGCAGAACAGCAGTTCATAGCTCTTATAGACTCCATAAAATTATATATTTTACATCATCCCATTGATCAAATGGTAGAGGCTCTCAATCATGAATTAGGCGCTATGCTTGATAGAGTGGCACCCTTAAAGACTAAAAAAAGGCCCTGTAGCAAACTGACACCTTGGATGAACGAAAATATCCATGATCTAAAAAGATCATGTAGAAAAGCTGAGAGAACATGGAGAAAAACTAAGTTACAGGTTCACCGTGCCATTCTAAAAAAAAAAATAGCAAATTATAATAGAGCTATTCGGAATGAGAGAAGGAACCACTTCTCTAAGGTAATTGCTGAAAACGGTGGAAACTCTAGGGTGTTGTTCTCTACCATTGATAGGCTATTGCATCAAACACCTTTTGATACACTCAGTCAGGCATCCTCTCTAAGATGCGAAGAATTTGCAGACTTCTTCAAAAACAAAGAAATTTCTATAAGGGAGGCTATTGGTAACACAAGTAATGTTTGATAGTACAGCCAAAAACAGCCCCCCAAAATTAAGGTCCTTTATCACTATTACTCAATCTGAGCTTGGTAAAATTATAACTCAAACCGGCTCCTTAACATGTGTTTTAGATCCAATCCCTACTAGATTCCTCAAAAAAGTATATGATAGCTTAGCTCCCTTTATTCTCAAGGTAATAAATACCTCATTAGAAACAGGTATATTTCCAACTGCTTTTAAAACCGCTGTTGTGAAACCTTTACTTAAAAAGTCAAATCTTGACCATACCAATCTGAGCAACTACAGGCCTATATCAAATCTACCATTCCTGAGCAAAGTACTTGAAAAAGTTGTTTGTAATCAGTTAAATACCTTCCTCAACGAAAACAGTATCCTTGAAAAATTCCAATCAGGTTTTAGATCAAATCACAGCACAGAAACGGCTCTAGTAAAAATAGTCAATGATCTCAGACTGGCTACTGACTCAAACAAAGTCAAAGTCGCAGCGAAGCGGCGGTCATATAGGTTTAGTCAGAATTTTTTTTTTCTTTTTTTTTTTTTTCTTTTTCGCATGCCCACATTTCCGTCAATGAGTCCCGGGACACTGAAAGACCGGGGTACACGAAACTTGGTGGGCATGTAACCCCACATGGATAGCATGGAACCATCGTTTTTCGTTTTGATCTGCAGCCCCCCCGCTGGACTGGACCCCCCGAAAGGAGGGTAGGGCAGACACAGTTTTCTGTGAATATCTCGAAAACCATAGGGTTTAGGAGGACCATTTTTTTTTGTATGTTGATCTCAAGGGGCCATATCAACCCATTCCATAACTACTCATTTCATGTATAGCGCCACCTAGTTAAACACAAAAAAGTACAAATGAGGTGTTGTAATTGAAGGTATCTGTGACCTAACATAGTCAAAACTGCACGAAATTGGAAGTGTAGGATCATTATGACACCCTCTGTATGCACGCCAAATTTTGTGGAATTCCGTTCATGGGGGGCCACACAATAAATTAATTTATGTTACTATACACCAACTGGCCTGTAGGTGGCCGGAGACAGTTTTCTGTGAATATCTCGAGAACCATAGGGCCTAGGAGGTCCACCTTTTTTATGTATGTTGGTCTTAAGGGGGCATGTCAACCCATCCCATTACCACTTATTTCATGTATAGCGCCACCTAGTTAAACATTAAAAAGCAAAAAATTAGGTGTTTTCATCACAATATCTCTGGCTGACAAGGTCAAAACTGCACGAAATTAAAAGTGTAGGATCATTATGACACCCTCCGAATGCATGCCAAGTTTTGTGCACTTTCGTTCATGGGGGGCCTTACAATAAAATAATTTATGTGTACATTTAGTGACGTACACCAACAAGGATTCCCGGGACACTGAAAGACCGGGGTACACAAAACTTGGTGGGCATGTACCCCCACATGAATAGCATGGAACCATCGTTTTTCGTTTTGATCTGTAGCCCCCCCGCTGGACTGGACCCCCCAAAAGGAGGGTAGGGCAGACACAGTTCTCTGTGAATATCTTGAGAACTGTAGGGCCTAGGATGACCATTTTTTTCCGTATGTTTGCCTCCAGGGGTCATGTTAACCCATTTCATGTGCACACATGTGCACAAACAGATACACACACACACACACATACATTCACAGTAATCATACGTATGACACATTCTCACACAGTAGACATATGTACGCTTGCATGCACAGGCACATACGCAGGCACACACACAAGCACGCACACACACACACACACACACACACCCACACACATAACATAAACATGTACATGCACACAATTCAAGAATTTCTCAGAATTATGAACAGGCAAGATGGAGGTGGGGTTGTATAAAATGAATTTTACATGTGAAATCTATGAACTAATCATGTTTTGGTACTTGTTGTCTAGCAGATATCAGTGAGAATTGAGTGTAGATAATGCAATTTAGTCAGTGAGACAGTTAGAATCATATAGGCCTTTCAGCGTGATTTATTTTTGTGGAATAAATGTGCTGGACTGGGCGGCGGTCATATTTTGTACCGCTCTGGGGTACATCTAGTTCTTCTGGATTTGAGTGCGGCATTTGACACCATTGATCATAGCATCCTAATTCACCGCCTTGCGAAGTGGGTGGGTCTCTCTGATAATGCTCTAAACTGGTTTCAAACCTACATTACTGGCAGAGATTTTTATATCAGATCATGTATCTGAAAAACATGACTTGCCTTTTGGTGTGGCCCAGGGGAGCTGCCTTGGTCCCCTGCTATTTTCCCTATATATGCTTCCATTGGGAAACGTCATAAGTCAGCATAATGTAAACTTCCATAGCTACGCAGATGATACCCAATTGTATATTTCTGTGGAGCCAACTAACCCAGATGGCCTTTGCTCCCTCACTGCATGCCTAACCTCCATTAATCAGTGGATGAGCAAAAATTTTCTGGGACCAAAACTAAAGCGAGATATTGTTCTTAGTAATCTGGGGAACTTGGCACACCAGGTCAAACAAAAAGTAACAAGCCTCGGTGTCATCTTAGATGCAGAGTTAAGTTTTAAGCCCCATATCAGTAAAGTTACTCAAGCAGCCTATTTCCACTTGAGAAACATTGCCAAAGTGCGGCCCTTTTTAACTCAACAAGATGCAGAAAAACTAATTCATGCCTTTATCACTAGCAGGTTAGACTGCTGCAATGCACTTTTCACTGTTCTTCCCAAAAAACATCTAAAGAAATTGGCACTCATACAGAACTCTGCGGCTAGACTTTTAACTAAGACTAAGAAGAGAGAACACATCACCCCTGTGTTGGCTGAACTGCACTGGCTCCCTATTTCCTATAGAATTGATTTTAAGGTTATGTTAATTACTTACAAAGCTCTGAATGGCATAGCACCTTCATATATCTCTGAGCTTTTAATATCTTATCAACCACAAAGGAAACTTAGATCATCCAATTCTAATCTTTTAATCGTACCCAAAGTGCTCCACAAACAAAGTGGAGAAGCTGCTTTTATCTATTATGCCCCCAAACTATGGAACACCCTGCCTCTGTACATCAAGCAGGCGAGTTCAGTAAATATTTTAAAAAAGATCTGAAAACATACCTGTACAGGAAAGCCTTTAGTTAAATCATCTTATCCTGTAGACTACTTTTTCAGATTATTCTACATCTGTTGCTATTGGAGGGCGCAGCCAGCCAGAAGCAGATGGGCTCCCCCTATTAAGTCAGGTTCTGCTCAAGGTTTCTTCCTGGAATATGGGAGTTTTTCCTTGCCACAGTTGTTGCTCACAGCAACAATTTTGAAGGTGCATTTCTCACAGCTAAACCAAGCTAGATGGAGAGATACAGTATATAGAGAGATAGAAGGTTGGGCTTGTGGAACTATAGGCTACATGGTCCTCGCTTTACATTGGGGGGCTGCAAAATTTACTACAAATAGGTAATAAAGGTCTTATAAGCTTATTAGTTATCCACCTCTTTGTCTTATACACCATTAACAAGCATTAACAAGCTGCTTGTTAACACTTACAACTGTTAACAAATATGCTTGTAAGTAACTTAAAAGGCTGCTTATTAACACTTACAAGCTGCATGTTAACAGTTAGTTAATGTTATTAAAGGATAACAACAGTTAACTAACTGTTAGTAATGAATTGTTAACTCCTTATTATGCACTGTTAATACCTAATAAGCACATGTTATTCTAAAGCGTTACCGCTTTATTTGAATATCCCTTCATACACCGAATGCAACTCAAAGTACTTTTGAAACAAACTCGTCAGTGCGCACTGTGGTCAAAATTAATCCAAGACAACTGGTGTGAGACTGCAGCTTTATTCACGACGCCGGGAGCATGTTACCCACATGACATGTCAAAGTAACAAGCCCACACATCTGTGGGTGAAGCCAACTCTTATACCCTTAACACACACCCACAGAAATCACAAGTTGTCACCCTCCAGTCATCACCTAACCATCTGGTATTTTAACAGAGATAAGAAATGTTTACGACCCCCCATCCTGAGGGTTACCCACAGTTCGGTGACACAGGGGTTAATTAGATAGATAGATAGATAGATACTTTATTGATCCTCAAGGGGAAATTAAAGGGTCTCAGTAGCATACAGACATCACACACAACATGCACTTACAGCAGAAATGGTAAACATAAGTATAAGTATAAACATATAACTAAACTCCACTGTACAATAAAGACAGTAGAAGATAAGACAGATAAGAAAGTCCAATGTGCTTGAGGGTGATCAAGCATAAGACGCTTGTAGTGACAGGGCCGGGACTGGTGAGGTGCTTAAGGGAGTTAGTGTCATGGTGAAGGTGCAAACAGTAGTCCAACCATAGTCCTTAGTTATGTGTGCCTGGCAAGGTGCTCAAGAGAGTGAGTGTCATGGTGGAGGTGCAAAAAGTAGTCCAACATTAGTCTAACAGTGCAACAGTGCAAGAGTAAGGTCTAGAGACCAGCATAAATAATATAGACAAATAGGAGAGTAAAGTGTAATGTAGACAAGGTAAAATAAAAAACTATTTCAGTGCAAGAACAGCTTGAGGTAATAGGGTTATAGCCATTCATTCATTCAGTATTGTATCAGAAGCCTCACCGCAGCCATTGAACCGTGATCATTTTGGTCACTCTAACCGTGAGATGAAATTTTCATTCCTAGAACAGCTCAATGGCCCTAGGAACAAATGACTTCCTCAGCCTTTCAGTTGTGCATGGCAGTGAGCGAAGTCTCCAGGTGATCAAGCTCTTTTGGTTTTTGATAGTGCTGTAGAGCGGATGACATTCATTGTCCAAGATGTTGATCAGTTTGTTTAGGGTCCTTTTGTCAGATATTGAAGTGATGCACTCCAGTTCAGCTCCCACTACAGAGCCAGCTTTCCTTACCAGCCTGTCAATTCGCCCAGCATCCTTCTTCTTTGTGCTTCCTCCCCAGCATACCACTAGAAGAGGGCGCTGGCCACAACAGACTGATAGAACATCCTGAGGAGCTTGCTGCACACATTGAAGGACTGCAGCCTCCTTAGGAAGTACAGCCTGCTCTGTCCTTTCTTGTAGAGTACATCAGGGTTGGCTGACCAGTCCAGTTTATTGTCCAGGTGGAGACCCAGATACTTGTAGGTGCTTACCACCTCCACATTGACCCCATCAATGGAGACTGGTAGCAGAGCGGGCTTAGACCTTCAGAAATCCACCACCATCTCCTTGGTCTTTGAAGTGTTTAGTTGAAGGTGATTGAGTTTGCACCACTGCACAAAGTCCTCCACCAGGCTCCTGTACTCCTCCTCTTGCTCGTCCCTGATACACCCCACAATTGCAGTATCATCAGAAAACTTCTGCATGTGGCATGACTCGGTGTTGTAGCAGAAGTCAGATGTGTACAGGGTGAACAGGACTGGAGAGAGCACAGTTCCCTGTGGCGCTCCGGTGCTGCTGATTACAGTGTCAGAGAGGCAGTTCTTCAGTCTGACGAACTGTGGTCACTCGGTCAGGTAATCTGTAATCCAGGTTACCAGGTGAGCGTCCACACCCATCTGCAAGAGCTTGTCTCCCAGTCTGAGGGGTTGGATGGTGTTAAAAGCACTTGAGAAATCAAAGAACATGATTCTCACAGCACTTTTCCCCTTGTCTAGGTGAGAATGTGTCCTGTGTAGAAGATAAGTGATGGCATCGTCCACGCCCACTTTCTCCTGGTATGCAAACTGTAACGGGTCTAGTGCATGGCGTACCTGGGGTCTGAGCATACCTAAGACCAGCCGCTCCATTGTTTCCATCACATGTGATGAAGTCATTAAGCTCGCTGGGGTGTGGTTTCTTGGGAACGGGGGTGAGACATGATGTCTTCCACCGTGTTGGAACTTGTCCGAGACTTAGACTCCAGTTGAAGATGTGCTTCAGTGGCTCCCCCAGTTCAACAGCACAGGCCTTGAGCAGCCTTGGACACAGTCTGTCAGGCCCGGCTGCCTTACGAGGATGGAGTTTTCATAAAAGATAACTTACTTGGTCCGCTGAAATGATTGGGGGGGGGGGGGTGAGGGGAGTAGAGGGTGAGGAGGAGGAGGGGTGCTTCTGTGAGGGTTGTCGTGTGGCTAGAGACTGATGGCTGTTGGCTGAAGCCATTGTTGCCGCACTACTCGTGGTCACCATGTGGGGGAGAGGTGCGATAGCCTGATCAGCAGTGATGATGGAGGGGGGGAGGGGGAGGGGGGCAGCATCTGGGGTCTGTGTGTCTGATGGCTGTTGACTGAGGTCGTTGTCACCTCTTTGTTTGTGGTAGCCATGTGGGGAAGGGGTGCAATATCCAGTGATGGTGGGGGTGAGTGTTGCCCTGGTAATGAGGTGGGGTGGGGGCTGGGGGATGGGCAATCGAACCGGTTGTAAAAGTGGTTCAGCTGGTTCGCCCTGTCCAGGTCTCCCTCCACAGAGCTGCTGCTCTTCTTAAGGCCAGTGATGGATTTCATACAGTCCCACACCTCCTTCATGTTGTTATCTTGCAGCTTCTGTTCCATCTTCCTTCTGTAGTCCTCCTTTGCCTCTTTCAGCTTAATCTTGAGTTCCCCCTGTACTCGCCTCAGCTCTGCCATGTCCCCCTCCTTAAACGCCATCTTTTTCCTATTGAGAAGGGTCTTGACATTACTGGTTATCCAAGGCTTGTTATTTGGATAGCAGCGTACAGTCCTTGTGGGAACAACAATGTCCATACAGAAGTTCAGATAGTCAGTAGTGCAATGTGTGACCTCCTCTAAGTCCTCTCCATTCAGTCCTCTCCAACATTCCAAAATAGGAGTTTCAGCAAACACAAGGGTCAGAGTAAGGAGATGACAATTAGATTTCACTACATGTATATAAGGTACACTAAACATTCAATGAGAAACATAAAAATTATCCCACATATTCCCCCCTGTGGAGCTGTAAAGCTACATGTTTAATAAAGTACTCTACATGTGTATATACTAACACAACTAATCTAATCAACATTATATTTAAACCTACCAAACAATGGTTAAAAGTTACTTCCTACAATTAATCAGATTATTGAAGTTCTAAATCTAAATTACAAAGTTACGTTATCATCAGAGAGAGTAATGATACACCTTCTGTCAAAAATGATGGATGGCCCTAAGGTCAGAGGTCATATCAAAAATGTGCTGATTCAGGGGGGCGGGGCTGGTGGTGGGGGCCTTGTTTCTGAAACTTTTTAGATTTAGAGAACATTTAGATGTTTAGACTTTAAAGTAATACTTTTTTAAAATGTATTATTGAAAAATAAAAATAAATTAAAATAAAAGTCTGTAAAGCACAACCTGTGTCAGGGTTGTGCAGGAGGACCCAAATGCAAGACTCCACCAGGCAGAGTTACGGACTAACACAATTTATTTCTACATGAACTTAACAATTAAAGGCTAACTTACAACGGGGCTTTGAGAAGACAAACAGAGAGACAAGCCGACAAGGAACAGAGAAACAGGAGGGTAGAAATACACATACCAATTAACAGAAAGACAGAGGACTGGACGAAACCAACGAGACAATAACAGGTAACAGGTGAGGAAGCAGAAACGGAGGGAAACCTAACAAGACAGGAAGCACAGACCAAATAAGGATTTGTATAGATAGCTAGCCTAGAAATCCAGACGCACCCTAGCGGCAGCAAATTAATTTGCTCAGCCTGTACGTCTAGTATCGAACCATAGGAATTTCAATTGGCTAACGCCGTGGACCTCATCCAATCACAGCGCTCTATTTTGTTAGAGAGTCTTAAGGCGGGTTTAACAGGATAACGACAGTCCTGCGACGGTGAACAACAAGGAAGGTGGCTATGGCGAACGAAGAGCGGTTGTTTGAATCGGCGTTGGCGTCAACTTTGGAGGAGTTGGACTTGTGCTTTTCTTTGAAAGTAGAGCAACACAATGCACTTAAGTCATTCCTTTCGAAGAAGGATGTATTTGCCGTTTTGCCGACCGGATACGGATATGGTCGTAGCGCTGGCCTATTGCATGCCTAGGCAGTTTGAAAGACAATTCTCTGCCCGCCCCTTGGATTAAGCAGGTGAATGATTCGATTCCAGACTATACATGTCAATGATATAGGATGGCCCGCCAGGCTATAACAAGACAGGAAGCACAGACCAAATAAGGAGATGGGGCGGAGACAAAGACAGGTGACAGGCAGGTAAACACAAAGCACATGGGGAACAGGCAAGACCAAAACAGAGGACACTACACAAAATGGCCACCAGGGTGGCACAAAATCATTAGTCCAGTCCAGATCCTGACAACCTGAGTGTGAGACAACAGAGTTGAACAGAATTTGTACTGGGGCCTGTGCGTTGGCTTGCGAGGGCTCTGAACCCAGGGAGCCTGGGTTCCCTGGGCCTAGTAGCGGTAGAGGCAGGCAGGCAGAGTCCTGGGGATGGCTGCGAGAGAGAGCCTGAAGTCTGGAGCTCCTAGTCGCACATCTTCTAGTGATGGGCAAATGAAGCTTAGGTGAACCACTAAACCACAGCAGTGTGAAGCTAGCAACACTAATGAAAAAATCCAATATGGCTGCCACATGTAGATTTTTCAACATAAAAGTCCTTACCCAAACCAGTATATGTAACCAAAAATATTGGTTTGCTAAGGACTTTTATGTTGAAAAATGTATGTGTGGCGGCCATCTTTTTGCTTTTCAGCTAGTGTCGCTAGGTTCACACTGCTGTGGTTCAGTGGTTCACCAAAGCTTCATTTGCCCATCACTAACGTCTTCTCCCTCCGATGGTTTGACGGCAAATGACTGAAAAAACGGGAGGTCTGGGGGCGTGATCAAACAAATGGGGAGGAATCAAAAATGCCTGTGGGGTTGGGTTAGAGGCTTAGTGTACAGGCACAGCAGGGGGTAGGAGTTGAACTCGCACATGTAGGCCTATGCTGCAAACGCAGGCATTCCTTAACCATTAAGACACGCTGGGCCATCAAGGACGAGGGGCGTAAAAACAGAGAGGATAAAAGGAAAAGATACAATCAGGCCTGGGCAACCCTTTTAAAATTCTCCTTTAAGCAGCATCAGAGCGCATAAGAGGTGAAACCTAGGCTAACCATTGTGTGAAAAAGGCTGAGCAGAGAATTCCTTCTCCAGCGCGGAGGGTCCCATTAAAGCCTGCAAAGCCTCACTTCACTGATGAAAATGCTAATGATGGAACCGGTGGTGCTTTTACAACATACTCATTGTGTGAAAAAATGTCTGAGCAGAGAATTCCTTCTCCAGCGCTGAGGGTCCCATTACAGCCTGCAAAGCATTACCTCACTGATGAAAATGCCAATGTTGGAACCGGCGAGGGGTCGGCGTTATTTGAGACGGAGCCGCAGCCTGAACTGCCTTGGAACATTGTTTTGCTCGGGAGGGAGCGAAGATTAATGTGGAGATGTCACCAGTGCTCGGGAGGAGGGTAAGAAGTGGAGTTAGGCATGATGCAGTTTCTCCCCGTTTATAAGAAGCATAGTTTTAAATTGAAGCCTCATGAGTTTTTTCTGTTTTTGTTGAGATGCCAAAGCGTAAATCAGAGCATCGCTACACCATTCAATGGGTTTATTGCGTTGATTGAGGTTATGATTAACCAAAGTTTGCACAAACCTTATTCAAAGAGCATTTATATCGATGGCCTCTCCAAAGATGTTTTAGTTATCCGTATGTGTAAGGATGTGACTCGGATTAACGTGTTTCATTTCAGAAGAATGAACGCGAGAAAGCATGATCTTGTTGTACCGAGAAAAATGACCTTTCACCTAATAGATTTGCCTATATTGTTTCAAACCTTACAAGAAATTGAGTACTATTTGAATGTAAAAACTACAGGTCTACAATATTCCCCGCCTATACCTCCAAATGATGAAATTAATGATATTGAAATGAAATCGCTATCGTCCGAGTTATCAATGATGGAACTCGGCTCGCCCCCGAAAGAAGCAAATGAGATGATGCAATATAAACGTTTTTCAACACCATCACCTGCACATTTGATGTTTAAACGTGTTTACTTTTAAGAATGAAATAAACTTTTATTGTATGTCTTCATCCGTGTTCTTGCTTCATCTCTATCATCAATGTTGTCCGTAGACTTGATTTTTGTTTAAAAAGACACCCCAAGCCACACGCACAAACACACACACGCACACATGTGCGCTTCAATCACTTGCTGCGTCTCGGCGTCTCCACTCGCTGAAAACAATACCCAACGTTCAAGGTTAGGGTGAAAGTTTAGAGAAGAAATGCACCTTATCTGATCATCATCCTTGAGAGAGCGTTTTAAAAATAAAATAACAGTAACTGAACTACTCGGGCCTTTCATACAAAGGACCATGCACGCAAGCCTCCTATTCATACAAGGGTCATATACACAGCCCCTAATGAATGTAAGAAATGAGGTAGGCTTAACTCTTATCTTGATTTTTGAAAAACGCAGCTCGCCAAGTCATGAGACATCAGGTTCACACGCACACACACACACACACACGCGGGCGCCTCAATGGCTACATGCGTGTCACTGTCTCAACTCAGGGTAAAACAATACCGTACGTTTAAGGTAAGGCCTAAGTTTAGAGAAGAATGTCAAAAGGCTAGTGCATTCTTTTTAGCCTGGGAGGAGAATAAAAGCACCTCATCTTTAGTGATGTTATACAGAAGACAGCAAAGGACTTGTTTCCTGATCCGAGAAGAGAGGGCCAAACAAAAGAATCCAACAGAGCACGATGGACATGGGCGGATTATGAACTTTCGGGCCCCTGGGCCCAGATGTATTAAGGGCCCCCCACTAATTGTCGTACATGTGGGAGGGGGGGGTTTGGGGGTCCTCCACCAGAACATTTTTAATTTGTTTGATGTGATTTCCTGTATTCTGGTGCATTTTGGGGATGGCCAATACTAAATTCAATCAGATTAATAGCCTACATCCTGATTTGTTGATATTGAGGCAATGATTCCATGCAAAGGCTTGGGCTTCAGGGCCCCTGGGCCTGGGCCCGGTAGGCCCGTGCAGTAATCCATCCCTGACGATGGAAGAGGGTAGACCTGCACCCGCAAATATTAACGAATGGTAAGACTTTACGCTCTCTTTCCCCTTTTCATATAAGCTAGGCTACGTTAATATATTTACTGTATCATTCATATAAACCTGAATGCTTCTTTTATAGCGTAGGCCCACACGCTGCAAGTGAGGAGAGACTATTAAACCCTCCCACTCCTGGTGAGTTGAGGCCTAGGCCTATAGACTATGAAATGATTTGCTTCTGGAATATTCTTACATAGCCTTATTCATTAGTCTACTAAATGTTTTTTTGTTTTTTACGTGTTTGTAGGCGGAGAAACTAGCCATGTATTAGGTAAGTTTTATTTCAACCTGCTTTACCCTACCATTCACACACTATCCGCGTCCGCTTGGAGGGAGAGAGGAAATGACCGCTTTGGACATTTAAAACGTTTTTAGAGGTTTCAATAAACAACCAAACAAAAGCCCTAGATCATAGTTTATGTTCTTTTCCGCAGATGGTAACGACGAAATCATACAAAGCAACGATTTCGAAGGTGAGTAGCCCGCATGTCGAAATGTTCAATAGCCTACCCTCATAGACATACAGCTGTTTTTGAACAAAAATAATTTGTTTTTTCAAAACCTTTTCTTTTGTTAGATATACTTGGCCAACTCGATGCTGAAGGATTGGAACGTAAGTAGGCTATTCACTATATTGTTAGACTATTAAAAAATTAAAATATGTTTTTTTAATACATATGCTTTTTTTTTCATACAGAATTTCTTGTTCCTGAAATCTTTGAAGAATTCTCATCGGACGAACTGACCCCCGGTCAAGACCGACCTAATACAGTTTCCTCACGTAAGTTGATTTGATTCGCCCTAAAAAAAAACCCTAGTGTATGCAGAGAGTTTAGAGGGAAATTGCACTCGATCTGAAACGACTTGCGATTAAGTATCATAGATCCTGTTCTGTTTACACGTTTGGATAAACTAATACGCGAGATAGCTCGGGACTTTGATTTAAATATTATAAGGAATGCGACCGTATTGAAACGGCTGGCGTCCGTTACTCGTTAAGACGATATTACCAACATTAATAATTTGAGCAGCCTATTCTGATCGATGTTTGGGTTTTTGCTGTTTGACTCTATTGGTTTAAATTGTACCGGATTAATAATTCTGAGTAGGCTATTCTGATCGATGTTTGCTGTTTGACTTTTGTTTTAAATTATAGTGGAAATAAAAGCTCTGTCTGATGGTAGCCTGTTTGCTGTCTGACTTTTGTTTTAAATTGTAGTGGAAATAAAAGCTCTGTCTGATGGTTACTTTTCAGCCTGTTTGCTGTCTGAGTTAAATTGTAGTGGAAATAAAAGCTCTGTCTGATGGTTACTTTTTAGCTGTTTGCTGTTTGACTTTTGTTTTAAAACCTACTGGATAATATAAAATGGATAGTTCTAGCGATAATTCCATTGAAGAACAGGTTTAATTTGATGATGTGTCTCAAGAATACCGTAGTCTGATAGACCAACTGAGAATGTTATCAGCTCCCAATATTGCTACACCTGTTGTTGATAATGTTAATGCAGCCTCAACTAATATGGCTACAGATGATTTTGATAATGTTAATACAGAGCCAACTAACGAAGAACATGTTTCATTTGATGATTTGTCTCAAGAATACCGTAGTCTGATAGACCAAATGAGAATGTTATCAGATCCCACTATTGTTGAAGAGGGGACGGTAGGGGTCAGTAGAGCTCACGATTCTGTCCAAGGAGGAGGTGCTGGTAGTAGGTCTATTGACATTTCTGATAATGACCCGTTAGAGGGTCCTAATTCTACCTCTGTTCAGAGGGGAGGAGGTAATGACTCAAGTTTACGTTTGTAACAGACCAAAGTTTCGCAATGTAGAGTTTATAACAGTGGTCCCCAAACTACGGCCCACGGGCCGGATACGGCCCGCCACCTCATTTTGGGTGGCCCCCCAAAACATGTCCGTCATAGCAGAGACTTTCTAATGTGGAGACACAGCACTCAAAAAATACTCCATAGAAATGCATGGGGCTAGTTTGTCACGCCAATATGGCCGTTGTGTACACATATCCCACCCCTTCCTTGGCAAAACTTCGACATGTGAATACATTGAGCCAATCATGTGGTGTGATGTGAATACATTGAGACAATCATATGGTGTGTTGTGAAGACATCGTGCCAATCATGTGTTGTGATCTCGCCGCTGGAGCAAGATTGGTGTCTTGAAGCCTTGCGCACGCGCATTTCTGCCGAAATGGATGCCTTACGAGTGCCCAGAAAGCGTTGTCAAATGGCCGCCGAGTGGAGGGACTTGCCTAAAAGGACTTTGGTGATAGCAACCGGCCCGCACGGGAGTACGACATCGTCAAACTATAACCTCCGCAATTTCCCCCATTCATTCTCTATGGCGAGTCTTAACAGTACACATTAAAAACTCTCTTTGTCCACTGGTGGTTATTTTGGCGCTGTTTCGCGTTTGCCATCAAAAACGGAATGAAATGTAGGCCTTCCTGCAAACAATGTAAGAGGCCTATGCTGACTGCATCAGTGCTCAAAGTATTGTAAAAGTTTATCAATTAATTGTTAATAACTAACTAACTTCTATTCAAGTCATATTTCTGGGACTTTCTGGGATAATTATTTCTATTTTGTATTCACTCGTTCAAATGTTCATAGGCCTCCAAAGAGGTCACAAGTTCAGGTGAGTGAAAGAGAGAATGGTGGTAATTTCAGACCACTTCAGGGTGATTCTCATGAAGCTGTGGTTAACATGTCCAGGTTCTATTTTCCGAAAACAATATTTTATTAATAGTAACTATGATGTTTTCTACAAAGACAGTAAAGAATACTATAGGGACAGATGTTTTTTACTATAATTATAACACAAGGATTAAAGTTCTCCGTCATAGGACGGATTTCCGTCAATTTGATTTTAGAAATGTCATATTTGAGATCGATGCAGATCCGATGAGAAAAAAAAAGGAGGGGGGGGGGGACTGTCACCTTTGCTTTTCCTTTTTTAAGGCAACTACAAATATTAGGTAAATGTTTAAAGACCTAATGTTCTTGAGAACTTTCTGTGTCTCAATCCGTGACCGCTCAAGACGATACGTCCTATACGGCCTACGTCAGCCATGAGTTTCGCTTTGTATGTTGTAGCTACACACTTGTCTCGGGCGTTTGCTTAAAAAAAAGAACACGTATGGAGGACTATAACGGTCTAAAAGTTGGATTATAGTGACACAATCGAGACAGCTGATGAGGTTGGCCAATCCGTTTAACTTTTTTGGATATGATATTGTGAGCTCTATGTGCGAATTCGGAGGCTGTGTTCTTTCCGTGCATCAATGTAGACACTTACTATCGCGAACTCTTGTCAGGGGAGGTCATTCATTTTGGGTGTCACCTATGACTTGAACAGATAGCCTGCTATGCCACCCGATGTAGGCTACTATTATTGTTACAGTTTTGAATCAATGCAACTTAACATTATGTGTAAAGCGACGCAATATAAACCGTAGCCTATGCAATTTATTATCCCGTCTGTTATGACATACACAATAGGTTGTGAGTGTATGTTGACAAAAAATAACCATACAATTAAAATAGTCAACTTAAAACTTTGCTATAAAATATTATTAATTTATAGCACAAAACCATAACCAGTGGGCCTACCAGAACCTCGCATATTAGCGTCATGATTTGTGTGCGTCTATTTGGCAAGGCCACTAGCTGTCATGGATGCATTGTTGCTAAAGGAAGGCAGGTGTCAAAAGTTAAAAAATAAATGCAGATGGGCAGCTGTTGGAAACGGGGGAGAACTAACAAGCCATGGTGTAAAGAAATTAAAGTGCCAGGAGTTTGCTTTTGCGCGGTTCGCTGCAAGAAAATTGTTTATGGATGCAATAGGAAAACGTTTTAGCACGCCACCAATCAGAAGACCGCCATAAGGTTAACGTTCGTGCACTTCAGGACATCTTCCCTACCTGGTGCAACTAGCCACCACGACAGAGGTAGGCTACGTTTATCTATGGCTGACCGTTTTTACGTTTAGAAAGTAGGCTACGCATGTTCTTTCATAGCGCAACACGACCTGTCCTTAACCATATCGCAACCTCTTGTCAACCTTATACAATCTGTTGCTGAAGACAAAAGCGCCGTCTCCAGATTGTCGTTACAAATGCGCAGACCTCCTGCATGAGCACACACAGTATTGCTGCTCATTGGAAAACTGAGTTGTCTGTAAAACTCAAAATTACCATGTTATCATTAAATGCGGATGAGGCAACAAATGGAAATATGAACAATATCTAGAATGTTCTGATTTGTTACTTTGATGAGGAAATGGGAAGTCTTGCAAACTTGATTTTATAGATTTTACTTGGTGTTGAATTGCATATTAACAAGAAAAAAATCTCCCCTTTAAACACTTTTGGCCTGAAGTAATTAAATAAGAGTGTGTTAAAGCCTTTCTACAATATTGCTGCAGTAGAAAAGAACAGCAATGGCTAATCAGCAATGGTCAGGGATGGTACTAAAATATATTTTTGTTCATCAGGAAAACTCAATCTCAATCAAGAACACTCTCAATTCGCCTTATTCACATGGCGGCCATTGGCGGCTAAAACGAGGCTACAGGGTACACAAACCATAGGATTGTTATCTTCTATGCATTCACCTGTAGGTGGCATTAATTATATAGTAAGTGTACCCTGTAGCCTCGTTTTGGTTTAAACAATGGCCGCTGTGTGAATAAGGCGAATACTCCCTTTACTTTGCTGTTTGCATCTTTTTGTACATTAAAAACCAATAGGTCGCGACCGCAAAAGGGGTGCTATCTCTAGGTAGATATGAACAACGTATGACTTATGGCCTGAAAAAAGTTCAGTCAAACGATTTTTTTTCACTTTAATCCCTGAGTAGGCCTAGTGCGAGCTGTGCAACTTCTCTCCACTCGGCGCGCGCGCGAGGCAGATCAGGCCATGCTGCTCGCAGCAGGAGCAGAGACGGTGTGACACGGGGCAGAGGAGCCATGCATAGTTTAGTGCAAGATGATGGCTTTGAGTACTTGGCCAATGAGGAGCAGTACCAAAGTTGGATCACGCCCTTTGATCAGCCAATTGGTTATCTGGGGGAAAGAGAACTCTCCAATGCCAATTCGCCCCTAGATTTTCTATCACTCTTTCTCTCTGATGAGTTCTGGAATTTACTTGTTATAGAGACAAATCGCTATGCCCATCAGTTTTTAGCATCCCATCAACTCCAGCCACACTCCAGATTTCATCAATGGTCTGACGTAACTGTCAGTGAAATGAAAGCCTTCTTTTCTCTGCATTTGAGTATGGGTCTGGTAGAGAAGTCAGAGTTGGAGGATTATTGGGCTGAATATTGGCCAACAGCAACACCTGGATTTGGGAAGGTGATGTCCAGGAATAGATTTGAGATGATTTTGTCTTTCCTTCATTTCAGCAATAATGAGGAGTATGTTGACAGGGGTCAGCCAGGCTATGACAGGCTATTCAAAATCCGCCCAATCATTAATTTGGTCATCCCCCGGTTTTCAGCAGTGTATGGCCCATCTAAGCAGCTGTCACTGGATGAAATGACCATTGCATTCAAAGGGAAATCCACACTCAAAATGTATAACCCAAACAAACCAGACAAATATGGTTACAAAGTATTTGTTCTGAGTGAAGCAAAATCAGGCTATGTGCTACAGTGGTCCATGTACACTGGACAAAATAGGCCTAATGCTGATTTCGGTGCCACACACCTTGTTGTCCGTGAGCTGATGGCCCCGTACACAGGGAAAGGGCATGAGGTGTACATGGACAGCTATTACACCTCGCCAGCCATAGCAGATGAGCTGGCAAGCAATGATTCGTGTTTGTGTGTGACTGTCAGCAGTAACAGGAAGGGGACGCCAAAGGGCCTCACCCGTGAACGGTTACCATTGAGCAAGGGAGATGACCCAGTCTTCATGAGGGGAAGTTGCTAGCTTTTGGCATTTGGCTGAGCAACGGAGGTTAATATGCTCTATATTTTGTCCAAATGATGTCTGTCTATCATCGTTGCACTCGGAGAAAACCAGAAGGTTTAATTTGTCCTGCGTTTCTTCTACGGCTGCAAATGGGATTCACTCGCAGTTAACCAAATATTTCTTTATTAGGGCAGGGCAGGCATATTTCTGGCTATTAAATTATTTCTATCAGAAAGACTCAGGGAGGTACAATGAAAGTTAACACATGTTTTAATCCATCAAAGGATATACAAAAGGCATAAGCAACAATAAGACAGTCCCTGGCATAGGCCCCGTCCTCGGTCCAGGTCACCGAGTGTGCAGACCCTTGCAGATCCTGCCGGTATGAGACGGCAGGGGCGGAGCCTACCCCCAAAGAATAAGAAATAAAAGATACCCACCAGAATGCTTAGATGGTCATCCTCTCTGAAATAGAGCATAAGAATATTAAACAGTGCATGTTGTATTATCCGGTTGAGCTCGGGAGATGAATCAGAGAAAGCAAGACAGACAGCAGAGACACATGGAGAATACACTACTAACAAAATAAACTGATGACTTGATGAGGATGAGGATGATGGTGAGGATGGTGAATCCATCATAATCATCCTCATCCTCATCAAATCATCAGTTTATTTGATCAATAGCACACTCTCCATGTGTAACCACCTGTGACTCAAATTCTATGATTGATTTAAAGTTATGGAAGGGAATTGAGCTTGCAGATGTTCAACCCATTGAACAAGACTGCTCGAGTGACTAGTGCTTGCAGAAGCTTAGCTTAAGGGTTAACTAACGACGTGCAGGGCGATGAGCTTGCAATTACAGATGCTCAGGGGCAGTGCAGGGGATAGAGCCTGCAGTTGCAGATGCTCAGGGTCAGTGCAGGGGATAGAGCCTGCAGTTGCAGATGCTCAGGGTTAGTGCAGCGGGATAGAGCTTGCAGTTGCAAATGCTCGGGGTACAATGAGCTTGCAGTTGCAGAAGCTCAGGTTAGTGCAGAAGAAATAGCGCTTGCAGTTAAAGAAGATTATGACCTGCACAAATGCGACCAAGCCAGTACGGGCACCAGAAACGAAGAGATGAGTAATATGATTAAATTTAGATAACCACCACCAGACATTTGCAAGAGGAAGTACATTCATTACAAAATGCTCATTACTGCTGAGTGAGTCTTTAGTAATTAAGAACTCATACAGTAACCATACAGTCCGTAGATTCTTGTGAGCCTTGTGACTAGCAATTGGAGTAGCTAGCTCTTAATTGATAAGCAAGTTGATGTAAAATATTACAGTTTGTGAACTCCATTTGTTACGGTTCAATGGTGAACAGGAGCTGCAAGGACAAGATGTACAGCAGATGAAATTAACAGACTACTGTCCATCCGGCAGAGGTAAAGCCATGTTAAAGAAAGCTAAATAGCACAACGTATAGGCCTACTATTAGGATAGAAATGTAAACAAAGCAAGGTTTAGATTAATGAATTAATTATGTTGACTTACCCAAAATAACAGCACAGTGTAGTGTCCATGACCGATTATATCCGATTTAAGTACGACCCCTAAATGTGATGACTGTTTCCGTGAGCAAGCCGCATCCTGCAACGGAATGGAGCTAAAGCAGATCCAAGGGCAAGATGAAAAGAGTGAGCCATGCTTTTGCACCTTGCTCTTAGAAAGGCCCCCCAAAATAAGATGAGCAGCATAGGTAACGTTAGCTAAACGAGACAGGAAAACATGAAATAGACATTGTCCATGGGTAATTAGTTCAGAGAGAAAAGGTATAGAGAAACAGAAAGCTTGAGCACTCTCTGGTGAAAAGAAGAAAATGACCAGCATGGTCTGCAGCAATTGCAGCGAAGTCGAGGAGCTTGCACAAGCTCAGAGCTTTCGTAAGCTCGGTTCTTGCACGGCAAGAATGTAATGCAATGTGGTGCAAATCCCCGTGGAACGTGCTTAATGATCGTTCGGTTCGATAACGATTGATGATTGCGATTTGATGATTGCGATTCGAGTCGACTGCCGAGTCGAGTTGCGTATGTATATGATGAGTGAAGTAGGGTGATGGTAGGATATAAAAGACATTAACTGTTGTGACGTGAGATTACCCGAGGTTTTGCTTGCAGAAGCTAGACCAAGGGCGGCGGTGCGTAGTGACTGAAATGTATTAACACTTTATTCTGTGCCTAAAGTGCCGGCTGTGCGTAGTGACTGGAGAAGAGTGGCTCGGGTCCATCGTAATTAATATAATGCTTTAGCTGAGCCGAATAACCACCACCAGACCTTTGAAAGGTAGCTTACCTTATTTGACGCTTGCGAGTGCTATTTGCGCATCTAGAAGGGCTTGACCCTGAGATCTTATATAGGACTCGTAAGCCGACGAAGACCATCTTCCGAGCAACTTGATTGAGGATGCAGGTAATCCTAGAGCGGCTGCTGACGTTGCAGCGCCGATGCGAAAGGAATGGCCAGTATATTGGGAGGTTGAGAGCCCGCAGCTACCAACCGCTGTCGACAAGTGGATTCTGAACCATTGTTTAGACATAGATAACCCAGTGGGTAGAAGAAAGAGGTGCATTAGGAGAAGTGTGTGGGCGAAGTTTAAGATAGTTGATCATAGAAGTATAGGGACAGAAGAGTTATTTACTTTAGAATCTCTGATAATGACCACAGAACCTGAGGTGTCCATTTTGGAATGTTTCAGAATTACACTATAGAAGTGGGAGGAGAAGAGGATGGCTGAGCGAGCCAGATCCTGAGAAGGGTTAAAAACCTGGCTGTCAGAACAAAATTCCCCAGAGCGCATGAACCCATAGAAAGCCATGAGGAACACATTCAAGGAGTGAATTGATAGGGAGTGAAAAGAGAGCCAGGGTTAACTAACCAGCAGCAGACCTAAGGACACAACAGGACAAGACAGATCAATCAACAGATACATAGCTGGAGTACACTAGCACTTATGGATGGTCGCTGAGGATGGTTTAGCATATAACTAAAATAAAGACAAGAGCTGGAAGAGTAATCCTCATCATGCTGACTGGGTGAAATAAGATTAAATGTGAAACAAAGCACTGCTCCAGAGCCAAGAGTAAGTGGGTGTTTAGAATATGTGAACCAGCATCACAGACCTTGTAAATTAAATAGTTAGAGTGAATTGGTGATGTAGCCTAATAATTGCTGATTGATTTGATTATATGACGATTGAGAATTATGTGATTGAGATCCGAGGACATATGGATATCTGATAGTGAATTGCAAAATCTAATGATTTAACAGTGCAAGTTCACTAATGCTGCTGCTCCTACTGTGGTGGGATAAAGACATGAAGGGTTAGCATATAGCTTAGATGAGGAGGTAAATAAGTTGACATCACATGACCTGGATGAAGTAAGATTAAATATGAACCAAAGCACTGTCCCTCGATGAACGTTTTGGCTATAGGCCTACGTGAACCAGCCCCGCATCCCTGCATGAAGTAGATAGTTACGGTGAGGGTCAGTACTCCACTGCCGACAGATGCATACCCTTAAATTAGAGAGAGAGGCATTTACATTAAACGAAGAGGAGCTGCTCCTGAAATTGAAAGATTATTAAGATGTTAAGTAATGAACAAATGGGAAGGAATGCCATCCCTGTGCTTGCGGCTGCCGTGACGTAATGGGAGATTACGAATGACGACAAGCAAAGTGCATTGTGCTTGGAAAAAGTATATGAATGAGTGCAGTATTGGCCTGAAGGAGAGTTTGTGCCTGCTAGAGGTGTTGCTCTTTTGGCAGAGAAGAGTTTGAGGAAAGATCTTGTTCTAGTCCCTACAGCCTGAAGACCTGCAAGGAGGAATGGAGTGGTTAGAGAGGAAACATAGCATTTTCAAAAGGACCTAGCAGGCAGGCAAATAAACAGCCATGATACATTTACATTGCCATTACGTTGCCATTAGTTAAATCAACGAACACAATGTATGGGCCTACATATTATGTAGACACATAACCAATGACAGTAACAGACAATGACAGACAATAATGATCAGCCAGACATGAGAATGAAAATAAGATTAATAAGCCTTCAGGTGCATCGGAAATATTATGGTTAATGACATTAGTAGCCTAGAAAGGGACAGGGACTAGGAAGAGTACTTTTGTCCCTGTTGGCCTTCCATACACGACAGCCTGACCAGCGAGACAATTTGCCTAGATGTGGACCTAGCAACGCTGTATCATGGCAGCTTTGGCAAGGAAACCATCGCGAGTGTCGATAACTGGAGTAACTGAGTTTAAGAGGTTCCGTACATGTATGTTAACAGCGTAGCCTGATAAGTTTGACGGTTTTCGTCAGAAAAGTTTAGCAACCATATTTGCGTTGTTAGCGATATGATGTTAACCTCATTAAGCAACTAGGATCTAACACGAGACTAGGGTGAAAGAGAACCTTCAAGCCGCGGAACTTGTCTCTTTCCGTTGATAAGACCGGGCGGACAACCCGAACAGTGGCAACAATTTGGCCTACCTTACTCTCCGACGTTTACGAGCTACTATCCTACATGGAAACCCCCGAGACTTTAGTGAGATGCGTCCAACTCAGTTGAAGCGAACGTAAGGTAGGCTAAGCTACTAGTCTGTGACTGCATCACATGTTAAAGTTGTGGCAAAGTGAATGACTAGCTACCCGTGCATGGATACGGAACATCGAAAATCGGCACCTGAAAGCAACAGGCAGGTGCAAAGTAAAGTGATTATAAAGGCTGATGCAGACTGGTGATTGGTCGGAAGTAATGAATGAATGAGTGACGCATGCATTGAGTCTTCCTGACAGAATTTACGCTAAAGCTTCCATTTCTAAACCAGTCTGCTAAAGTCTGTAGTGAAGTCTGTGTAGGGTTTTCCAGGCTCCATTTCTTTTTATGAGACACCCTGCTCACTTGAGCCATCTACCGGTTGTTTGGGTTGTTGCAGCGTCTCACTGGGAAAATACAAATTAAAGTCGCGTGATCCCACGCGCGGACCGTGAGTGGAGCTGGCCAGTGAAGCTCGCGAGTGAAGTCGAAGCACTGCCCACTGTATAAGTCATCGGCATCCTTTGTATCACTCTCTCTCTCTCCCACCGTTTATCTTTTTGACACACCGCACTGCAAATCACTTCTACTCACCTACACAGGACCTACACGCATCCACACACTTCATTTTCACCCCCTAGACATCTCCTTTATTCTAGCCTACTTTAAATTAATTTATTATACGGCTCTTCACAATGCAAGTAGAACGATTGACTTGAATGTGATTTTCTAAAGTTCTACCGGTCATTATTTTCATCTAAGGACCTCTAAATAATGACCGCTGTCAATGGCAACGGTTTTTCAAAAGTGAAGGCAAACGGTTGATCAGCTGTGTTCTAAAGAATGTTTGATTCAAGTTCAGTGTGTGTTACGAACTATTTGTTTCTCAGCAGAAGCCACAGCGAAACGGTAACAAATAAATGTAAAGAGACATATTGTGGAGTTTATTTTTTCGTTTTGGCAAGTAGCCATATAATAAGTGGGATAATGTATAGAACTCCGGTCATTATTGGGAAAATAAGTCCCTTCAGGGCGAAGCAAGACCCCTCCACTGGCATGTCGGGGTCCGGTTCGCCCTGTCGGGACTTATTTTCCCAATAATGACCAGCGTTCTATACATTATCCCTTACATAATTTATTTATAATTGGAATTTGTTGTCAGCCTCTTTTGTGTTGTGCCGCGAGCTGGGCGTAACAGTAGGTTATACGTGTTGCCATTTTGGTTAAAATCAAGTAAACACACTTGAAAGAGAACATACTTTAACAGTTATGAATATATTGGTTCAGTTCATCATGATTGGAAAACCGCTCATGTTCTCCTTTAAAGGGCTGAGGATATGTTCTCCTTTAAAGAGCTGAGGATATGTTCACCTTTAAAGAGCTGAGGAAATGTTTCCTTTAAAGAGCTGAGGATATATTCTCCTTTAAATAGCTGAGAATATATTCATAAATGTTTCACTTTCCATCATGTACGTGTTTGAAGAACCTGTAAATGTACAGTATTGTTTTATTCAACTTTTAACTGCACCACACACCCATGGCTTGTTTATTTCTTGACTTAGACTTCATAAATTGATTAAAAAAAGTTTTGGACATCCAGTTTGTGACTGAATTTATGACACATTTATGAGTAAACACTGAATTGTATAGCTTGTATACAGCAAAAATGGATTCAGCAAAATCATATGGAAACAACACATGTAGTACTTTTCCACATTTTGTCCAGGGCTATTTCTCACATTTCGGTCCTGACTATATGATTCATATTATCATATTCACTTGTGTGTGAACGGCAAAGACTGAAGAGCAGTGCACAGAACCAACAGCCCTTCTGTGTTAGTGAAACCATGTAGCGAGAACAGGTGGTGATACCAACACTTACTGACATGTTACAGAGTCCAGTCACATAAACCAGTCGAGAGATTAAGCACACATATCCAAAGCTGAACTTTTTTTCAGCATTGACTAATAATTGGATATGTTTTAGATAAAAGATAGAATAACACACTACTGTATTCAATACTGCAGTGGTAATATCCTGAGTGCGATTAATAAATCGTGATTCTAAAATATTGTCTGATCAGCTAGTTGTAGTGGTACCCTGGGTATATGAAATAGGCTAGGCTTGGCATAAAAAGGGCTATTGCACAACACCAAATGTAGGAAAATCTTTAATAATTTTGAATATTTGTGTGTAAAGTTTAGGCAAACCTGGAAGAATAATGGAAAATCTGTGACAATATTTAAATCTTAAATCTCAGTCTGTTCTTAAATTGCACTATTCCTACCCTCTCTTTCAACTGTATATTGTATCTTGCCTGTTGAGGGCTCCATGGACAATTTGCACTGCCGTTTCCCACCCATAACACTGCAAAAACTGCTTATCTAACAAAATCTAACCAAGTGTTATTAATCTTATATCAAGATAAAAAAATCTAGTTGGTATTGTTTTCAGTATAAAGAGACTTACCTAGCACTTTCTTGTGAAAACATTTGACTTAATTTAAAAAAAGTTTGACTTATTTTAAGACATCTCATCCTGAAAACAAGCAAATGTCTGCCAGTGCGTTAAGCAAATTTGTCCTAAAAACAAGCAAATTTGTCTGCCAGTGCGTTGAGCAAATTTGTCTTGATAAGAGTCCTTAAAATAAGTCAAAGTCTTAAATTAAGTCAAAATTTTCTTTTGAGAGAGACTAGGTAAGTCTTTTAATACTAAAAACAATACCAAATAGATTTTTTAATCTTAATATAAGATTAATAACACTTGGTTAGAATTCATTTTTTGCAGTGAATGTTCTATTTATTGCAAATGTACTGTAATTATACTTATACATAGCCATATTCTCCTGCTCTTCATTCCATTCTTACTGTTCTGCTTTGTTGTTTTATGTTTTTTGTTATTTATTCTTATATGTTAAGTGTATTAACTGAGTGTTAACCAGAGTCAAATTCCTTGTTTGTTTATGCAAACCTGGCCAATAAAGCTGATTCTGCTGATTGTGATTCTGATTACAACTGATGGTTGATATAATACCATAGACCGACAAATATCCCAAAGGAACATTTCATGTTTTGAAAATGTCTTTCCTTTGTTTCACAAGAAATAAATCAACTTTGTTTGAGACTTTATTTCCTATGGAGGTGAATTAGGGCTGGTTCATAGTCTATACAAGCGATGTGGATGCAGTTAATAACGCAACAAAGCACGTTTTGAAATGCCTTTTCTATGTCTATGCTATATAGACGATGTGCCCAACACATTTTGCCACACTAGTACTGTGTGTGTCAAACCCTCCTGTAACTGGGTGTGTTCGTGTAGCTTACAGTATGTTTGTGGAAGTTAGTTATGAGTACAAACAGAACGGTTGAGCTGAATTGAGCAAACAATTGATGTTTGATTGAATCTGGATTGCGTCAACAATGGAAAGAATCGCAAAGGATTCAATTTGTCACCCAAACACACGTAACAATGGAAAGAATCGTAAAGGATTCAATTTGTCACCCAAACACACGTAACAATTCCAGCTGAACTGTGAGATCTGTTCCCAGCTTTATTTGCGTAGACTATGAATCAGGTCTTGTTGTAGCCCTTCCAGTGCTGGTTCTGCACTATATTAGACCTCTACAGTCATTCAAGAGTGTAGTATCATGAACAGCTTACAGGCATGCATAACAATCATACACTTTTGTAATATAATTTAGTTGGAATATTTTGTTTTATTCATACCACATCCGCAAAACCAAATAAAAAAATGTAGTGTTAAGTCATGCGATCAATACACTGTGGGCCAGATGTACGTACATTTGCGAGCGTAGCATTATCAGCACCATGGACAAACCGCAGATAACGAACGCTGTGTATGTTGTATTTACCAAACTTTCACTTCATCAGGCAATCTGCACCTTTCTCCGCCCCTCAATTTACGAACGTTCACAACTGAACGGCATAGTCTATAAGCGCAGTTGAATAAAGTTAACTGATGACAACATTAAAAAAGAATCAAATGTTTAGCGATCATGAAATAATACAATACATGATAAGATGTCAACAAGCAGGGAGAAAATGAAGATCAGTAGCTCACCTGCGTGAAGCTGGCCCCCCATGTTATTCAAAAATGATTAAAAACACTGCTATTCGTTTGTGCTACGTTTGTGCCATAAAAATGATCGTTTGTGCTGTTAAGGGTTTTAAGTAATTAAACTTTACATTTTCTGGCCAGTGATGTCACTCAGCCCCCCCATACTTGTTCAAATTTCCCCAAAATAGTCTCAATCGTTTGTGCTATGTTTGTGCTAATTTGTGCCGTTTAAAGTAACATTTCTGCTACTATGTTTTTTAAGATATTCCACGTTATTTGTTACATGTGTGACGTCATCCAGTCCCCCATCAATGTCCAAATCTTTCCAAAATGGTCTCAATCGTTTGTGCTAGGTTTGTGCTGATTTGTGCCGTCAAAAGATACATTTGTGCTACTATGTTTTCTAAGTTATTATGGTTTATTTATTACTCACGTGACATCACCAGCCTTAGCCTGACGAGCCAGACCCACATTAAAATTTAGGCAGCAAATGTAATTTGCTGCCGCTAGGGTGTGTCTAGATTTCTAGGCTACACCAGCCCCCCATCAATGTCCAAAACTCACCAAAATGGTCTCAATCGTTTGTGCTATGTTTATGCTGATTTGTGCCGTTAAAAATAACATTTGTGTAGCTATGTTTTTTTAAGTTATCACGCTTGTTACAGGTGTGACGTCATCCAGCCCCTCATATCAGTGTCCAAATCTCCTCAAAATAGTTGCGATCGCTTTGGCTACGTGCGTGCTGATTTGTGGCATTTAAAGAAACGTTTGTGTACTACTACAACTACAGTTGTAGTTTATGCTAGACAATGTCAATGTCCAATCGTAGTCCTAATCGTTTGTGCTGATTGTGCTGTTAAAAAAAGAAACATTTGTGTTGTTATATTTTTTAAGTTACAAAGCTGTATCGTGCTGATCTTAACCGAGAAAAGAAAAGATGTGCTACTATTTACGTGGCTGTTTGTGCTGCCAAGGATTCTATAGTACACCAGTTGCTTGTGCATAACGTCAGAATTACTGCAACCACTACCAGAATAAACCTGCAGGCCATTACTCAGCTGTGGAGAAACACCACTCCATTCTCCGGCCAGTAGCGTCTGCAGGTGTGCACAGCAGTGTGCGTAGGCCTACTATCACGCAGCTACGGAGTGGGCTACGAGAGACTTACGAGAGATCATTTCCCCTGTGTGTGTATATTCACTCCAAGTTAGCCTACCATAACTCATCACTGCACTGTAGCCCATATTCTATAAAATAAACAATTCAATAATTTTATGCATCAGAATTACAGTGGATTGTGCACACAAGCAGCACATAGGCTACTTGTTGCTGACCCAAGTCTCCAAGGCCACCGTGGATATGAAACTTTGCAAACAGCAAAAACAGAAAGGAAGGAGGCAGCAAAGCTATAGAGTTATTTCAGATGGGCAAGAAGATAGGCTAAATTGGTATGTTTGTCAAAATAATGTTTAAACATTAAAGTCATACGACAGTAAACTAAAACTAAAGGTACATTTGTAGCCTTTTTAGCACTTAAAGTTGACTAAATTAATAGGCTACTCTTTAGCTATAAACCCAAGAAACAGCTTCCTTACACTTATGTTTTCTCAGATCAGGAAAAACATTTGGTAGGCTACTGTTTGGGACGATTTGGCCAGTGTGTGTGAGACTGATGTCATGCGCATAGCAGATAGAACTTGGTAATGTAAAAATATAGTTACAGAAAATACATTGATGGGGCTGGGTATCACGTGTAATAGGCTAAACATAGGAACATAGTAAGAAATGTCGGCGCAATCAGCACAAACGATTGGGTATAGGCCATTGATGGAGGGGCTGGGTGATGTCAAGCATAAGCTACAACTGCTGGACAAGGCCGCTGGACAATTTACATAGAAGCCTACCCTGCAAACGTTTATTTAAATGGCACAAATCAGCACGCACGTAGCATAAATGATCGCGGCTGTTTTGAGGAGATTTGGACACTGATGAGGGGCTGAATGACGTCACACATCTAACAAAGCGTGTTAACTTAAAAAACATAGCTGCACAAATGTTATTTTTAACGGCACAAATCAGCACAAACATAGCACAAACGATTGAGACTATTTTGGTGAGTTTTGGACATTGATGGGGGGCTGGATGACGTCACACGTGTAACAAATAACGTGGAATATCTTAAAAAACATAGTAGCAGAAATGTTACTTTTAACGGCACAAATGAGCACAAACATAGCACAAACGATTGAGACTATTTTGGGGAAATTTGAACAAGTATGGGGGGGCTGAGTGACGTCACTGGCCAGAAAATGTAAAGTTTAATTACTTAAAACCCTTAACAGCACAAACGATCATTTTTACGGCACAAACCGGCACAAACGAATAGCAGTGTTTTTAATCATTTTTGAATAACATGGGGGGCCAGCTTCACGCAGGTCAGTAGCTCTACTCAAACTACTTGTGCACGTAGGCTAAAATCTAGCAAGTAGGAAAGTTTAAGTGGATGATGTGAAAGTGAAAGTAAGACATTCGAAAGGCCAACAAAAGTTAAGGTTGCTTTTGATATGGCACAAAGACGCAAAACTGGTGCTCTAAACAGTGATTCTGTTGTCTTTGAAAGGTTCTCTTATTGATGCATTTAACCGCAAACCGCATTTAACACCTGCTTTTACAAGGCGGAAATATTTAGGCACAGAATAGACGTGCAGTTTTTGTACATACCACTGAATACATAACTAGTTGCTCTTTACGCTTCCCCTCTCATCTTTTTACGCTAAACTCCCACTTTCCCCTGGACCCTCCCATGAATGCATATGCATAACACAGAAATATGCAATTTGGCATTTTCAGCTCCCGTGACAGGCAGTCTGTGCTCTTACCCTGTCTGTACATACCTCGCTATGTTTTTTCACGCATGTTGCAAAACAAATATGCATTAAGTGGGCGCAAAAGCGTTAGTACATCTGGCCCTGAAAGTTTTAAGTAATAAAAATAAAATCAATTGATGTAATGATGTGACTGAATATGAGAAAAAAAATCATCAAACTATTTTATCTGGTAAACAACAAACAGTTTGTAAAGAGACTGGCATAGTTTCTCTAAAGTACTAGAGAGAATAAAAGACTCTGCCCAAGTAAAACACTCAAAACAGCTCTTTCCAGTGACAGTGTGAAAAAGAAATGCAACCTGACAGAGAGAAACATGAGAGTGAGCTCTGGCAAACAAATGGTTTTGAGCACACACTGAGTGAGCTCTGGCAACTAAACATTGTCCCAGTGGATCCATATGACGATGATGGTGATGAAGCTGACGGTGATGAAGATGGCGTAGAAGATGAACAGGAAACGGTCGACGACGTGGCCAATGTGGATCCACTCCTCTGTCTTGTGGTCCGGCTGAGAGCCCTTGGACACGTGCCGATGGATGGCCTGGACGTGTCGCCTCAGCTCCCTCAGCTCCAGCACCGTCTCACTGGCCGTGTCTTTAGCAGGGGACTGGTCCACTGCATCAGCACCAGCTTTAGTCTCCACAACACTGGCTGAGAAAATATGTCAATGGGATCATACAGTTACTATGGTTATGTATTTGCCATTTTGACACTTCTATCCAAAGCAAAATATAGGAAAAATAAACATTAACAACAGATATCATGGTGACAACAAATCACTATGATGTACAATGACTGGACCCTGGTGGAAGGTTACATAACAGTTCACACAGATACCTTGATTTTGGAAAATGAAGACTCCATCATCCTTTTTCTTCCGGTATAGACAGACGACGCGTGCCATCACCTCTAGGACGAGGACCCTAAGCCAGCGTGGCACTGGGGGTAAATCCCTGGAGTTGTGCAGCATGTTGGTGATGACAATAGTCTCCAGTAGACTAGCCACCATCAGAGCCAGACAGATGGAGAAAAACACATCTGGGGGGAAAGCCAGATAAGGCACAGGAGTTAAGACCACACAAGCAACACAATGTTGTTATTTTACCTTCAAATAACTCATCTTGCTGAATAAGAACGATGGGGCCTCTGCCTCTCATTGCCAACACACGCCTGGGATCCTGGATATTGTACTATGTACACATTACAACTTAAACATCCCTTACAGAAAATTCAGGTTTCTGGTGAACAGTTCATATTTTCACATGCAAATTAGGTTTCTGGCTAACAGTGGTTAACTTTTGGCAATGTTGCAGCAAATTTGCAACAATTTCATATGCAATTTAGGTTTGTCACCAGAAGTTTACTGGAAGTTTGCCATTATTGGTTAAGTGTGGTGGCAAATCACTGGCGAACACATTTGCCACTAGTGGCAAACTCATTGTTGCCAGAACATTGTTACCAGAACATTTGTTTTCCACAAATCACCCACAAGTTGCAAATCTCCCGCAAACATTTCATTTTTGTAAGGGATACTATGTAGGGTTGTGAGGATATGCGATACAATCCTGTGTCACAGTGTAAGGGATACTATGTAGGGTTGTGAGGATATGCGATACAATCCTGTGTCACAGTGTAAGGGATACTATGTAGGGTTGTGAGGATATGCGATACAATCCTGTGTCACAGTGTAAGGGATACTATGTAGGGTTGTGAGGATATGCGATACAATCCTGTGTCACAGTGTGAAAAGGCAGAACCGTGACACACCGTTTCTAGTGTTTCACGCAGTGCTTTCCAGCTTATGCGGCCGCATAAGCAACACACATTTCCCACTTTACTTACCGGTAGCCTACGTTGTCCAAAAATAAATAAATAAATCATAATTTCATACCTCTCGTTGTGTTCATTGTAGACTATGTGTTCAACTTTACCAAAGAGTATAGAAGTAAACCCCCTCTCCTTGCCCCGCTCTCTCTCGCTCCCTCTCCCTTGCTTGCTTGTTACTATTAAATCCGCTTAGCATCATTAGCATGCTGCACATATTTGTTTAAAACTCTTGCATTCAAGTTGATTGATCATCTCAATTCCAATGTTTCCTAAAAAGCCTGTCCCAAGGAGAACAAGTATTAGGCTACCTTGAAACTTGGGACACATGGGAAAACTGAACAGTCCAATCAGTAGACTATGATAAGCTAGCCAACTATGCTACTTTGTTTACAATATTTCCAGGCTTCAACCAGACAGCTGAATTAAAGAGGTAGAGTTGTAATAGAAATAGTAGGCCTGGGCTATAAGCTAATCTGCATAAAATGTGCTGTCATAAATATCAGACATTCAGTATTCTCTTTTTTTTATATCAGGATAAAACAATACAGATATACTATATTATATATTACATTGCAATCCTCTGGTGTTCTAAGGTAGACTATTGAAATGTTATTTAAAGCAATGGTTCAGAATAATTTTACCCTAGGGTCCTTTGCACCATGACCCCGAGCCAAACACCCTCCCAGAACGTGTTTTCCCTTGGTCAAACCCTCGTCGAGTAGCGCTGTCAGAAACGAATGACTTTCTGCAAGCGTAATGGAACCTACTTTTATCTCGTAAATTACCCCACTAATAATGCCCTGAATGGTAAGAAACTTCTACAGTAGTACAACTATGTTCTTTACTCATAAAACAAGGCAAGGCACCAGGGGCCGTATTCACAAAGCCTTTTATCTTACCACTAGGAGTACTCCTACATCGCACTAAAAGATTTTAGCTAGTAGTTTTCTCTTAAAAGTTATTCACAAAGCCTTTCAGACCTACTCTTAGTAAGGAAAAATGACACCTCCTAAACTAAGAGTGAGTCTTCGTTGCTATGGATGACGTCATTACTCATGCACGAGCTTGACTGAAGTGACCACCTTGATTGGCTGGAATGATTCCAAACACCTCCCTTACGATGATGACAGGTCTGAGAATGTGTGCGCTACACAAGTAGTGCGAAGGACGGAAGATGATGAATAACTGAAAAAAAAAAGGCCTAGCCTAAATTAATAGAGTAAGGCAAGACAAATAGCCTAGTATCTTTGCAAAATTATTAAATTAATCTGTCACCATATGCCTATGTACGGAGCCCTCCGGGTGACATGGGGAAAAAAAACATGGGTTAAAAAAAAAAAAAAAAAAGTAATGGGGAAAAAAAACTTGAAGAAGAAAAAAAAAAACGATGCACTTTTGCGGGATAGTTTTGCGAGATCTCGCAAAACTTTTTGCGAGATCCCGCAAAAGTTTTGCGAGATCTCGCAAAACTTTTTTTCTACTTTTGGAACTTGCTGGGCTTCCTACTTGACCCCAATAGGCCCACAAACCACTACCGCCAGATGGCAATCGTATCATGATACTATGATTGCTCTATCACTGTTACGTGTTGTGGGTTTTCTGGACACATTACATAGGCCTATGAAAACGGGAGGGAGAGGGAGACACCTGCGTGCAGACACGCACACACAGCAGGCTACAATAAATTGCCTAACAGACAGCAGCCTAATTTCGAGGTATCACTAATAGCCTACCTATTAAATAAATGTAAAGGACACAGAACTGTAAGCTCAAATTCAAAAACGTTTGAAGTCTACCCAAAGATATGCAAAGGGAATATATATAAATTGTGTTGCATATAGCCAGCTTAATTAATGTCAATTTAAAGATTATGATTAGCAGTTTCTATGCCTTTTTCCATTGATAGTTACAGGAAGCCACGTTGTTGTTTAAACTATTGTTGCTTCTAGCCCACGTTACCTCCAGTTTCACTTGCTGCAGGCTTAAACAACCGTTAACGTTTGTTTTCAAAACTGTGCAACTCACCGAGTGGTTAGTGGTGTTCATTGATGTTCCAAAACAAGTAGCGTAGCGAAATACAGTTTCTGTCGTCTTTTATTTGGCATTTTGTAAAATCCCATTGATTTCTGTCATTGCACGTTGATATTACTGCGCCACCGTCTATGCTTCAGGTTCAAATACGAATCATACATTGCGCCGATATATTAGCTTTTAATAGTCAACGAACTCCACTAACCACTCGGTGAGTTGCACAGTTTTGAAAACGAACGTTAAGGGTTGTTTTAGGACATGTTTGAGTAGCCTACTACAGTATGCCCATTGCCAGCCACCCTGAGAAGTGAAAAGGCGATTCAAAACGAGTCAGAGAAGTCGAGACAGGACCAATCGTCAAAATTTCGGTGTCCACCAGTCTAGTTCTTCCAAAACAAACCAGAAAAGGCCCTTAAAGTGCTAAAAACCGGAATTTTCCTTTAAGTACAGATTTTGAGTATTTGTACTTCACTAGAGTTAATTTTTTTAAAAATACTTTCACTTTCACTTCACTACATCTGAATGACAAAAATCGTACTTTTAACTTCACTACATTTCTGTTAAGGCTCTCGTTACTTTTAACTTTCAATAAACTAGGTCTAGCCTATATCGAAACTCTGTCCCCCCCTCCCCTCTCTTCTAAAATGTGATGGTTTGTTCGCAGGTGACAGCCTATCACTAATCAGGGTTGCGTCACATCTGTGCACTAGGCTATAAAACCAAGTTCAACGTCTAACCGTTCTCTATTCCTAAATCGACAGCAAGATGGAGGTAGACGGAGACGGAGATGAAGGCGGATGCCCTGTCGAGTACTCGCACACACAGTGATGGGGAGTGAATTTGTGGACCCATGTAGTCTTGTTTTGTTTACAGTATAGACAGGCAACCATTTTAAGTGATGGGAAGTGAATTTGTGCACCCATGTAGACTTGTTTAGTTTACTTAAAATGGTTGGCTGTCTATACTGTAAACACAAAGTGGAGAGGGAATTTGTGCACCCATGTAGTCTCTTTTGTTTCCTTGAAATGGTTGGTTAGATTTAAGCATGAAGTAGGCTGTGCTACACACACACCTACCTTACTTGCCCTCAGAAACAATGAGCCACTGTTGGACCTGTGATGTAAAGTTGCTTGAATGTTGCTTTCATGTCAAGCCAGTTTGATAGAAAATAAACATTTTCTTTCTGTCAGTTGGGTTTCTTCATTCTGTAACATTCTATAATCCCTTATTCTGCAGCTTATACAAGCTAGTCAGGGGCATGCATTTAAGTGTTAAACCTTACACATGTAATTTCAAATTGTACTTTAATACTTAAGTATTTTTAAAATCAAGTACTTCAGTACTTTCACTTAAGTACAATTTTGAATATGCAACTTTTACTTGTATCGGAGTAACATTTGACCAGTAATATCTGTACTTTGACTTAAGTACTGAAATTGAGTACTTCGCCCACCTCTGATAAGGATGTAGATCCAGGAATGCACTAATATTTTGTTCGTAGTACCAGTTTGCAAAAAATATTAGTTAACACTAAGTTGTAAACACTTCGGAAAAAAAAATATTAAAAACTGGGATATACCAAAAAACGTTGATGTAATCGCTTCCTGCCAGGACTTTTATGGGCTTTTCCCAAATCACAGAAGTATTTAGGAGAGTTTCAAATGCACGGGAGAGAGGGGGAGGGAGTAGCGCGCTAGCTGTCTGTTTTGTTTGAACATCAAATTAAGTGACGTTACCCCGCTATACAACCTTTAACGTTGACTACGTACAGGTGTTGGCAGTAGCTGAGGTAGCTGTGTTATTGGAGAATGGGGCAGTAATGAGGTAGCTGTGTTATTGGAGAATGGGGCAGTAATGAGGTAGCTGTGTTTTTGGAGAATGGGGCAGGGACCAAATGCTTTTAATCGTTTGAGTCCCAGGAGAGCAGGGACCAGGACAAGATGCCGGCAAGGATGGAGGGAAGTAAACGCCGGGCCGCACGAATAGGACCATAACAAGAGCGAAAGAGAGAGAGAGAGAAGCCAACGCAGAACAGAGGACGCCACGGAACTAGACAGCCTGGAAAGCTAAGTAGCCCCATCTTTCACTACGTAACAGAGTGTGACTGAATGTTTCAAGCCAAACGCCATAAGCACTCCCTCCTGGGCCAGATGCCTGTTTAACCTGTTTTTAACCTGTTTTAAGCTAGTCCCTTTGTTGTGATGTGTGCCCAGCCTAAAGCTAATGGCCATATGCGAAGTGTTCTGTTACCCCTTTGAACTGCCCCACCTGGATTTAAGCTAACGTTGTCCCCTTGGAGCGGAAGCCTGTCCCTCGCTATTAGCACTTGTCCCAGCCAGCTAATTGTTGTATGGATACTCTCTGAGTGTCTTTCTTGTGCTTAGCACTTGCCCTAGCCCGACTGACTGCCATACGAGAATGCCTTCTTGCCTGTTGAGCTGCCGCTAACTGGATTTAAGCTAAAGCGGTTCCCTTGGAAGCGATAGCCTGTCCCTAACCCCCACTTTAACCCACGGCGCTTTGCACCACACCGGGCGCCCTCACAAGCTAGCCCTGGCCTACCCATCGACCGCCCCCAGCTCTGCGCCCCAACCTGCCTTGGGATAGAAGTGCTGTTATGTGAATGAATGAAGGGCTATAACCCTATTACCTCAACCTGTTCTTGCACTGACATAGTTTTTTATATTACCTTGTCTACATTATACTTTACTCTCCTATTTGTCCATATTATTTATGCTGGTCTCTAGACTTTATTCTTGCACTGTTGCACTGTTGGACTAATGTTGGACTACTTTTACTTTTTGCACCTTCACCATGACACTCACTCTCTTGAGCACCTTGCCATGCACACATAACTAAAGGACTATGGTTGGACTACTTTTTGCACCTTCACCATGACACTCACTCCCTCGAGCACCTTACCAGTCCCGGCCCTGTCACTACAAGCGTCTTATGCTTGATCACCCTCAAGCACATTGGACTTTTTAAATTTAATTTATATAGTGTATTTAGTTTTGTTAGTTTCTTATCTTCTACTGTCTTTATTGTATAGTGGAGTTTAGTTATATGTTTACACTTATACTTATGTTTACCATTTCTGCTGTAAGTGCATGTTGTGTGTGATGTCTGTATGCTACTGAGACCCTTGAATTTCCCCTTGGGGATCAATAAAGTATCTATCTATCTATCTATCTATCTATCTATGTGTGCTGTTAGAATGTGCTGTTATGAGTGACCCCCTTTCCTACAGGCTGCGATCCAGGTCCCCTCTGGTGAAGCGGCCACTGGGACTCTATCCAGAGGTAGGCAAACCCTGAATGTTGAACGGCTGGCTGCCAGGTGGCCGACCCTGCCTAACTGTTTCCTTATCTTCTCTAACCAGAGTCCGGGGTGGTGTGGGCGCTAAGTCGGGGAGCGCGACCGGAGACTCACAGAACTGGGACTTCAACTCTGGCAAGGACTCCCATGCCCACTAGTTTCACTTTTTAAACAAAAATAAAATTGTATATTTTTTTACTCTCCTCAGGTTTTATTGGCGAGTGGTTGCTCCTTGGGGTAGAAAGTAATTGGGGCATACAGCTCCTTGGGGTAGAAAGTAATTGGGGCATACAGCTCCTTGGGGTAGAAAGTAATTGGGGCATACAGCTCCTTGGGGTAGAAAGTAATTGGGGCATACAGCTCCTTGGGGTAGAAAGTAATTGGGGCATACAGCTCCTTGGGGTAGAAAGTAATTGGGGCATACAGCGCCCCCTAGCGGGTACGTGTGTGTGTGTGTGAACTGGGTACCCTCTTAGTGCTACATGGGTTTTACTTTAATATGTGTGTGTATAATGTGATATGTTTGTCAAAAAGAAGTACTCAGGAGTGGAATGGCGTTTCCAGTGACGGGCAGCAGCTTGTTCATGAGGAGCAGGAAGACGGTGTAGCCCAGAATGAGGGTCATCTTGAAGGCGGATCGGTCCACGCTCTGTGGGGGCAGGATGAAGCTGAACAGGTCCAGTGTGATGAGGAAACAGCTGGGGATGATCAGGTTCACCACGTAGAGGGTGGCTCGCCGTCTCAGGGTAATCTGAGTTGTTAATATAAAATGAAAGTGCATTTCAGCATCAACAAACTTTAGTACTGTAAATATTTGGTATTGTACATATTTAGTATTCTGTATGAAGGAATTAGTAACATGAAGTGAAAGTGCATTTCAGCATCAACAAGCCCCTAACCCCCCACTGAATGCTGGATTAAAGACTGCCTACTGCTCCGGTTGTGTAGGTGTACTCCTAGTGTGTGGGGGCTCCAAGCTCATTGTTCCAAGTGTGTGTGTGTGTGTATGAATGTGTGCACACTACACCTGGATGGGTAAAATGCAGAGAACACATTTCCTCACAGAACCCCCTTCCCCCATGTACGGTGCAACAGTTTTCAGACCCTTTCAAGTTTTCCACATTTTGATATGTTTCAGTGGATTATTGGAATAATGTCACAGGGATTAAAGTGAAAAAAAATCGTTTGACTGAACTTTTTTCAGGCCATAAGTCATACGTTGTTCATATCTACCTATAGAGATAGCACCCCTTTTGCGGTCGCGACCTATTGGTTTTTAATGTACAAAAAGATGCAAACAGCAAAGTAAAGGGAGTATTCGCCTTATTCACACAGCGGCCATTGTTTAAACCAAAACGAGGCTACAGGGTACACTTACTATATAATTAATGCCACCTACAGGTGAATGCATAGAAGATAACAATCCTATGGTTTGTGTACCCTGTAGCCTCGTTTTAGCAGCCAATGGCCGCCATGTGAATAAGGCGAATTGAGAGTGTTCTTGATTGAGATTGAGTTTTCCTGATGAACAAAAATATATTTTAGTATCATCCCTGACCATTGCTGATTAGCCATTGCTGTTCTTTTCTACTGCAGCAATATTGTAGAAAGGCTTTAACACACTCTTATTTAATTACTTCAGGCCAAAAGTGTTTAAAGGGGAGATTTTTTTCTTGTTAATATGCAATTCAACACCAAGTAAAATCTATAAAATCAAGTTTGCAAGACTTCCCATTTCCTCATCAAAGTAACAAATCAGAACATTCTAGATATTGTTCATATTTCCATTTGTTGCCTCATCCGCATTTAATGATAACATGGTAATTTTGAGTTTTACAGACAACTCAGTTTTCCAATGAGCAGCAATACTGTGTGTGCTCATGCAGGAGGTCTGCGCATTTGTAACGACAATCTGGAGACGGCGCTTTTGTCTTCAGCAACAGATTGTATAAGGTTGACAAGAGGTTGCGATATGGTTAAGGACAGGTCGTGTTGCGCTATGAAAGAACATGCGTAGCCTACTTTCTAAACGTAAAAACGGTCAGCCATAGATAAACGTAGCCTACCTCTGTCGTGGTGGCTAGTTGCACCAGGTAGGGAAGATGTCCTGAAGTGCACGAACGTTAACCTTATGGCGGTCTTCTGATTGGTGGCGTGCTAAAACGTTTTCCTATTGCATCCATAAACAATTTTCTTGCAGCGAACCGCGCAAAAGCAAACTCCTGGCACTTTAATTTCTTTACACCATGGCTTGTTAGTTCTCCCCCGTTTCCAACAGCTGCCCATCTGCATTTATTTTTTTACTTTTGACACCTGCCTTCCTTTAGCAACAACGCATCCATGACAGCTAGTGGCCTTGCCAAATAGACGCACACAAATCATGACGCTAATATGCGAGGTTCTGGTAGGCCCACTGGTTATGGTTTTGTGCTATAAATTAATAATATTTTATAGCAAAGTTTTAAGTTGACTATTTTAATTGTATGGTTATTTTTTGTCAACATACACTCACAACCTATTGTGTATGTCATAACAGACGGGATAATAAATTGCATAGGCTACGGTTTATATTGCGTCGCTTTACACATAATGTTAAGTTGCATTGATTAAAAACTGTAACAATAATAGTAGCCTACATCGGGTGGCATAGCAGGCTATCTGTTCAAGTCATAGGTGACACCCAAAATGAATGACCTCCCCTGACAAGAGTTCGCGATAGTAAGTGTCTACATTGATGCACGGAAAGAACACCGCCTCCGAATTCGCACATAGAGCTCACAATATCATATCCAAAAAAGTTAAACGGATTGGCCAACCTCATCAGCTGTCTCGATTGTGTCACTATAATCCAACTTTTAGACCGTTATAGTCCTCCATACGTGTTCTTTTTTTTAAGCAAATGCCCGAGACAAGTGTGTAGCTACAACATACAAAGCGAAACTCATGGCTGACGTAGGCCGTATAGGATTGAGACACAGAAAGTTCTCAAGAACATTAGGTCTTTAAACATTTACCTAATATTTGTAGTTGCCTTAAAAAAGGAAAAGCAAAGGTGACAGTCCCCCCCCCCCCTCCTTTTTTTTTCTCATCGGATCTGCATCGATCTCAAATATGACATTTCTAAAATCAAATTGACGGAAATCCGTCCTATGACGGAGAACTTTAATCCTTGAATAATGTGTCTAGATTGATTGGGGAAAAATTAATTGAATTCATTTCAAGATGAGTCTGAAACACAACAAAATGTGGAAAACTAGAAAGGGTCTGAACACTTTTACAGTTGAACTGTTTGAAGCATGAACTTGATTTTGATGTGACAGTTTCTTTACTGATATTAAATGATAGCTTCAGCGAAAGTTCTACTAGGAAGACTCGTAGTCTAGCCTTTACTCCTCCCATGCTTACATGGAGCCAATCTTAGCTTTGCCTACTTTTCGGGAAAGCCCTGCAATCTGATCATTCACTCATTCAATCAGCGCTAGCCTATAGGAATTTAGTGGGCTCTTTAAATATGTACCACCTAACACTGCTTCTGCTTCTCAATACGCCGACTTTGACGTCCCCTCCACCTCCCCTCCAGCCACCTCTGCCAGCAGTCCAAATCCATCGGGCATGGCTTGCCTACCACATCATCTTCCTTCAGCCACCAGTTGGTCCCCGTCTTGTCGTGGGGGGGTAGGCTCCCCACCCCTGCCTTCATCCATCGGCAGAAGACGAGATCCGCGCATCGCTGGAGGGATCCGAGAGGGGGCCTACGCCAAAGACTGTTACCTATTCAGGACTCTTTATAATGCGTGTATCCAAGCCGTTCCTTTACTAATTAAATTGTTAACTGATTCTATTCTGTCTACTGAGTCTTTCTGGTAGAACTATAAGGATTAACTTCATGCAGACCATCATGGTAACTCTTGACTTGTGTAGTGGTGGTGTGCTGAGCACTCACATGGTAGGTGAGTTCATCCCAGGCGCTGGACTCGAAGATTAAATCTCCTTTGGAAGATGTGATGTTCAGCAGCTCCCACTCTCCCATGGTCTCCATCAGCTCCTTGGAGCGCTTCAGTACCTCCTCCACAGGCTTTCCAAATGACAACCGCACAGAGGCAGCTGCACACGGACAAGATGAGGACGTACCAGATTAGGACACAGAGCAGTAGCACTCCCACTTATGCACCAATACGCACTCCCATTAATGCACCAATATGCATTCCCACTAATGCACCGATACACACTCCCACTAATGCACCAATACGCACTCCCACTTACGCACCAATATGCACTCCCACTAATGCACCGATACACACTCCCACTAATGCACCAATACATCTCAAATATTCATATAGTTTGATAACAACTTGTAAAATCTCAAATATTCATAGTTTGATAAAAACTTAAATAACTTAAGTAAAATCTCAAATATTCATATACAGTACAGTGGGCAGTGCTTCAACTTGGCCAGCTTCCCTCGCGGTCCGCGCGGGATCACGCGACTTTAATTTGTATTTTTCCAGTGACGCTGCAACAACCCAAACAACCGGCAGATGTCTCAAGTGAGCAGGGTGTCTCGTAAAAAGAAATGGAGCTGGAAAACCCTACACAGACTTCACTACAGACTTTAGCAGACTGGTTTAGAAATAATTTAATAGCCAGAAATATGCCTGCCCTGCCCTAATAAAGAAATATTTGGTTAACGGCGAGTGAATCCCGTTTGCAGCCGTAGAAGAAACGCAGGACAAATTAAACATTCTGGTTTTCTCCGAGTGCAACGATGATAGACAGACATCATTTGGACAAAATATAGAGCACATTAACCTCTGTTGCTCAGCCAAATGCCTTCCTGTTACGTCCTGTTATCACGGAGTTACAGGCCATAAACGATTTTTGATGGTCACAAGTTTACTTCATTAGCGGTTTATTTTTTTGATTATAAAAGAGTGTTTTTCATTTAAAGGTTTGACTTTGTGCTTATTCAGTAGAGCATTTAGTGCTTTCCCCAATCCCAGACGTTCACATTGCATGTTTGTTTGTAATGGATGCAACCGTGAGTTACGCGTGTGACGGCAATGAGTTGTTAACAGACATGAAACAAGATATAGCCCAGCAGCAATCTAGGGACTGTTCGTTATTTATTGAAGGGGCCACCGGAGGAATTTTGAGGGCTTCAGTCAAACGTTGCATGACCCTCCCTTGCCTGCTAGAAATTGTTCAATGACCCTCCGACCAGAATTGTTAAAAAAGACATGACCCTCCCCTGCCAATTGTCGTTGTCTTCCGCCCGTGCTGCTTTGCGCCACAGCCACACACTGTGATAACGTTCTTAAATCAATCTTTCCCATGAGCTTGTATGCTACCAGTCCTTCCTTTTCAAATGTGTTGCGCCTGTTTGCACAATTTTACAAATAATCATATGTGATTAATAATATGACAAATAATCCCTGTGCACGGGGACCGAAACAATGCATGCCAACTTTTTCCGTGTTTCTCATTCCGCGTCTTGCCGTTTTAATGTTTTCCTGTAGAATATCCCATATTTTAATACTCTCATAACAGCCCTGCCATCGGGCCTGTCTCTGTGTTGCCCTGTTGCTACCCCTTGCCCTTCCAATGAAACAAATGTCTTCAAATCATCGTTTTCCTTGCTTGAAGGTGAACTTAGTGTGATGTTAACCTATTTAAGTTTAACGGCGTGATTGTCGTGAGAGCATGATTCATTGGCGCTTGCGGCCACATTTACACATAGCCGGGTATTTAGAAAAACTAATATTTCCCCCCCTCCGTTTTCAATAATAACATCGTGCACACAACATTGTTTTTAAAAAACTTGTCATTTACATCAAACTGCATAAATACGCTGTCGAGCGCCATAATAACTATGCCAAACCTATGGGTGGCAGTGTAGGGAAAGGAATAAAGCCATGCTGGCCAATCAAAATCCTCAGAATCAACACCAACGACTAACACGAGCAGTAAAAATGCTGACCTCCGTGCGATCCTTCGCCTCTGCTCCTCCATGTAGAGCAGTTGCTGCAAATGCAAACAGGCCAGAAGCGTTTGCACAAAAGTAAAAATTAGTAGCACCTTAACAGCATCCATGATAATCCTGATCAGTAGCCAAAGAAACTGTAAACATCAGGCGCTCACGTGACGTTAAGGATTTTCTGGCGCATAATGTGACGTTTAAGAAGCTAAAACGTTGACACGGCAGCACATAACCGGCGTTATCAGAAATCTCCACTTTGGCCGGAGGTTTTAGAAATAATCGTTTTCTGTGATAAAAACAGGGTTTTGGTGTAAACGAGAGGCCAAACCGCAGGGGAATATCTGCGTTTTCCCTTCGTGTAAACGGGGTCTGCATGTTGCAAATGTTGCTTAAAAGTGTAACTGTTTATTGAATATGTATTTGCTGTGAACATTGGTGTTTTTATGGATTCATGTGATTGTGGATATGCACACAAATATGGACATTTAAATACTGTAAACAATGTAATGGACTCTAATATCAGGATGACTAAATGTGATACTAAAATTGTGAAATATTTGACTAGTAATAGAAAAAGATATCTGGATTGCCTCTAGTAGGGGAGATGACTAGTTGAGCTGTGTGATAGATTTACTAATTGACTAATTGATGACCTGAGTCAATGGACTATGTGACTAATTGATGTGATGACTTGAGTCATGTGATGTATCAGTGGCCTATCACCTGTTGGGATGGGACCTTATTTTATCTCACTTGCTTAGTTTTGAATTGAGCCTGATGAAGCAACTGGCGAAACGCGTTGCTCAATAAAAATCACTAAGAAATATAACAGTGTGCGGTGGCCACCTCTTTTTATATATGTACTTTAAAACCGGCAATCCACCAGCACCTTTTTAAGTTGGCTGTGCAAAGGGATCTCTTCTATTTTTCAAAGAATTTCCCCTGTTTGTATGTTCACTCCAAGTTGGCCTACCATAATTTACCAACTCTGCGCTGTAGCCCCTAACTGGCTATTTATATTTTTCTGTGAAATAAGCAAATGTATTTGTTCAACTTTATGAAGCAGAATTACGCACTATAGGCTACTTGGAACATAACACATTTGACAAAGGACAGATGTATGTTATAGTGACAAAATATTAATTTTCAGTGTTTTACGATGTCTTTGTCATGGGGAAGTGTTTTCCCCCATGCATTTATTCTAGGCTACTGTCAGTGACTGCCGTGAGAGAAGTGGGTTCTGTGTTTCGTTCATGTCAGTGACTGAGGCGAGAGAAGCGGGGTCTGTGTTGCGTTGCGTTAATTTATTTTCAATTGGGCATGCCGTGCCGTGTCGTCCACAGCTCAGATCTGACAAAGACGAAATTACTCCTTTTGAAACAATGAGTGCGCGTTTGTATGGTTATATTGCTTGACAGGGGGGATCCCAAGCAGCTTTCAGCCATAAGGCTACTTTGAGAACATTTCCTAATTCACTCGACACTAATATTCAAAATATTGAAAACTATTTCGGCATAGCCTATTAACTGACCACCAGATTCACGTTGACTGGGGGGCAGGGGGGCCCATCAGACATTTGTGCCCAGTTAATACGGCCCTGCCCCCAACAAATCACACCTTCCCACCAGCTGTGACAGCTTAAAAGAAGTCAAGAGGACTCCTAACTCACAGACCTATTCACAAACCGGTTTTGTGGCATTTTGCCTGTTTTGAAATCTTATGTGGCTAGGAGCTTCCAATCGTGAGGAAGCAATTTTGCATTGTAGGCATAACTAACATGTAGTGATGTAGTACTCGAGTCCGGTCTCGGACTCGAGACCGGTCTCGAGACCAATTTCTGCTTTCTCGGTCTCGTCTCGGACTCGTTCCTTCAAAGACTCGGTCTTGACTCGGTCTCGGACCACAGTGGGTGGAGAAGGACTCGTAATTTCAGACCGAGTCCTCGAGACCAACGCATTTTTTATGTTCATATAAAAAAAACACACAACACATAACATCAATAATAATAAAATGCAATGTTGACCGGCATTATTTAAAAATGACATCCCATGGTGCAATGCAAATATACTGCCGTCAGAGCCGTTTATTTATCTCTATGGCTCTGCTGCCGGTGAGTGTCTATAGGTCAGCATAGTCCATATTAAGACGTTAAGACTGCTCCTCTAAACAATTCCCAATCTAGCTTAGTCTGTAGGCCTAATGGTTGATTATTAACTGGGGTGATATTAAATTATGAATATGAAAACTGACATTTTTTTATGGTCTTGGTCTCGACTCGGTCTCGACTCCTAAAGGACTCGGTCTCGACTCGGACTTGCTTCCTCAAAGACTCGGTCTTGACTCGGACTCGACTGTATTTGGAAACCTACAGACTCGGTCTCGACCCTTCAAAGACTCGGTCTTGACTCGGACTCGGCATAGGCGGTCTCGTCCCCATCACTACTAACATGCAATAACGCCACCAACAACAACCAAAACTAGGCTACTCATTGTCAACATGTAAATAAAATGTAACATTATTGTGAATCAAATTAAAATGTTCTCTTTTGCAAACGTAGGCACAGGCATAGTAACAGATTAATTTAATAATGTTACAACGATACTACATCAATCCAGTATGTTTCATTAGGCTACTAGGCTATATAGGGACTATTTGTCCTTGTTTATTTTTTACGTAGCCTACAATGGCCAGTTCAGACAAAGCCGAAATTAACTCGTTTTGAAACATTTGTATGGTTATATTGCTTGACTTAAATCCCAGAGAGTAGGCTACCGCACCCCACAGTGATGGGCCTAGTGGTCTTACGCGTTGTGTGGCAGTGTGGGGTATAAACAAGCTGAGAATTTAGCGGTGTCACGTCTGCCTGTCACAGACGTGGGGAGCTGAAGCTTGGGATACAGTTACTACAGTAACAGTATTTTATTTTACTTCATATGGAATATATATTTTTTCACTTTTATAAAGGCTTTGTTTGAATGCTGTTGGAACAAATAGTAGTTGATTATAAAGGCAACTTTCTGTTGCAATGTTCTGTGTGTTCTGGACTGCAGGTAACTTGTTAAGCCAGTGGTTCTCAAACTTTTTCTTTCATTCCCCACTTTGATCAAGGAGGCATTGACTGATGATAGTGGAGATAACGTGTTATCCTGAGGCCTTTGCAAGTCAGCATCTCCGACGGTACTCTATTAAAAATATAAGCTTTCGATGTCCCAAACGGAGAGCCATACTTTATTGTTTTAACAATCTCTATGCTACTCACCAAAATGTAGGCATGGGAACATGATGAAGTATCCAACTGTCGTGTGTTAAATTATTGTGATTACAAGCCAGTGGTTTTCAAACATTATGCGTGACTCAGACATCTATGCAACAGACTCATATCGTCCTCGCATAGCAAAATGAGGACATACAGACTGCTCAAATAACAGGTGTACCTCCAGTTATGCACGGTTTTAGTCAAGTCATTTAAATGTGCTGGTGAAACAGTTGTGTACTCTGGGCACAGTTCTGGGTACAGTTCTTCCAGAGCTTCGTGCCAAGTAATAAGCGTTGAGTCGAGATGTTTGTGTGAATGAAACGAAGCGTATAGGCCATAGTGTGACATGCGTAAACCAATGGTGTAGAGATGACGCCACAGGGTTTAAGGCCTTTTCACAGTACATCATGTGAGCCAGAGCCGATATGGCCAGAGCTGCTGCTCTGTAAAGGTATTCTGTCCCACCCAAATTTGCTGAACTACTTGCGAAGTAGCCTATTCATCACAGACATCACATGTATCACACGAAAAAGGTTTTTATCAGCTTTTAAACGATGTTAGTGGTTAGTTGTTGTGGTAAACGGTTCGCGAGAAAAGTAACTTTAATCTAATCATATTTTTTGCGCCCTTCTCCCTACCCATTCATCTTGGTGGAATACTTCGCGAACTTTACCTCAACACATGACAACCCATATATCAGAATAAACAGCAGACCTTACCGAACACAAAGGTGTAAAGCATGCCCCTGTTAGCCATTCCAGAGTAATAGTAGAGTAGTTTTAAATTTGCAGCAATGTCTTTACAGGGTACCCGCGGAGTCTTAAAAGTATTAAAAAGTATTAAATTTCATTTTCCTAAATTAAGGCCTTAAAAAGTATTGAATTTCACCTCAAAGTCTGGGATTTTTTCACGGAGGTCTTAATTTTTCAAATGATCAGTAGATTTAGTCTAATATCCTCACGTAGCGTAAATCACAAGGATTAAAGTTCTCCTTCGTACGACGGATTTCCGTCAATTTGATTTTAGAAATGTCATATTTGAGATCGATGCAGATCCGGCGTGAAAATAAATAGGAGGGGGGGGGGGGTCTATCACCTTTTCTTTTCCTTTTTTTTAAGGCAACTACAAATAGTAGGTCCGATGAATGAATGTGTGTGATGGTAAATGTTTAAAGACCTAATAGTGTTCTTGAGAACTTTCTGTGTCTCAGAGATCGCTCAAGAAGATACGTCAACCATGAGTTTCGCTTTGTTTATGTTGTACACGCTTGTCTCATTGGCCTGGGGCGGTTGCTTAAAAAAAAAGAACACGTCTGGAGGACGGTCTAAAAGTTGGATTATAGTGACACAATTGAGACAGCTGATGAGGTTGCCCAATCCGTTTTTTTTTTTTTGGATAGGCCTATGCTATTGTGAGCTCTATGTGCGAATTCGGAGGCTGTGTTCTTTCCATGCATCAATGTAGACAATTTCTTACTATCGCGAACTCTTGTCAGGGGAGGTCATTCATTTTGGGTGTCACCTATGACTTGAACAGATAGCCTGCTATGTCACCCGATGTACTATTATTGTTACAGTTTTTAATCAATGCAACTAACATTATGTGTAAAGCGACGCAATATAAACTGTAGCCTATGCCTCCCGTCTGTTATGACATGTACAAAAATGTTTTTCACAATTTGCGACGGAAGGTTTTGACTGAGCGTGTTAACAGTTCGCGATATTATTATTTTATGTTGAGTAAGGGGGTCAGTCGTGTTTGTGACGCACAGACAGCCTTGTAGCCTATTTTGCTTAGGCCTCACTTTTAACGACAGTAGGTTGTGAGCGTATGTTGACAAAAAATAACCATGCAATTAAAATAGTCAACTTAAAACTTTGCTATTATTAATGTATAGCACAAAACCATAACCAGTAGGCCTACCAGAACCTCGCATATTAGCGTCATGATTTGTCTACGTTTATCTATGGCTGACCGTTTTTGCGCTAAGTAGCTAGGCTACGCATGTTCTTGAATAGCGCAACACGACCTGTCCCTTACCATTTCGCAACCTCTTGTCAACCTTATACAATCTGTTGCTGAAGACAAAAGCGCCCTCTCCAGATTGTCGTTATCAGATGAGCACACACAGTATTGCTGCTCATTGGAAAACTGAGTTGTCTGTAAAACTCAAAATGACCATGTTTTCATTAGATGCGGATGAGGCAACAAATGGAAATATGAACAATATCTAGACTGTTCTGATTCATTACTTTGATGAGGAAATGTTTAGTCTTGCAAACTTGATTTTATAGATTTTACTTGGTGTTGAATTGCATATTAACAAGAAAAAAACTCTCCCCTTTAAACACTTTTGGCCTGAAGTAGGCTAATTCAATAAGAGTGTAAGTTAAAGCCTTGCTACAATATTGCTGCAGTAGAAAAGAACAGCAATGGCTAATCAGCAATGGTCAGGGATGGTATTGAAATATTGTTTTGTTCATCAGGAAAACTCAATCTCAATCAAGAACACTCTCATTTCGCCTTATTCACATGGCGGCCATTGGCAGCTAAAACGAGGCTACAGGGTACACAAACCATAGGATTGTTATCTTCTATGCATTCACCTGTAGGTGGCATTAATTATATAGTAACTTAAGAGTACCCTGTAGCCTCGTTTTGGTGTTTATTTGGTGCTTTACTTTTATGTTTGCATCTTTTTGTACATTAAAAACCAATAGGTCGCGACTGCAAAAGGGGTGCTATCTCTATAGGTAGATATGAACAACGTATGACTTATGGCCTGAAAAAAGAAAAAAGCTTTTTTTTCACTTTAATCCCTGAAATTAACTAGGTTCTATTCTGTGTAAATTTGTCCATGAAGCAGGACATTCAGTCACATTACTACCGCGACAAATCTTTGCGTTGCCACTGCACTGCTGTCATGTTCATGTTGGCATGTTCAAACACTTAGTAATTAAAATAGTAATTATTTGAGGTTTAATCTTACCTTTAATATTATTTATTCTATCCGAATGGGTGCGATGTAGGTATTAAATTTCATCTGAAGTGGTATTAAAAAGGGTCTTAAAAAGTCTTAAATTTAGGTCTGACAATTCTGGGGGTACCCTGCTCCCGTCTGTTATGACATGTACAACAATGTTTTTCACAATTTGCGACGGAAGGTTTTGACTGAGCGTGTTAACAGTTCGCGACATTATTATTTTATGTTGAGTAAGGGGGTCAGTCGTGTTTATGACTCACAGACAGCCTTGTAGCCTGCTTAGGCCTCACTTTTAACGACAGTAGGAGCATATGTTGACAAAAAATAACCATGCAATTAAAATAGTCAACTTAAAAACTTTGCTATTATTAATGTATAGCACAAAACCATAACCAGTAGGCCTACCAGAACCTCGCATATTAGCGTCATGATTTGTGTACGTTTATCTATGGCTGACCGTTTTTGCGCTAAGTAGGCTACGCATGTTCTTTCATAGCGCAACACGACCTGTCCCTCACCATATCGCAACTTCTTGTCAACCTTATACAATCTGTTGCTTAAGACAAACGTGCCCTCTCCAGATTGTCGTTATCAGATGCGCAGACCTCCTGCATGAGCACACACAGTATTGCTGCTCATTGGAAAACTGAGTTGTCTGTAAAACTCAAAATTACCATGTTTTCATTAAATGCGGATGAGGCAACAAATGGAAATATGAACAATATCTAGACTGTTCTGATTCGTTACTTTGATGAGGAAATGTGAAGTCTTGCAAACTTGATTTTATAGATTTTACTTGGTGTTGAATTGCATATTAACAAGAAACAAAATCTCCCCTTTAAATACTTTTGGCCTGAAGTAATTAAATAAGAGTGTAAGTTAAAGCTACAATATTGCTGCAGTAGAATAGAACAGCAATGGCTAATCAGCAATGGTCAGGGATGGTATTGAAATATTGTTTTGTTCATCAGGAAAACTCAATCGCAATCAAGAACACTCTCAATTCGCTTATTCACATGGCGGCCATTGGCGGCTAAAACGAGGCTACAGGGTACACAAACCATAGGATTGTTATGTTCTATGCATTCACCTGTAGGTGGCATTAATTATATAGTAACTTAAGAGTACCCTGTAGCCTCGTTTTGGTCTTTATTTGGTGCTTTACTTTGCTGTTTGCATCTTTTTGTACATTAAAAACCAATAAGTCGCGACCGCAAAAATATTTTTTTTTCACTTTAATCCCTGAAATCAACTAGGTTCTACTCCGTGTAAATTTGTCCATGAAGCAGGACATTCAGTCACGTTACTACCGCGACAAAGCTTTGCGTTGCCACTCCACTGCTGTCATGTTCATGTTGGCATGTGCAAACACTTGTAAACAGTAATTATTTGCAAGGATGGATTACTGCACGGGCCTACTGGGCCCAGGCCCAGGGGCCCAAGGGGTCAGGGGGCCCTGAAGGTCAAGCCTTTGCATGGAATCATTGCTTCAATATCAATAAATCAGGATGTAGGCTATGAATCTGATTGAATTTAGTATTGGCCATCCCCAAAATGCACCAGAATACAGGAAATCACATCAAACAAATTAAAACATTTCTGGGGGAGGACCCCCAAAACCCCCTCCCACATATACGACAATTAGTGGGGGGCCCTTAATACATCTGGGCCCAGGGGACCGAAAGTTCATAATCCGCCCATGATTATTTGAGGTTTAATCTTACCTTTAATATTATTTATTCTATCCAAATCGGTGCGATGTAGGTATTAAATTTCATCTAAAGTGGTATTAAAAAGGTCTTAAAAAGTCTTAAATTTAGGTCTGACAATTCTGGGGGTACCCTGCTTTATTTGTGTCTCCAACTTTGCGGTTCCTAATGTGTTTAAATTGTTCAATAGGTCTACATTATTTTATAACAGGCCAAATACAAAACAAATGTTACAAATATCGCCTAGATATCTGTAAGCATTACAATCAGAGGATATACATACAGGGCAGACAGACGCTCATGAGTTCATGCTTTGTTTTTTCGCTGGATTTTATGATAGCCTATTATGGCAACTGATTGCATTCCAAGCTACAGTCAACTCTAGCAGGCATTGAATGACTGGAGACTTTGTGAATTTATAGATTGACATAATGTAGTGTCTCTGCTATTGCTGCTTTTGATCAGATTGATTTGCAATCTCCTGTGGTGGGCTGGACATAGCATCGAAATCCCCGCCCAGATTCCCCTTTCCGCCTTGACCCATTCACACTGGTGCCGGAATGAAAAAACTCGGCAAAATGTCTAGGGGGCTTGGTAGTAAATTTGGCGAGACACTTTGTCCCGCCGTTCCGCCTCGGTCTATAAGAGAGCCTACGTTTGTATGTAGGCAATTTATATTCACAATACTTAGGCCTACTAAAATAAATAGTATTTTATTTGTATTGGTTGTTTAGAGTAAAAAAAAATCGGTCGGTCTTAACGCAAGTTTACAACCGGCAAGTCGGTCGGACTAAAAGGGGAAAAAAAAAAATATTTGGGTCTGTTCTAAATTGACAGGGTCGGTCGGGTTACGGCAAACGAAAATATGCCTGGCAGTGTTTTGTTTCGCGTCTGCAGAAGTCAGCCAAATATGAATGTAATTCTGCGGCATAAAGCAGATGTATTTGTTTATTGTACAGAAAAATAAAAATGACATGTCAAGCAGTCAATTGACTACATTGCAGTCAAGAAGTAGGGCAAATTAATTTACGAAACCAAAACGTGGGTCATAGTTGTCTAAGCCTCTATTGCGTAGCCTGTTAAAAACGTCGCCAGATAGTATTAAATCGGCAACAACATTGTTTTCTGCAGAAGCCTACCTAAGGCTACAGATTAATTCTGAACAGTTATTTCTCTACTGGCTCAATTATCACACCACTGTTTTGATTTGCGTAGCTGCGTTACCCCCAACACTGACAATAATGTAGACACCAAATTTCGATTTCGATTTTCGTTACCACCGTGTAGTCAAGCCTTAAGACATACCCAAGTAGCCTAAATCGAGGTAATGTTTAATTATGCATGATTTATTTTGTTATTGAATTCGTAGGCTGGGATTACTCTCGGCAAGTCTCCTGCTTTATCAGTAGGGGCGGCAGGCAGAGCGATGTACAGTGGCTGAAAGTGGTACTAAAGCTTCACGCCTCGTAATGCGCGAATGAAGTGGTCATTTGAAAGCGATGCCCACTGTACACACACAAGAAGTAAGATGTTTCTCTCTTCAGCACATTGTCAAAAACTTGTAGTTACAAACAAACAATGTATTAATGTACATGTGAACTTTTTTTAGGAAAATGCTAGGGCCAGAAATATTCGATCTCCTGAGGGAAATTACAGCTACCTTGTAGATAAAGATGCACCTCAGCTAGAAGTGAAAAGCCAGAAATATGCCTTGGGATGTGGTCTAAGCCACCAGGTGAGAGAAATAATAAAAAAAGATGCAGTATCCAGGTTTATAATTGTTGTTTTATTATGTGTTCTTATATTGAGAATATATACATATATACATACTATAAGCATAGTCTTATTTATCACATTGCCAACCAACACATCACACTCACAGTTGTTACTTTCTCAAAATATGAGGCTGGAAATTGGACAGTACACTCACCACATACCAAATCTGATTAATATTTCCCAGTCTTGTGTTTGGAATTTTGTGTGATACTATTTTAAACTTTTTTATTTGGGCAATAGCCCTCTCTACATGCACCCTATGCTATACTTTGTTTCAACAACATCACCAGCTGGCATCTGCATTTTGGACTTTGCAAAGGGTGGAATGTTTAACTGAATGCCTATTGAATTGAGTTCATCCTCTATAAGAAATCCTTTGTCTGCCATTACACCATCACCCTTATGCAAGTACCCTTTCTCAATTAATCTTTCCAGCTGTGGAATGATTCCACACTGTTTAACTATTTCCTTGTCTGACACGGAGCCTGTGTAAAGTGTTGATGTAAACATCACAGCGCCACGGGGGTCACACGCTATAAGTGATTTTAAAGTATTTGTGCTTTTGTAATTTGAATAACTTTGGCTTTGTAAAACAAGAGAAGTCGGGCGTTCAATTTTTAATTCAGTGCAGTCTAATAGAGCAAATGTTGTTGGATAGTCTTCCTTATAATTAGTGGGCATGTTCTGTGCAATAATGTTTCTAAAGGGCCAAATGGGCAATTCACCTAGTATGTTGTACATGTAATGGATCCACGAATTGAAAATATTGCTAGCACTTTGTACACTAAGGTTGAAGGACAAGGAAAGGTTTTGCAGATCTGCATTATTGCGTAGTTTCATTAAAACAAAAAGCAGCTGCGTATGGGCATCTCATCAGTGCTTCTGTCTTTTCTGATGTATACTATGGGAGATTTCAGTAGACTGCACAGAGGATCTTTTGGAATGCCAAATAGGGCGCACAACTGATTAAAGCGGTCATATGTAAAACCAGTGCTGTATTGGAACATTTTAGGACTATGATTGTCTTGTAGCAGTTCAGGTGTTACCATCTTGTTTTGGAGTGTGTGTACATGTACTGTCAACCTTACAATCTCTTTTTCTTTTCAAACCAATTTCTCCGTTAACTTTTCATTCTCTTCCTCTAACTTCTTCACTCTCTCCAATTGTTCTTGTTGTTCCAGGGTATCCTGGTGTTCAGACTCTGGACTCTGAAGATTCTCTGGAAAGACAAACAGTTATACATCAACTCCTTCCATTTCATTATATTTACCACTTCTTTTCTTTTTCACAGCTTCCCCTTGTTACTAACACAGAAATACCTACTGATGGAGAATCTTCGGCCCAACAACCTGAATTTCCTGATTTCCCTCTACCACCCCAACCCTCTCATTTCACCACAGTAATGAGTCAAATTGCCATGCAACGCTACAACAAATTAACAATGCCATTATCAGCTTGTAAATTATTAGAATACAACACCAAACCTCAAAGTAGAACAACTCTGTGGTTTGATGCTAGATCACAGTGTCTTACAGCAAGTGATTTTAAAAGAATCTGCTCTAGGAGAGCAGATTATGAAAAACTTGCAACAAGCCTTAAGCACAAATCAGCAGTGCAGACCAAGGCTATGAGAAGGGGCTTGGCATTAGAGAGTGTAGCAGCAACAGAATACACAAAACTAAGTAACAATATTGTGTTACCCTGTGGTTTTGTTGTAAATCCCCATGCCCCACACCTTGGTGCTTCACCAGACTTTAAAGTAATAGAGGGAGGACAGAGCAACAGCCCAGAATATGGACTTCTTGAGATAAAATGCCCTACTGAGGACAGCTTTGAAACCTTAACTTATCTTGCGAAGCTGGAAGATGGAAGGTACAAACTAAAAGAGTCCCACTGCTACTATTACCAGGTGATGGACCAGCTTGGCATTAGTGGTTTGAAGTGGTGTGACTTCTGTGTACTGTGTGTACAAAACTACCACCTGGAGCGGATATGCTTTGATGAGGCCAAATGGGAGCAAATGAAGAACAAGCTTGACTCTTTCTTTTTCAATTACTACCTCAACTAGAGGGCAATACATATCACAAATAATAAATGTCACTTGCCTTTGTCACTAGCATCGTTCTCTTCTTCTTCATAAGTAGTGAGGGAGATGGAGGACTGACCATCACTTTTCCATCTGTGCAAAAATAACAACAAAATAACATGTTCTTAATGCCATATTTCTATGTATTTTTTAACATACTTACCGTTTAGCTGGGGGCTTTCTGCAGCCTCCAAGGTCTCTGGTTTGGCCTGGTGTTGCTATGCCGACGGGATTTGGATAATCCGGAGTTGGTCTCCCATTTACGAAATGCTGCAATGACAACACAACACGTTGGTCCTTGTTTCTAAGAGTTACAGAGATGTCCGCTCTTTAAAAACAAGAAATACACTGTGTGCAAAATTATTAGGCAAGTTGGTAACACTTTATTTTAATGTGTCGCTGTTACAGTGTACCTACCTGATTAGGTACAGTGGTACAACCTGTGTAACAACATATACTATTAGGTACTATCATTGTACTTGCATTATGTATTTGTGGGTACCTACATATAGTTGTTACATTGTAATACCGAGTGCTTTTACAAAACTTTGCCAATTTGCCTAAATTTTCATCAGAGGCAAAGAGCTGACCTGAGACCTGCTGGATGGGGTAAATCTGGTCATGGTAGATTTGATATACAAACCATTCTTAGCTCCAGTCAAGGCCTCATTGTCTTCAGTGTACATGTAACAGCTGTGCTGCTACAACCTTGTTACACTTTGATACAGTGGAATAAACGTATTAAGTGTACCAGTTAATTACTTACATGTACATATGACATGTATGTTATGTCTTCGATGTCTTGGAACAGGTCTACTAATTCACTACATAGTACATATATTAACTGTGTTGGTACACATTTATTGTTCTTTGATACAGTGGCATAAACCCATTAAAATGAAGTGTACCAGTTAAGTACTTACAATTACATATTACATGTATGTTGTGTCATTGGTGTCTTGGAACATGTCTGCCATTACCCTACATACTGTAGTACATGTATCAACTGTGTCGGTACACATTTATTACTCTTTTGATACAGTGGAATAAACCCATTAAAATAAAGTGTACCAGTTAAGTACTTACATGTACAAATTATATACATCCTGTCAATGATGTCATGCATCCTGTAATTGAAACGTGTCTGCTGTTACACCACACAGTACATGTGAATTAGTAGACCTGTTCCAAGACATCGAAGACACAACATACATGTCATATGTACATGTAAGTAATTAACTGGTACACTTAATACGTTTATTCCACTGTATCAAAGTGTAACAAGGTTGTAGCAGCACAGCTGTTACATGTACACTGAAGACAATGAGGCCTTGACTGGAGCTAAGAATGGTTTGTATATCAAATCTACCATGACCAGATTTACCCCATCCAGCAGGTCTCAGGTCAGCTCTTTGCCTCTGATGAAAATTTTGGCAAATTGGCAAAGTTTTGTAAAAGCACTCAGTATTACAATGTAACAACTATATGTAGGTACCCACAAATACATAATGCAAGTACAATGATAGTACCTGATAGTACATGTTGTTACACAGGTTGTACCACTGTACCTAATCAGGTAGGTACACTGTAACAGCGACACATTAAAATAAAGTGTTACCGGCAAGTTGTATTTCTGAAGATTAATTGTATAGTTGAACAAATACAATGATGTCAGTCAATCAAAAATGTTATTAAACCTCAAACCTGAATATTTAACAAAGGGAAAGTGAGTTTTGGCTTTCTCAGGAGAAAATCTATGTGTGCAGAATTATTAGGCAACTATTGGTGTGCAGAATTATTATGCGACTAAATAAGAAACTAAAATTTTCCCACCCCACTTGTTTATTTTCATTTCTAAGAGTAAGAATAAACAAAATAAACAACTCAAAATGTACAAATAAACACTTCTGACATTTCATGAAATATTCAGCGACCAATATAGCCACCCTTCTTTTCAATAACTGTCATGAGCCTTCCATCCATGGAGTCTGTTAATTTTTTGATCTGTTGATGATGAACATTATGTCCAGCAGCAACCACAGCCTCCCAAATGCTGTTCAAAGGGGTGTACTGTCTTCCCTCACTGTAAATCTCACATTTAAGAAGGGTCCACAAGTTCTCAATGGGTTTAGGTCAGGTGAAGAAGGGGACCATGTCATTATTCTGACATCTTTAAAGTCTTTGCTGGCTAGCCACTCAATGGAGTACTTGGATGCATGTGATGGAGCATTGTCCTGCATAAAAAACATGGCCTTCTTGAAGGATGTAGTTTTTTCTGTACCACTGCTTGAAGAAAGTATCTTCTGAAAACTGGCAGTAGTTTTGAGAGTTGATTTTAAGTCCATTTTCAACCCTAAAAGGTCCAACTAGCTCATCCTTAATAATAGCAGCCCATACCAGTACCCCACCTCCACCTTGCTGGCGTCTGACTAAGTGGAGCTCTGTGCCCATTAGTGATCCAGCCACGGGCCCATCCGTCTGGTCCGTCAAGAATCACTCTTATCTCATCTGTCTATAAAACCGTTGAAAAATCTGTCTTCAGATATTTCTTGGCCCAGTCTTGACGTTAAACTTATGAGTCTTAAGTGGTGGTCGTGTTTCAGCCTTCCTTACCTGGACCATGTCTCTGAGCACTGAACACTTTGTACTTCTGGACACTCCAGGTAGGTTGCATTTCTGGAATAAGGCCGCACTGGAGGTCAATGGGTTCCTGGTAACTTCATGTTTAATTATTCTTACGTCTCTAGCAGTTATTCTGCGCCTTTTTTTCTCCACACGTTTCTTGCAACCCTTTTGACTATTTGCAACAAAACGTTTGATTATTCGGTGATCACGCCTCAATATCTTTGCTTCTTCAAGAGTGCTGCATCCCTGTGAAAGGCATTTTACATTTTTTTTTGCTTTTCAGAGTCTGTTAAATCTCTTTTTTGGCCCATTTTGTCTGAGGTAAAGAAGCTGCCTAATAATTATGCACACCTTGATTGTAGGGTGTTGATCACTTTAGGCCACACCCTCCCTCATTACACAAATACACATCAACTGATGATGCATAAATCCAATTAGCAGTCAGGTTTATATAGGTTGGAGTTGGAAATATGCATAAAAATGATGATAAGGTAAAAATACTCACTTGCCTAATAATTGTGCACACGGTGTATATGGTTTCGCCATATTTAGAATGATACATCCTAGGCTGTCTTTGCAAAAGTTAAATGGTGCAATCAATTAATTGTTTTGACAAGACCAGAATAGATAGATAGCTAACTGTTGGTCTGCTGCAGTTAGCTACAGTTACAGCTGCTACGTTAACAGCTAGTTCATTGGGCACACACTAGCATAACACTGGTTTCATACGCTAGCCTATAATGTTATTACATACTAACTACATTACCTTTTTAACGATGTATAATAAAATCTAGTCGAACTATATGAACTAAACAGTGAGATGACAAGTTAGCTCGTACTATCAACAACTTACCTTGAAGCAGACGTAGGTATTTTTATTTATTTTCGTTGGGTTGAGCTGACTATGCGGTCTCCCACATAGTTTAATCCACTGAAGGCCTCTCTCATGTTGGGGTTTGGGGAAGGGGAAAAAACAGACACCACCCTCCAATCTTTCTGGATATCTCGTATCCGAGTGGCAGGTACCATATGCGCAGCGTTTAGGCATGACCGAAAAAAGCCCAATGTTTGACAGACCTCCCTTGGATGGGGACCGTTGCTAACGTAGGATTGGACAGTACGCGTTCTGAGGCGAAAGGTCAATTGAGACTTTAAAGTTATTATTGAAGTCATGCAGCAGGAAATAGCCTGCCCACGGTGACACACACACTGACTAGCAGGAGTAGGCTAGTCAGTAGCTTACTAAAATCAAACAGTAGGCTAGGTAATTTTAGCTATATAATTACCCTTGGCAAACGGCAGCAGTTTGTAGCCTAGTACCAACGTCATGTGTAGGCCAACCTTTAGCCATCTGCAATGAGGGAAAGCTAGTTGCTTGCTAAAACAAACAAAGTGGCAAGGGATGTAACGTGTTAGAAGTTACAAGCTGGGACCCATGCAAATCATAGACAAGTGCTATTTCAAGAAAAAGTCCTTGTATATGGGTCTACAGGCATTTCTTAGTAAAAGTTGGGAACAGGACTTTTTATCATAATTAACATGTGCTGAATCCAACTAGCCCTGTTCCCAAGCAGAATTTTGAGTTTTTGACCATCTAATTAGCATAAACAAAATGGCGATTTTGGGCACTTTCTTCGGACAGGCATCATTATATCATTGCTTCATTGGTAAACATCTTCTTCGTGGTGGGGAGACACATGTTTGGAGTTTAAAATCATTGGAGTTCCTTTGAACTAATCACGAACAACCGTTAACTAACAAGCTAGCATCATATCCTTGATTCCAAATGGGAAAGATGGCCAGCAGTCACATGTTTCATTTGATTAGATTATCTTAGATTCAACTTCATTGTCATTGTGCAGAGTACTGAAAATATATAAGTGTATGTGCAGTATGAACAGTATAAATATCAGTAGAATATCGCTATGTTTAAGTGTAATAAAGTGTGTACATTTATAAATATAAATAGAATACTATGGGTGGGATAGGGGCAAAATGTTTCCCTCTTTGTTGTACCTGTGAAGGTTGCCGACATGGACACCTCAACAGGTAAGGAGGCACCGGGGGGGGGGGGGGGGGGTTGGGGGCGTTGATGGAGGGGTGTGAGGAACCAGTGATGCGTTGAGCAGTTTTCACCATCCTCTGCCGTCCTTTCCAGTCGGAGGCAGAGCAGTTGCCACCATACTGTGACACAGTTGGTGAGGATGCTCTCAATGGTGCAGCGGTAGAGGTTTAGAAGTTCACCAGGATCTGAGGAGAGAGGTTGTGTTCTTTAATTTCCTCAGGAAGAAGAGATGCTGGTGAGCCGTCTTGATCAAGGTAGAGGTATTGAGGGTCTAAGAGAGGTCCACAGAGATGTGGACACCCAGAAACATGAACTGGTGACATGCTCCACCTCAGTCCTGTTGATGAGGATGGGGCTTTGTGTGCTAGCTTTTGACTTCCTGAAGTCCACAATGAGGTCTTTGGTCCTCTTGGTGTTGAGAGCCAGGTTGTTGTCGGTGCTCCACGATGTTAGGTGCTGGACCTCCTCCCTGCAGGCTGTCTCATTATTGTTGCTAATGAGAGCAATCACCGTAGTGTTGTCTGCAAACTTGACAATGGTGTTAGAGCCATAGTATGCAGTTGTAGGTGAAGAGGGAGTAAAGGAGGGCTCAGCACATGCCGGTGTTCAGGGTGAGGGTTGAGTGGGTGCGGTTATCTAATCTAACAGACTGCGGTCTGTTGGTTAGGAAGTCCAGAATCTAGTTTGAGGGAGGTATTGATGTCCAGTTCACTGAGTTTGGTGATCAGTTTGGAGGGGATAATGGTGTTGAATGCTGAACTGAAGTCAATGAACAGCATTCTCACATAGGTGTTGCTATTGTCAAGGAGGGACAGGGCAGAGTGAATTGCCGTAAAGATGGCATCCTCTGTGCTCCTGTTCTGGCAAATTCTCTTGAAGCACTCTATACTGCAAACAAAATCTACCTCTGGGTACAAATAAAGTAACTTGAACTTGAACTAGTTATGAAGTTATTAATCTAGCTATTAATTCAAAGGACATTCAATCATTTTACTAACACAAAGGTTATGAAGAAATATGGGTAACACTTTATGGTAAAGGTACATGAATTATCATGAATTCATGCATGAATTAATTCATGATTTATGCATTACTTCCTTTATCCTTTATATCCTATTAATCATCAGGAATTGACATGAATTCATATACTCTCATTCATGATGACCTCACGTATGAACAACACATCAACTAAAGCATTAGGTGTGATGGGTATATCATTGTGATTTATGATTTCTTAAGCATGATCATCATGATTACATGAATTTTAGGATAATTGCTCATGCATTCATCATGTCTGTGGCCCCTCAATTAAAGTAGTGAATAATGACATGTGTTTAGAGAACTCCAAAGTTATGAGAATTTGAGCAGTGATGTGATAGTCATGATCATGGTTAATACATCATAATCCATAATGATGTGCCCATCATACCTAATACTTTAGTAATGTGTTCATGTATGAGGTCACAAATGGCAAACTATGGACTCAGTAAATTCCTGGTGATTAATTAGATATTAATGAATGAAGTAATACATAAATCATGGGTAAAGGCCTGTGTAACTTAATCCGAGACTACATACATTACCAACCTAATTCGCTTCAATTATGTAAAATGTAATGTAAATCAGGTTTTATGGCCAAGTATACTTGGGTATACAAGGAATTTGTCTCTGCATGTATCCCATCTGTGAATTAGTGAACACACAGGTCACACATTGAAGCACACATTAACCTGGAGCAGTGAGCTGCCTTGCTACAGTGATGCCCGGGGAGCAGTGAGGGGTTAGGTGCCTTGCTCAAGGGCACTTCAGCCGTGGATGTGGGCATGGGAGACTAGTGCTCAACCTTTCCACCACCCACATATTTCCTACTGGTCGGGGATCAAACCGGCAACCCTTTGGTTTCAAGCCCAAGACCTAACCAGGCCACAATTTTAAACTTTACATTTCATCACTACACATCTTTCTTGACCCTCAAAAAACATAAGTCTTATTCGTCAAATACTGTGTGCCTGCTCAGTTATAACATTTTAACAATTACATTTTTCAAAGGTTTTTTCAGGTAATTAACATAGGCATAATACTAGATTTTTTTTCTTTTTTTTTCACAGCCTGTATCCTTGATCTATTGGCCAAGGGAGATTTCTGTAAACAATATGAATTAATTTACATGGTATAATGACATCCGCCCAATGAAAGTGCCCAAAAGCGACATTTTGGCAACCATTTTGTTTATGCTAATTAGATGGTCATAAACTCAAAATTCAGCTTGGGAACAGGGCTAGTTGGATTCAGCACACCTTAATTATGTTAAAAAGTCCTGTTCCCAACTTTTACTAAAAAATGCCTCTAGGAAGCACATATCTCAAAAATATCACCTGTCTATCACAGAATAAAGGCACATTGGCTACTGAAACAAATTTGAGTGACAAACAACTTAGGATAGACAACACGTTGGTTCCAAGCAAACTTTACCAAAGAACCACGAAGGACTGGAAGCCTGATTTATCAGAAATGTCACATCTATATAACATGGCCGCTTGCAATGTTCAAGTGTGATTCACGGGATATTTAGCCTACACTGACCTCAGTTCCAGTGTTGCCAACTATTTCAAATGGAAAGTAGCTAAAGCCAGCTCCAAAAGTCGCTAAATGTCGCTAGATGACGTCATGCACTAATTTGCATATCTATTACGTCACCAGGTCGTGACCCCCCCCCCCCTAGAGATGCGCGGATGGGCTATTATTTCAACCGTAACCGCATAGCATCCATCCGCACCAACGTTTTTTGACCAATTTTCAAATCCGCACCCGCCCGCCATCCGCTGGTTGTTTTAATGTATATGGGTGATGCGGTGCTGCTGACGTGAGGCTAGAAAGCTCTTGCCTGTTCTAGAAAGACTGATCCAATGCAGCAAATATATTAAAAGGCTAAAGTCCTACATTGGCTATGTTGTAGCCTATCCCCAGAATATCAGCAGCAAACTCAGTCTCTGTCTCGCAAAAGTCTCCAAATAAAACGCAGCCTGTAGCCTACAATTGTATCATTGTAATAAAAAACGCAATTTAGCACATCATTTCAACATGCTGCTATTTAGCCTACTAATTAATGCCTATTGTACTTTATTTTTTGCAAAAAGAAAGAAATCCTTAATAAAATAGCAAGTCATTCACATTATAGGCTACTTTACGCACTGTAACCCACCGCACAGCAGTGCAACGTGCATGTTTACATTTTTAGTAACAACTTGCTTGCTTGCCTTACACATCTACGTTTTCCGACTATTTTTCTTACCTTCTTTTTTCCGCTGTGGATGTTACTGAGCTTGTAGAAGTTTTAGCTCTTACGTTCTGAACATCTCGCACTGCCATTGCCCGATGTCAGTTCTGAGTCATATCACACCATAATCTGTCTCCCTCCCTTTTAAATGCCTATTCCCTGAATGGTAGGCTAAAATGACTATGTGTTTTATATATAATATCGAAACAAAATAACCCAGTCAGTCTCATCTACGAGATGTTTAGGCCTCCTCCAATACTGGCAGCTGGGCTCATAGGTTGCAGATTTGCTTAGTGGCCTACCAAGGCTCTGCAACGAGACGCGACATGGGAGATGAATCATCGGTCAACTTGCACTGTAGCCTATTCTACTTTCTTATTGCACACTGGAGAGAAAAACATGCTGGTAGGCTACGATAGGCTACTTAATTTAAACTTTGTTACCTTTAGTGTGTGTGTGTGTGCGTGCGTGAGGGGTTGCACAGTGAAACATCGGAATACACCAATTTCGCAACACCATCTCTGATAGATAAACAAAGCAGCATGCATAGAAGCAACCATAGACATAATATACATAGACGCCGCATTGGCTGCTGGAAACAAGAAATGCGGCCACCATCTTGGACCGGTCATACTCCTCGTTGCGTTGCAGCAGAAAACACAAGATGACAGCACTGTGCAGCATGTTCCTGCTCAAATCGGTGGACCATACTCGGGGGATTTACTTTTCACAAGTAAGATTTAACATTACCGTACTATTGGTTGTATTTTGTATTTTCGAACAATGTGGCCTGTATCATAGCTACATCTATGACCTTTGCAGCAAAAAAAAATGCGTGAAAATCTGTTCGGTATTCAGTGAGGTATGATTAATTAAGTGCGCTGACAGCTCATCGCACCGGCCAAACAGATTACACTGAGTGGAGTGGATGACCGGTCCAAGATGGCGGCTTCACGTCTCGTCAGCGCTAGTAGGGAGTAGCGGTCGATGCAGCGTCTATAGTATATTATGTCTATGGAAGCAACTAGGCCAAACTGCCTGATGAAAATTTGACTATTTCAAAGTGTGCTCGTTTTTTTTCGGATGTAGGTAACACAATTTAACAATGTATAGGCTATATTTTTTTCATTTGATTGGTTCAACCGCCACCCGCCCGAATTTAATTAAAATATTATATTTCTTCACGTCATCCGCCCGATCCGCGGTTTAACCGCGGCTGTAACCGCGAACCGCGCATCTCTACCCCCCCCAAAAAAAAAAAAAACGGTGATGGCCCTTTAATTCCCCTTTACACCTGTTTGCTTTTCTCCTAGGCAACTTTAAGAGCCTAATTTAATTATATTTAATTTAATATACTTGTATATTAGGGTAATTGATACACTTTACACTTCTGTATCTTGTCATAGTATACACCAGAATGAGCAGTAAGTGGCTGAAATCAGTCATTTCCAACCTATTCCCAACTGCTGCATTTGCTTTGCACAGCTTGAAGTCTGATTATAACTTCACCATAGGCTACACACAATTTAACCTTACGACAATGGAATACATATGGCATATATATGGCATACATAGCCTAAACGAATGCTTTAGGTTTTTCTAACTTGTATGCTCGATTTTGAACTATATCTGCTTGTGAATGAAGTTGTAGCCTACTTTCCTTTGTTGAACGGTGCTGGAAAGCGTTTCCCTGTCATCATTTCATTGCTCTCGTCTCGTTGACTCTGGTTGTAATCTCACCCACCCGAAGTTGCTGCATCTTCCAATAACGTTGTCTGAGCTGTTACATCTATAGAACATCTACTTCTGTGGATAACATAGGCTGATACTACATACTGTAGGCCAGTCATTACTTTTATAATCATGGGGCAACGCTTTGGGCGAACTCGATGCTAATTCACAAACGAAACAGGCATGAGACTCTTAGCCTGCTACACAGCACAGCCGAACTCACTGCTCACTCAGAAGAGTAAAAAGGGACGTTACATGCCATCACATCAGAGTCTCAAAAAGTCTCCAAGAACGCCAGAAAAAGTAGCTAGATTTGTCGCTAGTCGCTTTTTACAAAAAAAGTCGCTTGGGGGGTCTGAAATCTCGCTAAATATGGCGACAAAGTCGCTAAGTTGGCAACACTGCTCAGTTCACCCTATGCCTCCAGACAAGCAGTAGTGGCTACTCTGTGAGCCTGTAACTATTAACTCATTGAATGCCAAGCTGTTTTTTGGAAGCTTTGTCCTAGAGTGCCAGCAATCTAGACCATTGTTGATGATTTTTGTACAGCTACAGCATACTCTGTGTTATAGCTATGAACACATACAATGGCTCGTTTGAAAGGTGAGACGTTAAGCTCTCAGTGGGTGCAAACCGTGTATTTTCTACACGCCTCTGTTCCTGAGAAATCCCAAGCTAAACAGTGGCTAGTTTTCATCAAAAGTTTTTTTTCTAATCATATGATCATATATTCAAAACAAAGTAGCCACACAAACTTAAGGGTCATAAACAGACCGACATATGAATTAAGATAATATCTGATCCAGTGAACCAAAACAGGAAATGTAATGTGGAACCAAAATGCAAAATGTATTTTAATGTTACCATTTTGCCGGGTTGATGAGGTCAGGTGGGGCTTGAAAAATTCTCCACCTCCAAAGTTGAGAATGAAAAAGTTTCAGAACCACTGGCAGGGCTCTCAAGTTTTGAGGACAGGCGAGAGTGAAATTCCCCCCCCCCCCCCCCCCATGTCAGGTGTGTGATGAGCTAGTTCACTCACCATTGTACATGTAGCTGTTGAAAGAGTATGTGCACCTCTGTACGTCAAAGGGGAAGGTGTAGGTGTTCAGATTGCAGGAGCTCTTTACTCCTACTGGCAATTCATCCGTCACGTAGCCTGTGTAGTTCACTCGGACGTAATACGTAGCAGGGGCCTTGTTCTCATCCACACTACACAGGAATCACACAGGCAGAGGAGAGCCACACTGCTTGGGTTTTTTGGAGGTCTAAACTCCATCCATTTTAGCTTCAGCTAAAAATTCAATTAATTTCCCATTTACATATTTACTGTTAATGCATCAATGTATGATATCTTCAAGGATCAACACATTATGGGGTAAAGCTTAACATTAGAGTTAGCTGGTTGACTATATCACACATAATCAATGTGAGTTTGTTGATTATTGTATAGAACCATTTGAATAAAAGTAGTACAGTAATTTATATGCAACTGTGCCTTCAGTACTTACAATTCATTAATCACCACATCTGGCCTTCAGTACTTACAATTCATTGATCACCACATCTGGCCTCCACAACGTTGTTCGGGGCACAGTGATGACAGTGGTGCCGCACTCCACTGGGTCCCAACTCAGAAACTCAATCCTCCACGTCTGCACAGCGTACAGTCACATCACATCTCCCACAGTAAAATCTCTCACAGTCATTTCACATCTCCCACAGTCATATCACATCTCTCACAGTCACATCTCCCACAGTCACATCACATCTCTCACAGTCATATCACATCTCTCACAGTCACATCTCCCACAGTCAGGGTAGGAATTTCACGACGGCCATGGCCGTCGTAGCCCCTTGCGTTGGCCGTGACGCCCCTTTGAAAATCAGAGGTTTACAGGCCACGGTGGCCTTGGTGCCGCCTTCTTTCAATATTCTGCTTTGCGTCCTACTAGCGATATATATTTAGCCTATGGCCTGTCAAAACAATCTTAGCATTCACAGCGCAAATTACGCAGTGGAGAAAGTTAGCGCAAGAAAGAAAGTGCGTCCAAATTCACCCATTCTTCTCAGTTGAACTAAGTAGCCTACTCATCACACAGACATCACAAGTAAAGAGCTTTTTCTCAGCTTTTAAACGATGTCAGCCGCTAATTGCTGTGCTGAACGGTTCGCGAGAAAAGTAAATAATATCATTCAATTTAATCATAAATTCTACTGAAGGTTTTGCGTCCATCTCCCTACCCATTCATCTCGGCGGAATACTTCACGAACCCCTCGTTTAACACATGACAAACCATATATCAGAATAAACAGCAGACCTTACCGAACACAAGGGTGTAAAGCAGTCCCCTGTACAGTTAGCCGTTCCAGAGTAATCCCGTTTTTAATTTGCAGTAAATTTCAACATACATGGATGTCTCCAAATTTGGGCTTTAAGTTTTACACTGTGTTTGTTTGTTCCACATTATTTTATAACGGGCCAAATACAAAATAAATATTACAAATGTCGCCTAGATATCGGTAAATCAGAGGACAGCTGACTAAGAGTTTGTGAAAGTAGCCTTAATGCATCTAGGCTATTTGTCTTTCTTAAAGCTGAGCTGTGCTTAAATTGTTCAATACATGATTTCATAACAGGCCAAATATCAAATAAATGTTAAATATAGCCTAAATATCTGCAAATATTAGATGATCAGATGATTTACAGTTATATGTAATGAGTCATGTTTCATGTTTTTGTAATGTTTCATACAGTGATGCAGGTCTACTGCAGTGAATAGGCTAAATACAACTTTGATCATTTTTATAGCCTACTACTGTATAGTTAACGTTGGCCTTAGTGCCCTGACATGTGGCCTTTGTGCCCTCCACCAAATATGCCCAACTGAAGGCCAAGTGGCCTTGCCCCCAGAATGTTGAAATTCCAAGCCTGCCCACAGTCACATCACATCTCTCACAGTCACATCACATCTCCCACAGTAACATCTCTCACAGTCATTTCACATCTCCCACAGTCATATCACATCTCTCACAGTCACATCTCCCACAGTCACATCACATCTCTCACAGTCACATCACATCTCCCACAGTAACATCTCTCACAGTCATATCACATCTCCCACAGTCACATCACATCTCTCACAGTCACATCTCCCACAGTCACATCACATCTCACACAGTCATATCACATCTCTCACAGTCACATCTCACAGTCACTGCATGTCTCCCACAGTCCCATATTCAACAGTCATTGCATGTCTCCCATTTATTTGTTACACACGTGATGTCACCCAGGCCCCCATGATCAATGTCCAAATCTTCCCAAAATGGTTTCAATCATTTGTGCTGGTTTGTGCCGTTAAAAATAATGTTTGTGCAGCTATGTTTTTTAAGTTATCACGCTTTGTTACAGACGTGACTTCATTCAGCCCCTCATCAATGTCCAAATCTCCTCAAAATAGTATAATATATATAATATATAATCCTTTGTGCTACGTGTTACACTTCTAACTGCATGTTTTGCAAGAGAAAAATGAATGAAATCCCGCACACCCTGAGAGCTCCGTTTTACTGAACTTTACTGCATGGTGTCCCAGTCATCCACCTACGTTACAATGTGGCTACTGACGTCATCAGTATATGACATCCCCCCTTTACTTGGATTAGAACTCTAATGTACCCCTTTACATAAATCATCAGTCGGCCTACTTGAACAATAACCATAATGAATCAAATCATCAACATTTTCTGTCAAATCATCATCAACACATTATCTGTCGAAATAAACCGTGTTTCTTTTCAAATAAACATTTATGCCCTCTAGCACTGTGCATACATTTCCATTGAACAAACACATGAACATATGCATTCCTATAACACAGGGATTCCCAAACTGTGGTACGCGTACCCCCGGTGGTACGCGAGCTGCTTCGAGGGGGTACGCGAGATGAAAAGGGCTATGGCGGACAGGTGTAATTAAATCTTTTGTAATTAATTCATGAATAAATACATAATTTCGAATCAGGTCATAATGATATGGAAACATGACATTAAAGGATATCATTTATAAACTCTGTATGTGTTCATCAAAAAAAGGGCAGCTTATATTAAACATGACGCCTGGAATAGCTAATAGAATGCGTTACTTTTGAATGCGTTGGATGGTCCGTGGGGGGAAAGTTTTGCGGATATAACAGGTTTTTGAAAACAACAAAAACAGAAAGGAGGGAAGGAGCAAAGCTAAGAGTTATTTCAGATGGGCAAGAAAGGTAACATTAAGCTAGGCTTTACATTTAACAAACTAAAGGTAGCCTAAGTTTAGCCTTTCTAGGCTGTATAGCCTAATGTTGTCCAAACGAATCCTTGTCAGGCGTTGTTGTAGGCCTATTATAAGATATGGTATGTGGATGTATTTAGGCTACTATGCAGGCTACTTTTCATAATCATAACTTTTTAACTGACCAAATGCACGCACCTAAAACCGGGAAACGGACAAATATCGTCAGGGGGGGGGGGGTGCGTTACGTTTTTATGTGTTTATGTGTCGGATGGTGGGGGTACGCGAGCCGAGTCGGAATGTAGCCGGTGGTACGCGGGGGGAAAAGTTTGGGAACCGCTGCTATAACATATTCACTTCATAACAAAGCTTGTGAATCTGGGGCATTTTCACTTCTCTGCGAGGTCGCTCTGTCTGTATTGTAGGAGGTCGACATGGGGATGACCCCTGGGCGAGCATCTCTGGTGTAGACCTCACAGCATGATCAACGTGTGTGTTCTGTGTCAGTCACTGTCTGTGTTCCACTTTCACCAGGTGGTGGTGTCTGCTCGGCTGGTGTGTACACTTTGACATGTGTGGTGTTTCTGGAGTACTGAGCCCCGGTGGGTGACTCGACTACCACATTGTTACCGTTCTTACTGATTACCGTGTGAGGTGTCTGGTTAAATGTTGTTGTGAACTTATCTGTCTTGTCCTGTTTCAAAAGCACCTCGTCTCCCACCTGCACTGGGGACGCTTTGGCTCCACGCCGCTCGTCAGCGTACACTTTGGACTTGCCCTTGCGTTCAGCATCAGTGTCCCGGGCCTCGAGGTCACTCCTTGGTGTACTGATGTCTGGCAGCTTTCCTCTGAGCTTTTGATTGAACAAGAGTTCGGCGGGGCTCCTGCCCGTGGTGGAGTGGTCAATGGATCTGTAAATGGTAACATATTTCCGCAGCTCCTTCTGCCAGTCCAGTCCCTCCGCCTGCGCGATGCGGATCCGTTTCATGATCGAGGCGTTTTGCCTCTCGACTTCTCCATTCGCTTGTGCCCATCTAGGTGTTGTCTTCACGTGTTGTATGCCGTTCTCTTGACAGAAGATCAATGCATCTGTACTTTGTGCCTTAGTCTACCGTCCACCCAAAATTAATTGTAATTTCATTCAAGAATTTGCTGAACTTCTATCTTTTATGGCCTCTCGTGCTGATAAGTTATTAATCTTGGGGGACTTTAACATCCACATATGCTGCCCATCTAAACCTTTGGTCAATGAGTTTTTAGGCCTTGTGGACTCTTTTAACCTTGTGCAGTCAGTTATGGCCCCAACACATCAGAAGGGTCACACACTAGACCTAGTGTTGTCCTCTGGTTTCTCAGCTTCCAATGTTAAAATAGTTGATACTGGTGTGTCTGACCATTTTATGATTTTATTTGAATCTTCACTGTTTTGTCCCCCCCCTCCACCCCCCTCATCCTACTCCCTTGTCAGAGCTATTCATTCCACCACAGCCTCACAGTTCACTAATACTTTTATGCTCTCTCTTTCACCTGCTGTCTTAGATTCTCTTTCCACCTGCACCGACACTGAGGATCTACTTACTCTTTTTAATACATCTTGCCTTGCCACTCTTGATTCTGTAGCTCCTTTGAAACAAAAGCGGTGTAAATCCAATAGGTCAACTACTCCTTGGCTAAATTCCACTACCTGTTCGCTCAGAAAGGCTTGTAGGAAAGCAGAGTGAAAATGGAAAAAAGATAAACTACAGGTCTTCTATGATATATTTAGAGATTCTCTTAAGGCTTATCAAATCACTGTCAAAGCAGCAAAGGCAGCTTTCTATGCTGAGCTTATTCACAAAAATGCTCACAGACCAAAAGTGTTGTTTAACACAATTAATAAAATCATAAATCCTCCTACTACAATGTCCTCTCTTCCTGCTACAACAGAAACCTGTGAGATGTTTCTCAATTTCTTTATTGACAAAATTGACAACATAAAGTCTCATATCACACCCTCAATTTCTGATCCTGCTTTGTATCAGTCTGTAGTTTGCTGCCTCCAACAATTCCAACCAGTCTCTTCCTCACAGTTGTCAGACGTGGTCTCTAATATGAAGCCCTCTTCTTGCCACTCTGATATTCTTCCATCTCACCTTTTCAAAGAAGCTTTTGCGGCTATTTGCCCTTTTATCTTGAGCATCATTAATAGCTCCCTGGCTAATGGAGTAGTACCCTCTGGCTTTAAACACGCTATTGTGCAACCTCTCCTGAAAAAACCTTCCCTTGATCCCATTGATTTGAAAAATTATAGGCCCATTTCTAAACTGCCCTTTCTGGGGGCTTCCGGTATGGCGTTGTGGGAGTGAGACACGCATTACAGAGCTCCCAGTGAACTTGTGAAATTACATTGTTTAAACATCGCCCTGGTCTTCAATATTCACTTTTGTGGAATCATACATTTGTGAGATAACGTTAACTACGCTTTATTCTAACTTTTCTGCTGAAATGAGTAGCAAACCGAAATCCTCGCAACAAACTCCATCGACACGGCAGGCTAGTCTTGCTAGCAAACTTTCAGCTATGGTGGAGGACAAGAATAGTGGCAAGGTGGAAGATACTGTATCCATGCCTCAACCTGTGACTGAACTAGCTAAGCAGAGGTCTGTTCTAACAGAGGACATCTCTAAGTTGATTCAAGATTCGCTAAAGCCACTCCAGACTGCTGTGGATGCTATACGGGACACCGTCAACTCGTTCCAAGCTAGACTGGCATCAACAGAGGCTATAGCTGGTGAGAACTTCGAGCGCTTGAACACTGCTGAGGCAACTATAAACACGTTGAAAGTAGCAAATCAGGAATTGTTAGATCGGGTGGATGATCTCGAAAACAGATCACGCAGGTCGAACCTGCGAATTGTGAACATTCCGAAGGGCAGCGAGAATGGCAGAGACCCCGTTAAATTCATGGAAGAGCTACTTATGGAATGTCTGGGGTCGAGTGTTTTCGCTGAGCCACCTGAACTGGAGAGAGCGCATAGATCCATGGCTCCTAAACCAGCACACGGGAAGCCTGCTAGAGCATTTGTGGTGTGTTTTCGAAGCTTTCAACAAAAAGAAGCAGCGCTGCGTTGGGCAAGGAACCATGAGGTTAAATTCCAGGATGCTAGCCTTCGGTTCTACCCCGACCTGAGTGCTACCTTGGCAAAAAAACGCAGTGCTTTCAAAGGAGTTAAACAAGCGTTGTACGAGAAGGGAGTAAAGTTTCGCTTGGTGTATCCAGCCCGTCTGAAAGTGCTTCTGGAGGAAGAGACGATTACCTTTGAATCACCGGACGAAGCACAGGAATTCTTCGACAAGCGCATTCGGTCTAAGGAGTGAAGGGAGGTGATGGACGTTTGTAAATAGTAAAATGTATGACACTTTCATACTGATGTTAACTGACAGATGTTGGGACTTTTGTAGATAACATAGGCCTAAGCTTAGCTCTTAAAGGATGTTCACCGGTAAGACGTCTTTAGCGAGCCTGCAGTTTATCCCATTTTGGGATCTAGACATAGGCAGTTCATGCGCTATGGGTTTCAGTTTGCTATGTTTTTTTTGTTGTATAGGGGGAGGGGGTGTTAAGGGTATGGGGAGGTGCGTCATGGGATTTCATTGTGAGTCAGTTTTATTACCAGTTTGTTATGAATAACAGTAGGCTTAATCAAGATTTAGGTGAAGCTGTCAGATTTATAAGCTGGAATGTCAAAGGGTTAAATGGTCCTGTGAAACGAGCAAGAATATTTGCACATTCCTGAAATTGCTTTTTTGCAGGAAACTCATTTATTGGTGAAAGATCAGCTCAGATTAAGGAAAACATGGGTGGGTCAATTATTTCATTCAAGATTTATTCATAAGTCTAGGGGGGTGGCTATCTTGATACATAAAAAAGTTCCTTTTAGCCCAACAAAGGTAATAGAGGATCCACAAGGGCGTTATGTAGTTGTAGTAGGGTCTTTATATTTTAAGCCTGTCATACTGGTGAATGTATATGCCCCTAATTGGGACGATGAGAGATTCATAGAAAGAGTGATAGCATCCATACCAAGTCTCAATTCCCATTCTCTCATTTTTGGAGGAGATCTAAATTGTACAATTACTCCATCTTTGGATCGTTCCTATCCAAAATCTAATTCTCCCTCCAAAATGGCAAAGAGACTGTCAATGTTCATGGATCAAGTAGGCTGTACTGACCCATGGCGTTTCTGTTTTCCATTGAGCAAGACATATTCTTATTTTTCCCATGTACACCATACATACAGTAGAATTGATTATTTCTTTATTGATTCTGCATAGCTGTCTTCGGTTAAAAAAATTGAATATTCATCTATAATTGAATCTGATCATGCCCCAGTAATTTTAGATCTTTCTTTATTACACAAAAGTATGGAGTACACGCCATGGAGATTGGACACTTGTTTATTGAAAGAAAAGGGATTTATTCAAATGATTTCATCAGCAATTGATGATTTTCTTGAATTTAACAGAGGTGATGATGTGTCTCCTACTACATTGTGGGAGACCCTTAACCCTCTATGGGACTAATTAAGGAAATTCATTAAAAAAATTTAATGACCTTTGATTTTAAGTGTATTAAGGCCTAAAATACATTTCCTATGCTCACTTTCCCAAATTGACCTTTGACCTTTATTTTGGGGTATCGTCATTTATAAATGACTTTATCCCATTAGGGTATATATTTTTCCGTGATTTCTTAATGTAAAAAACAATTGATTAAAAAACAATGGCTTCATTATCCATGAACATATTTTATTGAAAAACACTTTAAAAATTTCATTTCAGAATGATTCTAAAAGAATAAAAAATACAAAAAAATATGCAAATTTGTCACATTACTGATGAAACTGAACCAGGCAGTTCTTTTTTGGTGTGAAGCATAGGTGAACATCGCATTTCCTGCACTTCACTCTTGTTTGCCCTGAGCAGTTACCATTCTTGCATCTGCCTTGCTTTTCAGTGTAGTATGGCCAGTGGGCAATGCCATCCTTTCTAACCTCTTCTTGAGGGCGTGATTCCCTCCTCTTACAAGCCTGCTTTCGGGGAGTCTCCACTTGACTTGGCCGCCCCCGTTTGGCCCTTTCTGTGCCCTCTGAGCAGAGAACATCAGCGACGATTGACTTGAACTCCCTTAGACTGAGTTCCCCTCTCTGTGACTGACCACTTGTCTCACGGTCTCGACGGTAGAGTAACCATGAATTGACACAAATCATGTCCATGACATGAAAAAAGATTCGAAGGTACCACTTGCGTGACCTGATCTTCGTTCGATACAGTGCTATGAGTGAATCCATCAAATCAACGCCCCCCATATGTTTATTGTAGACTGCAACAGAAGTGGGGCATGTCACGTTGATTGTTTCTTTTTTCTTTTTGTCCCATCTTTCGACCTGAGAAACTGGGTGTGCACCTGTGAAAGTGCTAAGCAGAGTAACACTGCGGTTGTCCTGCCACCTGTTAACAATTACCTGCACCCCTTCACACATAGCAACCTTCTCCTCAAAATAACCCCTTCCCATTTTTTTCATTTCCTTGTCTGTTTTCAAGGGACATCCTTTCAACCTGTTTGTTCTGACTGTGCCAAGGCAGTGGATACCTTTCTTTGCCATTTCTACTTCAAGCCCTATGCTAGTAAACCAGTTGTCATGGTATAGCTTGAAATTCTGGTATGGAGGTATTATGGATGCTACACGCAGGACTATATTGCTGCTTGCACCCAGGTCAGGCATCCCACTGACTGGTTGAATTTTGCCAACATGGAATTCAAAGTTGTATGCCATACCCTTGGAGTCACAGAGCACATACACCTTGTAACCCCATTTATGGGGCTTTTGGGGGTTATAGTTTTTCAAATGACTCTTCCCTTTGAAAGGGATTATTTGCTCATCAATACTTAGATGCTCAGTCAAAGGGATGCCTCTCATGGTCTCAACTGTAAAGTCAAGAAATGGTCTGATCTTGAAGAGCGGATCTTGGCCTAGATTATGAGGGCCCTCCATAGTGTTGTCATTGAAATGGAGGTTGGCTTTGATCTGTTCCCATCTTCTCATTGGCATCACATCAGCAATTTTGTCAATGTGAGAGTGTGTCTGCCAGCACATGCGTTGTGCAGGAACACCATAAATGCCCATATGAAAGGCACAGCCAATGAACTGCTCCATCTCTTTCTCTGAACAATTCAGGGGTGCGTTTACATTGCTCTGTACAGAGTAGAGATTGGTCTGCTCTACAATGTGTTTGATGCACTCAGGGGAGAACATCTGCCTAAAATAATAGGTTGGTGAATGCACCCTTTCTGCTGTGGCCAGACGTATCTTCCAGGCAGGGACTGGGTAATGGGCACGGATCGCTGACTTCCACAACAACCTACGGCCTATCCCTGGTTGAAGATCCTCCTCACTGTCTGGCTCCTCATTCTCGTCCTGTCCTTCATTACTACCATCTCCCTCATTGTCGCTGTCTACCTGTTGCTCATTGCTTACACTGGGCTCCACTCTTACAACTACCTCGTCCTCATCACTGCTGGATTCACTGTCCTCACTGCCCTCAGGAATAGGCATAGCTGTCCCTCTCACCTTACCATAAAACTTAGAAACTTCCTAAGAAAGATGTATGAATAAATAGTTTGACCCTGCATCACAACAGTAGAATCTACACCACAACAGTAGAAACTATTACGGAAATTTCTATCCCTTAATGGGACTTTGTCATTTATACACAGTGTTGCCACAGTTACCTTGAAAAAGTAATCTGATTACTGATTACTGATTACTCCTTTAAAAAGTAACTTAGTTACTTTACTGATTACTTGATTTTAAAAGTAACTAAGTTAGATTACAAGTTACTTTATTAGTTACTTTCAGCAGCTGCCAACAACACCCCCAACGCCTCAACATAAAAATGATAACCGGTTTTGCCAATACTCACTATACTGGAAGTGCATTTTAACAGCAATGTATAGCAGACATCCCAACCTAACCTATTTAGATACTGAAATTCAGATGTTTGTTCAATAATGTCTAAGTACACCAAATAAGGAAGGCCTATTGATAGAAATTGTTATAGTAAAATATGTAGATTTTTTTTTTCATGTAGCCTTGGCAACTAGCCATCTTGTATAGGCCTGAGTAATATGCAAATGAAATTACACTTGTTAAACTCACCTCAACAAGTCTTTTGCAAATCATTTAACCCGCCGTGAGCAATGCTAAAGTCGCTGTTACAAACAGTGCAGTGTGCAAGATTATCATTATGTTTTAATCTTTTGAGACAATTGGGTACACTTTTGTGTAGTCTGATGTGAAATGGGTCTTAAATCTTCCTTTTTGAGGGGCACTGACGCTGCCATGACGCTTCTGTTCCTAGATACACTGACTGAACTGATTAATTATGTTTGGGAGAAAAGAGATATAAGCACACTTACACTGAAAACTGATTGGTTGATTTAGCAAAACAGACCAGGATGCTCTCTATCTTGGATGCGCTTCAGGCACAAACGCACCACTCCTCTCTCTCTCCCTCTCCGTTGTGTGCGCATTAAGCTATGCACACGCGATTTGAAGCAAAGATTCTAGAATCTTTGATTTGAAGTCCGGTCTGGCTTGCGTGCTCTTGTTCGCTCTAGGTTCCGGGAGATTTTATGTAATTTGCGGGCGTCAGGAAGCCGCTATCAATATGTGGGAGACTCCCAAAACTTCGGGAGACTTGGGATGTCTAGCTAGACAGCGAATAACGTTGTCATGTTTAGCTGACACAAACTCAAAGTAATGACTGATGAAATGTGCATCTCTCTCTCTCCCTCCATTGTTGTTTTCGTTTGTGTCGCTGCACGTGAATTGTCCTCATGCTGAAAACGTGAGCATAGCCTACATGACATTAATCCCCAAGACAAGAAGAAAGCAAAGAACAGGACAAAAATAGTAACGCACAGTAACTTAGATAAGTAACTTTAATCTGATTACTGGTTTGTAAATAGTAGCGCGTTAGATTACTCATTACTGAAAAACGTGGTAAAAATAGACTAACGCGTTACTAAGTAACGCGTTACTGGCATCACTGTTTATACATGACATGCACTTTTTAACTGTTTTGAAGAAAGATTTGTAGATTTCTTCACATGAAATGACTAAAATAGTTTAAAAAACTGTTTAGGCTATTTAGTTATATATTTTATTGGTGATTTATGTGTGTTTTATAGCTTAAAAATGGACTTACCATGATGCTACTCATGCATGTGACCTAACATGTGCTCTTGTCTCCTGTACTTCCTTGTTGCATCACATGGCATCCTGACATCATATAATCTTTGATTTTATTGGTTAGAGGGGATTTTAGATGACATATTTAAGGTACAATATGATTGGTTAGAGGCTTGTGTTATTTTTTAAAGCTGTTTTTTGAAGCGTCATTTATAAATGACGAAGTCCCATAGAGGGTTAAGGTTGTTATTAGGGGAAATATTATTTCATATAAATCCATGCTAAATAAAAACAGATGTTTAGAGCAAGAAAAATTGATCAAAGCTATACAGGCGATAGATTGTCAATATTCAGCTTCCCCATGCCCTGAACTTTATAAAGAAAAAGTAGAACTTCAGGCTAAGTATGAGTTGTTGGCATCGGAAAAAACTGAAAGGATGTTGTTGAAATCTCGGGGCATTATGTATGAACATGGAGAAAAGTCGGGTCGTCTCTTAGCCCACCAGTTAAAGAGCAGATCATCTGAGCAACATATCTCTTGTATTATGAAAGATAATGGGGAACTTACAGTTGATCCTATAGAAATGAATGATATATTTCAGGCATTCTATTCAAAATTGTATTCATCTGAAGCTCCTAAAGACAATACAGTTATGGATCATTTTTTTAGCAATTTAAATATGCCCAAAATTGATACAGCTAGTAGAGCAGAATTAGAGTTTCCGGTCACGCACGGCGAAATTGGAGATGCAATTAGGACCATGCAAAGTGGAAAAGCTCCGGGCCCTGATGGGTACCCAGTTGAATTTTTCAAGAAATTTTCTGGGCAACTAATTCCACTTTTACTTGAAATGTTTTAGGAGTCAAAAGCTAATGGTACTTTGCCCAGGACACTGACTGAAGCTTCTATAACTTTATTGTTAAAACCAGGGAAAGACAGAAAGCAATGTGGGTCATATCGCCCTATCTCTCTCCTTAATTGTGATATCAAAATATTGGCAAAAGCACTGGCTCGCCGTTTGGAAAAAGTTATGCCAGAGGTGATCTCCCCGGACCAAACAGGTTTTATGACGGGACGACACTCTTTTTCAAATGTGCGTTGCCTTCTCAATGTCTTATACTCTGAAGTAGTCGTTTCATTGGACGCTGAAAAAGCGTTTGATAGGGTAGAGTGGAGTTTTTTGTTTGAGTGTTAGAAAAGATTTGGTTTTGGCCCAGATTTTAGATCGTGGATTGAGCTTTTATACTTCAGCCCAAAGGCATCAGTAGTCACCAATAGGAATCACTCCAAGTTCTTTTCCTTGACGAGGGGAACACGTCAGGGATCGCCAATTAGTCCACTTTTGTTTGCTCTAGTTATTGAACCTCTTTCTATTGTGCTTAAGTCAAAGCCAGAAATATGTGGAATTTATAGATGGGGTTTAACCCATAAGGTATCTTTGTACGCTGATGACTTATTGCTGTACCTATCTGACCCTATGCATAGTATTCCCCATGTTTTGAATATATTGCAAACATTTAGTATTTTCTCTGGTTACAAATTGAACCTAACTAAAAGTGAGTGCTTTCCTATAAATGCCTTGGGCCGGTCTCTTAAGGACTCAGATCTACCCTTTTGTATGTCCAGGGATGGGTTTAAGTATTTAGGTATTAACTTGACTCAACATTTTCCTGAGCTATACCATAAAAACTTTACCCCATTAGTAGGCAGATTAAAGTCTGATTTTCAGAGATGGAATGCCATTAGTTTGTCACTGGTTGGTAGGATTAACTGTATTAAAATGAATGTTCTCCCTAGATTTCTTCATCTTTTTCAGTGCATACCAATTTATCTGACTAAATCATTTTTTCAATCTATTGATAAGTATATAACATAATTTATTTGGGCGGGTAAAGCTCCTAGAATTCAAAAGAGATTTCTTCAAAGACATCGTTCCAATGGAGGCTTGGGTTTGCCAAATTTACAATTTTACTATTGGGCGGCAAACTGCCAGAAAATACTCTATTGGTGTCAGTCTTCAGATATGGTCTGGTGTGAATCTGAAAATAACTCTTGTCTTTCAACTTCACTCCCAGCTTTAATAACGTCTAAAATTCCTCTGGCTATTTCAACACATACTTCAAATCCAACGGTCATTAACACTTTACGTATTTGGCAACAATTTAGAAAACATATAGGTTTACCTAATTTCTCCATTCAAGCCCCAATTTGCCATAATTACTCATTTATTCCAGCTAGAATAGATGCAACGTTCTTAGAATGGAACAGGCAAGGCCTTGTCAGATTTAAAGATTTTTATAAGGATGGTGTATTTGCAAGTTTCAATGACATATGCGAAATATATCTCTCCTGCTCAAATCATTTTAGATATCTACAGATTCGCCACTTTATTCGTAGTAATACAACAGATTTTCCAAATGAACCAGATCCATCTGTCTTGGAGGATATCTTGGAAGTGTCTTCTAATTTAAAGGGACTTATTTCCAGAATTTATAACATCATCACTTCCCATGGTGACAATATTTTGGATAAGATTAGAGCAAAGTGGGATGCTGAACTAGGAGAGAAGATACCAGATAGTATATGGTCGGAAGCTGTGCGTCGGGTTAATGGGACTACATCATGTGCTCGTCTAAGCTTAATCCAGTTTAAAGTTTTACATAGGATGCATTTTTCTAAAGCTAAATTGGCAAAAATGTTCACAGGCATGGATGAAAATTGTAGCAGGTGTCATAGCGCTCCAGCAACTTTGACTCACATGTTCTGGTCATCCCCATGCTTGGATCAATTTTGGTTAGGGGTCTACGAAACGTTATCTGAAGTTATAGAAATAGAATGTGAGCCCAATGTGTATACCTCAATTTTTGGAGCCGTGCCGAGCGACCATATAGGACTTGCTAGGTATAAAGATATATTAGCCTTTTCGACTTTGCTAGGCGGCAAATTCTTTTACATTGGAAATCCCCATACCCACCAAAAGTATCTGTATGGCTGACTGATCTTATGATGTATTTGAAATTGGAAAAGATGAAGTATGCACTCAGAGGGTCTAATGACCTTTTTTATGGTATCTGGAACCCATTAATAACATATTTTGAAAAACTTAAGTCCCTTCCTGAGAGTCCCTAATGTCATGAAAAGCACTGAGATGGCTAAGGCCTAAAGAAGTCTGCAATATTGGTTTTATGTACCATTGGTTTGTTTACTGGATTTTGTATGTGTGTGTACACATGTATTCTGTTTTACTGGATTATGTATTTATTTTATTTGGTATAAGATAGTTATAAGTGTACATGTGACTTAACGATTGTCTTTGGTTTGACTGGCTACATACTAAGACGCACAGAGGTTCAGAGGGTGGGTTTTTTTATTTTATTTTATTATTTTTTTTTTTTATTATTATTATTTGAAAATGTAAGAAAAACAAATGTATTTCATGTAAGTATGTACAGTGGGTCCCCGTTAAAAATTGACACTTCATTCACGATCATGGTGAAATGTAAGTACAACTGCAGCCGCTTGGGGGCAGCATAGTCCGCTGTAGCGTTTCACGGTCGAACCAGACGGCACATTCGACAGCAAGGGCTGTGATTGGCCGAGTTTTCAGTGCGTTTCTCTGTGTTTTTAGCAGCCCCTGCAACATGCTAGTCCACTGTAGCCTAAGCCTTGTACATAATGTTAAACATAGTTTTGGATTCAGTGGCAAGATTTCTTGATTGTACAGTGTCTGTCTCTCAGTAATGTTTTAAAATGAGAGCTTCGTCAGCTGGCAGTAGGCTACTTTATCGGTAGTCATGAGAAGTTCGCTTGCTAACAGAACATAAAAATGCTGCCCAGAAACCTTGTGAATAGTTCTGACACTAACGAGGTTGAAAATATAGCCTTTGCCTGCAGCATCTCCTTAACAGTAATGTTAACAAAATGACAGCATTCATATGACAAAGGAAAACGAATCCGGTCACTCAAGACTGTGCCGCAGCCGTGGGGCAGAAGACGCTTGGTGGCCGTCCACAACGTTATAAACTTAACCTAAATAGTCGGCTGCTATAAGCTACAATCTGATTTTACTGTATACCCCTGTTGTCTCAATGATAATAACATCTCATTTCCGACTATATTTCAAAGTGTGCCGTTCATTTGCATTATTAACGTAATACCGTATTTTGTCATTTTTGGCGAAGACATGCATTCCGTTAGGGATATTGAACATATTTAACATTCTCTAACCATCGTGATTTCGAATTGGTGCAGTTGTCAGCACAAAAACTCATTTTATTCTTTTGCTCTTTTGCATTGCTCTATGCTGTTCTATGGTGCTTTCTGCCTCTTGGTTGCGCACGCATGTTTTCGTGACGTTTCATAGAAATCCATGTATAATGAGCGCATAAAACAACTTGTTTTGGGACATTAATCTAGGCTACGTTAAGCTTTAAGGATTGTATGTCCTTAATTTATTTATATAGGCCTATTTAGGCTAGGCTACTTGCGCAAACCCTGGATACTTTCATTGCCACACAACAATATTGGTGGTATTTGTTACATTAGCTTCAAAAGGCACCGCTTCAGAAAGCTGCACTGCTTGTGAAAGAAGGGGGTGGGGAAGGGGAGCTTGCAGCCAAGTGTCGGAAAAATGCATAGCCTACAACACAGAACCCGCTTCTCGCACTAGTCACTGACAGTAGACAAGCTTCCAGCCTAATGACTTTCACACATTTTGAATGATTTACATGCGGGAAACTTGTTGTGTGTTTCAGTCTCGCAGGTGATGATGAAACTTGTTGTGTGTTTGAGTCTTTACGTCGTATGATCCTTCAACTCGCAGGTGATGATGAACTGCTTGAAAAGCCAGTACGTTTGTCAGACCATTATAGCAGGGACATTGCACCGACATTCCCAACACAACTCCACTCATTTAGGTCTTGCTTTAAAGCAGAGATTTCACAGAAGTCATCTATTTTTCAACTTGCCAAAATGCTGGTGGTAGATTATGACAGTGTAACATCCACATTCGGGGAAGTGTGTACTGCTCTCATGTTGTTTCTGACATTGCCTGTGACTGTGGCAACAGCTGAGCGATCTTTTTCCAAATGTTCAACAATTGCCGGTGTACAGGCTATAATCAATTAGCTAAATCATTTGTCCAGCTGTTTAAACATTTTTTCGTGTTACATTCAAACGCAAAAGGTGCTTTGATATATTTTTTGTTTAAACGTCGGCAAGCAGGCATGCTGCGGTTGCAATGAATGAGGATAATGGTTTTATCTGCGGTGTTATTTTTTGCATTTTGAATATGACTCGCTCCAGTCTCAACGGTGCTTTCTTAAAGGAGCTGCACCATCTTACAACAATTGCATCTACATTTTCATATTAGAATGTTTTGTCAAGTGTAAGCTTAAACTACCGTGATCAATTTAAGTTTCCGTGCCCCCGCTGAAAGTCTCTTATGCTCTTATGCGCTTATCGTTACACTATCAAATCTATAAGTAACCGTGACAAATAGGGTATAAGATATATAAACTCACGCTATTGTATTGTCATATATGTTTGGTAATGGCTCAGCTTTCTCTGATTGTTCTACTGACTTGGAAACTGCATCATGGAAGCAGTAAGTCAAGTCGCAACAAAAATAGTAGTGGCACCCAAGTGACACCTTGTGGTTGTTTGTGTCAACTGCAGTTTGTGCCATTTCTGCCGAGAAAATGGGGATCGTGATTCCTGAAGGAACCCGTCCAAACTTAACAGGGACCCACTGTACCTTTGTTGTTCTTGGTTAATAAAAAGAGATTTAAAAAAAAAAAATAATAAACTGCCCTTTTTCTCTAAGATCTTAGAAAAAGTTGTTCTGTCACAAGTCTCTTCCTATTTAAACACCTCTAATATCCTTGACAAGTTTCAATCTGGTTTTAGACCACTTCATAGTACAGAGTCTGCCTTACTTAAGGTCCATAATGATCAATTGCTCTCTGTTGACTCTGGCTCTTGTGCCCTATTGGCTGTTAGATCTTAGTGCTGCTTTTGACACCATAGACCTCTGAAGTTCGCCTACAAAAAAGGTGCCATCTTTGACATCCGGTATCTGGCGATTTTTCCTATGGGAAAATAACATGGGGATTTTGAATAATCGCACCTGTTAAAGTCTCGTGGGGATGAAAAAGTCTGAAATGCAGACGTTTTCCTGAACACACTTTTGTCCTCTGCCTTCGAGTGGATACTGTGATCTCCGGTAAGTCAAGGCGGCACACTTAGATTTTTGCTACTCCAGAGCTAACTTGCAATGCAATTTGCCATAGGTAGTTAGCTTCAATTAACAACCGGATCTCCTTATATGGGCAAAGATGGCCGTTTTGGATCTTTTTTGTAGGCGAACTTCAGAGGTCTATTGACCACAAGATCCTTTTAAAACGCCTGGGTGTTGAAGTTGGTCTGCAAGGCACTGTATTAAATTGGTTCAGATCTTACTTAACTGATAGATCTTTTTCAGTGCATTTAGGCAATGCTTCTTCGTCATCTGCTCCCATTAAGTGTGGTGTCCCCCAGGGTTCTATTTTAGGGCCTCTATTATTTTCTTTATACATGCTTCCCCTGGGCTCCATTTTCAATCAATTCAATATTCGTTACCACTGCTACGCAGATGATACCCAATTTTATATACCGGTGGCCCCTGAAAATTCCTGCTCATTGACAAACCTTTTTCTTTGTCTTAATGACATTAAGAATTGGATGGCTAACAACTTTTTACAGCTAAATGACAGCAAAACTGAAGTAATCATTTTTGGACCACCAAATTCTGTCAACAATGTGAGCAAGTCTCTTGGCCCTCTGTCTGTTAACCATCACAGTGTGGTCAAGAACCTAGGTGTTTTCCTAGACTCTTCTCTGACTTTTAATAAGCAAGTCAACAGCGTTGTCAAGGCAAGTTTTTACCAACTTAGGACAATAGCAAAGTTCAAGTCTTCTCTCTCCTACAGTGATTTATAAATCCTTATGCATGCCTTTATTTCCTCTAGGCTTGATTATTGCAACTCACTGTATGTAGGTGTAACTAAATCTACTCTAAACAGACTCCAGCGTGTCCAAAATGCTGCAGCCAGATTACTGACTGGATCTAAGAAACGTGACCACATTTCACCTGTGTTGGCTAAACTGCACTGGCTTCCTGTGGAACAAAGAATTAATTTTAAAATTCTTCTGTTTGTTTTCAAAGCTTTACATGGTTTAGCACCTCAGTATTTATGTGATCTTTTAATTCCTTACTGTCCTCCTAGACCTCTTCGATCATCTTCCCAGTGTCTTCTTTGTGTTCCTTCTGCCTCTCTTAAATCCAAAGGTGACAGAGCTTTCTCTGTCTATGCTCCCCAGCTTTGGAATAGCCTTCCTGATGTTGTGAAATCCTGCCCCACTATTAGTAGTTTTAAATCCAACCTAAAGACCTACCTCTTCTCCCTAGCTTTTTACACACCTGACTCCCTCACCTCTCCCTTTTTTTATATGTTTATATGTATGTATGTTATTATTATTTTTTTATTATTATTATTTTATGTAAAGCACTTTGGTGCAATGCTATTGCTTTGAAATGTGCTATATAAATAAATTTGACTTGACTTGTAACTTAATGTGTTAATCCGTAAATAAAGTTTAGAATGTGTAATGAAAGTAAATGTGTTTTGTACTGTAGCATAGATCCTGAATGTTATTGTAACTGAATGATACGAGAACTTAATGAATGACAATGTAACCGGGTAATATTTCAAATGTGCATGAACAAAGACTGTGTGTGTGTGTGTGGAGAGTAGGCTAAACGAGAATTCTGTGCGGCGGCTGGTCCGACTGTAAGGATCCTAATTACCAGGCTGATGATAATCTTTTCAGTCATATATTGACTCTTGATCAATTACTAAGTGTGGGCCTATTGTGGGCCTACTGTCACATGTCCACAGGAGCAGTTAACTGTAGGGACAGGAAATGTAATCAAATGTATACCTTGTCATGTCTTGATTGATTCACTCTCACTACAACAATGGTCTCAAGTCTCATCAAAGTACTCTCAAATCAGCTGACCTCCAACCATGTGATCCCAAATCAGCTGACCTCCAATCATGTGATCCATATCAATGTAACCAACCACAAACTAGGTAGCCTATTTAAGTGAAGTTTACGGAGCATTTTTGTAGTCATCATCCTCTGAGCTGGTATGTTCATTCTCTGATTGCTTCATATGGTTTCCTAAATGTTCCTTTAACCTGTGTTCGTAACTTTCACATTATTCATTTAGATGTACCTTCTATAATGTATTGGATGAATAGCTTGTATCTGACAAATAAATTGTTATGCTTTGACCCGCATAGTTTTCTAGAATTTCTTTAGATATCCCTCAAAGTTTAAGATGTGCCAGGGGGAACGGCTAGGATTAGTCCCTAGGGCCGTGGGGCTAAATCAGTGAAAGTAGGCATGCTACCAGGAGAACTGGCCATCGTATTGTACTGTGGTGGGTCACTGATTTTATTAGTAGTCTGGAATTAGACAGCTAACCTTAGCACACCCTGAACCCTCTGTAGCTTCGGTAAGATGTTCTGTCCAGATGAGTATAGTGGTCCAGGCCAGCACTATAGCCTCTGACCAACTTTCACACTAGGATCATTACTTAGTAAATGGTGCCTCCCGAATTAGTCGGCCGAGGAGGGCCTTGCACACTATTCTTGGGGAAGTTGAGTCTAATTAAATAGCTAGAAGGCATTCTACATCGGCCTACTATGGGTAGTAATATTACTTTGACTGAAACTTCTCCATATCTAGCGGGGTCAGAATCATTAGGTTAACAGGGGTTCTATAATCAATTGTTATTTCCAACAGCGCGCGGAAGCTTCACGATTTCCTTTGACCACTCCCAGTTCCCTTATTGGTCCTGACGAGTGACGTCTTATACGACCGTCACACACACCCTGAGAGATAAGTTTTACTGAACTTTACTGCATGGTGTCCCAGTCATCCACCTATGTTACAACGTGGCTACTGACGTCATCAGTATATGACACTACGTTTGTGCCATTTAAAGAAATGTTGGCCTATTAGTTGTAGCCTATGCTAGACATTACCCAGCCCCCAATCAATGTCCAAACATGTCGGACTTCAATTCCAACTTTGAAGTTCGGGTAGATCAACTTTAAGTGTCGTTCCATTGTACTTTTTCCCAGTAGGAGGTCAGAATTCTTGACTTCCTAGTTTGTCTGGAATGAAATTGGAGAGTCCAACTAGGAAATATCTGACTTCGAAATTGTCTGGAATGCAGCGTTAGAATCAATCGTTTGTGCTGATTGTGCCGCCATTTGTCTTATTGTGTTTACTTGCCACACATATGAAGTTACCCAACCCCATCAATGTGTTTTCTGTTGTTATATTTTTAAATTACCCAGTTGTATCTGCTATGCGCATGACATCAGTTTCACATACATTGGTCAGATTGCCCCAAGCAATTGTTTTTCCTGATCTGAGCTGAAAACATATCAGTACTTATGCTGGTAGCTGTTTTTTCGCTGGTCTTTGCTGTTGTAGCTGGTTGGGCCACCAGCTGGATATGCTGGCGTGACCATCTGAGGAAGCTGGTTATGCTGGTGTGACCAGCCTGTCTTGTGGGATACAGCTGGTGCAAGATGGTCATGCTGGTGACCAGCCTGTCAAGCTTGACATTATTGGTGTAAGATGGTCATGGCCAGTTAAACCAGCAGTGTAGACCAGCAACACCAGCTAAAATTACCAGCTTGAGGTGGTATGACAAGTAAAACAAGTGGAATCACCATTGTAAAATAGGGTGGTCAAACAAGATGGTCATCAAGCTGGTCAACCAGCAAACCACCTTTAGCTGGTCAGGCTGTTTTCTTCAGCCGGGTTATCAAGACAAATTAGCAAGACAGTCTTTCTTTTCTAACATTATCAATAGAAGTTCAAATAACACTCGTATTCTATTTTCAACTGTTGATAAGTTAACAAATCCCCCCTCACAATTAGCGCCTGAACTTCTCTCAACTAATAAATGCAATGAGTTTTCATCTTTTTTTAAAGGTAAAATTGACAAAATCAGACTCAACATATCTGCTCAATTACTAATTCAACAACCTGAACTTCCAGCAACAAAAAGAGGGAAACTTAACTTGATGTCAGAGTTCAGCTTGATAGACTACGAAACACTTGGAAAAAACTATACAGAATCTCAGCTCTTCCACATGTGTCTTTAAACACTCTGCCTACCAATTTCTTCAAAACTGTTTTTCACCTCATAGCGGCGGATGTCCTTCAAATTATAAATGTATCACTGCTGTCTTGCACTTTTCCTAAGTCACTGAAAACAGCTGTTGTAAAGTCACTTCTCAAGAAGAATAACCTGGCCCATATCCAATCTACCTTTTATTGGCAAAATGATTGAAAAAGTAGTCTTTAACCAATTAACCACCTTCCTAACATGAAATAGGTATTTTGATTACTTTCAGTCTGGTTTTCTGGCAAATCACAGCACTGAAACAGCTCTCATTAAAGTTTCCAATGACATTCGCCTCAACACAGATTCAGGTAAAACATCAGTCCTAGTGCTACTGGACCTTAGTGCAGCATTTGACACTGTTGATCACAATATTTTACTACACAGACTAGAACACTGGGTTGGATTTACAGGCATAGTTATCAGCTGGCTAAAATCATATCTACAAGAAAGGAGCTTCTTTGTTGCCATCGAAAACTGTACCTCAACACCAACGTCCTTGACCTGTGGTGTTCCCCAGGGGTCGATCTTGGGGCCACTATTATTCAACCTCTATATGCTCCCACTTGGACAAATCATCCAAAATAATTTGATTTCATGTCATAGCTATGCAGATGACACACAAATTTACTAAGCTCTGTCACCAAACGACTATGGTCCTCTTGAATCTATGTGTCGGTGTATAGAACAATTCAACACCTGGATGTCTCAATTTTCTTCAGCTGAACAAAGAAAAAACTAAAGTCATTATATTTGGTAAAAAGGAGGAAAGACTTAGGGTTGCCACTCTCCTTGACACAAAAGGTTTGAAGGCAAAGGATACTGTTAAAATCTTGGTGTATTAATTGACAGTAATCTAAATTTCAAAAGCCACACAAAAGCGATAACTATATCAGCTTTTTACCACCTCAAAAATATTGCCAAACTCAGAGGGCTGATGTCAAAACAAACTCATTCATGCATTTATCTCCAGCAGGGTTGATTACTGCAATGGACTGTTCACAGGTCTTCCAAAAAAGACTATTCAGGTGATGCAAAATGCAGCAGCTAGGATTCTAACAAAAACTAAAAGAACTGACCACATTACTCCAATTCTTAAGTCCTTGCACTGGCTTCCAGTAAGGATATCTTGGTTATCCTGGCTCAATTTATCTGTGATCCAGTTGCACAAACGCGGGATAGGGGGCAGCAGGATATGTTATGGTATAAGTTACCATGGCGATTTATTCTGTGGAGCTAGCCTGCTCCAGACCAGGCTAAATTCCAGGATCTATTTAATCTCATCCCTTATCTCAGTCAGCAGTCACCACAAACGGAAACCAATAATTTTTCCACTGCCCACTACACATTGTTATCACATATACCTAGACCCACTGTCATTATTTAAACGTTTGTGATCATTAAATAATTTTTACATACTCGCCATTCCCGACCTGTCATGCGACAATGTGACGTCATGGGAGTGCCTAATCATTTCGCGCGTGGTGGTTGCGGCACTAGTTGCAATATTCTCCTAAACAGAGGTGTTGCTGTTGTGAAAAGGCTATCGCTACCTACTTCACACCGTAGAAGAAGCAATGAAGCCGCTCTAGTTGCCATGGTGAATCTGTGATCGGTGGCGGGGTCTATTTGAGGGAGCCGTGAGAGCGCACTTATCCAGGATAGGTTTCACCTGGCTTGATGGATCCGTGTCTGCTCATCCTGGCTTGCTCGTTGTGCAACCAATTAAGCCTGTACGCTTGTGTTTTGGATTCATTGAGCGCAGCTCAGTAACTTATCCCGGATGTCTTAATTCTGCTTTTGTGCAATAGGCCCCTGCTTCAGCAGTACACACCTTCTTGGCCTCTCAGGTCCCAGGTGAAAAACCTATTAGTAAAACCTACTGTTAGAACTAAACATGGTGAAGCAGCTTTTAGCTGCTATGCAGCTCAGCTCTGGAACCAACTTTCGGATGACATCAAAAAGGCCCCTGTAAAACTGTAGGCAGTTTTAAATCTAGACTTAAGACCAAACTGTTCTCAGATGCTTTCTGCTAACTGCGCTGATTTACAAATTCTGAATCTGCCTTGATAATTATTCTACCTTTTTCTTTTCTTACTTTTTTACTACTTTTGCCTTTGTTTTTGCTTACTAATTATTCTTTATTTTTAAATGATTTTACCTTGTGTTTTATGTTTTCTTTTTATTATGATCTTTACCTTTTGAACTATTATTTAACTATATTGCCCTTCTATGCTTTATTGTTTGGTTTTGTTTATATAAAGCACATTGAATCAGTGTTTCCCACAGAATTGGATTCAATTTGTGGCGGTAGCTGACTTTGACAAGGTGGGGGGGTGGTATTAAGATCGTCTTGGTAGTGTATAGTATAGGTCTAATTGAGTGCCTGTCACTTTAAGACGTTTGACGGAACCCTTGCAATTGTAACATAGTTGAAAGGCTGCTGATGTGTGGATGCAATTCATAACGTTTTCTACATAGTTAAAATAAAAAAAAGTAAAAATCCCTCCGTGGGACAAGCACTTTTGAATTTTGGAAAACACTTTTCCATTTACATCGGGATTTTGCAAACATTCAGTGTCAGAGTCAATAAAATGAGCCCTTCAACGAAATTGACAAGCAGCTTAGAAGTAGGCTAAGCATACTAAATTCGACATCCAAACAGTATTCTAAAGTTAGCTTACTGCTTGATTTCATAACTTAACTTAGTTTAGTCTCTTCAATGTAGCCTACTATGCTGTGATAAGACCTTAGCAGAGTTCACTTCAATGCAGCAGTTTTGAACAAATTTGCGCAGCAATGTCACGATGCTAAGCGGATTTAATAGCAATTTAGCCAGACGTCTTCTATGCAATGCTTCTATGTGGCAACAACAATCCTTCAACAATCGTGAATATTTTGTTAAATGCACATGCAGAGTGGGGCAGCGGGCTATGAGAGAGAGCAGGGCGGGGCAAGGAAAGGGCGCGTGCGTAAAAAGCGCAGCTCAATGGCAATGCAAGGATTTGACCCTTATATTTAATTTTAATTAAATTAAATTAAATTAAACATAGAATATTCATCTGTGGCGGCCGATTTTTATTTCGTGGCACCCCACCACAGATTAGTCAATGTATGGGAAACACTGTGAATGACCTCTGTGTATGAAATGCGCTATATAAATAACGGAGTGTCTATTTACACCCCTGGTACGAATAGCCTTGGCCACACAGCTGAGCAGACAGGGTACTAATAGAACACATTGCTGTGTGCACCGGGGTACGAATAGAATTCACTTCTTATTGCACCAGGGTACGAATAGCATACACAGACTTGACTTGACAAATTTACTTAAGGCACTGGCAGACACATTTGCTTGTTTTTAGGACAATTTTGCTTAACGCACTGGCAGACAAAGCTTGTTTTCAGGATGAGAAAGAAATCTAACTCTAAGTCAATGATTTTACGAGAACCTGCTAGATAAGTCTCTTTATCACTGAAACAATACCAACTAGATTTTTTGATCTTGATGTAAGATTAATAAGACTTGGTTAGATTTTATTAGATAAGCAGTTTTTGCAGTGCACAAACATTACATTAACAAATAGCATTGTTTTCAATCATCACCTTCAATCATTAACATCACAGAGGTCTCCCACAGTCATTGCAGCCATAAAAAAGGGTTGTGAATACAAAACACTTACCAGTGACTGCCAGATAAATGTTTTCAGTATCTGTGCCTTTTCGTCCTGAAAATAACACACTTTAAGCTTATAATCTAAGCTGTGACGTTTTACACATACTCAAAGCCAATGCAAACTCTGCATAACTCCACAAAAAGAGAGAGTATTTGTTGAAACTCACCACTCCTAAGATGGCATAGAGGGTGAAATAAAGACTGATATTGGTAGGAGTTTGCAAATTGTTCACAGGACGTGCATCAGTTGAGTTAAAGATGTTGGCGTTGAAGGCATCAAGGAGAGATTGTGTGTTTGGTTCTGAGCAGTTTAGAGTCACCACAGGATTCATGTACAAAGCTAAAGAAACAAGGACTTCAGTATTCAAAGGTGGAATGTTTGCAGACAATAGGAGCAATATGAGAGATAGAATAGAAGTGAAGAGAACACTCAACATCATTAAAGGTGCTGTTGGGTAACGTCACTTTATTTGATGTTAAAAAAAAACAGAGAGCTAGCTCGCTACTCCCTCCCCCTCCCTCCTGTGCAATTGAAATTCTCCTAAACGCGCATATCGTCGGTGATTGGCTAGAACAGTTTGTTATGTTTTTATGGTCCAGGCTGGACCAAGTTGTTTTTGTTGCCGTTTGCCGGATGGTGAGTGATGTCCCTGCTGAAAAAAACAGCCTGACCAGCTTAAGGTGGTTTGCTGGTTGACCAGCTTGTTAACCAGCTTGTTTGACCATCCTATGATGGTTGACCTGCTAGACCAGCAAAACTCTTCAGCAGGTTTACCCAGTTTACAATGGTAATTCAGCTGGTTTTGCTTGTTGAACCACCTCAAGCTGGCCATTGTAGCTGGTGTTGCTGGTCTACACTGCTGGTTTAACTGGCCATGCCAGCTTATGTTAGCCATTCTTGCAAACCAGCATGACCATCTTACACCAACAATGTCAAGCTTGACAGGCTGATCACCAGCATGACCATCTTGCACCAGTTGTATCCCACACTACAGACTGGTCACACCAGCTACACCAGCAAAGAACAACTAAAACCAGCTACCAGCATAAGCTGGTTTCTATCTGTTTTTTCAGCAGGGGTATGTGACAAAAATGTTTTGGCTTAGAAACCACGTCACTTAGAGCACTTATAAGGCAAGGCAAACCCTTTTTAACAACTACAAGACAACATGTAAACATTTAATTTGTAAACCACAATACATGCTATGCTATCTTACCATGTATGAATACACTAAAGATGAATCCTCTTGGACTCCATATGTTTTGACACTGCAATATACGCATTCAGATGAGTAGAGAGGATAGTTATGTACACAATTAATGAATGAATATATTTGTAAATGAAACATATTTTATAGAAACATAAATAAAGCTTACAGTGTAATTTTAGGACAAATACAAAGATAAATAAATCACACATGAAATAATTAATCTATTATTCATAGACAAATAATGAACAGATACATTTTAGACTACCGTATTTTCCGGACTATAAGTCACACCAGTGAAAAAATGTGTCATGAAGAGGAAAAAAACATATATATAAACATATATATAAATATATATATGAATAAATAAATAAATATATATATATATATATGTTGCACCTGAGTCGCAGGACCAGCCAAACTATGAAAAAAGTGTGACTTATAGTCCGGAAAATACGGTATATATAAAACACATGTAAATCTAAAATACTATACAGAAGTACTATATATATTTAAAATTCAACTCACTGTGATAAATGTCTCTGATAGATGTGTGGAAACCATTGCCACTGATCGTCTGAGTTGGTTTTACCGACATACAATCTGCTCTCTGCGTTTGTGTGTGTGTGTGTATGTGTGTCTGTGGTAGTTGTTTTTTATACCACTGATAGTATGTCATCATTTCCACTCCACTGACAGTACATTTCCATACAAAAATAAGCACCCCCACCCCATCATTTCAATGATCTGCTTAGTGCTTTGCATCTGCGGCTCTGTGTTGCAATAAGACACCATCTTTTCAATGATCTGCTTAGTGCTTTGCATCTGCGGCTCTGTGTTGCAATAAGACACAAATAATTTCAATGATCTGTTTATGGTGGCCTTACATTGTACGATTTTGGTCTGTTTTCACAGTCGGCGACTAAATTCCCAAAGTCGGACAGAAATGGGGGCAGTTGTGGCCTACTGGTTAGCGCTTCGGACTTGAAACCAGAGGGTTGCCGGTTCGAACCCCGACCAGTAGGAACAGCTGAAGTGTCCTAGGGCAAGGCACCTATCCCCTTACTCAGTGTTGGGAAAGTTCACTTTCTACGTGAACTAGTTCAAAGTTCAGTTCACAAATTTTAAAATGAACTAGTTCAGTTCATAGTTCATAATTCAAAATTTTGAACTAAGTTCACACTTTCCAAAAATGAACTAGTTCATAGTTCTTTTTTTTTTTTCATATGTTGCTGCGAGCTATTATTTTTCAAAATTATTGCCACAGCCCATATAGAATGCAGTTAATTTGGGTTGAGGATCTGTCTTGACAGTCTTTTGATTTTGTATTGGCTTGCACATACCTTGAAAGGCTAGCCAGGTGCTTCAGTTCAATGTGCCGTTTCAGGTTTGCTGTGGATGTGACTGAAGTGCGGGCAAAGTTTGCACAGAAATGTACGATTTTTCCCATCCTCACCGACCTTGTCATAAAACTTGTTTAAATGATCATACGACGCCTCCTTGCTGCTTTGTCGTCTACATCAGCCTTTCTCAAACTTCTTTGACCTGAGGCCCAGTCAAGGCATACTTTGGGGTCATAGGGCCCACCTACATGAACCCACCCCCTCCTCCCACCCCCCATCAAATTATAATGATATCACAATTATTATTATTTTTATACTATATTGCTATACATGCACTTCAAAACAGTCAATGTTTAAAGTGCTAAGATTGCTCACAAAAGTTTGTGAAAACATGCACATCAGAGTACTGCTTTACTACTGTAAAATATAATTAGGCCTGCAATGTTTTTGCATTGTTGGATGATGCTTGCATGAGAAATACTTCTCAAAACAAAAGCAATTATATGGGTGCCGTTGTTTTGGGATCTTTCCCTCATGCAAGCATCATACACTGATAGAATATTTATATGCTATTTAAATACATTTCATTTGAATGCCTGATTGTAAGGATTCAGGAAACACAACCAGCTTTTGTGAATGGTAAATGGCGGATCAGATCATGCGTAAATCACTGATCTGGAGATCTTTAGCTATCTTTAACTAAGACTAATTAATAGCTTTTGGCTGACTTTAATACTTAATGCTAGACAGTGTTTTATATAGTCTGTGCTCTGTTTTTATGGAAGTTGCGTAAATCCACGTCGTTCTATTAAATGTCGTTTCATAATTAAATAGCCTTCCAATAGGTTGAGCTTAGCTTTGCTACCAACGTGCACACGCATGCATTGAATAAACGCTCATACCACGACTTAATTCTATGCCTCTATGTTTGATGACACCAAATTAACAAGTATTTCCTACTAATTGCAGAAACGTTTGTTTTCTTTTTCTGTCCGCGGTTCCTTGATCAATTGCGCAGCAAATTATCAGACGATGCCCCGGGAATAATTTCACTCTGCAGACCAGCATTGTCCACGTTGCGGACCGCGGCCCATAGTTTGAGAAATGGTGACCTGCATGCTGCCATATTAAGGCCTTTTTACGGTGTGTTTTAGCCGGGTTTTCATGTGGAAGGCTGTGTAGAAATCTGGCACCCTATTGAACGAAGTTAAACTGAAAGAGCGTGCCGTTCACAGACACCAGAATGAACGAGTTCACAGTAACGTTCATCAGGCAGTAATGCAGGACGTTCAGTTCAAATTCGGTCAAAATATGAACGAGTTCATGAACTTTCGTTCAATGAACGCGTTCAGGCACAACACTGCCCTTACTAATCCCCGAGCGCCGCTGTAGCAGGCAGCTGACTGCGTCAGGATTAGTGTGTGCTTCCCCTCACTGTGTGCTTAGTGTGTTTCACTAATTCACAGAGTGGGATAAATAAATGCAGAGACCAAATTTCCCTCACGGGATCAAAAGAGTTTATATATACTCTTATATATATATACTTACTATACTTAAATCATGGGATCAAAAGAGTATATATACTTACTATACTTAAATCATGGGAGTTGTACTGGAATCGCGGCGGGCTCCCGTCAACTAGATCGTTATGTGTAAGGTGCCAATCTTAGCGGTTTTAAGTCAGTCGGAGTAAGTCTTTTTCTAGTTTTGCCGTTACGACAATATGAAACATGTTTGATATTATCGTCTTTTGAGTCGTGGCTCATGCAAATAGTGACGTGAACAATAGGAAAAGCAATAGTGACCTCTCTCCAACACCAAACAGGAAGGGGCAAGTAGGCGACAGCTGTAGCCTACGTGATTATTTGTTATTCCTATAATATTTGTAATTTCTTATACATCTTTAGTCGGCTCTTCCACATGACAAAACAACTCTATATCGGTTAGGGATGTTACGCATGAAACAATGCTGCAGAAACACAAAAATATGACTTTGAGTTTAGTAGGCTATCATTTCAGTTCCTGTTGATATCTATTGCACAATGGGTAATAATTTAAAGGAATCTAGTTGCAGTCTTGTAAATAGTGACCCTGCAAGATCCCTAGTTGTTGCAAAATCATAGTCTGTGACTTAAAACTCTACTACTTGTCTTTAGATGTGAGAGGGTCTGAGACTGTAGTCTTTCAAAAATCTTTTCCAAATCTTTGCAAATCTATACAAAGTCTGTGAGGAGGGCTTTAGTGCTTTGCATCTGTGGCTCTGTGTTGCAAGAGCCAAAGTGTGACAAAAGCATGTTGTGGTCATGCAAATACCTTGGTGCTTGGCAAAAAAACTAACAAGCAAATATGGTGGTGGCCTGAAGTTTCCAGTAGCTGCAAGAAGGTTACAGCACATGAGTGAGTTTAGCTGCAGGCAAATGGAGAGAAATGAACTCAGACACAGGACTATGGACTACACATGGCACAGAGGACATGACACAGAGGGCAAAGGTCATGCCCATGGGCTAAGTAGTGACCCCCCCCCCCTCACCCCATCCCTCAGGATTCCCTCTGTAAACTATCTCTTCAGCGCTGACAAAAACAGCCTGACCAGCTAAAGGTGGTTTACTAGTTGACCAGCTTGATGACCAGTTTGTTTGACCACCCTATGTTGGTTGATCAGCTAGACCAGCAAATCTATTGAGAAAATATACCTTCAGCTGGTTTGCCCAGTTTACGACGGTGATTCAACTGGTTTTGTTTATCGTACCACCTCAAGCTGGTCATTTTAGTTGGTGTTGCTGGTCTACATCGCTGGTTTAACTGGCCATGCCAGCTTAAGTTGGTCATTCTAGCAAACCAGCATGACCATCGTACACCTACAATGTTGGCAGGCTGGTCACCAGCATGACCATCTTACACCAGCTGTATCCGACATGACAGGCTGGTCACACCAGCATGACCAGCTTCCTCAGTTGGTCACGCCAGCATGTCCAGCTGGTGGCCCAACCAGCTACACCAGTAAGAGCTGGAACCAACAAAAACCAGCTACCAGCATAAACTGGTTTCTAGCTATTTTTTTTCCAGCAGGGTTGGAATCTGAAAGAGAAGAGAAGAAAATAATGTAGAAAAAGTAAATATAGAAAACGATATCAGTGCAAGAATAGGTTGAAGTAACAGGGTTACAGCCATTGGTCAAGTATTAAGTATAAAGTATTAAGTGCATACACAATGGGAGGGAGGGAGGGGTTATGCATATGTGCTAATATAGCATGTAAACAGTGTAGCAGTCAAACAGTAGGCCATCAGTACACAAACATGGAGAAGGTGGAAAGGCAGACAGACTATGCAGAGAAGTCTATCCCTCCTCTTCCCTTTAGTGAAGCATTGAATGTTTCACAGTTCAATGGCCTTGGGGACAAATCTGTCAGTTGTGCATGACGGTGAACGAAGTCTCCAGCTGATCAAGCTCTTCTGCTTTGTAAAAGTGCTGTGGAGTGGATGACATTCATTGTCCAAGATGTTGATCAGTTTGTTCAGGGTCCTTTTATCTGATATTGAAGTGATTCACTCCAGTTCAGCTCCCACGACAGAGCCTGTCTTGTCGCCCAGCATCCTTCTTCTTTGTGCTTCCTCCCCAGCATACCACAGCATAGAAGAGGACGCTGGCCACAACAGACTGGTAAAACATCCTGAGTACAGCCTGCTCCGTCCTTTCCTGTAGAGTGCTTCAGTATTGGCTGACAGGTCCAGTCTATTGTCCAGGTGTAAGCCCAGATACTTGTAAGTGTTTACCACCTCCACATTGACCCCATCAATGGTGACTGGTAGCCGGGCGGGCTTAGACCTGCGGAAATCCACCACCATCTCCTTGGTCTTCGAAGTGTTGAGTTGAAGATGATTGAGGTTGCACCAATACACCTCCACCAGGCTCCTGTAATCCTCCTCCTGCCCGTCCCTGATACACCCCACAATTGCAGTATCGTCAGAGAACTTCTGCATGTGGCATGACTCAGTATTGTAGCAGAAGTCAGATGTGTACAGGGTGAACAGGACTGGAGAGAGCACAGTTCCCTGTTACAGGGATGGCAGTGGCTGTGGGACAAGGCCTTGAGACACACGCATTTCAATGACTTCACACGCTCACACGCCACACACGGCATTTCTCACTACGAGAAATTATTAACTTGCCCACACAGAAATTTCTAAGGGCTATATTTTACAAACGTGTCACACAACGTTGCTGTCTGTGCGCTCATTCAGCTCAGAGAGCTGCTGTTCAGTTACTAACCTATCGGCCAATCAGAAAATAGGTCTTTTGTTTTGACGTGGGTCTGGTCCGCGGAGTCGTGGAGTGAAATAGGCCCGGTGCTTCGTCTGATAATTTGCTGCGCAGTTGATCAAGATACCGCGGACCGACAAAAAAAGAAAACAAACGTTTCTGCTATCGATGTCATTATAAAGTGGTGGTATGAGTGTTCATTCAATGCAGGCGTCTGCGCGAGAGAAACTAAAACTAATCGATAACGTTAACATCAAAGCTCCGCTTCAACCTGTTGAATGCTATTTAATTGTTTAACGACACTTAATAGAACAACGTTGATTTTTGAAACTTCCATAGAAACAGAGCAGAGACTGTATAATACACTGTATAGCACTGAGTATTGTATACTCAAATTTGAATATAACGTGGCCAAAAGCTATTGTAGCCTTCTTTCTATCTGTTAAAGATCAACAGATCAGTGATTTACGCCTATCTGCTCGCCAAAAAAGCTGGTATTGTGTTTCCTGAATCCTTACATTCAGGCATTCAAATTAAACTTCATTACAGTAAAAAACATGTTTTTTTTTTTCTCCATTTCCTACCAATGTATGATTCTTGCATGAGGGAAACATCCCAAAACAATAGCACCCATATAATTGTTGCTGTTTTGAGAAGTATTTCTTTTCTTATGCAAGCATCATGCAACCATGCAAAAGCAATGAAACTAATTATATCTTACATTAGTAAAGCAGTCCTCTGATGTGCATGTCACAAAACATTTAAAGGGACACCAGGCAACGTTTTCGTGTTAATTAATCATCTTCGTAAGTCGGTATATGGTTAAATGACTCATTATGGGGCGAATGAAGGCTCTCTCGCCCGCCCCTACTGCCTGTAGGAAGAATATCCCACTTGCAAGTTCGGTGTATCCTACCCGCCGACCGAAGCAGGGTCAGTTTACAGCACAGAGGCAGGCTAACGAAACGCTAGAGATTGTTGCAAACGTGTGTATAGTGGCAGAGCCGGCGAAGAAGCAGCGAAAACCCTTGACAGAAGACGCAAAGAAAAAGAAAAGAGCTTCAGACCGATCGAGGGGGGAGTTTCGTAGAGAAAAAGCATCAGGCTTGCCTGGTGTCCCTTTAAGAGAAAGTGCATGTATAACAATATAGGCATAATAATGATTGTGATAATGATAATGACAATTTGATTGGGAGGGAGTGGGGTTGGGTACGTGTAGATGAGCCCTATGACCCCAAAGTCTGCCCTGACTGGGCCTCAGGTCAAAGAAGTTTTAGAAAGGCTGGTCTACATAACCTGCATCAGACTGAGGTTTGCAGTGATGCGCCTGAAGGCACGGGTTGAGGACCCAGTCAGTTACGTCACAATATGCACATTTGTTTAAATTCATACCTACGTAATCACCATGACCAACATTGTACTTTTTTTTACTTTGAATCTTGAAAAAAAAAATATTGACCTACCTACCGACCCATTTTTTTTTTTTTTTTTTTTGGCTGTTACTGCAAACAAGAATATTTTTAAGGATGGCCTCATGACTGTGAAAATGGCTGACATTGAACCACAGTGCTTTAAATGGGAGCCCCCAGTATCAGTCATCAAGGCATCAAAATCTGCCACAAACACTTACAACACACAACATCACTCATAAACACACACACACACACACATACACACACACGGACAGAACCACCACTGTTCAAGAGTGTGTTTGAAATAATGGAATTTGTGCTCTCATGAAGCTGGGTCGATGGGACATGGGGAAGGGGGTTTGTTGATCGGGGGGAGGGGGCGTGGCACCACGAGTAGTTCAAGCAGACGTAGCAAAGATTGTTAATCTTTGGACTTAGGACTTTCATGTACTTCGATCAGGAGGGAGGGGGCGTGGCACTGTGCTAATGCCACGCCCCCCCCCCCCCTGAGAAAAGTCTCACTCCTTGCAAACTTCAAAACTTGAGAGCCCTGGACCCTGGGGTCAGGGCAAACCCAGGGGCAGGGCAAACCCTGGGGTCAGGGCAAACCCAGGGGCAGGGCAAACTCAGGGGCAGGGATGGGCACAAATACATCAAAATGTATTTCCAAATAAAATACCAAATACCCACCTTAAAAATGTATCAAAATAAACTACAAAATACAGCAGCCAAAAAATGTATCAAAATAAAATACTGTATTTTTGTATTTTCAAAATACGACAAAATACTTTTTTCTAAAAGCCTTTTTTGTCTATCCCTTCCCTACCTGGAAAAACATCTGAAAGCAAGAGAGGTGAGCAAGGGGGGTTGGTGGGGGCACCTCACCTCACTTTTATTAGTTCTTTTTCCCAAATTGCCATATAATAAAGAGCATCCTTCGAGCCTTTTGGATAACTGAAACAATATGATCATGGGGGAAAATAGTGCAAGGACATAGTGGTCATAGCCTATAGTGTTTAATAGACTAGCACACAGCGTTAAATAGAATAGTTGGCTACAATACAAGCAAATAGGCTATAACAGACTCACCACTATCAGGCCTAGGCTATTTATTGACTGTTAGTCTACTGTTTGAGTTTAGAGATGTACTGTTTTACAGCAACAGGAATGCCGACTCTACAACTGTTGCACTTCCCAGCCAGTTGGCGTAATAGATTGCCCACTATGAATAAGTGACAATAATTCAAAGACAAACAATCCAAATGGATGACTTATTTAGAAATTTAAGCTAGGTAGCATTTCATCACAGATGAATAATTTTGTATACACCTGAAACTGAAACTGAAACACCTCTATCAATGTAAATAAAAAAGGTTGTCACATTAATACCATCCAATCAGTTAAGTCAATAAGCCAATCATTATGGCATTATCAATCATTTCTTATTTAAAATGTGCAAAATTGGAAATGTCCTTGTTTGATGTATCTTGTCAAGTTACCATAGCACTGAAATATTTCACAGGTCAGAGAACATAGACAAATTTAAAGTCTAGAAAAATCAGTCCAGCAAAGGAAAATAAACTGAAGCAGAGGGGCTTGACCATGCAAGGGTACCACAGACAGACAGAGACAGAGATTTTGTGCTTTATAGATAAATGTCATCACAGTGTTTCACAGAAAGTATTTTACAGTATTTTGAAAATACAAAAATACACAACACTGAAGTATTTTGATACAAAATACGAAGGCATTTTCATTATCTCAATAAAATACAAATTACAAAATAGTATTTTGTATTTGAAATACATATTTTAAATACATGTATTAGAAATACTGCCCATCCCTGCCCAGGGGTCAAGGGAAACCCAGGGGTCAGGGCAAACCTAGGGGTCAAGGGAAACCCAGGGCGGGCAACCTATCCATGACGGGGGGATGTCTATGTGAAAGCAGATTAATAGAAAATGTAGTTTCTTCCTGTATGGTGGGCATCACAACTAGCAGTGTGAGAACTAGCAGTGTCCAGACCGGCCTTACAACACACATGCTGGTAAACTGATAACATGGGACATTGTAAAGCTTCCATTGTGTGCCTACAGTAAGGTCGGGGTAAAGGGGCAGTGTTGTGCCAGTTCACAGCTTTTCTGAACTAGTTCAAGTTCAGTTCATACATGCTCAAAGTGAACAGTTCACGTTCAAAGTTCACAATTTTAATTCTGAACTAGTTCAAAGTTCAGTTCATTTTACTTTTTTGGTGAGATATTCAAATAAATACTTTTTCTCACACTACGAGCTAGAAATCACTAGGCCTATACGTTCTTTGAAGTTGCTCATTGCAGACATTTGCTCATGACACTGCAATTGTGGGTTTCTTACCAGGTGATGTAACTTGCAGCAGTACAGACAAGGTAGACCAGTCTCCGTGCCATCACTTCCACTAGCCATTTGTTTTAAATTGCAGCGCTTTCTCTCACTCTCCTCATTGGTCTCTCTCTCTCTCTCTCGCTCCTCCAGCCCTCCGCGCTCTCGTCGTTGCCTGCTATGCGGCGTTGCTATGCCTACCCCGCTCTGCTGCAATTCATCACGGGTAACGTTGTGCGGAAGCCCGTATGCTATTCAACTATTCTCAGCCGGACACTACGTTGCCCGCAATGCATTGCGCACACAATGTCAAAACCATTTCTGTCTGGTGATACATGATTTAGACCCCGTTTACACGAAGGGAAAACGCAGATATTTCCCTGCGGTTTGGCCTCTCGTTTACACCAAAACCCCGTTTTTATCACAGAAAACGATTATTTCTAAAACCTCTGGCCAAAGTGGAGATTTCTGATAACGCCGGTTATGTGCTGCCGTGTCAACAGGGATAAACGGCGTTTTAGCTTCTTAAACGTCACATTATGCGCCAGAAAATCCTTAACGTGATGTGAGCGCCTGATGTTTACAGTTTCTTTGGCTACTGATCAGGATTATCATGGATGCTGTTAAGGTGCTACTAATTTTTACTTTTGTGCAAACGCTTCTGGCCTGTTTGCATTTGCAACAACTGCTCTACATGGAGGAGCAGAGGCGAAGGATCGCACGGAGGTCAGCATTTTTACTGCTCGTGTTAGTCGTTGGTGTCGATTCTGAGGTTTTGATTGGCCAGCATGGCTTTATTCCTTTCCCTACACTGCCACCCATAGGTTTGGCATAGTTATTATGCGGGTTGATGTAAATGACAAGTTTTTTGAAAACAATGTTGTGTGCACGATGTTATTATTGAAAACGGAGGGGGGGAAATATTCGTTTCTCTAAATACCCGGCTATGTGTAAATGTGGCCTTAAGCGGCACCAGCGAGAATACAGGAGGGAGGAACTTTATCTCGTTGCGTTTCAAAAGAGAAAACAGATGTCACTCAGTTTTCAATGGAAAACAAATTCCAACGTTCATTTACAGTGATGTCTGCCGTTCATGGCACATAATGTGAACTAATTCACGTTCAAGTTCTTTATTAAAAAATGTGTTGCGTTCAGTTCAACGTTCACGAAAAAATGAGCGTGTTCAATGAACGCGTTCTTTTGAACTCGTTCACGCACAACACTGTAAAGGGGTACATTATGTTAACCACCCATATGCAAGCTGTACAATGGATGACTTTTGACCTTTACCAGGGCGCACAAGGCCAATACATAACAGACTGTCATGGACTCCAGGGGCCTGTACTACGAAGCGGGGTTTCTGGCTTATCTGGGTAACTTCGAGAGTAACTTGATCACGTGTGGCGTAACTTCCCGATTAACCCGTACTACGAAAGGTGGATAGGTTTTAACCGAGGTATGCTGCCATGGCAATTTACGCTGCATCTCAAACCTGCTCCGAGCAGGTTATGTTCTTGGTTAACCCGAGGTTTCCGTTAACCACACCCTTTATAAGTACCACCCCTCCACTAACAATTTCTCCCGATTAGCCTACTGTGTCCTAAAATAAATCGGACATAGGCCTATGCTGAACATCTGAGCAATAGCCTAAAATAAATCGGACATAGCCTACAGTAGGCCTAATAAATAAAAATCACCATTTTAACAAACTTGTTGAATTGAATGTCATATTACTGTACCCTGCACATAAAGGCTACACATTTCCACAGCACCAGAATCCGACCGAATGCCTCCCTCAGCCCCCTCCATAATCGGCCTTCCACTATTATTTGCGATGGCCAACTCCTCTGCTACTGTAAAACACTCTGGTGCCTTTCCTCCTCGAAGACACCTGTTTCTTGTTAGCTGTAAAGCAGAGGCCAAGTGAAGGCTATAAGCTAGGCCTACATGTTTTCATAATAAAGAAATATTAATGCAAGCTATAACTATATAAACCTACTAGGCTATTCTGAATAATGTTTTTGTGTTTCATTTTCACCTGCTGCCATGTGCGTTTGGCAATGGTGTTGCATCTGAAATGTTCACAGGATTAGGCATAGGCTACACTAAATCAGTCAATGGGGGCTACTTAAACATTCAATTATCCTTATTACTGTGATCTATATGCCCACTTCTGAATTGGGTTGCATCTGTAGGCCTTTCTATGAACTCAAATTAGGCTATTTAATTATTTCAACTCATTTCAGACATTCCGTAAGCTACTAATCCTCCGTAACACATATTTGAAGAACATGTGGGAATAAAACTTTACTTTTAGGCATTTAGGCTACCCGATCTGTAATACGTTGCCAACAGCCTTGCTTTGCTCACTGCCGACGTATTTGATTTTTGTCGTAGAGTGGGTTTTAATTCCTCATAATAATTATGTCATAATAATTGTGCATTCCTCATCCGTAAAATAAGGTGATCGCGTCATCATTGAAAGTGGTGACTTGTGCTGCAATCCGCCCCTTTTATGTGAACGCGCACAAACTCCAATGAGGTTAACCCCGGCTCAACAAATCAACTTCATAATCAGCGTCGTAGTACCGATTAACACCACTAAAGATAACCAGGTTTTGTCAACCCCGGTTTAACAAAGTAACCCTGGGTTACAATTGGGTAGGTTAAGCTCCCTTCGTAGTACAGGCCCCTGGGCTTTGAGTGTGTTCACTAACATGAATGGTGATAGGTGGCAGGAAGCAATTAGCCCAAATAGGTGCAGCAGCTCCTCATCATCTCCCAATGACAAGACTTTACTGCTTACATATTCGGCCTTTGACTGTGTTTGATTTAATGATGTGATTTTTTGAGACTTTACTTCATGTTGCCCATTCCTGTGTTGTTCTTACCAATCTATTTAAGTATATAAGTATATATACTCTTTTGATCCTGTAAGGGAAAAGGGCAATCTCACACCATCATTTCCATGTTGTGTGTTAGGTTCGCTTCTCTGTGTTGCTAGTGCATGTCTACTGTATGTGTGGAGGAAACATTGTGCTAATGCAAATGCCTGTGTGCTTGGCAAAAGAAACATTAAGAAAATATGGTGGTGGACTGAAGTTTGCATGCAGCCTTCAGGTGGTTTTACAGAAGATGCATGGGTTTAGCTGTAGTCCCATGGAGGAGATGAACTCTGGCACAGGGCAAAGGACAACAGAGAGACCAGTAGGGCAGAGGTGAGATGGTTATGTAAGTGACCCAGTGCCACATGGGTATGTAAGTGACCAGGGGCCTGTACTACGAAGGGAGCTTAACCTACCCAGATGTAACCCAGGGTTACTTTGTTAAACCGGGGTTGACAAAACCTGGTTATCATAAGTGGTGTTAATCGGTACTACGACGCTGATTATGAAGTTGATTTGTTGAGCCGGGGTTAACCTCATTGGAGTTTGTGCGCGTTCACATAAAAGGGGCGGATTGCAGCGCAAATCACCACTTTCAGTGATGACGCGATCACCTTATTTTACGGATGAGGAATGCAAAATTATTATGACAATTATGAGGAATTAAAACCCACTCTACGACAAAAATCAAATACGTCGGCAGTGAACAAAGCAAGGCAAGGCTGTTGGCAACGTATTGCAGATCGGGTAGCCTAAATGCCTAAAAGTAAAGTTTTATTTCCACATGTTCTTCAAATACGGAGGATTAATAGCTTGCGGAATGTATTTAATGAGTTGAAATAATTAAAATGCCTATTTTGAGTTCATAGAAATGCCTACAGATGCAACACAATTTAGAAGTGGGCATATAGATTACAGTAATAAGGATAATTGAATGTTTAAGTAGCCCCATTGACTGATTTAGTGTAGGCCTATGCCTAATCCTGTGAACATTTCAGATGCAACACCATTGCCAAATGCACATGGCAGCAGGTGAAAATGAAACACAAACACATTATTCAGAATAGTGATTTATAGTCATAGCTTGCATTAATATTTCTTAATTATGAAAACATGTAGGCATAGTATGCTTATAGCCTTCACTTGGCCTCTGTTTTACAGCTAACAAGAAAAGGGTGTCTTTGAACACTACAGTAAGGCACTGTAGCAGAGGAGTTGGCCATCGCAAATAGCCTAATAGTGGAAGGCCGATTATGGAGGGGGTTGAGGGAGGCATTCGGTCGGATTCTGGTGTGGAAATGTGTAGCCTTTATGTGCAGGGTACAGTAATATGACATTCAATTCAATACGTTTGTTAAAATGGTGATTTTAATTTATTAGGCCTAGGCCTACTGTAGGCTATGTCCGATTTATTCTTGCTCAGATGTTCAGCATACTGTAGGCCCGATTTATTTTCGGACATACCGTATTCTTGGTCAGATGTTCAGCATCACCACATGAATGTCCACGTACGGGCATTGCTATGAGACGTCTTCCTAGATCATCTGACAAAGATAACGAATTCCCTCGGCTGACAATCTACATCTTCATAGAGAATATCGTCCGGGTAGGCTATATATATTTTCTGGCGGTCTCTAAAACCCCTTGCCCTGCGAAGAGAGTCCCTCACGATTTGCGCTCCAATGTCGTATGGATCATCCAGGTACGCCGACATGTCTCGGGAGAAATTGTTAGTGGAGGGGTGGTACTTATAAAGGGTGTGGTTAACGGAAACCTCGGGTTAACCAAGAACATAACCTGCTCGGAGCAGGTTTGAGATGCAGCGTAAATTGCCATGGCAGCATACCTCGCTTAAAACCTATCCACCTTTCGTAGTACGGGTTAATCGGGAAGTTACGCCACACGTGATCAAGTTACTCTCGAAGTTACCCAGATAAGCCAGAAACCCCACTTCGTAGTACAGGCCCCAGGTAACCAGGTGCCATGACATGGGTATGTAAGTGACCAGGTGCCATGACTTCCCCCAGCAACCATCCCCCATACTTGCTCCCCTTTATAAATGAGTTGTGGCAGTCTGTATGTCACAGTGTGCAAAATATCATGTATTCACGTTTGTATTGTTTAATGCACTTATCTGTGTCTTGTGTGCTGTGTGTGTGTTTAATGCACTTATTTGTGTCTTGTGTGCTGTGTGTGTGTTTAATGCACTTATTTGTGTCTTGTGTGCTGTGTGTGTGTTTAATGCACTTATTTGTGTCTTGTGTGCTGTGTGTGTGTTTTGCTTTCACGTGTGGACTTGATACTGCCGCCACAGCTGCTCCAAATCATGATCAATTAACGAACTCAAGGACTCAACAATCCAATCTGTAGGAAGGAGGCCGCTTAATTTAATGAGTGGGAACAGGTGTGTGGGAATGTTTTTCAGGGTCAGGGTCAACAGGCGCAGAGGAGAAGGAACACGTCAGGCAAAGAACTGCACAAGCACAGCGGCCCAGCCAGAGGTGGCCTACCCAGCCGGACACACAGCAGAGCAGTTCCCAATGCGCAAGCTATACCCCGGGTGGCAGATTTGGTCTGCACCCGGCAATGTGAAAAGTCAGTGAAAACGCTACAGATAAAGAGAGCAAGAGATATTGGATCACTTAGCTCTGAATCAAGCATCAGTTCACCAGCAAAGAGAAGGGCAGATACGATTGATGCAGATTCAGTGGATATAAAGGACCAGGAACCAAACCAACGACTGTCAAATCAACACCAAGGCGCCTTGTGTCCATCTGGAGTAGGTGCAGCACCAGGGATGGCTTTGAGTCCACCAGAGAAAAACCGCTCAATAGTCAAAGTCATCCAGAATGAGAAGTGCTGCACATTACCACTTGAACAGTCTATCCTGGGGGTGTTGCCCCTGGTCAAAAAGAATGAGCAACTTGTTTAAGACACTATATACCATTAAAGAGAGTCTGTATTTCCAGGACCTCATATTTGAGTAGGCACACATCTGTGTCTGCATATCTATGGCTATTGAACACCTGATCAAAAACTGTGATAGTCAACTGTATGTTGACTATAATGATAGATTACAGTGTTCAAGTTATTCTCCTGACCAGGTAAAATGTATTCCCAACAATAATAACTTTTCTCTCCTCCATCTAAATGTTAGAAGTTTGCAAAAACACCACAATGACTTAGTCTCCCTCCTACCTACCACCAAACATGGCTTTGATGTGGTGGGCTATAGTGAGACTTGGCTAAATGAGAGATCACATCTAGATTCACTAAATATTGAGGGATACCAGCTTTTTAACAAAAATAGACCAGATAGAATAGGAGGGGGTGTATGTTTGTATGTGAAATCTAAACTCAATGCTCGCGTGTGTGAAGATCTTAAGATTGATGATGGTCAGTCCGATTCCTTATTTCTTGAGTTAAAAACCAGCAATGTCATAAATTATGTAATTGGAGTGGTCTACCGCCCACCAGACTCAGACTTCAACTTATTCAGGATGAAGTTAGATGAACTTTTGTTTACCCTTAACACCAACAAAAAGGAATGTATTATCCTGGGCGACTACAATATTGACATAGCAAAAAATGGCATGGAAAAAATTGATTTCATTAATACTCTACATTCATATTCTTTTTTTCCTACAATTAACACCTATACAAGGGTGACACAATATACAAAAACTATCATTGACAATATAGTCACTAACATACCAAATGCCAGTCTGAGATCTGGGATAATTATATCTAACCTCTCTGATCATTTCCCCATACTGCTATCTATTGACCGAGTAGTAAAACACTTGACTTCAAAACAGAAAATAAGAGTTAAAATCATAAATGATAAAACAATGCAAAATTTGTGCCATAACCTACAATATAAAAACTGGAACTCCATCTATCATTGCAGTGGTCCTGATGCTGCATATAATGCCCTTGTAGATACTATAACAGATTCCATCCATTGTACCATCCCTGAAAAAGTGGTTGTAAGCAGCACTAAAGCCCATAAACCATGGCTGACATCAGGCATCCTGAAATCCATTAGTCATAAAAATAAACTCTACAAACAATACTTAAAAAACCCTAATGACACAAACAAGGAAATTTACAAAAAATTTAGGAACAAACTCACACATATAATCAGAAAAAGTAAAAGGGATCACTAAACAGATTGCCTTAAAAAATCACAGGGGGATTCCAAGAAAATGTGGCAGATTCTTAATAGTGCCCTTGGAAGGGGCCAAAAAGACTTGGTTCTCCCTGACACTGATAGCTGTGGATCAGCTGATGACGATCTAGCAAATCACTTTAATAACCACTTTGTATGTACTGGGGAAAACCTAGCTAGAACCATTATTCCACCCAGAGGAGCATCTTTTACCCAGTATTTACATGGGGAGTTTCCTAATTCACTTTTTATGCGACCAACCGATTCACACGAAATCTGTGCAATCATTGGGAGTATGAAAAGCTCCAGAACATCAGGTGTTGATGAAATTACATTACATTACATTACATTACATTACATTTGGCTGACGCATTTTTAGCCAAAGCGACTAACAACATGGTAAACAGTTTAAGTTTAGAGCAATTCTCAACAATATTAGGACAATTTAAAAAAAACATTAGAGTACAGTAAGAATAAGTGCATCAGTGAGTGCTGTTTTTAACAGTTACGTGTCAGTTTAAGACGGCTGGTGAGTGCTAGGATCAGCAAGACTTGTTGTAAGTGTTGCTATGAGAGGAGATGTTCTCTAAAGAGCTGGGTCTTCAGGAGTTTTTTGAAAATGGAGAGGGATGTCCCTGCCCTTGTAGGAACTGGCAGTGTGTTCCACCAGCGAGGAACAACAGATGAGAAAAGTTTTGATTGGCCTGAGCGTACCGGAGGTAGAGCTAGACGTCGTTCGTCTGAGGAGCGCAGCGGTCTGGAGGTAGCGTATGTCTGTATGAAGGCATTCAAGTAGGTGGGAGCAGAACCGGAGACTACTTTGTAGGCAAGCGTTAGAGCCTTGAATTTGATGCGGGCCGCCATAGGTAGCCAATGTAGCTGGATGAGTAGCGGGGTAACATGTGCCCTCTTGGGTTGGTTGTAGACCAGGCGCGCCGCCGCGTTCTGGATCATCTGAAGTGGTTTCACTGCGCAGGCTGGGAGACCTGTCAGGAGGGCGTTGCAGTAGTCGAGTCGTGAGATGACTATTGCCTGAACCAGAAGTTGGGTGGCATCTTGAGTTAAGTAAGTCCTGATTTTCCGTATATTGTAGAGTGCGAAACGGCATGACCGGGCGACTGAGGCAACATGATCTGAGAAGTTTAGTTGGTTGTCGAGAACAACTCCTAGATTTCTTGCAGTCCTGGTAGGTGAAACAGACAGAGAGTCAAATTTGATGTTGATGTCGTGGTGTATGGTAGGTTTAGCTGGGAGGACCAGCAGTTCAGTCTTTGAGAGGTTCAGCTGGAGGTGGTGTGCCTTCATCCATGTAGCTATGTCTGAGAGGCAATCCGAGATCCGTGCTGAAACCAAGGGGTCATCAGGTGGAAAGGACAGATAGAGCTGTGTGTCGTCTGCATAGCAGTGGTATGAGAAGCCATGCGAACGGATAATCTGTCCCAAGGAGGTGGTGTAGATAGCAAAGAGAAGGGGGCCCAGTACTGAGCCCTGGGGGACCCCTGTGGTGAGATGGTGAGGTGCAGATAGCTGACCAAGCCATGATACGTTAAACGAGCGTCCTGTGAGGTAGGATTCAAACCAGGAGAGAGCAGAACCGGAGATTCCCATGTTAGCGAGTATAGAGAGAAGGATGCGGTGATTAACCGTGTCAAAGGCAGCCGATAAGTCAAGCAGAATGAGTACTGATGACCGAGCGGTCGCCCTGGCTTCTTTTAAGGCTTCTGTTACAGACAGCAGAGCCGTTTCGGTAGAGTGGCCGCTTTTGAACCCAGACTGATTTGGATCCAGAAGGTTGTTCTGTGAAAGGAAGTCAGAGACCTGTTTGGAGACTGCTCGTTCAATGCCTTTGGATAAGAAAGGCAGGAGTGAGACAGGGCGGTAGTTCTCGACTTGAGCAGGGTTGAGAGAAGCTTTCTTAAGTAACGGTGTTACCCGGGCCGTTTTGAACGCTGTTGGAAATGTGCCGGAGGTTAGCGATGCATTGATCACGTGTGTGATAGCTGGTGCGATGGTCGGGCTGATGGACTGAAGTAGGCTCGTAGGTATAGGGTCCAGCGAGCATGTGGTAGGACGGCTGCATGTCAGGAGTCTAGATACTTCATTCTCGGAGAGAGGCGTGAATGCTGAAAAAGATGATCTAGCAGTCCCTAGAGGTTGTAGGAGTGCGGTATCTGAGTCCGATGCGTTGAGTGGGCATGTAGAGAATTGACCGCTGATTGCCGCCACTTTGTTTGTAAAAAATGAGGCGAGGGTATCTGCAGTAAGGCTGGATGGAGGAGGAGGCATCTGAGGGTTGAGTAGCGATTTGAAGGTTGAAAAAAGTTTTCGAGTGTCTGTAGCACTGTTGATTTTGTCATTGTAGAAAGCCGTCTTAGCAGCAGTGATGCTGGCTGAGAAGGAGGCCAGGAGTGTCTGGTAGTTTTTGAGGTCATCAGTTAGTTTGGATTTGTGCCATTTCCTCTCCGCGGCTCTGAGTCTGGTGCGCTGCGATCGGAGGGTATCATTTAGCCATGGATGAGAGTGTTTGGATCGAGCTGGCCTTGTGGTAAGAGGGCACAGCTCGTCTAGACACGAGCTCAGTGTGGAGCAGAGCGAGTCTGTGGCCTCATTAACCTCCAGAGAGGAGAAGGTGTTGAGTGGAGGTAGGCCGGAGGCAACCACAGAGGAAAAGTGCGTTGGAGACAGGTTCCGGATGTTGCGGCGGAACGTGTCCATCGGCTGAGGAGCCGGAGGCTGTTCTGTCAGGCTGACGTTGAACCGGATGAAGAAGTGGTCAGAAAGATGGAGAGGCGTCACCGTGAGGGTGTCTGTGCTGCAGTTCCGAGTGAAGATTAAGTCAAGCTCTTTGCCAGCTTTGTGTGTCGGTGGGCTTTGAACCAGTTTGAGGTCAAAGGAGTGGATCAGGGCCAGAAAGTCCGCTGAGCCTGATCACCGATCACTGTGATGGCATGGAATTCGAATGAGACATATTTGTTTGAAGGCAGTAGCGGGGTGAATTTCCATTTGTTGGAGATCAGCAGGCCCGTCCCACCTCCTCGTCCAGATGGACGAGGGGTGTGGGATAGTGTAAGGTTAGTGGAGAGTGCAGCCGGGGTGGCTGTGTTCTCTGGTTTGATCCAAGTCTCAGTGAGAGCAAGGAGTTCCAACGAAAGATGGTTGGCATAGCCAGCTATGAAATCCGTTTTGTTGACTGCGGATTGACAGTTCCACAAGCCCATGGAGAAAGAGGTTTCTGTAGGTGAGGACCGTTTAAGTTGCTGTAGGTTAAGGCGATTTCTGCCCCTTTTGGCATGATGCCGTTTTCTGCGATGGCCGGTGATAACAGATATGGTGGAATGGCACATTTTTGCCTTTGTCGGCGCCTGTGCTCGGTGAACTTGCACAGGTAAACTTGCTTGTCTTGACCGCGTCCGTCTTAAACGAGGACGCCTGAAACGAGGGCTGACGCTTACGCTGACGCTTCAGCAACAGCCTCTATTGTTATGCTGACAGGAATTGCCTGCAGCTGTCCTCGTGTCTCACTAATGATGAATCAGCGTAGACCGCCCTCTGACGTTCGCACAGCTTAGATTGTTCAAAAGGGTGTTAATTACTGTCAACTGAAAGTCCGCTCGCTCACACCGACCGAAACTCGCAGTTTCAAGTAGCCTCCTCCCTCAGCTGTTTCCAAACGCCCAGAGTCCAATTGTAAACAATTGGAGAGGATTTGCCAGTAGTGGCCTATGTGTTCTTCCTTTCTCTCTCCCAACTCACTGCAGTTGTTGTCTGATTACCTGAGAGGTGCTCCGATATTATAAGGAGCTAGTCACGTCTGATCCCGCCCTCTGACGTTCGCACAGCTTAGATTGTTCAAAAGGGTGTTAATTACTGTCAACTGAAAGTCCGCTCGCTCACACCGACCGAAACTCGCAGTTTCAAGTAGCCTCCTCCCTCAGCTGTTTCCAAACGCCCAGAGTCCAATTGTAAACAATTGGAGAGGATTTGCCAGTAGTGGCCTATGTGTTCTTCCTTTCTCTCTCCCAACTCACTGCAGTTGTTGTCTGATTACCTGAGAGGTGCTCTGATATTATAAGGAGCTAGTCACGTCTGATCCCGCCCTCTGACGTTCGCACAGCTTAGATTGTTCAAAAGGGTGTTAATTACTGTCAACTGAAAGTCCGCTCGCTCACACCGACCGAAACTCGCAGTTTCAAGTAGCCTCCTCCCTCAGCTGTTTCCAAACGCCCAGAGTCCAATTGTAAACAATTGGAGAGGATTTGCCAGTAGTGGCCTATGTGTTCTTCCTTTCTCTCTCCCAACTCACTGCAGTTGTTGTCTGATTACCTGAGAGGTGCTCCGATATTATAAGGAGCTAGTCACGTCTGATCCCGCCCTCTGACGTTCGCACAGCTTAGATTGTTCAAAAGGGTGTTAATTACTGTCAACTGAAAGTCCGCTCGCTCACACCGACCGAAACTCGCAGTTTCAAGTAGCCTCCTCCCTCAGCTGTTTCCAAACGCCCAGAGTCCAATTGTAAACAATTGGAGAGGATTTGCCAGTAGTGGCCTATGTGTTCTTCCTTTCTCTCTCCCAACTCACTGCAGTTGTTGTCTGATTACCTGAGAGGTGCTCCGATATTATAAGGAGCTAGTCACGTCTGATCCCGCCCTCTGACGTTCGCACAGCTTAGATTGTTCAAAAGGGTGTTAATTACTGTCAACTGAAAGTCCGCTCGCTCACACCGACCGAAACTCGCAGTTTCAAGTAGCCTCCTCCCTCAGCTGTTTCCAAACGCCCAGAGTCCAATTGTAAACAATTGGAGAGGATTTGCCAGTAGTGGCCTATGTGTTCTTCCTTTCTCTCTCCCAACTCACTGCAGTTGTTGTCTGATTACCTGAGAGGTGCTCCGATATTATAAGGAGCTAGTCACGTCTGATCCCGCCCTCTGACGTTCGCACAGCTTAGATTGTTCAAAAGGGTGTTAATTACTGTCAACTGAAAGTCCGCTCGCTCACACCGACCGAAACTCGCAGTTTCAAGTAGCCTCCTCCCTCAGCTGTTTCCAAACGCCCAGAGTCCAATTGTAAACAATTGGAGAGGATTTGCCAGTAGTGGCCTATGTGTTCTTCCTTTCTCTCTCCCAACTCACTGCAGTTGTTGTCTGATTACCTGAGAGGTGCTCCGATATTATAAGGAGCTAGTCACGTCTGATCCCGCCCTCTGACGTTCGCACAGCTTAGATTGTTCAAAAGGGTGTTAATTACTGTCAACTGAAAGTCCGCTCGCTCACACCGACCGAAACTCGCAGTTTCCAGTAGCCTCCTCCCTCAGCTGTTTCCAAACGCCCAGAGTCCAATTGTAAACAATTGGAGAGGATTTGCCAGTAGTGGCCTATGTGTTCTTCCTTTCTCTCTCCCAACTCACTGCAGTTGTTGTCTGATTACCTGAGAGGTGCTCCGATATTATAAGGAGCTAGTCACGTCTGATCCCGCCCTCTGACGTTCGCACAGCTTAGATTGTTCAAAAGGGTGTTAATTACTGTCAACTGAAAGTCCGCTCGCTCACACCGACCGAAACTCGCAGTTTCAAGTAGCCTCCTCCCTCAGCTGTTTCCAAACGCCCAGAGTCCAATTGTAAACAATTGGAGAGGATTTGCCAGTAGTGGCCTATGTGTTCTTCCTTTCTCTCTCCCAACTCACTGCAGTTGTTGTCTGATTACCTGAGAGGTGCTCCGATATTATAAGGAGCTAGTCACGTCTGATCCCGCCCTCTGACGTTCGCACAGCTTAGATTGTTCAAAAGGGTGTTAATTACTGTCAACTGAAAGTCCGCTCGCTCACACCGACCGAAACTCGCAGTTTCAAGTAGCCTCCTCCCTCAGCTGTTTCCAAACGCCCAGAGTCCAATTGTAAACAATTGGAGAGGATTTGCCAGTAGTGGCCTATGTGTTCTTCCTTTCTCTCTCCCAACTCACTGCAGTTGTTGTCTGATTACCTGAGAGGTGCTCCGATATTATAAGGAGCTAGTCACGTCTGATCCCGCCCTCTGACGTTCGCACAGCTTAGATTGTTCAAAAGGGTGTTAATTACTGTCAACTGAAAGTCCGCTCGCTCACACCGACCGAAACTCGCAGTTTCAAGTAGCCTCCTCCCTCAGCTGTTTCCAAACGCCCAGAGTCCAATTGTAAACAATTGGAGAGGATTTGCCAGTAGTGGCCTATGTGTTCTTCCTTTCTCTCTCCCAACTCACTGCAGTTGTTGTCTGATTACCTGAGAGGTGCTCCGATATTATAAGGAGCTAGTCACGTCTGATCCCGCCCTCTGACGTTCGCACAGCTTAGATTGTTCAAAAGGGTGTTAATTACTGTCAACTGAAAGTCCGCTCGCTCACACCGACCGAAACTCGCAGTTTCAAGTAGCCTCCTCCCTCAGCTGTTTCCAAACGCCCAGAGTCCAATTGTAAACAATTGGAGAGGATTTGCCAGTAGTGGCCTATGTGTTCTTCCTTTCTCTCTCCCAACTCACTGCAGTTGTTGTCTGATTACCTGAGAGGTGCTCCGATATTATAAGGAGCTAGTCACGTCTGATCCCGCCCTCTGACGTTCGCACAGCTTAGATTGTTCAAAAGGGTGTTAATTACTGTCAACTGAAAGTCCGCTCGCTCACACCGACCGAAACTCGCAGTTTCAAGTAGCCTCCTCCCTCAGCTGTTTCCAAACGCCCAGAGTCCAATTGTAAACAATTGGAGAGGATTTGCCAGTAGTGGCCTATGTGTTCTTCCTTTCTCTCTCCCAACTCACTGCAGTTGTTGTCTGATTACCTGAGAGGTGCTCCGATATTATAAGGAGCTAGTCACGTCTGATCCCGCCCTCTGACGTTCGCACAGCTTAGATTGTTCAAAAGGGTGTTAATTACTGTCAACTGAAAGTCCGCTCGCTCACACCGACCGAAACTCGCAGTTTCAAGTAGCCTCCTCCCTCAGCTGTTTCCAAACGCCCAGAGTCCAATTGTAAACAATTGGAGAGGATTTGCCAGTAGTGGCCTATGTGTTCTTCCTTTCTCTCTCCCAACTCACTGCAGTTGTTGTCTGATTACCTGAGAGGTGCTCCGATATTATAAGGAGCTAGTCACGTCTGATCCCGCCCTCTGACGTTCGCACAGCTTAGATTGTTCAAAAGGGTGTTAATTACTGTCAACTGAAAGTCCGCTCGCTCACACCGACCGAAACTCGCAGTTTCAAGTAGCCTCCTCCCTCAGCTGTTTCCAAACGCCCAGAGTCCAATTGTAAACAATTGGAGAGGATTTGCCAGTAGTGGCCTATGTGTTCTTCCTTTCTCTCTCCCAACTCACTGCAGTTGTTGTCTGATTACCTGAGAGGTGCTCCGATATTATAAGGAGCTAGTCACGTCTGATCCCGCCCTCTGACGTTCGCACAGCTTAGATTGTTCAAAAGGGTGTTAATTACTGTCAACTGAAAGTCCGCTCGCTCACACCGACCGAAACTCGCAGTTTCAAGTAGCCTCCTCCCTCAGCTGTTTCCAAACGCCCAGAGTCCAATTGTAAACAATTGGAGAGGATTTGCCAGTAGTGGCCTATGTGTTCTTCCTTTCTCTCTCCCAACTCACTGCAGTTGTTGTCTGATTACCTGAGAGGTGCTCCGATATTATAAGGAGCTAGTCACGTCTGATCCCGCCCTCTGACGTTCGCACAGCTTAGATTGTTCAAAAGGGTGTTACGCTCGCTCACACGACCGAAACTCGCAGTTCAAGTAGCCTCCCTCCCTCAGCTGTTTCAAACGCCCAGAGTCAATTGTAAACAATTGGAGGGATTGCCAGTAGTGGCCTATGTGTTCTTCCTTTCTCTCTCCCCAACTCACTGCAGTTGTCTGTATTATAAGGAGCTAGTTCACGTCTGAATCCCGCCCTTGACGTTCGCACAGCTTAGAATGCTAGTCACGTCTGATCCCGCCCTCTGACGTTCGCACAGCTTAGATTGTTCAAAAGGGTGTTAATTACTGTCAACTGAAAGTCCGCTCGCTCACACCGACCGAAACTCGCAGTTTCAAGTAGCCTCCTCCCTCAGCTGTTTCCAAACGCCCAGAGTCCAATTGTAAACAATTGGAGAGGATTTGCCAGTAGTGGCCTATGTGTTCTTCCTTTCTCTCTCCCAACTCACTGCAGTTGTTGTCTGATTACCTGAGAGGTGCTCCGATATTATAAGGAGCTAGTCACGTCTGATCCCGCCCTCTGACGTTCGCACAGCTTAGATTGTTCAAAAGGGTGTTAATTACTGTCAACTGAAAGTCCGCTCGCTCACACCGACCGAAACTCGCAGTTTCCAGTAGCCTCCTCCCTCAGCTGTTTCCAAACGCCCAGAGTCCAATTGTAAACAATTGGAGAGGATTTGCCAGTAGTGGCCTATGTGTTCTTCCTTTCTCTCTCCCAACTCACTGCAGTTGTTGTCTGATTACCTGAGAGGTGCTCCGATATTATAAGGAGCTAGTCACGTCTGATCCCGCCCTCTGACGTTCGCACAGCTTAGATTGTTCAAAAGGGTGTTAATTACTGTCAACTGAAAGTCCGCTCGCTCACACCGACCGAAACTCGCAGTTTCAAGTAGCCTCCTCCCTCAGCTGTTTCCAAACGCCCAGAGTCCAATTGTAAACAATTGGAGAGGATTTGCCAGTAGTGGCCTATGTGTTCTTCCTTTCTCTCTCCCAACTCACTGCAGTTGTTGTCTGATTACCTGAGAGGTGCTCCGATATTATAAGGAGCTAGTCACGTCTGATCCCGCCCTCTGACGTTCGCACAGCTTAGATTGTTCAAAAGGGTGTTAATTACTGTCAACTGAAAGTCCGCTCGCTCACACCGACCGAAACTCGCAGTTTCAAGTAGCCTCCTCCCTCAGCTGTTTCCAAACGCCCAGAGTCCAATTGTAAACAATTGGAGAGGATTTGCCAGTAGTGGCCTATGTGTTCTTCCTTTCTCTCTCCCAACTCACTGCAGTTGTTGTCTGATTACCTGAGAGGTGCTCCGATATTATAAGGAGCTAGTCACGTCTGATCCCGCCCTCTGACGTTCGCACAGCTTAGATTGTTCAAAAGGGTGTTAATTACTGTCAACTGAAAGTCCGCTCGCTCACACCGACCGAAACTCGCAGTTTCAAGTAGCCTCCTCCCTCAGCTGTTTCCAAACGCCCAGAGTCCAATTGTAAACAATTGGAGAGGATTTGCCAGTAGTGGCCTATGTGTTCTTCCTTTCTCTCTCCCAACTCACTGCAGTTGTTGTCTTTAATTAGTAGCGTCATTCTTAAGGGCATCATGACTCACATTGCTGAGCCTCTAGCTCATTGTGTAAATCTCTCCCTGTTTCATGGGATAGTTCCAAAACAAACCAAAATAGCTAGAATCACGGCAATATATAAGTCAGGTGATAAGAATGATATTGGCAATTACAGACCAATATCAATTCTGCCCACCTTGTCAAAGGTATTTGAGAAGGTAGTGCACAAAAGATTGAGTAGCTTCCTAGATAAATATAACATACTTGTCCCTGCTCAGTCTGGCTTCAAGAAGCAAATCACTACCTGCATGGCTATCTTAGACCTAACAGAATACATCAGCCAGGCCATTGACCATAATCAACACGCTATTGGCATATTTCTGGATCTGTCAAAAGCATTTGATACTATTGATTTTAATATTTTACTTTACAAACTGCAGCATTATGGAATTAGAGGCACAGCACTGAGATGGTTCAAAAGCTATCTACAAAATAGAGAACAATTTGTATGTGTCTGATCAAAGGTCTGTACAAAAACACATCACTTTCGGAGTACCCCAGGGATCTATCCTTGGGCCTCTTTTGTTCATTATTTACATTAATGGCATTGTCTATACCTTCGAGGCCTTTCATAAAGTATTATTTGCAGATGACACTAACTTGATCTTCTCCCATAAAAATCTTAGTGTCTTACAGGAGACTGCTAACAGGGAGTTGTTGAATGTTGACACCTGGTTTAAGTGCATTAAATTATCATTAAATGTTAATAAAACAAACTACATAATATTTCGCTCCATAAAAAATAAAGACAAATGTGGAAAACACCTGTATCTCTATCAATGGCCATATCATTGAAAGAGTAACATCAACTAAGTTCTTGGGGGTAGAAATAGATGAATTTATCAACTTTAGAAGTCACACTGATAATCTAGTAAGCAAACTTTCAAAATATGTTGGTTTATTTTTTAAAATTAGACACTTCCTTCCACTTCCTGCTCTTCTTACACTCTATAAAACTCTGTTTGAACCCCACATCACCTACTGCAACATTATCTGGTGCAACACATACCCTAGCTATCTCATAAAACTACAGTCCCTCCAGAAAAAAATTATACGCTCCATAACATGGTCAAAGTACAATGCACCAACAGCACCTCTGTTCCACAAACTTGGACTCCTCAAACTCACGGACATTAACACATATCACAATGCCTGTACCATGTACCAGGTGGTAACCAAAATGAATAGCCGCCTAGGTGATCTAGTGCCAATCTCTTATCCGCAGCACACTCATTATACCAGGAATAAACACATAATTTCCGGTAAAGTAAGGAAATTGAAGAGCACTAGCCAGAGTATTGTTTCTAGGGGACCCCAGGTGTGGAACATGCTTGAAGGTTTCATAAAAATGTCTCAGTCCTATTTGGTCTTCAAAAAAAATGTTAAATTAAAACTGCTGTCATCTTATGACATAGTGACTGTTGTGTGACTGCTGTGACTTATGGGTCCAAGTACATTATTATGTCTATTATGTCTCTTAACTTATGACTGGGATGAGATTATTCTATTGTGTGACTGCTATGTTTTATGAGTGCTAGTATAAAATATGTTTGTGTTTGATTCCTTTAAGCTGTTTTATGGGAGATAAGGGACTGTGTTTCTGTTAGTGTGTTTAGGGGTGGGGTGGGGTGGGGGTCCATGGGTGCCCACTACAAGCATTCTTACTAGGGTTCACCCCTTCATGCTGCTATTGTGTTGTCGTTGTGTATTTATTGTATGTGCTCTGTCTGTTTGCTTGTGTGTGTCTGGTTTTACAGCATGAATAAAAAAAAAATAATAATAATAAATAAAAAATGTGAGTAGCTCCATTTTGCCTCAAGCAACATAACGTGTATCAGTATCTTGGTAGTCTGCTCCGTACTGCCCAAAGTCTCGTTCATTTCAGCGGAGCGATTGCATCGCTGCTGGTGATCGGGGTGGAGAGCTGAGTAGCCTGTATCTGTGGAGGACGGGATGGTATCGAGCTCCTGGAACACTTGTAGGTTGCCGTGCGGGTGACTGCTTGGCTAGGCTAGGCCGGGCGGGTGACTGCTTGGCTAGGCTAGGCCGGGCGGGTGACTGCTTGGCTAGGCCGGGCGGGCCACTGCTTGGCTAGGCTAGGCCGGGCGGGTGACTGCTAGGCTAGGCTAGGCCGGGCGGGTGACTGCTTGGCTAGGCTAGGCCGGGCGGGTGACTGCTAGGCTAGGCCGGGTGAACACGGAAGCTGCTTACTCGCCTGCTTGCTTGCTTGCTTGCTTGCTTGTCTACTGCTGTGTTGACTGTGGGAACTGCTGTTGGGCATCTGGCGCTGCTGCTGTGTTGACTGTGGGAACTGCTGTGGGGCATCTGGCGCTGCTGGTGGCTGTGGGAACTGCTGTGGGGCATCTGGCGCTGCTGGTGGCTGGCTGCGGTATTACTAGCTGTGGTCTCCTTGTTTCATTACAGTGTTTGTTGTTTTAACTGAATTTATTGTGATTGACTTGACATGTCTATACTTAATAAATTTGTAATAAGATTTTGAGCCCCTTTGCCTCCCTGATTAATTACACTGCCTACTGCCATTGATCTTAATTATTCAGGTTAAAACCTATATTGCTGTCTGGTCACGGGCAGCCTTAAGACTGCTACTAATCTGGTGACATGTATACGCAAGTGTGTGTGTGTGATGAGGCTCAATAGATTTACTTTTCAGGGAAAAACTACCAACACCAAAATTCATACCACAAGTAGGAAAGTATTGAGGTGAGGAAGCCATAGAGAAAATAACTTGCTATGTTATGTATAAGTTTATATTATAATATTGAGTATGACTCTCACATATGATTATGTAATAACATACATTTGAGTGTGAACTGTGAAGAGTGGTGATGACAACGGTGACGACTATGTTCAAAAGTTTGATACTACTATAATTTGTAGATACTTGGATTTGTAGATATTATACCGTGGTGGTGGTGGTAGCATAGTGGTAAAAAGCAAATATTTGGCAGTATCTTACACTCATTCCTGTACCATTATGGCTGGGATATCGTAGTTACGGTTTCCATGCAGTTTAACTATGAATCAGCTGATCGAGTGTTACTCCTTACAGAGAAATTATGTAGAGCAGAAACATACGTATTTTCAGCAAAGGCTAAACGCTTCAGGTTTTATTTCCACTTTTTACATATAGTACACCACTTACAGTAAAGCATATTGGGCTGACACTTAATGTGGTATACAATATCATAACAGCTGTAATGAATAAATGATCAGTGCAATTATCTGATTGAAGACGATTCTAATTCAGACTGTCACAATAATACAGTTGCCTGTTGTGGTTGACTTTCACAGATTGTATTTAAATAGCATTTAAACTGCATTTAAATAGCAATGTCAATTCTACAGATGAGTAGAACTCGGTACAATACAGGAAGTGGTATTACATGAGAGATATGGCCAGTATAGATGAATTGTTTTGAACTTGGAAAAAAAACAATCTCATTTATCTTAAACATCTACATGCACTGATGTTACCCTTAATAAATCACCAACTAATACAACTCAGTGATCTTCTTCATGGTAGCCAGAGTACCATGTAATCCATATAACCACTAAAGCAATGATGCTGAGGAGGAGGAAGATGATGTACACCCAAAATACGATGCGGTCTATGACCAGCCCAATGTAAAACCAGTCCTCTTCGGTTTGGTTTGCTGTGTCCGGTATCTCCAGCTGTCTTTGAATGGCTCGTAGGTCGTCTCTCAGGCGCTTTAGCTCCAGCAGGCTGGCGTCTGTAGTCTGGGGCTCTTTAGCCTCTCCTGTCCCCTCCTGTTTCTCCCCCTCATAGGGGGCAAAAGGGTTCCCACCGCGGCCTGCTGCTGACACAGTTGGTGAAGCTTATGAAACATTACAGATATACAAATGCGTGAAGCTATGAAATATCACAGTTGGTGAAGCTATGAAATATCACAGTTGGTGAAGCTATGAAATATCACAGTTGGTGAAGCTTATGAAACATTACAGATATACAAATGCGTGAAGCTATGAAATATCACAGTTGGTGACGCTTATGAAACATTACAGATATACAAATGCGTGAAGCTATGAAATATCACAGTTGGTGACGCTTATGAAACATTACAGATATACAAATGCGTGAAGCTATGAAATATCACAGTTGGTAAAGCTTATGAAACATTACAGTAATACTTCATAAACCCCACACCCCAGAAATAATAGTAATAATAATAATTATAATAATAAACATTTCGTAACACCTCCATATGTAAATCAACGTACTCTGATTTTCAGCGCGTTTGCGCTTTCCCAGGCAGACTAGTCGTGCGAGGTATTTGAGGAAAAGCACTCTTATCCAGTTGGGCATTGGAAGGTCACGGATGGAGCCACATAGCATGTTAGTGATGAGGATGGTCTCCAGCAGACTGCCCACCATCAGCGCGAGACACAAGGAGAAAAACACATCTGGAGAGACACAAGGAGAAAAACACATCTGGAGAGGGGAGGAGTCCAAGATTAGGACAGGGAAACAAAGGACAGTTATGGAATCTCCTCCAATGAGAGGACCATTCTGGAATTCAAGGACAAAAATGTTCTTGATTGTCTTTACATTTCAGGTGCAATTTTGCTCTAGTCAAAAGAGAACTGTTTTTAAAAAAGCATGTGCCATAGGCCAGGCACTGGTGGACCCTGTTGGTCTTACTGATGAGTGGAATGATGTTTTATTACTGATTACACTGGTGGACCCTGTTGGTCTTACTGATGAGTGGAATGCTGTTTTATTACTGATTACACTGGTGGACCCTGTAGGGTCTTGCTGGAGACCCTGTTGGTCTTACTGATGAGTGGAATGGTGTTTCATTACTGATTACACTGGTGGACCCTGCTGGTCTTACTGATGAGTGTAATGCTGTTTCATTACTGATTACACTGGTGCCCCTGTAGGGTCTTGCTGGAGACCCTGTTGGTCTTACTGATGAGTGGAATGCTGTTTCATTACTGATTACACTGGTGGACCCTGCTGGTCTTACTGATGAGTGGAATGGTGTTTCCAGTGACGGGCAGCAGGTCGTTCATGAGGAGCAGGAAGACGGTGTAGCCCAGAATGAGGGTCATCTTGAAGGCGGATCGGTCCACGCTCTGTGGGGGCAGGATGAAGCTGAACAGGTCCAGTGTGATCAAGAGGAAGCTTGGGATCAGTAGGTTCACCACGTACATGGTTGGCTGCCGCCTGAGTGTAATCTATAAACAAACAAACTTGTGCTTTAGTATAATGTACAATGTATAATTACAACAGTTATCTAATCAGACTTAAGATGAATGAATGTGCAGTGAGAATTTTAGTAAGTAGGGTGAGCTCACATAGTATTTGAGCTGATCACGCGTCGTCCCTTCAAAGTTGACTAGTTCATGCTTTAAGGCCCTCATGTCTATGAATTCCCATTCTCCCTGGGTGGCCATGACAACCTTGGACCTGTTGAACATCTCTTCCACCTGATTTCCAAATGATAGCTGAATCTCATCAACTACAAGCACACAAGCAAATAAAAAGCATCACAAAAGTTAAAAAGAACAGTTTACTAATTCATCACAAGCCCTCTTAAAACTCAGGCCATCCATGCACAGCCTGCCCGCTAGTGAATAAGGGTGTGCTTTAAGGCCCTGTTTCTGGCCAGGCCGATAGCTAAAAGTACTGGTCCTCTCTCACCATGGTGTATCCAGGAGTTGAAGGTGTAGGAGCAGTTCTGTATGTCAAAGGGGAACTTGAAGATGTCCAGATTGCAGGAACTGATGACTTCCACTGGCAAAGCATCCTGCACCTCCCCCGTGTGACTCACGGTCACATAGTATGTCTCCGGGGCGTTGTTCTCATCCACACTGGGCAGAAAGTCAGTGCGTGTGTTATCATTAACAGGAAACTCTAAACATTTTAGATTGCTTTAAAACAAGTGGATAATGTAAAAATTGCTTCAGTATGTCTCCGGGGCATTGTTCTCATCCACACTGGGCAGAAGGGTCAGTGATTATGATGTTTGTGTTACAGTGTTTTCCATACGTTGACTAATCTGTGGCGGGGCGCCATGAAATCAAAACCGGCCGCCACACATTGATATTCTTTATATCCCATTAGGATCATCAAGTGCCCACATGGTCATTTGGGGGTCCAAATATGGGGTTCCAAAAAAGTCACATTTGCCGGAGAGGGTTTTTGGACCCCCATAAAACCCCCACCAGTGGTACTATAACCCTCAAATTAATTTTGGAAAGAGCAAAGTTCCCAAACATAACAAATAATCCTGTTTAGAATAAATATGATAATTAATCGTGGTGCTACGGCCACCCAAAAAGTGAAAAATCACACATGCCGTCAATCTTTTTTAGGACTTTGGTGACCCACCTCTCACCTAAACAGTAAGGAATGTTGATTCTAATTATGTAGTACAGGCTACAATAAACCACCACACCAGTTTCCAGCCTTCTACCACTATTAGAACAGACGTTATGGGCTTCCAAAAATGGCAATGGATGAAATGTGAAATTCCAATGTGTCAATTAGGGCCATGGCACCCGAATTTCAAATGGACGGCACGGGAAAACCGTTTGAGATATTGACCTGAAACTTCAGATTCCTTTGTTTGGTAACATAAGGCATATTTTCACCGCTTTTCAGCAAAATCTGAGAGGTACCATGTACATGATACCCCGATTTTGGCTGTTTTCACTTGGAATGACCCTGCTACGCTAAACCCCCACTAGCTAGCGAGCTAGCCATTAATAAACCAAGCTAAACACATAGGGCTCACAATAAAACGGTCGAGCAAACACATTGTTCAAGAGACTATCAAATCACATTACAAAAAGTTCACCCAAGAGTAGGCTACTTACAATTTCAACAGCAACAAAGCCAAGTCGGAGTCCGTTTTGCAGTCTTCTTAGAAACTACAATCTGACTACATTTTCAAATATTTCCGCCGAGTTACATCGGGATGTGTTCGGACCGCGACCAGAAAGCTGTATATTCGGTTTTTCCGCGGAGAAGCACTAGGGGGAGACGAAGCACCCACCAAACGACCCAAAAAGTGTTGTAGAACCATCAGAACGACTCTCAACCTGCATAATTAAGGTCATTTTTGCTCAAATTGTTGCATAGGGCCTCTTTAATATGTCTAGGGCCGATTTCTTGTATATGGATTAAGTTTAGTTGTTCTAAATTCTTTCAATGGAAATCTCCATTGAGTTTGTCTTTTAGTCCATGACTACACTTTAGTCCATGACTACACTTTAGTCCATGACTACACTTAATCTATGACTACACTTACTGTAGTTCATGACTACACTTACTGTAGTTCATGACTACACTTTACTAGACTTAATCCATGACTACACTTTACTACAGTTTACTACATAACTACCCTGCAGAAAAAAACAGCTAGAAACCAGCTTATGCTGGTAGCTGGTTTTCTTCCAGCTCTTGCTGGTCTTTGCTGGTGTAGCTGGTTGGGCCTCCAGCTGGATATACTGGCGTGACCATCTGAGGAAGCTGCTCTGCTGAAAAAACCGGCCTGACCAGCTAAAGGTGGTTTGCTGGTTGACCAACTTGTTGACCAGCTTGTTTGACCACCCTATGATGGTTAACCAGCTAGACCAGCAAATCTCTTGTGAAAACATACCTTCAGCTGGTTTACCCACCTAACGATGGTAATTCAGCTGATTTTGCTTGTCGTACCACTTTAAGCTGGTCATTTTAGCTGGTGTTGCTGGTCTACACTGCTGGTTTAACTGGCCGTGCCAGCTTATGTTGGTCATTCTAGCAAACCAGCTTGACAGGCTGGTCACCAGCATGACCAGCTTCCTCAGATGGTCACACCAGCATATCCAGCTGGTGGCCTAACCAGCTTTACCAGCAAAGACCAGCAAGAGCTGGAAGAAAACCAGCTAAAACCAGCATAAGCTGGTTTCTAGCTGTTTTTTTCAGCATTTGGTGAGGTCCCTTATCATGAGCAAAAAACATGTTTGTATTTTCCTTATTTCACATCTTGAAGTCCAAGCTATATTTCTCATTACCCAGTCTTCAATTAGACGGTCAATATGAATCTACACAATTTATATGAATAACAGCAAAGGAACTCACATTTCATCAATGATGATGTCAGGGACCCAGAACTTCTTCCTGGGCAGAATAATGGATGAGCTTCCACACTGTGTTGGGTCCCAACTTAAAAATTCAATTTTCCATCCCTGTCATAACAGGAGAATTTAGCATTTAGCGCACAGGAAAATGTACATTAGGACCTCCACCACTAGGCACATTTTGGGGGCAGCCTTGGCCTACTGGTTAGCGCTTCAGACTTCTAACTGGAGGGTTGCTGGTTCGAACCCCGACCCTTAGGCACGGCTGAAGTGCCCTTGAGCAAGGCACCTAACCCCTCACTGCTCCCCGACCGCCGCTGTTGTTGCAGGGAGCTCACTGCGTCGGGATTAGTGTGTGCTTCACCTCACGGTATGTTCACTGTGTGCTGAGTGTGTTTCACTAATTCACGGATTGGGATAAATGCAGAGACCAAATTTCCCTCACGGGATCAAAAGAGTATATTTATTTTTATTTTTATTTTTTTTTACATTGTAACGCTTGTCATAAGCTGTTATTAGCTGTGGTAAGGCACGTCACATGCTGTCATTAGCTTTGGTAAGGCACATTAATGCTGTCATTAGCTTTGGTAAGGCACATTTCATTCATTACGTTCAGACTAAGCGTCTTTTTCGCAGCTGCCGAGGCCCGTTTTAAATTATAATCCTTTAAAATAAAAAGTCGTCGGCTTCTTTTAAAACGCAACTGCAACCATCTTTTTCTGCAGCTTAGAAGTTGAGAAATATTCAACTTCTAGTGGAAAAACGGCATACGTCATGCTGTCTTTTTTACGAATGACCAATCACAAACAGATTACCGAGCCCTGTGCTTTCCCATGACAACAAGTAAAAAATGGAGAAGGTGACAGAACACCGGTTGAGAGACGCGTATTAGTGTCTGAGCATAGGGAAATGACTTCACAACTTTACCATAACATACCAAAAGCTATAGCCAACCCCAATTTTTTCTTCTGTGATATTTTGTATACACACATAACGTTAGTCACTTTGCCTATCGCAAAAAAAACGCTTCTGGCCGCTCTTTTGGAACACGAGCACGGGCAGATTCTGCATAACTTCCTTTGTCAGAAAAAGATGCTAAAGTCTGAACGCACACTAATGCTGACATTAGCTTTGGTAAGGCACATTAATGCTACAATTAGCTATCGTGATGGAGGACGTCCAGTGGCGTCATAACGTCATGTGATTTTAATCAGCACTTCATATCGACTCTCGGGTTGAGGCTCGGTCAATCCAGGTTATTTGACTGCTTCTTAACCCTTAACCTTGGGTTGGGCACAGGCTGGGCACAGGTTGATTTGGGTTGGGCATGGGCTGATTTAGCCATAAACGCCATAGTCTTGGGTTGGGCATGGGCTGATTTAGGCATAAACGCCATAGTCTGTGTTGCTGATAATTAGATAATTATCATAATTATGAAAAAATAAGACAAAACTGAGGGGGTCCATAATACATATACACAAAGCTTAAAGAAATACGTAAACAAATACCTATGCACTCTATCGAACATTATTCTGGGTGGTGACCAGGCACAGTCTGAATTGCCATAACCATGGTGTATCCACTGTCAACAGTGGTCGTAATTGCAAGAAAATGAGTTACACCTTGGTCAAATAACCCTAGTTCGACCCACGTCATTGGTATGAAAAGGACTTTGAGAGGCTAATTTAGGCTAATTTTCATACACTGATCTTTTATGAATAAAATCCTTGAATTATATTTGTTACATCTTGTTACCTTTCCTGCCCGTTCCTCTTGCGTTGCAGAAGAGCTCTCTCACTCGCTCCAGGGCCAGAACTAATTCCCCGCTCTAGGGCAAACACCCTTCACAACAGTTCTCTCTCCAGTGAGCTTGTTTGTGTTTATTGGCTCGTTCGTGTTTATTGTCTTTAGGCGTTCAACATATAGAACAGTGGGAATAGAAAGTAAAAGTAGCTATAAACTCCGACAACTATACTGCCTCTTGTCACACACCCCTTCTGCACTATGTTACCCACAATGACGCTCGACAAGTAGCTCACGTAAAACCCCTATTCTGCAACAATCTGATAAAGTCCTGGAATGACACATAAAAATAGAAGGGAACTGGAATTATTTTGTCAGAATGTGTCGTTCATATTTGGTTTGCTTACATTGATATTCAGTCATGGAGATGCAGTGTGTTTTGTATTTGACTTTGCAAAGCTACATACCAAGGTCAACCAGATTAAAGTCTTCAGAATCTGTGCCTTTTCATCCTAAAACACAGATACCAACAAGCATAGAGTTACACAGTATTGGCTAAAAAGGAGCAAGTGTAGGGTATATTAAACAGAGGAAGTCATAGAGTTACGCAGTACTGGCTAAAAGGGAGCAAGTGTAGGGGTATATTAAATAGAGGAAGTCATAGAGTTACACAGTATTGGCTAAAAGGGAGCAAGTGTAGGGTATATTAAACAGAGGAAGCCTTAACCATCCTACAGTCAAGAGGAGTGGGAATGCTGTTTATGACCCACCACTCCCAGAATGCCGTAGAGAAGGAAGGAGATGCTGACATTAGTGGTGGTGTTCAGGTTGTTGACAGGACGCACAGGTGACATGTTGAATATGTTTTCCTTAAAGGCAACGAAGAGGGACTTGATGGTTGGTTCAGAGCAGTTTAATGTCCCCCCATCCTCCAGAAACAGGGCTGTAAAGTCAGATATGCGCTATGGATTACTGATGGAGTTTAGAGTTTGATAGCATGCAGATCATGGAGAGGTCACACACATGTGTCCTGCCTTACCCTGTAATACTAAGCCATAGACCATAACTGTGACATAGATTTTTCTCCATCGCCCTTTGGCCTGTAATACATAATTGTCAAATGTGCAGCAACTTCAAGCAAGACTGAATTCATATTTCAAGTTCCTACAGAAGACAAGTGAATGTGCCCTGTAAATAAGAAAAACATCAACCAGATTTAACATTAACATTGGTAAATCTTACCTCTTCTCTGTGAAAATTAGATGTAGCCATTAAACTATTCAGTGTGTTAGATACAGTAACACTATACAGCTCTATCTGCAAGTCCTCAGTCTGGGTTTAAGTACTCATGATATTCTATCTTTGCATAGACAAATCAGAGAGACTCTTTTTAATGCCGCGTTGACCTGAATTCATGACACTCACTTTGAATAAGTGGATTAAAAGTGTGAAAGTTAAAAAAAAAATGTGAAAGCTAGAGAAACCATGACTTGGCTATAACTTTTACCTTAACAATGCAGGGATTCATATTAGCCAAATGTGTTGTAGATTTATTAAAAATGTCAAACAATATTTTGTTCTTCACTCTACTCTAAATTAACCTCAAAACATGATTAGGTGAAAAATGTAAACATACATAAAGTGAATGGTCATTCATCCTGGTATTCCAGTAGACTGAATGATTGATTGCTGTGGTAACTTGTATAATAACCAGGACCACAAAGGATGTTGTACCGAGTGGTAGCTTTTATATGAAATGTAATTACAGTGCATGGAAATGCACTGTACTGTTCTTCCTAGGCAACTTATTATTATTATTCCGCTAACCACTTTTTCCGTACCCAATTTCTCTTGAACAGTTTAACTGAAACTTCATTCAAACTTTGTAACGTAGGTATTCAAACGGACCAAGCTGCTATGCATTTTCAACTTTGAAACTTTTATACTTAAACTATAAACTATTAAAGAAAAACGTTTTAAAAATCCCCATAGACTTAACATTGCCGATTATGACATCATAATACGGCCATTAAGCAATTAGAATCCTATGGCAGGTGTTCAGGCCACCTGCAGCCTCAGGCTTTAAGCATACAATCTGGGTCAATTAAGACTACACATCCTATTCAACTGTTTCCTCTGCCCAAAACTGTTTCAAAATAAAAGTCCTCACTACAATAATCCACTGTTAAACAATGTAACCCATTAAACTACTGAACTTTTTACATTCAACTTTTAAACGGTCTACTTTTAAACTATCATTAAACTATCTATCTATTAAACTATCTGTCTATCAACATCTTTTAAACTATCTACATTCAACTTTTAAACTATATACATTCACTAGCTGTCTATCAACAACTTTTAACTTGTCATCAACTATGTCAACACTTTTCATCAACTATGACTCCTACCCACTGTAGCTAGTTAGCATGGTTAGCAATGTTAGCATTGCTAACATTGTTAGCTTTTTTAACAAAACAGCTAAAAATGATTAGCTAGGTTAGCTAAGTCACATAGTTAGCATGCTAGCATGTTAACATGCTAGTTAGCATTTTTAGCAAAACTGTTAAAAATGATTAGCTAGGTTAGCTAAGTAACATGGTTAGCATAATTAGCATGCTAACATGTTAGCATGATAATTAGCATAGTTAGCATAACTACTAAAAATGATTAGCTAAGTAACATGGTTAGCATAGTTAGCATGCTAGCATGTTAACATGCTAGTTAGCATGTTTAACAAAACTGCTAAAAATGATTAGCTAAGTTAGCTAAGTAACATGGTTAGCATAGTTAGCATGTTAGCATGCTAGTTAGCATTTTTAACAAAACTGCTAAAAATAATTAGCTAGGTTAGCTAAGTAACATGGTTAGCATAGTTAGCATGCTAGCATGTTAGCATGCTAGTTAACATTTTTAGCAAAACTGCTAAAAATGATTAGCTAGGTTAACTAAGTAACATGGTTAACATAGTTAGCATGCTAACATGTTAGCATGCTAGTTAGCATAACTACTAAAAATGATTAGCTAAGTTAACTAAGTCACATGGTTAATATAGTTAGCATGTTAGCATTGCTAACATAGTTAGCATGTTTAACAAAACTGCTAGAAAATGTTAGTTAAGTTAGCTAAGTAACATGGTTAACATGTTAGCATTGCTAGCACTGCTATAAAACATTAGCTAAGTAGCATGGTTAGCAGAATTAAAAAACTTAGCATAACTGCTAGCAAACATTAGAGCCATTCCAACTTTCAGTTATCGTCAAATATCTACCTATACACAGCCATTAAACTATTTGAATATCAACATTCATTAAACTGCTAGAAAATATTAGCTAAGTAACATGGTTAGCAGGTTAGCATTGCTAGCACTGCTATAAAACATTAGCTAAGTAGTATGGTTAGCATAGTTAAAAATCTTAGCATAACTGCTATCAAACATTAGAGCCATTCCAACTTTCAGTTATCGTCAAATATCTACCTATACACAGCCATTAAACTATTTTAATATCAACATTCATTCAACTTCCAGTCTGTCAACAACTTTTAAACGATTTACCTTCAACTTTTAAACGGTCTACTTTTAAACTATCATTAAACTAGCTGTCTATCAACAACTTTTAAACTATCTACTGTCTATCAACAACTTTTAAACTATCTACATTCAGCTTTTAAACAGTCTACTTTTAAACTATCAACTTTTATTAAGCTATGCAACCACCATGTCAATCCTAGCATCACCGTAGTAAACCATCTCTATATTATCTGTTTGAACTATACATGATATTTTACATCACAACTTTAGCATTTTCATGCGCTGGTAATTCCTTGGAATTGCATTTCTAGTTAAATGAATGCTGTAGTATTAGAGAGCTCAGGAACAGCACATTCTTCTTACAGGAGACTTCACTAGAACACGTTTACAAGGAGGCAGTGCAAGACTAACTATCTAAATGCATAGACTCCACCTAGTGGTATGAAATGTAATTACTATTCGTAAGTATACAACAATTGCGTTTCAAATTTGATTGGTAAACGCTCCTCTGATATATGCACTGCCACTGGCATACAGACAGGGACTTCAGCATCATTATTTTAACGTAATATCAAATAATATGACAATATAAAGATGGCTTAATATCACATTTAAACAGATTAGACAGCAACATGTCTTCTTAATTTCCCCAACGTCATCCTTAATATCCTACTGGCTTCTTTGAGGACATTTAGACAAAACTGCTGTGAGAAAAGGGATCAGCTGTTGTAAACCCTCTATATTGTGTCACAAAAAAGAACTTCCTTCACTGCTATAGGTTGAGAAGAATATAAAACAAGTTATAAGTCACCCTTTATGTTGTATTTGGTTATAATTATAATGATAATAATAATAATAAGCTTTATTTGTATAGCACCTTTCATACACAGAATGCAGCTCAAAGTGCTTTACATTTGGAGCATGTAACACAATAATAGAGTCAGTCAGTCATTATCAATCAGGTTATTACCTAGGTTAAGTAATAACCTATTGACGTTAATAAGCAAATTGATAAAATTGATAAAAAGCTTACAATGCATTCCCTATTTTTGTGACTATGGCACTGAGATTAGGAATATCTTTAATTGTGACTATGGCACTAAGATTAGGAATAGCTTTAATTGTGACTATGCCCCCCTCAGCCCCCAGTAGGGGGCAAATGGTATTGCAGTTGGGTCTGTCTGTCCGTTTCTGTGTGTGTGTGTGTGTGTTTCACTCACATGCTAATTTAAATATTCAGACAAGGTGGAGAGGGTCAGCAGATCTCTGTCCTCCTGCATCCTCATCTGAAACGTCTCAGTGTTGCCCTGCCCTGTCAGGCCCATGCATCCTCATCTGAAACGTCTCTTTAATCATTAACGTTGTGAGACTCTGCCGTGTTGCCCAGCCCTGTCAGGCCCAGGACTCCCTGGCACAAGAGACACTGTGTCTCAATGGGACCTTCCTGGTCAAATAAAGGTTAATAATAATCACTGTACACACACAGTAGGCCTCTGTCCCAACACTGTACACACACACACGCACACACGCACACACACACACAGTAGGCCTCTGTCCCAGCACTGTACACACACATACAGTACACACATACACACACACACACAGTAGGCCTCTGTCACACCACTGTACACGCACACACATACAGTACACACACACACACACAGTAGGCCTCTGTCCCAGCACTGTACACACACATACAGTACACACATACACACACACACACAGTAGGCCTCTGTCCCACCACTGTACACACACACACATACAGTACACACACACACACACACAGTAGGCCTCTGTCCCAGCACTGTACACAGTCACACACGCACACACACACACAGTAGGCCTCTGGCCCACCACTGTACACACACACACACACACACACACACACACACACACACACATACAGTACACACATACACACACACAGTAGGCCTCTGTCCCACCACTGTACACAGTCACACACGCACACACACACACACACAGTAGGCCTCTGGCCCACCACTGTAAACACACACACACACACACACACAGTACACACACACACACACACACACAGTAGGCCTCTGTCCCAGCACTGTACACACACACACACACACAAACACAGTAGGCCAGTCTTGTCCTCCATGCTACTGCACAAGAGAGAGCAGGACTTGAGACTGTCGGCATTTTATTTATACTGTATGCATTTTTACTATAAGCATTCCTTCTCAATGTGTTATTTTCCCTGGTTAAATAAAAAAATGAAAAGATGTGTTCTAGGCAGAAATATTTTACCATCCCAGACTCCATTCCAGGTCACAAACTCATTTTGCCAGCTCTATTAAAATAAGATAAGATCCTCCTGCATCCTCATCTGAAACGTCTCAGTGTTGCCCTGCCCTGTCAGGCCCATGCATCCTCATCTGAAACGTCTCTTTAATCTTTAACGTTGTGAGACTCTGCCGTGTTGCCCAGCCCTGTCAGGCCCAGGACTCCCTGGCACAAGAGACACTGTGTCTCAATGGGACCTTCCTGGTCAAATAAAGGCTAATAATAATCACTGTACACACACAGTAGGCCTCTGTCCCAGCACTGTACACACACACACACACACACACACACACAGTAAGCCTCTGTCCCAGCACTGTACACACACATACAGTACACACATACACACACACACACAGTAGGCCTCTGTCCCAGCACTGTACACAGTCACACACGCAATGTGTAAAGGGACCGATGTTATTAGTACAAATCAAAAGTCATTGGTTGGACCAATGCCCAATGCTGAGAGGAAGGGGCAAATGGCCTTAGTAAAGCATGTTCTATAAGGAAGCGTTAAGAGTGTGTGGTGTTATGTCTAGTATATGTAAATGTTTGTCTTGTCTGTCTTGTCTTAACCTCTGTGTATGTATGTGTGAGTTTCGATTGTTCATATCCCCCTGTACGAGTGAGAGTTCTCCATCCAAACTGCCCTATCTGTCTCTGACCCAATCTATTAGTGACTCCTTTGATCGAATAAAATGATTGATAGAAATAAGATTGAAACAAGGCCAAATAAGTTTACTGTTACCACATGGAATGTAAATGGAGTCAAGGATCGGGTCAAGCAACATAAAGTCCTGCAGCATTTAAAAAAGTTGTCCTCAGATATTGTCTTTTTGCAAGAACTTCATTTTAAATCTGGTGAAATTAAATGGCTTAAAAAGCAGTGGGTTGGAGAGGCATATGAATCTAATTATACATCTAAGAGCAGAGGAGTAGGTATCTTAATAAACAAATTCTTGGGAACGGAAGGCATTTTTGGAATCTGTAAAATTGAAATACTTATCATTGGAACAAAGGGAAGAATTGAGGAAAGATTTTTCAACCTGAATTCAAAGAAGCAATTGATAGCTTTTCTAAAGGTAAGGCACCAGGCATGGACGGCCTGCCTATTGAGTTCTATTCAACTTATTGGCCCCAGATAAGAGGTCTCTTTCTAGAAATGGTAAAAGGAGCAAGTACCAAGGGGACATTACCTTACACAATGTATCAGACTATTATTAACGTAATCCCTAAATCAGGTAGAGAATGTAATACACCTTCAAATTTTAGACCTATAAGTCTGATAAATTGTGATAACAAAATAATTACAAAAGGTGCTAAATAACAGAATGAGTAAAGTACTGCCATCAATTATTCATCAAAATCAGACTGGCTTTATACCTCATAGAAATTTAAAGACAAACGTCAGAACTTGTATATCTTTGACACAATGGGCAAAAAAAAAAAAAAGTAGACCTAACCTTAATGGCGGTCGATGCTGAGAAAGCATTTGACCGCCTTGAATGGAATTACCTATATGATGTGTTGGTTGCATACAATTTTCCACCAGAAATAGTTAATTTAATTCAAACTATTTACAAGTCACCAATAGCATTTGTATATTCCAATGGGATCCTATCTGATGCAGTCCAGATAACAAGAGGGACAAGGCAAGGATGCCCATTATCGCCAACGTTATTTGCCATGGCTATCGAGCCAATGGCTCAGAAAATTCGTCAATCAAAAGAGGTAAGTGGTTTGGAGGTGGGTGGACAAAGTTATAAACTCAGTTTGTTTGCAGACGATCTTATGCTGTATTTAACTAAGATTGATAAATCTATTCCCCACCTTTTAGAAATTATAGATACATTTTCTAAAATATCAGGTTATAAAATGAATGTTGAAAAAACAGAGCTTTTGGCAATAACTGAGAAGATGCCTAATAACAAAGAATTGCTAAAGTTTAAATGGCAAAAAGAAAGAATCAGATACTTGGGATGCTATATAAGTTCTAACAAAACAAAACTATATAAGGATAATTATCTCTCTTTAATCAATGAACTGAGACATAATGTAGACAAGTGGGTAGACTTGCCAATAAACCTAATAGGTCGAATTAATTTGATCAAAATGATATGGTTACCAAAGTTTTTATATATCTTCCAGACAGTACCGGTAAGGCTTCCAAGAGATTTTTTTACATTTTTACATTTTTACAATTTTTTTTACATTTTTACATTTGTAAATAAATAGAAAACTATGGGTGAGAGGGATAAATTAATTTTATTTAATCGTAAAAGTAAATTGCATTCAATTAAATTGCAATTAAAAATCTTTCCAGTAGGCTTCAATGTCACGCAAAAAGTACAACCAAAGCTGAGCTTGATCAACTAGGACGTCTAAAGAACCAGAACTTGAGTGTAGTTTTTTGCTGGGTCCCAGGCCATGTTGGTCTGAGGGGAAATGAGAAAGCGGACAGTGCTGCTAAGCAAGCCCTCAATGAAGAAGTCACAGAATGTCAAATCCCTGCCCCAGACCTTAAACCTATACTGAACTCTTACATCTCAGATAAGTGGCAATCTGAATGGGATTAATGTACCAACAACAAGCAAGGAATGTGAATTTTGGCACATTTTCATGATCCACTGGGTCGTTATGGGCCACACAAAATACGGTGTTGCTAAAATTACTCCTATTGTGGCTATTAGAGACATGCGTTCATGAGTATCCAGCTACATTCAATGAGTTAAGTAAAATACATTCACACACAAAAAAAACCCATCACTAATGTTGTGGACATTCCTTTATTCTGAGATACATCAATAGGCTCTCAAAACAATCCCAAACAGACATAAGGTCTTTATAGAGCAAATCCATATAGATTATTTGTCAAATAAACCAGTAAAACAGAATTAGGGGATGGAATATATAACATTCACACTCATAGCTCATATTTCTAAAATAAATCAGTGAAAAAGTATCCTGACAAACAAGCAGCATTTTAATGCCTTAGTCATATTTCATCATTTCAAATTTTTCTCTAGGTTACCTGATAGCCCAGTTTGAGAGGTGCAAGACACGTGACATTATTTATTTATGCAGCCAATCACTGCTGTTGTTTTATTTTATTGATTTGATTTTAGTCATAGAAGCTAAATTCGAAGGCAGGCCACAGGTAAAAGCCAACGAACCGCATTCACCCCGCAAGGCAATAGTTGAATAGAGCTTTTGAGGTATTGCCACTGCTCCAACACTGAAAGGCACTGTTAGAATGCTTGGATCAAGCCAGGTTCAGCATAGCGTATGTCACTGTCTGCTCACGTTGGTGACCGGACCAGGGCAAGCACACTTTCGCAGTTCCCGCCGGAAATGCAGTCTAGTTTCTATTTGATCTCCAATACAAATCAGTGGTATAAGATCTTTTCTATTTGATCTCCAATACAAATCAGTGGTATAAGATCTTTTCTATTAGATCTCCAATACAAATCAGTGGTATAAGATCTTTTCTATTTTTCTTCTTTTCAACCTTGCCCACTCATGAAATCTTTGCTCTGCCATGGGATAGTATGGACTTACGAACTGAAACAGCAAGGAGAACAGTAGCTATATATAGCTTACATAATAGAGTTGTTTTCACATTGACGGTATTCAAATACATTTTTTCATTATTGTTAAATATCATGATGGGAGAGTATTATTAAAAATGTTACAAGTATGCAAATTCATATGTTTACGGGAAATTAGGTTTTACTAGGTTGTTTTGTTGTAAAGACATGCAAGGCATTCTGGGCCGTAATGAACAGTGGTCGGCAGCACTCCATAGGCTACGTATTAATATGAATAGGTGTTTCTGTAAACCTAGGGACAATAAACAGCTATCTCTGTTACAAAAACGAGCTGGTAATCGCTCATTGAAGAGGGAACTATGATAAAAAGATTGTTTTCCTAAAAGCATGGTGTTGACAAAAGAATAAGCAGGAAATGCCACGTTAATCTTAAATAGCCTACATAACGCTAGGTGGCAACGTTGTATTACATTTCACTAAATGCGGTGGAATTAGTGTGAACTTCACAAGGAAGGAAGGTGCAAATATTATGTAATTTATAATGGGAAATTATTGGAAATGTTATTTCTTGTTTATTCTAATTGCAAACCACACACATCCATTCGTAATCACACGTACACATTTAATACTGGAAGACTGTCATTTCATTATTTGATGTTGCTTAGCAACGGGGACAGACTTCAGAGCAAAGATTCTAGAACAGAGCATCAGAGAGACACGTTTTGAGTTCGTGGCCAAGTAGGCTACCTAAAATATCGGTTTCCATGTGTATGTGCTGGATGGTGTGCTTCCTTTATGAAAGTAAGTGTTTTATACAGTTAACGTTACAGACATAATGAGTCATGTTGTAGTGGTTCACATAAATGTGCCCCTTCTGTTATTAGAATGCTAAGCGGAGATTTTAACATCATTCATTTCTTGTGCGGCTAGAAGCTAGCTAGCTAGGTCAGGGAGGAGATGTTGCTGTAACGTTAACGTTATGAGATTTATGTTGCTTAGTGTAATGCCATAGTCATTTGATATGAGATGCTTGTACTCGTAACTTCGTCACTCGTAACTTTAGAACTTCTTTTTTTTTTTACTAAGAGTAATTCAGGAAGCATTTAAGCCCTAAAAGTAGCACCTGAGTCTGTGACGGCTTAAGCGAGGACTCCTAATAAGACCTATTCACAAACAATGTTTTGTGGTGGCATTTCACGTCGCGATGTTTTGAAATGCGTCTAACAATCACGAGGGAACAATTTTGCATTGTAGGCATAATAACTAAGGGATGCAGTAACACCACCAACAACAACCAAAACTAGCCTACTCATTGTTTACATGTACATTAAATGTAACGTTTCATTGTGAATCAAATTAAAAGATTCTCCTCTTTGCAAACGTTGGCATAGGCATATGGTGACAGATTCATTTAATAATGTTGCTGAGTGAATCACGGTAAGCGCGAATTAAGTGGCCACTTCTTAATAGGAGTCACTGTATGGAAGTAGGCTAAGTAAAATAGAGATGTTTAAAATAAGATAAAGTTAGGATAGCACTATGCCCGCTTGACAACGGCAGAGATAACTGGCCTTTGGTCATAGCAACCATCCATTTAGAACGACTGGCCTTCATAGCAACCAAGGATCTTAGCTGTGATTCATGTAGCTACAGTATGCATACAATGTGATGCAAAGTATAGAAAGGTGATGAAATATACAGAGACAGGTCAAGAAATATAGTGCAATGTAGACAGTAGTATACAGTTGATTTACAGAAGGTGGTTTAGAGTAATATGAATTAAATATAAATATGTGCAGTGTATTAGCAGTTATCTCATACAATAAGTAGAATAATGTATGTAGTAGTAACATTATAATAGTAGAAATAATAATATAGATATATGCAGTGTATTAACAGAATATAATAAAACAGAATAAATATGGATATTCAATATGACAAATATATAACAGATATGTACATAACCAGTGTTGGGAGTAATGCGTTACAAAGTAACGCGTTACAGTAATTCCACTACTTTTAGTGGTAACTAGCATGTAACGAAGTATTTTTGTAAATCCAGTAACGCAATTACAATTACTGAAATTTCAAAGAGTTCGTTACTTGCGTTACTCTGTTGATCTTGAATGAACGACTGCAGACAAGATGCACATTTGCTGCTTGTCTCCCGACCTTAGCTGTGTTTCCAGCGATTGTGTTTCATGTTTAGATTGCAGATGCATTCTTTACAGTTAATAGCCTCCTCACATTCCTCCTTATTTCGGATTTATGCTAAAACACACAAGAGTGCATTACCAATTTAAATGGGCATCTTAAAAGTTTTTTCCCTTTCGTTTCCATCTCGTAAGCTCCACTACAGTAAAAGCGCATTTGTTGTTTATCTCCGCTCTTTTTCGCCTATTGCGCAAAAGCCTCGTTATATCAATTTCTCATTCTTACAACATAGCCACGCCACAACACCAATAGGCTACAGTAGCCTATATATAGCCTTGGCACAAGCAAGCACACGTTTAACTCGAGAGGAAAATGCAGATTTCACTTACCAGATAAAGAAACCTCCAAATAGCCTACCGTACGTACTAAGCGACTTGAGTTATTTGCACAGTATGTTTACATCGGAATTGACGTCCATGGTGTTATGGATTCATTTGTCTGCGACGGAACATGCAACTTCTCTCTGGAACACCTTATCAGCTGAAGAGTAACCTTCTGCATAGTGCACGACAATCCCAAACTCTCAGATGCATTAGAACTTATTTGTGCAGCGCAGGCTTTTCCCAAACTGCTGGTGCTTAAAATGCTATATAATACAACTGTGTTCAAAGCAGGATGAGGATAACCTAAGGTTGTATGTCTGTGTGAGCAGACAATAACTACTTTGAAAATAGGCCATTTAACATTGTTTCACATTACATCCCATTGAACTCATTCCATGTAGCCTACAGAAGGATTGCAATAATAATGATAATAATAACTTATTACTATATTGCAGAATTCAGTGTCAGTGCACCACCATGCATACTACTACTACTACGCAAGCAGTAGGCAGTGTACTGTACATATCTATCAAACCACCTAGATCAGTGTTTCTCAAACTTTTTCAGACCAAGGACCACATAACCAAAAAAAAAACCCTCACGGACCACCTAGCTAAAAAAAAAGATTTCAACAGTGTATTACACAACAGACCTACTCACTGAACCACCTTGCTTGTCTTTGCACCTTGCTTATTGTGTCAGAGGATTCATATGATTTAAACTGGTGTAGCTTACATAAGCAGTGTTGCAGAACTGTTTGGATTTACATACAAGTTGGATCAATGTTGCAAACAACTCATCTATATTATATTTTACCACGCCTGCTTGCGGACCACTTGGGGTGGCTTGCGGACCACCAGTGGTCCCAGGACCACACTTTGAGAAACACTGACCTAGATGGTGAGGGTGGCGCAAAACAAGGTCAGGGAGGCCTTCATGCATTGTATGTTTTGGGGTCGGAAAAAGTTTGAGAACTCATGCACAAGGCTATTGATTTGAAGGCCTGTTGAAACTACAATAAATAGGTCCAAAAATTAGGTTTATTGTGTGTGTGACTGTTCAGTACTGTTCATATTGACATTTTAAAAGCAGACTTAAAAGTAACTCAAAAGTTACTTTCTCTAGTAACTAATTACTTTTGATATACAGTAATTGGTAACGTAATTGAATTACTTTTGAAAGAAGTAACTAGTAACTGTAACTAATTACTAATTTTCAGTAACTTGCCCAACACTGTACATAACATACGGCTATGTGCAGTGTGGAAACAGTGTCATTGTAGTGCAGAAACAACATTATAAGAGTAGTAAGAATAAGTCTATGTGCAGGATGAATAGTGTGAAGATCAGTAGAATAACTATGTATAAATGTAATTACAATAGGCCTATGTACATTTGTAAATAAATAGAAATCTATTGGTGAGAGGGATAAATTAATTTTATTTAATCGTAAAAGTAAATTGCATTAAATTAAAATCTTTCCAGTAGGCTTTAATGTCACGCAAAAAGTACAACCAAAGCTGAGCTTGATCAACTAGAACGTCTAAAGAACCACAACTTGAGTGTAGTTTTTTGCTGGGTCCCAGGCCATGTTGGTCTGAGGGGAAATGAGAAAGCGGACAGTGCTGCTAAGCAAGCCCTCAATGAAGAAGTCACAGAATGTCAAATCTGTGCCCCAGACATTAAACCTATACTGAACTCTTACATCACAAATAAGTGGCAATCTGAATGGGATTAAAATGTACCAACAACAAGCAAGGAATGTGAATTTTTTAGCACGTTTTCATGATCCACTGGGTCGTTATGGGCCACACAAAATACGGTGTTGCTAGAATTACTCCTATTGTGGCTATTAGAGACATGCGTCGTTCATGAGTATCCAGCTACATTCAATGAGTTAAGTAGAATACATTCACACACACACAAAAAACATCACTAATGTTGTGGACATTCCTTTATTCTGAGATACATCAATAGGCTCTCAAAACAATCCCAAACAGACATAAGGTCTTTATAGAGCAAATCCATATAGATTATTTGTCAAATAAACCAGTAAAACAGAATTAGGGGATGGAATATATAACATTCACACTCATAGCTCATATTTTTTAAATAAATCAGTGAAAAAGTATCCTGACAAACAAGCAGCATTTTAATGTCTTAGTCATATTTCATCATTTCAAATTTTTCTCTAGGTTACCTGATAGCCCAGTTTGAGAGGTGCAAGACACGTGACATTATTTATTTATGCAGCCAATCACTGCTGTTGTTTTATTTTATTGATTTGATTTTAGTCATAGAAGCTAAATTCGAAGGCAGGCCACAGGTAAAAGCCAACGAACCGCATTCACCCCGCAAGGCAATAGTTGAATAGAGCTTTTGAGGTATTGCCACTGCTCCAACACTGAAAGGCACTGTTAGAATGCTTGGATCAAGCCAGGTTCAGCATAGCGTATGTCACTGTCTGCTCACGTTGGTGACCGGACCAGGGCAAGCACACTTTCGCAGTTCCCGCCGGAAATGCAGTCTAGTTTTATATAGTGAATGTCATTGTTTTTCCTTTACTTATTCATTATCCTTTCAGTAGCTACAGAAACATTGTTTTTAGATTTAAGATCTATAATTAAATGTAATGGTGCAGTTCCTTACTGTGGATGAGTAGCAGATGGAGTCCTTTGGCCAAGCATCCATCACTACACCTCTCGTATTCATTAATGTCAATTAACTTTCATTGATCTAGTCCTTGGTGTTCCAAGACTTCTTTTGACATTATGTGTATAAATTCAGAGGATTCATATTCACTCATGCACTAATATTCTGATATACAGATTATATTCGCTTACCCTTAGCGTGGTTTTAGAAACTCTAATTCCGCTCGTTCCATTTCAGCTCTAGTTCTGCTTGATTGTCATGTGTGTTGAGTGTATTTATCTCTCTCCTGAAACAATGTGGTTTAGTTGTTGCTTGTGCTTGGTGCTTGTGTCAGCCTTGTTTGACACTGTGTAAAACACACTTCTGTTTTGTATAAAACACACTTCTGTTTTGTATGATCCCATTTACTCTCTCAGCATCTATGAATGTAACATGTAGCGCCAAATACAAATGCAGTGGTTGGGGAACTTTGGTTATGTAAACAATTAATCAATTAACCAATCATTTTTATTTTATTTTGAGGGCAGAATCACCATGCAACATGTCTGTTTTGAATAGTCCCATTGAATCTCTCAAAGAAGCTGCAACCCAAATCAAGTGGTTGGTGAACTTTGGTTATAGAGCCAATTAATCAAGCAGTTTGATTTAAAAGGGCAGACTCACCATGTGGCATAGTCCCAATGCAATTTACAAGTACAAATAATTCAGACAAAATCACTCTGCAAGAAAGTCAAATTACACTATTCATACTAACTTTATACTGAATGTATACTGATTAATACTAAATATTATACTAACTTTATACTGAATGTATACTGATTTGCACTAAATACAAAATATACTGGGCCCCAGTGCAAGATATTGAAAACAATCGAATCTAAATAGATTATCAGAATCAGCTTTATTGGGCAAGTTTGCATACACAAACAAGGAATTTGATTCCGGTTAATCTTTGATCTCAAAAAGTACAACACTCACTTAACATATAAGGGGGGACTGGGATGATGGTGGAGCATTTGAAGCAGGAGGGCACTTCACACAGCTCCAGGGACTGGTTAAAGATTGGTTAAAGAATCTCACAGATTGTTAGCGCAGGGGGGGGGGCGGTTGTGCATTGAGGGAAACCCTTTTGTGCGTGAGGGGTGTGATAATGGGTGCTTTTCAAACCCAGACATCCCAACCTGCAAAAAGTCTTTAGCCTAGTCAGTCGGCCTACACCAAATAAGGAAGGCCTATAGATATAAAATATTTAGATTTTGGTAGTTTGGTGTTTTCATGTAGCCTTGGCAACTAGCCATCTAGGCTATAGGCCTGAATAATATGCACATTAATTGGCACTTAAACTCACCTCAACATGTCTTTTGCAATCATTTCACCTGGCATGGGCAATGCTAAAGTCACTGTTACAAACAGGGCAGCGTGCAAGACTAGGCCTATCATTATTTTTTACTCTTATGAGACAAGGGTAGCCTACATTTTCGTTTTTTTTTTGAGGCACTGACTCTGCTATGATGCTCTTATTCATACACTGAACTGATTAATTAAGTTCGGGAGAAAAGAGATCAATTAAAGCCCGCCTACACTGAAAACTGATTGGTTGATTTAGCGAAACAGGCCAATCAGGATGCTCTCTCTCTCTTGGATGCGCTCAGGCACACACGCACCACCCCTCTCTCTCTCTCGTCGTGTGCGCGCTACACTCAGATGCACACGCGCTCTCGAATGCTCGCTCTTGATCGCTCACTCTAGATTCCGGGAGATTTTATCTAATTTGCGGGCGTCAGGAGCCGCTATCAATATACGGGAGACTCCTGGAACTTCCGGGAGACTTGGGATGTCTGCAAACCTGCAGTAAAAGTCATTCAGGTCATCAGTCAGTCTGGGATTTTCTGCAGCATGGTGGGATGGTCTCTTGTAATCCGTGACCTGTTGCAGGCCTTTCTAAACTGATGCAGGGTCATTGGCTGAGAGACTATTTTGAAGTTTCTCACTGTAGCTTCTTTTGGCTCCCTGATCTCCGTTGTCAGCTTGTTCCTGGCATATGACATGAGTCACATGTTACAGATGAACCATAAATGGTTGACATCCTGAAAGAGAGTTCTCAAGTGAAGGAGAGTTCTCAAGTGAAGGAGAGTTCTCAAGTGAAAGAGAGTTCTCAAGTGAAAGGGGCACATAGGCTATTGTTTGAAGCATCTCTAAATGTTTGGAACCCCCCCTTGCATACAGGTGTACAGGTAGGCAGGTGTGTTTGTGGGGCAGCCGTGGCCTACTGGTTAACACACGAGCGCCGCTGTTGTTGCAGGCAGCTCACTGCGCCGGGATTAGTGTGTGCTTCACCTCACTGTGTGCTGAGTGTGTTTCACTAATTCACGGATTTGGGATAAATGCAGAGACCAAATTGTTGGAAAGACACTTTAAGTAGAATGCTAATAGAATGGTTTTTGTGTGTTTTCTGTTATCATGCATGACGTAATCTGTCAGTTGGGTTTTGATTTGAATTTAAATGTCAAATTAAGCTGTAACCGTCACTCTCGTTTTGGATGTATGTGAAGTGCAGGTGTGCTTTAAGTAAAGGGGCTTTTTCGCCATTTTAACTCTCCACGAGAGTCATCTCATTATTATTATAACCAATAGGTTATGGGCCCAGGACATGCTGAGAAGAAGCCGTAAGAATTCTTTGAGAAAACTTTAAAAGAAAGAAGAAGGATGGCGGAATTGAAAGTTTCAATTATTCCGCTGAACGGCTCTAACTATCCGACGTGGAGAGTGCAATGTCAGATGGCTTTAGTGAGAGAGGGGCTTTGGGGAATTGTGAAAGGCGAGGTAGACAGCCCTAGTCGATCAGAGAAAGAAGAATTTGCGAAGTTTATTTCGAAGAGAGATCGCGCTCTGTCTACGATTGTGCTGTCAATCCAACCATCTCTGCTTTACCTAATCGGAGAGCCTACGGATCCCTCCGTTGTCTGGCGCAAGCTCGCGGATCAGTTTCAAGCAAGAACGTGGGCAAACAGACTGGCACTGAGGCGAAAACTTCATGCTCTACGCCTGATGGATGGTGAGTCAGTTCAAGATCATATTAAGAGTATGATTGAAACGTTTGAAGCACTGTCAGTTATTGGAGATCCGATAGATGAAGATGACCGTGTAGTTTGTTTGCTCGCAAGTCTGCCTGAGTCATTTAACATGATAGTTACAGCGTTAGAGGCAAGTGTGGATGTGCCGAAAATGGAAGTTGTGACTGAGCGTTTGCTGCATGAGGAGCGCAAAATGAAGCAACGTGATACTGATACAAGCAGTGATGCAAAAGCAATGCTCAGTAAGCAGAAATTTAAAGGGAAAGGTCCAAAATGTCACCACTGTGGAAAGTTTGGCCACATCAAACGAAATTGCAGAGATTTGTTGAAAAATGAACAAAATGGAGATAAACGAAGTCAAAAGGGATCAAAGCAAAAATTAAACAAGGCTGAAGTGAAAAGAGCAAATGACAACTAGAATTGCGGTTCCGAGGAACTGCAAGAGTGGGTTTGATCTGGGGCACGGAACTCAGCCTCATCCAAGGATTCCAACGGTACCTCATTTATGAAAATCGGGCACACGGATCAAAAGTTATCTGCATCAACGCAACATCCAATAAGCTAAAACGCATAAATAACGTGGTTGCTATGCTGGTTGCTAGGGCAATCATGCTGGTTGCTCAGGTGGTCGCTAGGTTAGAAGGCCAGTGCCTCCTGAGAGGCCTGAAGGGTCAGTTCTGAGGTTGTTGACTGCTGAAACCGAAAAATGGACTGCATTTTCTTAAAAGACAATGTGACTGAAGTGCGGGCAAAGTTTGCACAGAAATGTACGATTTTTCCCACCCTCGTCGACCTTGTCATAAAACTTGTTTAAATGATCACACGACGCCTCCTTGCTGCTTTGTCGTCTACATCAGCCTTTCTCAAACTTCTTTGACCTGAGGCCCAGTCAAGGCATACTTTGGGGTCATAGGGCCCACCTACATGAACCCACCCCCTCCTCCCACCCCCCATCAAATTGTAATATCATCACAATTATTATTATTTTTATACTATATTGCTATACATGCACTTCAATACAGTCAATGTTTAAAGTGCTAAGATTGTTCACAAAAGTTTGTGAAAGCATGCACATCAGAGTACTGCTTTACTAATGTAAAATATAATTAGGCCTACACTAGTTTCATTGTTTTTGCATTGTTGCATGATTGATATGCTATTTAATTACATTTCATTTGAATGCCTGAATGTAAGAATTCAGGAAACACAATACCAGCTTTTAACATTTCTGTTGTTAGTTTATGTAAATCACATAACACATGAACTGTTTACATACTACTGATAGCCCATTACTGTACACAATAGATTAGTATCTTCGAATAGTCAAGGTTGTTGACTGCTGAAACCGAAAAAAGGACTGCATTTTCTTAAAAGACAATGTGACTGAAGTGCGGGCAAAGTTTACACAGAAATGTACGATTTTTCCCACCCTCATCGACCTTGTCATAAAACTTGTTTAAATGATCACACGACGCCTCCTTGCTGCTTTGTTGTCTACATCAGCATTTTTCAAACTTCTTTGACCTGAGGCCCAGTCAAGGCATACTTTGGGGTCATAGGGCCCACCTACATGAACCCACCCCCTCCTCCCAACCCCTATCAAATTGTAATGATATCACAATTATTATTTTTATACTATATTGCCTACATGCACTTCAAAACAGTCAATGTTTAAAGTGCTAAGATTGTTTACAAAAGTTTGTGAAAGCATGCACATCAGAGTACTGCTTTACTAATGTAAAATATAATTAGGCCTACACTAGTTTCATTGTTTTTGCATTGTTGCATGATTGATATGCTATTTAATTACATTTCATTTGAATGCCTGAATGTAAGAATTCAGGAAACACAATACCAGCTTTTAACATTTCTGTTGTTAGTTTATGTAAATCACATAACACATGAACTGTTTACATACTACTGATAGCCCATTACTGTACACAATAATACTGTGCCCATTCATTAACATATATTAAACATCAGGCGTCTTGTTTACACATTTAAACCATATTTGCACTTTGAATTTCGCTTCCAAACTGTAATAACTACATCTACAAAGTCTAAAGAAGATAACCATGTAGTCTGTTCATAGATAAGATCAATTTTGACAGAACTACAGACTTCGTGAAAGTAGCCTAGTAGTCCTACATAAAAGGCTCCATATTCACTTCATTGCAAAATCGCGGTTGGTCTGTTTACACACTAAAACCATATTTACACTTCGAAATTCGCTTCCAAATTGTAGTAACTACATCTACGAAGTCTAAGGAAGATGATCATGTAGTCTGTTCATAGATAAGATACATTTTGACAGAACTACAGACTTCGTGAAAGTAGCCTAGTAGTCCTACATAAAAGGCTCCATATTCACTTCATTGCAAAATCGCGGTTGGTCTGTTTACACACTAAAACCATATTTACACTTCGAAATTCGCTTCCAAATTGTAGTAACTACATCTACGAAGTCTAAGGAAGATAATCATGTAGTCTGTTCATAGATAAGATACATTTTGACAGAACTACAGACCTCGTAAAAGTAGTACCTAAAATGAGTGTGATAAATGGCCATCACGTAGCCTAAAGCATATAGCACTAGCATATGACAACAGCAAATAGCTAACGTTTACGTTAGCCTAACTTACTTATCGTTGACGTTGACCCGTTGACGTTCTTTTTAATAAACTGCCTGTAGACTTACACAGTTCTGAATGCTTCGGTTTACATGTAGATACCCTCATTATGCTACGGTGTGAGTGTGTTGCTATTTGGAGCCTTGGTAGCTATTTATTTTTACTACGTTTAGTTCAAGTGCTCTGGTTCAAGCATCGTTGTGTTTGGTGGGTCAGGTGACGAGCCGTCGGATCACAGCACAGCACCCAGAATGCATTGCAACACACCGTCTTAAAGGGACTCATCGTTAGGTCGGCTTTAAATGGCATACAGAACCTATAGTAATATAACGTTGTCTGTAAGCTCCACAGATCGTGGCAAGACAATTGAATTGAGTGTGGACTTCTTGCCGGGCAATAATGAGTAACTTAACTTGAATAGTGATGCGTGGATGTGCATAATATCTGTATGAATGCGTGTTTCTCAATGTAATAATCTATACAACTGTACACATGACTGTGTTTGAATGGAGCTAGCTGGGCATAGAACTGGGCTGAATGGATTGGGAAAATACTTTATTTATTTATTTTTTTAATGACCTATATGAACATGGTTTGGCTTTAAAAAAAAGAGCGCTGTCTCCTCTTTTTTTACATGACCTTTACACTTAGTGCTGGCAAGGCATTGAACTGGGCTGAATGGATTTGGAAAATATATATATATATTTTTAATGACCTGTATCAACATGGTTTGGCTTTAAAAAAAAGATGAGACAGCGCGAACATTACCTTTACACTTAGTGCTGGCAAGGCATTGAACTGGGCTTCATTCAAGGATTCCAACGGTACCTCATTCATGAAAATCGGACATACTGGTCAAAAGTTACATGCACACACCTTCATATACACAGACAGCCCAGCCCAGCCCATTATAGCTCTACCAGGTGGCTTAGAACTCTTCCAGGTGCAAGCTTAAGCAATTAGAGCTGTGATGTCACAATCGAAATTTGAATTCTGAACATTCCGCCATTCATTTCAATGGGCCCAAAAAACGCAGAAAAACGGGAATACCGCGAAAACGACAAGGGCCAGCGACACGAAATCAACAAGCAAGTTACACCGGTTCGGGCCTGAATTTTTGGAGTTCGAACCGCGTCGATAGCTCAAACGGTCTAGGAGCAGTAGTTCGGCCAAAAAGTGGGTGAACGGGAATAATAAACTAGAATTGCGGTTCCGAGGAACTGCAAGAGTGGGTTTGATCAGGGGCATGGAACTCGGCCTTATCCAAGGATTCCAACGGTACCTCATTTATGAAAATCGGACATACGGGTCAAAAGTTACATGCACACACCTTCATATACACAGACAGCCCAGCCCAGCCCATTATAGCTCTGCCAGGTGGCTTAGAACTCTTCCAGGTGCAAGCTTAAGCAATTAGAGCTGTGATGTCACAATCGAAATTTGAATTCTGAACATTCCGCCATTCATTTCAATGGCCCAAAAAACGCAGAAAAACGTGAATAATGTACGATTTTTCCCACCCTCGTCGACCTTGTCATAAAACTTGTTTAAATGATCACACGACGCCTCCTTGCTGCTTTGTCGTCTACATCAGCCTTTCTCAAACTTCTTTGACCTGAGGCCCAGTCAAGGCATACTTTGGGGTCATAGGGCCCACCTACATGAACCCACCCCCTCCTCCCACCCCCCATCAAATTGTAATATCATCACAATTATTATTTTTTTTATACTATATTGCTATACATGCACTTCAAAACAGTCAATGTTTAAAGTGCTAAGATTGTTCACAAAAGTTTGTGAAAGCATGCACATCAGAGTACTGCTTTACTAATGTAAAATATAATTAGGCCTACACTAGTTTCATTGTTTTTGCATTGTTGCATGATTGATATGCTATTTAATTACATTTCATTTGAATGCCTGAATGTAAGAATTCAGGAAACACAATACCAGCTTTTAACATTTATGTTGTTTACTAGTTTATGTAAATCACATAACACATGAACTGTTTACATACTACTGATAGCCCATTACTGTACACAATAATACTGTGCCCATTCATTAACATTAAACATCAGGCGTCTTGTTTACACATTTAAACCATATTTGCACTTCGAAATTCGCTTCCAAATTGTAGTAACTACATCTACGAAGTCTAAGGAAGATATCTATAAACATACTACATGGTTAAGATACATTTTGACAGAACTACAGACTTCGTGAAAGTAGCCTAGTAGCCCTACATAAAAGGCTCCATTAACTTCATTGCAAAATCGCGGTTGGTCTGTTTACACACTAAAACCATATTTACACTTCGAAATTCGCTTCCAAATTGTAGTAACTACATCTACGAAGTCTAAGGAAGATAATCATGTAGTCTGTTCATAGATACGATACATTTTGACAGAACTACAGACTTCGTGAAAGTAGCCTAGAAGCCCTACATAAAAGGCTCCATTAACTTCATTGCAAAATCGCGGTTGGTCTGTTTACACACTAAAACCATATTTACACTTCGAAATTCGCTTCCAAATTGTAGTAACTACATCTACGAAGTCTAAGGAAGATAACCTTGTAGTCTGTTCAACGATAAGATACATTTTGACAGAACTACAGACCTCGTAAAAGTAGTACCTAAAATGAGTGTGATAAATGGCCATCACGTAGCCTAAAGCATATAGCACTAGCATATGACAACAGCAAATAGCTAACGTTTACGTTAGCCTAACTTACTTATCGTTGACGTTGACCCGACACGTTTATAAGTTAGACCATAGACTGATAAGGACGTCCATCAAAATTCCGTGTGTATCCTGTGTATCTTTCGTGCTGCTATCCTGTTGCCTTTTCCCTGTTGTTCCGGCAACAAGGTTTTTACGCGATATTTGCCACATCCCAGAGAGTTGTTGTTTGGTGAGTCAGGTGACGAGCCGTCGAATCACAGCACAGCACCCAGAATGCATTGCAACACACCGTCTAGAAGGGACTCAGCGTTAGGTCGGCTTTAAAGAGCATACAGAACCTATAGTAATATAACGTTGTCTGTAAGCTCCACAGATCGTGGCAAGACAATTGAATTGATTGTGGTCTTCTTGCTGGGCAACGATGAGTAACTTGATTAGTAATGCTGCGTGGATATGCATGATATCTGTATGAAAGTGTGTTTCTCAATGTAATAATCTATACAACTGAACACATGACTAAGTTCAAATGGTATAGGACTGGGCTGAATGGATTGGTGAAATACTTTATTTATTTATTTTTTTAATGACCTATATGAACATGGTTTGGCTTTAAGCGCTGTCTCCTCTTTTTTTACATGACCTTTACACTTAGTGCTGGCAAGGCATTGAACTGGGCTTCATTCAAGGATTCCAACGGTACCTCATTCATGAAAATCGGACATACTGGTCAAAAGTTACATGCACACACCTTCATATACACAGACAGCCCAGCCCAGCCCATTATAGCTCTGCCAGGTGGCTTAGAACTCTTCCAGGTGCAAGCTTAAGCAATTAGAGCTGTGATGTCACAATCGAAATTTGAATTCTGAACATTCCGCCATTCATTTCAATGGGCCCAAAAAACGCAGAAAAACGGGAATACCGCGAAAACGACAAGGGCCAGCGACACGAAATCAACAAGCAAGTTACACCGGTTCGGGCCTGAATTTTTGGAGTTCGAACCGCGTCGATAGCTCAAACGGTCTAGGAGCAGTAGTTCGGCCAAAAAGTGGGTGAACGGGAATAATAAATAAAGAAATAAACTAGAATTGCGGTTCCGAGGAACTGCAAGAGTGGGTTTGATCAGTGGCACGGAACTCGGCCTCATCCAAGGATTCCAACGGTACCTCATTTATGAAAATCGGGCACACGGATCAAAAGTTGTCTGCATTAACGCAACATCTAATAAGCTAAAACGCATAAATAACATGGTTGCTATGCTGGTTGCTATGGTGGTCGCTAGGTTGACATTACAGGGGTGGTTTCTAGGTTGTTGCTAGGGTAATTAGTTAGTTGCTAGTAAGCCATCTTAAGCTGACTGCATAAAGTGATTATTTTAAGAGATACATTTTCAAACCAGAACTGTGTATAGGTCATGGTTAAAAACGTATCAGAATCTCAGAAATAATCACGTAATGCAGCCAGTTTAAGATTTTTTAAGAAGTCAGATTTTTTAAAGGCAATCAAATTTCTGCTGACTCTCTTCTGGCTGCGGTTAAAGGCCAGCGCCTCCTGAGAGGCCTGAAGGGTCAGTTCTGAGGTTGTTGGCTGCTGGAACCGAAAAAAGGACTGCATTTTCTTAAAAGACAATGTGACTGAAGTGCGGGCAAAGTTTGCACAGAAATGTACGATTTTTCCCACCCTCATCGTCCTCGTCATAAAACTTGTTTAAATGATCACACGACGCCTCCTTGCTGCTTTGTTGTCTACATCAGCATTTCTCAAACTTCTTTGACCTGAGGCCCAGTCAAGGCATACTTTGGGGTCATAGGGCCCACCTACATGAACCCACCCCCTCCTCCCAACCCCTATCAAATTGTAATGATATCACAATTATTATTTTTATACTATATTGCCTACATGCACTTCAAAACAGTCAATGTTTAAAGTGCTAAGATTGTTTACAAAAGTTTGTGAAAGCATGCACATCAGAGTACTGCTTTACTAATGTAAAATATAATTAGGCCTACACTAGTTTCATTGTTTTTTGCATTGTTGCATGATTGATATGCTATTTAATTACATTTCATTTGAATGCCTGAATGTAAGAATTCAGGAAACACAATACCAGCTTTTAACATTTCTGTTGTTAGTTTATGTAAATCACATAACACATGAACTGTTTACATACTACTGATAGCCCATTACTGTACACAATAATACTGTGCCCATTCATTAACATATATTAAACATCAGGCGTCTTGTTTACACATTTAAACCATATGCACTTCGAATTTCGCTTCCAAACTGTAATAACTACATCTACAAAGTCTAAAGAAGATAACCATGTAGTCTGTTCATAGATAAGATCAATTTTGACAGAACTACAGACTTCGTGAAAGTAGCCTAGTAGTCCTACATAAAAGGCTCCATATTCACTTCATTGCAAAATCGCGGTTGGTCTGTTTACACACTAAAACCATATTTACACTTCGAAATTCGCTTCCAAATTGTAGTAACTACATCTACGAAGTCTAAGGAAGATAATCATGTAGTCTGTTCATATATAAGATACATTTTCACAGAACTACAGACTTCGTGAAAGTAGCCTAGAAGCCCTACATAAAAGGTTCCATTAACTTCATTGCAAAATCGCGGTTGGTCTGTTTACACACTAAAACCATATTTACACTTCGAAATTCGCTTCCAAATTGTAGTAACTACATCTACGAAGTCTAAGGAAGATATCTATGAACATACTACATGGTTAAGATACATTTTGACAGAACTACAGACTTCGTGAAAGTAGCCTAGTAGCCCTACATAAAAGGCTCAATTAACTTCATTGCAAAATCGCGGTTGGTCTGTTTACACACTAAAACCATATTTACACTTCGAAATTCGCTTCCAAATTGTAGTAACTACATCTACGAAGTCTAAGGAAGATAATCATGTAGTCTGTTCATAGATAAGATACATTTTGACAGAACTACAGACTTCGTGAAAGTAGCCTAGTAGCCCTACATAAAAGGCTCCATTAACTTCATTGCAAAATCGCGGTTGGTCTGTTTACACACTAAAACCATATTTACACTTCGAAATTCGCTTCCAAATTGTAGTAACTACATCTACGAAGTCTAAGGAAGATAAAACTGTAGTCTGTTCAACGATAAGATACAGTTTGACAGAACTACAGACCTCGTAAAAGTAGTACCTAAAATCAGTGTGATAAATGGCCATCACGTAGCCTAAAGCATATAGCACTAGCATATGACAACAGCAAATAGCTAACGTTTACGTTAGCCTAACTTACTTATCGTTGACGTTGACCCGACACGTTTATAAGTTAGACCATAGACTGATAAGGACGTCCATCAAAATTCCGTGTGTATCCTATGTATCTTTCGTGCTGCTATCCTGTTGCCTTTTCCCTGTTGTTCCGGCAACAAGGTTTTTACGCGATATTTGCCACATCCCAGAGAGTTGTTGTTTGGTGGGTCAGGTGACGAGCCGTCGAATCACAGCACAGCACCCAGAATGCATTGCAACACACCGTCTAGAAGGGACTCAGCGTTAGGTCGGCTTTAAATAGCATACAGAACCTTTAGTAACATAACGTTGTCTGTAAGCTCCACAGATCGTGGCAAGACAATTGAATTGATTGAGGACTTCTTGCTGAGTAACTTGATTAGTAATGCTGCGTGGATATGCATGATATCTGTATGAAAGTGTGTTTCTCAATGTAATAATATATACAACTGTACACATGACAAGTTCAAATGGAGCTAGCTGGGTATTGGACTGGGCTGAATGGATTGGTGAAATACTTTATTTATTTTTTTTATGACCTATATGAACATGGTTTGGCTTTAAAAAAAAGAGGAGACAGCGCTTCGCGCTGTCTCCTCTTTTTTTACATGACCTTTACACTTAGTGCTGGCAAGGCATTGAACTGGGCTGAATGGATTTGGAAAATATATATATATTTTTTTTTTTAATGACCTGTATCAACATGGTTTGGCTTAGTGCTGGCAAGGCATTGAACTGGGCTTCATTCAAGGATTCCAACGGTACCTCATTCATGAAAATCGGACATACTGGTCAAAAGTTACATGCACACACCTTCATATACACAGACAGCCCAGCCCAGCCCATCAGAGCTCTGCCAGGTGGCTTAGAACTCTTCCAGGTGCAAGCTTAAGCAATTAGAGCTGTGATGTCACAATCGAAATTTGAATTCTGAACATTCCGCCATGCATTTCAATGGGCCCAAAAAACGCAGAAAAACGGGAATACCGCGAAAACGACAAGGGCCAGTGACACGAAATCAACAAGCAAGTTACACCGGTTCGGGCCTGAATTTTTGGAGTTCGAACCGCGTCGATAGCTCAAACGGTCTAGGAGCAGTAGTTCGGCCAAAAAGTGGGTGAACAGGAATAATAAATAACTAGAATTGCGGTTCCGAGGAACTGCAAGAGTGGGTTTGATCTGGGGCACGGAACTCTGCCTCATCCAAGGATTCCAACGGTACCTCATTTATGAAAATCGGGCACACGGATCAAAAGTTATCTGCATCAACGCAACATCCAATAAGCTAAAACGCATAAATAACGTGGTTGCTATGCTGGTTGCTAGGGCAATCATGCTGGTTGCTCAGGTGGTCGATAGGTTAGAAGGCCAGTGCCTCCTGAGAGGCCTGAAGGGTCAGTTCTGAGGTTGTTGACTGCTGAAACCGAAAAATGGACTGCATTTTCTTAAAAGACAGTGTGACTGAAGTGCGGGCAAAGTTTGCACAGAAATGTACGATTTTTCCCACCCTCATCGACCTTGTCATAAAACTTGTTTAAATGATCACACGACGCCTCCTTGCTGCTTTGTCGTCTACATCAGCCTTTCTCAAACTTCTTTGACCTGAGGCCCAGTCAAGGCATACTTTGGGGTCATAGGGCCCACCTACATGAACCCACCCCCTCCTCCCACCCCCCATCAAATTGTAATATCATCACAATTATTATTTTTTTTATACTATATTGCTATACATGCACTTCAAAACAGTCAATGTTTAAAGTGCTAAGATTGTTCACAAAAGTTTGTGAAAGCATGCACATCAGAGTACTGCTTTACTAATGTAAAATATAATTAGGCCTACACTAGTTTCATTGTTTTTGCATTGTTGCATGATTGATATGCTATTTAATTACATTTCATTTGAATGCCTGAATGTAAGAATTCAGGAAACACAATACCAGCTTTTAACATTTATGTTGTTTACAAGTTTATGTAAATCACATAACACATGAACTGTTTACATACTACTGATAGCCCATTACTGTACACAATAGATTAGTATCTTCAAATAGTCAAGGTTGTTGACTGCTGAAACCGAAAAATGGACTGCATTTTCTTAAAAGACAATGTGACTGAAGTGCGGGCAAAGTTTGCACAGAAATGTACGATTTTTCCCACCCTCATCGACCTTGTCATAAAATTTGTTTAAATGATCACACGACGCCTCCTTGCTGCTTTGTCGTCTACATCAGCCTTTCTCAAACTTCTTTGACCTGAGGCCCAGTCAAGGCATACTTTGGGGTCATAGGGCCCACCTACATGAACCCACCCCCTCCTCCCACCCCCCATCAAATTGTAATATCATCACAATTATTATTATTTTTATACTATATTGCTATACATGCACTTCAAAACAGTCAATGTTTAAAGTGCTAAGATTGTTCACAAAAGTTTGTGAAAGCATGCACATCAGAGTACTGCTTTACTAATGTAAAATATAATTAGGCCTACACTAGTTTCATTGTTTTTGCATTGTTGCATGATTGATATGCTATTTAATTACATTTCATTTGAATGCCTGAATGTAAGAATTCAGGAAACACAATACCAGCTTTTAACATTTATGTTGTTTACAAGTTTATGTAAATCACATAACACATGAACTGTTTACATACTACTGATAGCCCATTACTGTACACAATAGATTAGTATCTTCAAATAGTCAAGGTTGTTGACTGCTGAAACCGAAAAATGGACTGCATTTTCTTAAAAGACAATGTGACTGAAGTGCGGGCAAAGTTTGCACAGAAATGTACGATTTTTCCCACCCTCATCGACCTTGTCATAAAATTTGTTTAAATGATCACACGACGCCTCCTTGCTGCTTTGTCGTCTACATCAGCCTTTCTCAAACTTCTTTGACCTGAGGCCCAGTCAAGGCATACTTTGGGGTCATAGGGCCCACCTACATGAACCCACCCCCTCCTCCCACCCCCCATCAAATTGTAATATCATCACAATTATTATTATTTTTATACTATATTGCTATACATGCACTTCAAAACAGTCAATGTTTAAAGTGCTAAGATTGTTCACAAAAGTTTGTGAAAGCATGCACATCAGAGTACTGCTTTACTAATGTAAAATATAATTAGGCCTACACTAGTTTCATTGTTTTTGCATTGTTGCATGATTGATATGCTATTTAATTACATTTCATTTGAATGCCTGAATGTAAGAATTCAGGAAACACAATACCAGCTTTTAACATTTATGTTGTTTACTAGTTTATGTAAATCACATAACACATGAACTGTTTACATACTACTGATAGCCCATTACTGTACACAATAATACTGTGCCCATTCATTAACATTAAACATCAGGCGTCTTGTTTACACATTTAAACCATATTTGCACTTCGAAATTCGCTTCCAAATTGTAGTAACTACATCTACGAAGTCTAAGGAAGATATCTATGAACATACTACATGGTTAAGATACATTTTGACAGAACTACAGACTTCGTGAAAGTAGCCTAGTAGCCCTACATAAAAGGCTCAATTAACTTCATTGCAAAATCGCGGTTGGTCTGTTTACACACTAAAACCATATTTACACTTCGAAATTCGCTTCCAAATTGTAGTAACTACATCTACGAAGTCTAAGGAAGATAATCATGTAGTCTGTTCATAGATAAGATACATTTTGACAGAACTACAGACTTCGTGAAAGTAGCCTAGTAGCCCTACATAAAAGGCTCCATTAACTTCATTGCAAAATCGCGGTTGGTCTGTTTACACACTAAAACCATATTTACACTTCGAAATTCGCTTCCAAATTGTAGTAACTACATCTACGAAGTCTAAGGAAGATAAAACTGTAGTCTGTTCAACGATAAGATACATTTTGACAGAACTACAGACCTCGTAAAAGTAGTACCTAAAATCAGTGTGATAAATGGCCATCACGTAGCCCAAAGCATATAGCACTAGCATATGACAACAGCAAATAGCTAACGTTTACGTTAGCCTAACTTACTTATCGTTGACGTTGACCCGACACGTTTATAAGTTAGACCATAGACTGATAAGGACGTCCATCAAAATTCCGTGTGTATCCTGTGTATCTTTCATGCTGCTATCCTGTTGCCTTTTCCCTGTTGTTCCGGTGTTGTGCCCCTTCTGGTTTTTCCACCTACTGGTTTCCGAGCTGTTTCCGAGCCTGTCCAGATGTCATGTATACCTATCAACAGCAACTGACTGCTACCCACGTCGACAGATTCGCTACATATTCATAAACATTTTACTGGCCTTTGCATGTCGCACCTCAATAAAAACTGCACTGAACTGAACTGAATACCTGAGCACTACATTACTATAACATTTTCCAGCGGGGAAAATGCTTTTTTAAAGTAACCTAATTTCGATTCTCTGTGTCGCGCTGGATTTGAACCCTCATCAGCAAAAGTATCACCATGCGAGACCGCCTCGCTCTCCACTAAACTATCAGCATCTACATAACTTCCGGAATATACCGCTGTGTTCACTCAGTAGGCCATGATTCACCGTTTATCTGAATATTTTGAAACAACTGGTTACCTTGATTTAGGCTTCAAAAACATAACTGTATCATGCACCCTACCTTCTGTTACACCTCTGCGCTATCCATGTGCAAGGATTTGTAATAAAATCTACCAGGCAACGCACGGATCATGAAACAATGGGTCTAAAACAACTGGTTACCCTGGACTGAAAACGCATGATCTCGCTCTCAAACAGCTAGGCTGCAATAGCCTACGTTCCTTGGATGCATAGGCCTACACTGGCCTTTGCGTGTCGCACCTTAATATAATCTGTACTAAACTGAACAGCTGAGCACTATAACATTCTCCAGCGAGAAAAATATTTTTTAGAAGTCGCCTAATGACCATGACCATGATCTAGATTCGAACTCTCTTCAGGAAAACAAATTACATGCATGACCACACCGTTCCCCACTACACTATCAACACTGTGTCGATAGTCGTTTAACTACTTTCTATCAGGTCATACATCACTGTTTGTCTGAATATTCCGAAACAACTGGTTACCTTAATTTAGGTTTAAAACATATCGTGCACTCTGCTACACCGCTGCGCCATCTGTGTGCAATGATCTGTCAAAAATTCTACCAGGCAGCATATGGATTCTGAAACAATGGGTCTAAAACAACTGGTTACCCTGGCCTGGAAACGCATGAATTCGAGACTGAAAAACAGCTACAATAGCCAGTTCCTTTGGTTTAGGACAAGCAGATTTCTATGGCCATGGCGTCTCGTTTTTCAAAGTTATAGCCTATGCTATCCTACAACGTTATGTTTACGACGGAAGATAAGTATTTGCAACCCCTACAATGCTTTTCATTTCAGGTTTTTAATTTTAAAAGGTTAACCTCATATCCCTGTTATCACAAGCAGCTTCTAAATTGGGATGAAACTGGTTACCTTGCCTCAATTAGGCTACAGATGAAACACAAGCTGCTTGCGCATATACCAACATTATGTGCTAGTTAATTTGCACCAAAAGCTCTCCAGCTACAGCTGTTGAGTGTTTGACAGCGAGATCATGCGTTTTCAGTCCAGGGTAACCAGTTGTTTTAGGCCCAATGTTTCATGATCCGTGCGCTGCCTGGCAGAATGTATGACCAATCCTTGCACATGAATAGAGGTGTAACAGAAGGTAGAGTGCATGATACAGTTATGTTTTTAAAGCCTAAATCAAGGTAACCAGTTGTTTCAAAATATTCAGATGAACGGTAAATCATGGCCTACTGAGTGAAAACAACGTCATGTCCTAAAAGTTTTGTAGTTGTTGGTAGCGGTTGGTAGTGTAGTGGAGAGCGAGACAATCTTGCATGGTGTTACTTTTGCTGAGGAGGGTTCGAATCTAGCGCGACAGATCATCGAAATTAGGTTACTTTTTTAATAAAACATTTTTCCCGCTGGATAATGTTATAGTGATGTAGTGCTCAGATGTTCAGTTCAGTACAGTTTATATTGAGGTGCGACACGCAAAGGCCCGTGAACTGTGTATGAATCCAAGGAACGTAGGCTATTGCAACCTAGCTGTTTGAGAGCGAGATCATGCGTTTCCAGGGCAGGGTAACCAGTTGTTTTAGACCCATTGTTTCATGATCCGTGCGTTGCCTGGTAGATTTTATTACAAATCCTTGCACATGGATAGCGCAGAGGTGTAACAGAAGGTAGAGTGCATGATACAGTTATGTTTTTGAAGCCTAAATCAAGGTAACCAGTTGTTTCAAAATATTCAGATAAACGGTGAATCATGGCCTACTGAGTGAACACAGCGGTATGTTCCGAAAGTTATGTAGATGCTGATAGTTTAGTGGAGAGCGAGGCGGTCTCGCATGGTGATACTTTTGCTGATGAGGGTTCGAATCCAGCGCGACACAGAGAATCGAAATTAGGTTACTTTAAAAAAGCATTTTCCCCGCTGGAAAATGTTATAGTAATGTAGTGCTCAGGTATTCAGTTCAGTTCAGTGCAGTTTTTATTGAGGTGCGACATGCAAAGGCCAGTAAAATGTTTATGAATATGTAGCGAATCTGTCGACGTGGGTAGCAGTCAGTTGCTGTTGATAGGTATACATGACATCTGGACAGGCTCGGAAACAGCTCGGAAACCAGTAGGTGGAAAAACCAGAAGGGGCACAACACCGGCAACAAGGTTTTTACGCGATATTTGCCACATCCCAGAGAGTTGTTGTTTGGTGGGTCAGGTGACGAGCCGTCGAATCACAGCACAGCACCCAGAATGCATTGCAACACACCGTCTAGAAGGGACTCAGCGTTAGGTCGGCTTTAAATAGCATACAGAACCTTTAGTAATATAACGTTGTCTGTAAGCTCCACAGATCGTGGCAAGACAATTGAATTGATTGAGGACTTCTTGCTGGGCAACGATGAGTAACTTGATTAGTAAAGCTGCGTGGATATGCATGATATCTGTATGAAAGTGTGTTTCTCAATGTAATACTATATACAACTGTACACATGACGAAGTTCAAATGGAGCTAGCTGGGTATTGGACTGGGCTGAATGGATTGGTGAAATACTTTATTTATTTTTTTTATGACCTATATGAACATGGTTTGGCTTTAAAAAAAAGAGGAGACAGCGCTTCGCGCTGTCTCCTCTTTTTTTACATGACCTTTACACTTAGTGCTGGCAAGGCATTGAACTGGGCTGAATGGATTTGGAAAATATATATATATTTTTTTTAATGACCTGTATCAACATGGTTTGGCTTTAAAAAAAAGATGAGACAGCGCTTCGCGCTGTCTCATCTTTTTTTACATTACCTTTACACTTAGTGCTGGCAAGGCATTGAACTGGGCTTCATTCAAGGATTCCAACGGTACCTCATTCATGAAAATCGGACATACTGGTCAAAAGTTACATGCACACACCTTCATATACACAGACAGCCCAGCCCAGCCCATTAGACATTGCCAGATGGCTTAGAACTCTGCCAGGTGCAAGTAATCAACTCTAGCAGCAGAGCTCTACCAGGTGCAAGTAATGAGGTGCTGTGATGTCATAAAGCCCCAGCATTCCGCCATTGATTTCAATGGGGCCCAAAAACGCCGAAAAACGGGAATACCGCGAAAACGACAAGGGCCAGCGACACGAAAGCAACAAGCAAGTTACACCGGTTCGGGCCTGAATTTTTGGAGTTCGAACCGCGTCGATAGCTCAAACGGTCTAGGAGCAGTAGTTCGGCCAAAAAGTGGGCTTATAGGAAGATATAATAATAATAATAAGAAAACTTAAGAAGAACAATAGTGGGCTTGCTCCGCAAGCCCACAGCATGGCTTTCAGCCATGCTGTGGTCTTGCTGGATCAAACCCACTAATAAGAAAACTTAAGAAGAACAATAGTGGGCTTGCAGGATCAAACCCACTAATAAAGAAAACTTAAGAAGAACAATAGTGGTCTTGCTGGATCAAACCCACTAATAAGAAAACTTAAGAAGAACAATAGTGGTCTTGCTGGATCAAACCCACTAATAAAGAAATAAAGAAAACTTAAGAAGAACAATAGTGGGCTTGCTCCGCAAGCCCACAGCATGGCTTTCAGCCATGCTGTGGTCTTGCTGGATCAAACCCACTAATAATAATAATAATAATAAGAAAACTTAAGAAGAACAATAGTGGGCTTGCTGGATCAAACCCACTAATAATAATAATAAGAAGAAAACTTAAGAAGAACAATAGTGGGCTTGCTGGATCAAACCCACTAATAAGAAAACTTAAGAAGAACAATAGTGGGCTTGCTGGATCAAACCCACTAATAATAATAATAATAAGAAAACTTAAGAAGAACAATAGTGGGCTTGCTGGATCAAACCCACTAATAATAATAAAACTTAACAAGAACAATAGTGGTCTTGCTGGATCAAACCCACTAATAATAAGAAAACTTAAGAAGAACAATAGTGGGCTTGCTGGATCAAACCCACTAATGAAGACAATGAGTGTGTTGGTCTAGTAGTGAGTCATGCATTATCAGTGAAATCTGCTGGAAAAAGTAATAGCTGGATTGTGGACTCTGGAGCTACCTGTCACATGTGTAATGATAAGAAGATGTTCATTGAATTCAATAGCTTACAGCCAACACAAGAAGTCACACTAGGTAATGGCTATTCAGTTGAAGCAACAGGTCGTGGTGTTGTTATGCTGGAAATGATTCTTGCTGACATAACTCAAAAATGCAAGCTGAACAACGTGCTGTATGTACCACGCCTGTCATACAACCTGTTGAGCGTGTCCATGGCAACACAGTCTGGGAAGATTGTGAAGTTCAGTGAAAATGAGTGTAGTTTAATGGATGCGAATGGAAAGCAAATTGCAGTTGCAAAGAAAGTGGATAGCCTGTACTACATTCATTGCCAAGAACAATTGCCAAGAAAAGCTAATTCAGCTGCTGCGGAGAGTGTGCACAAGGAGACAAAAGGAACCATTTGGCATCGTCGTTTTGGTCACCTTGGACTGCAAAATTTGAAGAGGCTGGCTAAAGAGCAGTTAGTGGAAGGATTGGACTATGATGTCCTGAAAGACACTGACTTCTGTGAGTCGTGCGTTGAAGGAAAGCATCATCGTGGCAAATTTCCAACTGATGGCAGAAAAAGAGCTAACGAACCACTTGGCTTAGTGCACAGTGATGTTTGTGGAAAAATAAATGAGAAGTCACTGAGTGGAGCAGAATATTTTCTAACATTTATTGATGACAAGACTCATTTTGTGTGGATGTTTGTCCTGAAACGCAAAGATGAAGTCTTCAAAAAGTTTGTTCAGTGGAAAGCAGAAGTGGAAACATACACTGGGAGAAAACTAAAAGTTCTTCGACCAGATAATGGAGGAGAATACACTTCGAAGGAGTTTGAAGCGTTTCTGAAAGCAGAAGGAGTGCGACATGAACTAACCGTGCCAAAGACCCCTGAACAGAATGGTGTTGCAGAGAGGATGAACAGAACACTGGTTGAAACGGTGAGATCAATGCTGGCTGATGCAAAGCTGCCTCAGAGGTTCTGGGCAGAAGCTCTCGCAACAGCAGTATACCTGAGGAATCGAAGTCCAACAAAAGCAGTAGCAGACATGACTCCATTTGAAGCCTGGGCTGGAGAGAAACCTACTGTGAGTCATCTACGTGCATTTGGATGTGATGCCTATGCCCACATACCAAAGGATGAAAGAAAGAAATTGGACTCAAAGGCAAGAAAATGTGTTCTGCTGGGCTACGGAACAGAAACAAAAGGATACAGATTGTATGACATAAAACAGGCAAAAGTCTTCTACAGCCGAGACGTGATATTCAACGAATTAGTCTGTGGTGCTGAGACATCTGACTTATGTGAAGAAAACATTGAGCACAGTTTGGTGGAATTCGACTGCATTAACAGTGAAGATCCGGATATCACTGAGACAGCTGAGCCTGAGACACGAAGGCCAGAAAGAACTCGAAAACCGCCTGATCACTACGGAGAGTGGGTGACAGTTGCTAACAGTGACCTGCGTGAACCTGAAACTGTGTGTGATGCGCTTACCAGTCCTGAGAAATCAAAGTGGAAAGAAGCAATGCAGAAAGAGATGGAGTCTCTATATGCAAATGAAGTGTGGGACCTTGTGGAATTACCTGAGAACAAGAAAGCCGTAGGGAGCAAGTGGGTCTTCAAAGTCAAAGTCGACGCTGATGGAGAAATCGAAAGACACAAAGCTCACCTGGTGGCTCAAGGTTTTTCTCAGAGATTTGGATCTGACTATGATGAGACATTCAGTCCAGTGGTCAGGTTTGAGTCTGTCCGCACAGTTGTTGCACTAGCAGCGCAACATGGACTGAAGCTGCATCAACTGGATGTAAAGACTGCCTTCTTGAATGGTGAACTCAAAGAGGAGGTGTACATGAAACAGCCAGAAGGGTTTGTTATGAAAGGAAAGGAAAATCTTGTTTGCAGACTGAAACGCAGCATTTACGGATTGAAGCAGTCTCCTAGATGCTGGAACATTGTTTTGGATGAGAAACTAAAGAAGATGGGATTCCTGCAAACAAAGTGATCCCTGCATATACACAGCACCTGAAGGCGAGATGTTTTTAGTTGCAGTGTATGTGGATGATATTATTTTGGGTGGAGGAAGTGACAGACGCATGACGGAGGTGAAGAAGGAGCTGGCAAAGCACTTCGATATGAAGGACATGGGAGAGCTCAAGCATTTCCTGGGAGTGAAGATCATACAACGTCCAAATGGAAGCATTTGGATGGGCCAGACATCTTACACAAAGAACATTCTGGGAAGATTTGAAATGGCTGGACTAAAACCATTAGACTAGTTTGGACCTAGATGGATATTCTACCTGCAAGTGAGAAGGAGTGTTGGAAAGACACTTTAAGTAGAATGCTAATAGAATGGTTTTTGTGTGTTTTCTGTTATCATGCATGACGTAATCTGTCAGTTGGGTTTTGATTTGAATTTAAATGTCAAATTAAGCTGTAACCGTCTAGCCTGGTGTTACCATCCTACGTACTTCCGGCCAAAATTCGATTTCAGCCTCGCACGTAGTCTGGCCCAACAGACAGTATGCGGTTCGCGTACAACCGCGCCAATCAGCGAACAGTTGAGTGATGACGCGGAACTTGCCTGCCGAGTTGATTGTTGTAGTCCAGCGAAGCTTGTAGTTCAACATTATAGCAACAATGGCGACGGAGGAAGAGACGCTAGAAGCTATCCGCGAAGTTGTCTCAACTCTCGAGGGCATCACGCAATTAAAGCAGGAACAAGAGGCTTGTCTTGTCAATTTTATAAATGGCAAGGACGCCGTAAAACTCTCCTTCTAACTGGCTTTGGAAAAAAAGTTTGATTTATCAGATGGTGATTACTAAACCTAAACGCACAAGTGTACTACATGCATCACTACTTTTCATGTTTTCAAATAAACGTTTGCTGCTCGTTATTCTCCCCCCTACTCTCAAATTACCTTTACAAAATCAATGCGGCCTACTTAAGGAATGGAATGTTTGCTACTAGCTACCCTACCCTACCGAGCGGGGCTCAAGGCGAGGCTGTGTGTCTTGACGTGAGCTAGCCGGTTACCAAGCGGGGCTCAAGGAAAGGCTGCTTTGATTGTGCTTGACTGGGACTAGCGGTTACTGAACTGGGCTCAAGGTAAACCGCTCCGTGTTTGACAGAGGCTAGCCTGTGGCCGAGCTGGGCTCCAGGCGAGGCTACCGTGCTTGTGGACAGTAACGTTAGCCAGTCACCGAGCGTGGCTCAAGGTAGGCTGCGTTGTTTTATGCCGAGGCAAGCTCCAGGTTAAATAACACGTAGGTCGTCAGTACAACTTATCCGAGAGTGTAGTCTGAATAGCCCGTGGAGAACAAATTAAGCTCCGACGAAGTCACCGGGCTGCGTAGAACAACAATCGTCTGATAAGCGGCGAGAAGAGATAACAGGGAAAACTGGCGTGTGACAAGAGCTGATATAATCTCGGCGACGTGACGCTTTTGGTGTACAACTCTCGGTCTGTGGCTGGCGCAAGTTAGAGATATATCCACTACGAAGAGACTGCCCTAGCGGCCAGGTAGCCTGCATACTAGCCAGCGGTCTGTTTACTACTGAGAGCAGAACAGCCTGAAGCGGAAGTGGTAAGCGTAAAAGCCTGAACTCCGGCGCACAGCACACGTCATTACCAAACGTTGCTGATTGGTTAAGGGAACTCCAATGATTTCAAACCTCAAAATAAGCATCCGCCCATTACCGAGACGGATTCTTATTACTTTGTTCCAGACTGTATGACGAAGAGAAATCGTAGTCACAGGCGGTAAGGGCCAGGCTAGTAACCGTCACTCTCGTTTTGGATGTATGTGAAGTGCAGGTGTGCTTTAAGTAAAGGGGCTTTTTCGCCATTTTAACTCTCCACGAGAGTCATCTCATTAATATTATAACCAATACAAATTTCCCTCACGGGATCAAAAGAGTATATGGGCCCCTTAGTGTCTGTGTCTGCAAACCCTTAACCTTAACCCTTAACCTTAAATGTAGTTCTATGTCTTGGTGTCACGGGTACGCTGGCGACTACACCGCTCTGTCCGGCATCTATTGTCTTTGTTAGTCTGTGTCAATGACAATGTCTTATATGTGGAGCGCTTTGGGTTGCACTCTGTGCATGTTAAATGCGCTATACAAATAAAACTGACTTGACTTGACTTGACTTGTGTCTGCAAACCCACTGTAACACTGGCCTCTGTGTTGCCAGGTAAGCCCACTGTAACACTGGCTTCTGTCTCAGCCACATCCCTGCCAGCTCTGGGCCAGAGTCACCCCAGATATGCACCTCCAGCACCAGATGCACCTCTCTGTGGGGTACACACGTTAGGGATCTCAATGTAAACATGTCAAATGTGTGGAATAGCATGTTAGCGTGAGCAAATAAGACTAAAACAACATTCCTTGAAGAATTTTATTATGGAGATGATCCTACTGAATCCAGCGATACCACACTGGACACAGAACCGGTCATTCACATGGGTTTTAAAGAGCATCACCATTCAACAGTTGGGTCTGTTTTGCATGTGATTTCCCTGGATGTAAGATAACCAGGTATCAGGATAGCTGTCGGTTTTAAAGCACATACTGGGTTAAATGCAGAGACTAAATTTCCCTCACGGGATCAAAAGAGTGTATATACTTATACTATACTGGGATAAATGCAGAGACCAAATTTCCCTCACGGGATCAAAAGAGTATACTTATACTGGGTTCCACCTGTGGTCACATGGAGAGAAATGAAGGTACAGGACTATGGAGTATGAAGAACATGTCTCAGGCACAAGACTATGGATGAACATCCCTGCTGAAAAAAACAGCCTGACCAGCTAAAGGGGGTTTGCTGGTTGACCAGCTTGTTGACCAGCTTGTTTGACCACCCTATGATGGTTGACCAGCAAAACTCTTGCGAAAACATACCTTCAGCTGGTTTACCCACCTAACGATGGTAATTCAGCTGGTTTTGCTTGTCGTAGCACCTCAAGCTGGTCATTTTAGCTGGTGTTGCTGGTCTACACTGCTGGTTTAATTGACCGTGCCAGCTTATGTTGGTCAAACCAGCATGACCGTCTTGCACCAGCTGTATCTCACACAACAGGCTGGTCAAACCAGCATGACCAGCTTCCTCAGATGGTCATGCCAGCATATCCAGCTGGTGGTCCAACCAGCTACACCAGCAAAGACCAGCAAAAGCTGGAAGAAAACCAGCAAAGACCAGCTAAAATCAGCTACCAGCATAAGCTGGTTTCTAGCTGTTTTATTTCAGCAGGGATGACTTAGAACATGAACATTAGATTAGATTAGATTGGATTAGATTCAGCTTTATTGTCATTGTGCAGAGTACAAGTACAGAGACAACGAAATGCAGTGTAGATGACCACTAGCAGTGTTTTATTATGATATACTTTTTGACTGATTTTATGTGACTTTTATTTTGACATCACGCTATCTGCATGATGAACTAATCTCTTCCGCTCACACTCATTCAAAAAAAAAAAAAACACAAGAAGGCACGTTACAAGTCTAGAGCCAGAGATCGGAAAATTTACTATAACCTTTAACTAAAGTGTTCTTTGAAGTGTGCAGCATTCCTGGTCACCCTTTTGAGTCAATGCTTGATTTGCTTTAGCAGTAATAATTTAAGAACATTTATGAAGTTGCTAGCTAAGTAGTTAAGTTAATGGCGGTAGCCTTCCCTGGATCACAACTCTTTAGCACCCCTTGATACGCGGAGCAAGGTATGTGGTTCATTGTAATGTACTGTACTATGTATTTCATATTAATTCATTTCATACGTTCATGTAAAATGTAATGAGATTCATTTCTTATAATGGTTATTGCCTGCCAATGCTGTTATCAATGTGATGCTAGCTTGCTAAAGTGCATTTGTCAAAGGACTATTTTGTATCTGGCTAAATTGCCTTTGTTATTTTCCTTTCAAGTTTTTACGGTGTTGGTGCTATGCACACTCGTCTGAATTAAAATACACCCGTATGGAAACACTCCCAAGCCTGTTTATTCCAAGTTGAGGGGCTGCTACAGTAAAAACTCGTCGCTGGATGTGGAGTGAAAACTCAACTCGACGTTAGAAGGACTGCCATCCGCCACTCTGTGTACAAGACTGCCATCTTCTGTTCAAAGCCCTCACTTCAACCGGCACCCAGGCAAGATTCGTAAATGCTGATTGCTGCATAAAACCACAGGGACACTTTGATTGCGAACAGTGATATTTATGTAATGGACTTTAGTCACCTTTATAAACAATATACTGTAGCCTACATGTTTGATGCTCTGCTCTAATTAAATCATACATTTGTGAATTTAAAGATACAGAAAGTTAATTTAAAAAAAAAAAAAAATTTGAACTAATTGAATCTGTTAAATGTAAAATCATTCTCGGGTAAATCTGTATGTTAGCACTCATTGCTAAGCTGTTTGCGTATTAGCCTACATTTTGTTGATGATAATCGCCCAGTGCATGTTTGATATTAAGTTTTTGTTGAGTTATTGAGCTATATTTCAATAATTGAACTGTGGTTCAGTAGTTCAGTATAACCAAACAGCAACACAACCTTAACAAAATGTCACTTAGTGGAGAAGAAGTAGCTAGCACACATGACCCACCCATGAAAACAGATAACCCACAGCCAGTCAGGTCTAGTTCACGTGAAAGAACATTCACAGAAAAGGGATTAGAGATGCACAAACAGGAAGCCATTAAACACAAGAAAGAATTCATGAGAGCTTATGGCTCCTGGAAAGAGATGACAGGAAAGGTTAGGACCGCACTAAAATCATTCTGTTCTCAAGATGAACTAAATAAAATCAGAGAAGAAATCCAAATTCTACACAGTGCAGTAAGTGAATGTTATGAGCCCATTCACCGCAACCACAATGCCACTCCAGACATTGTACCGAAAATGGATGCTTGTATAGCACTCACTGCAGAGTTCAGCGAAATAATAGAGAAGCGGCTAGAAACTGTAGAAGAGGTCTTCAATCCAGACCTTGAGAAAGTACGAGTGAGGATGGCACTTAAGAAGGATGAGTATGAATCTATCTTCGGACACACAAAGACAGATACTGTACTCTCTCTAGCAGAAAATTCAATCCACTCACAGGGCTCAAGCAAACATGTAGATGCGGGAGCAGAACTCGCAGCTTTAACAAGGTTAAAGCAGTGTATCAAATACAAGCTCAAGAAGAAGTTCTTAGCAAGTTAGAAGAAGAGAAGCAGCTAGTTCTTAAAAGGTTGGAAGAAGAAAGGCAAGTAGCTATTAAAAGGATAGAGGCAAACATGCGTCAGGAAAAGAAAAGACTACAGCAAATTCAAGCAGAGTCAGAAGTAAGAATAGCAGAGGCGAGAGTAAACGCATATGAGAGCCTTGAATATGACTCCAGAGACTGGCTAAAAGGGACTGATTACACAGTTGAATTCAAAGGCCAGCTTAATCCAAAGGCCAACGCATACCAGCCTCCACAAGCACACGCCAATGCGCTAGCATCTCCTGAGAAAGATGGCCTTACCCAAGCACTTATTAATTCACTCAGTATGAATCGCCTGCCTGCTCCTGAGCCACCAAAATTCTCTGGTGAAGCCCTAAAGTATGTAGACTGGAAGATGTCTTTCATGGCCCTCATAGACCGCCAGCCTCTCCCAGCTCATGAAAAAATTTTATATTTAAAAAACTATCTGTGTGGAGAAGCACGTAAAGCTGTAGAGGGATTCTTCTATAGAAATTCAGAAGAAGCCTATCAAGGGGCCTTGAAGGTCCTGGAAGAAAGGTACGGAAACCACTTCATCGTGCAAAAGGCCTTTAGAGACAAGCTCATGAAATGGCCCAAAGTTGGTACCAGTGATCCTGCTGCACTTCGAGAGTTTGCTGACTTCCTGCAAGGATGCGTTGAAGCGATGCCTCATGTGAAAGGATTGGCCATCTTAGATGACTGTGAAGAGAATCACAAGTTGTTGAAGAAATTACCAGACTGGATCACACGAAGATGGAGCAGAGTCGTTACAGAAAGGTTGGACGAATCCGGGGATTACCCAAGCTTTTCCTGTTTCACAAGGTTCATTCAAAAGGAGGCTCGGATAGCCTGTAACCCTGTCGCCTCTCCACTTCTGATCAAGGCCACAGATGACAGAGAGAGCTAGAGCACTTCACACAAACACTAAAGGGAACAATCCCATAGAAAAGGTTGAGAAAGTGTTCAGCAACAAGTCAAAGCCACCTTGTCCTATCTGCAAGGATGAGACGCACAGCGTCGTAAAGTGCCCTACCTTTGCAGCAAAATCTCTGGAAGATAAGAAGGCCTTCATACGGGAAAACAATTTGTGCTACGGATGTTTGAGAAAGGGACACAACAGTAAGGATTGCAAAACACGGCACACCTGTGGCACATGCAGCAGACGTCACCCCACCTGCCTACATGAAGAGAGAGAGAACCGATCTGCGGAAGCAAAAGAGAAACAGTCCACTTCCACAGACAAAGGCACTAGTCAGGAGGAGATCAAAGTGACGTCCCATGCAGTTACGCAGCGCGTCTTTGCCACATCAAGCATCGTCCCTGTTTTCATGTCATCTGCAAATGAACCACAGAAAGAAGTCATAACGTATGCTCTTCTGGATACACAGAGTGATTCGACGTTCGTCTTGGAAGACCTACTCGAAGAGCTGAACGTGGAGACTAAACCAGTACAGCTCAAACTGAGCACCATGACGGCTGTTGACACACCCATAGCAAGTAAAAGTGTCTACGGTCTACAAGTTCGAGGACTACAGTCTGAAAAACAGATTCAGCTACGCCAAGCCTACACTCGTGGCTTCATCCCGGTCGACAAGTCCTACATCCCGACTTCCAAAACAGCTCTACTCTGGCCTCATCTAAAGCATCTAGCAAACAAACTTCCGCTGCTTAAGGACTGTGAGGTGGGACTGTTAATTGGAAGTGATTGCCCGTTGGCGTTAGCCCCCCTGGAAGTCGTCATAGGAGGCGAAAATGATCCATTCGCCCAGAGAACGGAACTCGGCTGGAGCATCGTAGGCTCATCCAATCCACATCTGGATCGCCAGGGAAACCAGAGGTTCGTCCATCGAGTAACAGTGAAGGAAATACCAGCGCCATCAACCACTGACGTGCTGAAGGTCTTGGAATCAGACTTCAATGAAAGGAAGTATACAGACAAAGACAAGTATGTGTCACAAGACGACGTTCGCTTCATTCAACTCCTGAGTGACAACATAACTCAAAGGAAAGATGTACACTATGAAATGCCCCTTCCTTTCAAGAGCACCGAGCCTCCTCTGCTACCAGACAACAAGAAGCTGGCTACAGTTCGACTGCAGCACCTAAAGAAAAGATTGAAAATTAATGAGCGGTATAAAGAACAGTACAAGGCCTTCATGAAAGATATGATAAAGAAAGGTGACACAGAGCCAGCCTCTCCTGTGACGGGACAGCAGACGACGTGGTACATACCACACCATGGGGTGTTCCACCCCAAGAAGCCAGAGAAGCTTAGGGTCGTTTTTGACTGTTCAGCGAAGTTCCGTGGTGTCTCACTAAATGATACACTGCTAACAGGTCCTGACCTGATCAACTCTCTCCTTGGAGTGCTCTGTCGTTTCAGGAAAGAGGCTGTAGCAATCATATGCGACATCGAGAAAATGTTCCACCAGTTTTATGTTTCTCCTGAACTACGGAACTACTTACGGTTTCTCTGGTGGGAGGATGGAGACCTCGAAGCAGAGCCTCAAGAGTATCAAATGGCTGTTCACCTATTCGGCGCCGCTTCGTCACCTGGATGTGCCAACTTCGGTCTGAAGTACTTGGCACGTCAATACAAAGAAGAGTACCCATCAGCGTCAGCCTTCGTTGAAAGGAACTTCTACGTCGACGATGGACTCATCAGCGTCCCCTCCGTAGAAGAAGCAAAGGAATTGATTGCTGAAGCACGAGCGTTGTGCAAGAGAGGAGGCCTGCGTCTACACAAGTTCAACTCAAACGAAAGGTCAGTTCTGGACTCTGTGGATCCAACTGAGAGAGCAGTTACATCTGAACCCCTCAATCTGGATCTAAATGCAGCTCCAGCAGAACGTGCTCTCGGTATCCAGTGGTCCCTTGAACATGACACCTTCAGCTTCAATGTAAACCCACAGACCAAACCCTCAACACGTCGCGGCATCTTATCCGTCATTGCTTCTTTGTACGATCCAGTCGGATTCGTGGCTCTGTTTATCCTAACCGGAAAGTGCATCCTCCAGGAGCTGTGCCGTCGAGGAATTGGATGGGATGACCCACTTCCCGAAGACTTAAGTCCACGGTGGGAGAGATGGAAGAGCGACCTACAAAGGCTGAAGGAAGTCTCAATACCGAGATGCTACCAACCACAAGGCTTCTGCAACACTGTCACGAGGGAACTACACCACTTCTCAGATGCCAGCAATATAGGATATGGCTCGTGTTCCTATCTGAGAAGCAAGAATGAAGATGGTGAAGTTCACTGCAGCCTTGTGATGGCAAAGGCTAGAGTTGCACCTACAAAACTCACAAGCATTCCAAGATTGGAACTTTCAGCAGCAGTGGTCGCTGCAAGATCAAGTGTCATGCTGAGAAACGAGCTTGAAATGCTGATCCATGCAGAATTTTTCTGGACTGACTCCCAAGTTGTCCTGGCTTATATCAACAATGAAGCAAGAAGGTTTCATGTCTTCGTTGCCAATCGTGTGCAAATGATCAGAGAACACACCAGCCCCAGCCAGTGGCACTACATAGACACAACAGAAAACCCTGCTGACCATGCGTCGAGAGGTCTCAATGCAGTCGACATCTCCTCAACAAACTGGCTACCAGGACCCAAATTCCTGTGGGAGCAAGAAATACATCCAGAGTCTCACCTTACTCCAGAGTTGCTTGTCGGTGATCCTGAGGTCAGGTCAATGCAGGCGTTTGCAACCAAAGTTGAACCTTCCAAGTCAGACATTCTTACCCGTCTAAATCGATTCTCCTCCTGGTCAAAACTCCTCAAAGTCATTGCAAGAATCAAGAGGTTGAATTCAAAGCAAGCACATCCTGGCAAACCTGTGAGTGTGGAAGAACGCGAGAGAGCTGCCGAATCAGTGATGAGGCTCGCACAAGAAGAAGCATTCTCCCAAGAGATGAAGATACTTCAGAGGGGAGAAAGTCTTCAAAACTCCAGCCGTCTGTTTCGCTTGGATCCCATCTTAGAAGGAGGAGCACTTCGTGTCGGTGGTAGACTAGATCAGTCATCCTTAAGCATAGAAGTCAAACACCCCTTGATTCTACCCAAAGAAGGACATATTACCAAGCTGATCTTGACCCACTGCCACGAGAAGATCTGTCACCAAGGACGGAATCAAACACTAACAGAACTTCGAGCCAATGGGTTTTGGGTCATCGGTGGAAGTAAGTCAGTCGCTAAGCTGATACACAGATGTGTGAAGTGCAGAAGACTGAGACGGCCTGCAGAAGAACAACGCATGGCAGAGCTTCCTAAGGAACGTGTGGAAGTGTCTGCTCCCTTCACTTACTGTGGCATCGATTGCTTCGGCCCATTCATCACTAAGAAAGCCCGCAAAGAGCAAAAGCGCAATGGCTTAATCTTCACTTGCCTTGCCTCTCGATCTGTTCACATTGAGATGCTTGAGGACTTATCCACAGATGCATTTATCAACGCCTTAAGATGCTTCATCAGTCTCAGAGGAGCTGTTCGTCAACTCCATTGCGATCAAGGAACGAATTTTGTGGGAGCTAAAAATGAGTTCAAAGAAGCACTGAAGCAATGCGACACCAAAACAATCGAGAGCTTCCTCGCAGAAAGGCAATGTGAGTTTATCTTTAATGCTCCCTCAGCAAGTCACGCTGGCGGCGTCTGGGAGCGCCAGATTCGGACTGTCCGTAATGTCCTAAATGCCACACTCTGTCAATACTCAGGCAGACTCGACGACTCTGTTCTACGAAGCAATGGCCATTGTGAACAGCCGTCCGTTAACCGTAAACGGGGTAAACGATCCTACCTCGCTCGAGCCGTTAACTCCAAACCATCTCATATTGATGAAGCCCAAGATTGCCCTTCCACCGCCTGGCAAATTTGAGAAGGAGGATGTCTATGCAACTAAAAGGTGGCGAAGAGTCCAGTACCTCGTCGAACAGTTCTGGAGCCGGTGGAAGAGAGAATATCTCATGAACATCTCCACACGGCAAAAGTGGCACACGACTCGACGCAACCTTAAGGTAGATGACTTAGTCATTATAAAGGAAGACACCCCTAGAAATCAGTGGCATCTGGGACGAGTGGTTGAAACCACAAAGGAGAGCGATGGACTAGTGCGTCGCGTCAAGGTGTTAGTAGGAGAAAGGACGTCAGTGAAACAAGATCGATCGCCCTACCAAACCTTTGATTATAGAAAGGCCCATTCAGAAACTAGTTCTCCTCCTCGAGAGTGAGTGATCAGTCTAGTTGTCTACACCTTTATTCCCCTTATGACATAGGCTACCTTCCCTTAGTTATTAAGTAGTACTCACCTGCACATATCTAGAAACACTGATGCAGACATAGGACTCAAGTATGAGCCGTTCAGCCAGGTTGATCCTTGTCTTCACTCTTCATAACATGAGTGGTGGGAGTGTAGATGACCACTAGCAGTGTTTTATTATGATATACTTTTTGACTGATTTTATGTGACTTTTATTTTGACATCACGCTATCTGCATGATGAACTAATCTCTTCCGCTCACACTCGTTCAAAAAGAAAAACACAAGAAGGCACGTTACAAGTCTAGAGCCAGAGATCGGAAAATATTACTATAACCTTTAACTAAAGTGTTCTTTGAAGTGTTATACCACTTTGCAGCATTCCTGGTCACCCTTTTGAGTCAATGCTTGATTTGCTTTAGCAGAAATAATTTAAGAACATTTATGAAGTTGCTAGCTAAGTAGTTAAGTTAATGGCGGTAGCCTTCCCTGGATCACAACTCTTTAGCACCCCTTGATACGCGGAGCGAGGTATGTGGTTCATTGTAATGTACTGTACTATGTATTTCATATTAATTCATTTCATACGTTCATGTAAAATGTAATGAGATTCATTTCTTATAATGGTTGTTGCCTGCCAATGCTGTTATCAATGTGATGCTAGCTTGCTAAAGTGCATTTGTCAAAGGACTATTTTGTATCTGGCTAAATTGCCTTTGTTATTTTCCTTTCAAGTTTTTACGGTGTTGGTGCTATGCACACTCGTCTGAATTAAAATACACCCGTATGGAAACACTCCCAAGCCTGTTTATTCCAAGTTGAGGGGCTGCTACATGCAGTTTGTGTCTAACCATAACCATAAGTGCAAAAAAGCAGAAAAAGTGGAATGTGATATACAAAGTAGGTGGTGCATAGACAGGACAAGATATATAGTGCAGTGTAGACAGTAGTATACAGTTGTTTTCAGAAGGTGGTTTAGAGTAGTATAAATTAAATATAAGTATGTGCAGTGTATTAGCAGTAAACTTATACGAGCAGAATAAATATGGCTATGTAATATGAACAATGTATGAACAACATGTACAGATATGTGCAATGTAGTGGCAGTACCATTATAGTAGTAGTAAGAACAATATAGATATATGCAGTGTATTAACAGAATATATTACAGAAAAACTGAATAAATACGGATATTTAGAATGAACCATATAAACAGATATGTACAGTATGTACAGCTATGTGCAGTGTGGTAACAGTACCAATGTAGTGCAGAGACAGTAACATTATAATAGTGTTAAGAATAAGTGTATGTGCAGGATGAAGAGCATGTCTGAAGAGCATTTCTCAGGCACAGCACTATGGATGACTCTCAGACATGAAGGTGAAAGGTGACTTGTGTTACGTGTGAAACCAGATGCTGAGATTTGAGAGAACATTACCCCCCTGCCCCACCATTACCCCCTGCCCTACCATTACCCCCCTGCCCCACCATTACCCCCTGCCTCACCATTACCCCCCTGCCCTACCATTACCCCCCTGCCCCACCATTACCCCCTGCCTCACCATTACCCCCCTGCCCCACCATATCCCCTCATTGCACAGCTGTAAGATCAATAGGTGAGGAGGAAAGGTTGACGGACATTGAGCTTAGAAACACCTGCACACTGTTTCACTTGCTATTCCAGTGTTATAATTCTGAACACAATATATAAGATATAATAATTAATTTAGTTTTACAAGTGAATGCAGCTCTGGTCATTATCAGGAAATAAGTCCCAACAGGGCAAACTGACTTATTTTCCCGATAATGACCGGTGTTCTATACATTATCCTGCTTATTATACGGCTACTTGCCAAAACGAAAAAATAAACTCCACATGACATGTCCCTTTACATTTGTTTGTTACAGTTTCGTCGTGGCTTTTGCTGAGAAACAAATAGTTTGCAACACACGCTGAACTGGAATCAAACATTCTTTAGAACACAGCTGATCAACCGTCTGCTTTCACTTTTGAATGTAGTTCCACTGCAAGAAGTGACCGGACTACTTGCGGAGTGATATGAAGTTCCAATGCAAGAAGTGACCGGACTACTTGCGGAGTGATATGAAAGACGTTAATTAGAAGCACAAAACCTGTTGCCATTGACAACGGTAATTATATGTTTGCAGCGGTAATTACATTAATATATTTTACCGTAGAACGTGGGGAAATCCCATTCAAGTCAACGGAGCGTTCTACTAGCATTGTGAAGAGCCGTATAATAAGTACATATAATGTATATCATTTCTATACTGATGATATTAGTTTGTGTGTGAGGGCTGAAGAGTATGAACAGGGTTCTCAAGTTTTGAGCTCAGCTTGGAGTGAGATTTGGGGCGGGGGGCACTCACCCACTAAAATGTTTTGCTTGTGTGTAGAATTGAATAAAGTAAGTGCATTATTTACTAAGATGAGTGCACCATTTATTAAAATAAGTGTGTAAAACTTGCGCACTATGTAGCAAAAGGGGTGCACACATGGGCAGATTATCAGATGTGAAATGGGCCCCCCAGGCACAGATGTGCACAGATGTGAAATGGGCCCCCCAGGCACAGATGTGCACAGATGTGAAATGGGCCCCCCAGGCACAAATGTGCACAGATGTGAGGGCCCCGCAGGCACAGATGTGCACAGATGTGAAATGGGCCCCTCACTTCAAAAGGTTGGTAACTCAGCTTTAGGTCTGGGTCTGGGGGCATGCTCCCCCAGAAGATTTTTTTTTTTTAAATAACCCTTTTTGGAAAGAAGCATTAACACTTTGAGACCTTGAATGTGTCATTGTATACATCCTATATCTTGTTTTTGTTTATTTTCCAAGACAGTCTGGGATTTGTAGCCATCTAGCATAGCTTATGTCTCTTATGTCAGCCTTTATATCAAGGGGAAACCATTTGTGTTTTTATGTCACCAGGAAGCAATAACTTTTGATATTTAGGTGGGATAGATTGGAATTTTCAAATATAATAATCTTGACGGTGGGATATTCTATGGCTCACCAATTTACGAGATATATGTACTGAGTGAGACAAATATTTTATTTATTAGGCTAATTGCTTTTTTCACTTGAGTAGCCTATTGCCACTGAACCATTGGATCAAGAATGGGCATGCCGAGACCAACTTTTTATTTTTTATAAGGACAGCAAGTTAATTATTTTGGGTTGCTATTACATTATGGTGGTTGGCAGCTCATTGTCTGCAGCAGTCCTGTATCTTTAGAAAAAAAAATATGTGTAGTAGCCTATAGGGGAGACCGGGGCTGGTTGTCTCACGGGTTGGTTGTCACATTGCTTATTCCAGGCACACTAGGTGATGCTGTGGTAAAATTTTGATATCAAAATGTTACCCTTTGATAGCTTACTCATTTGCACTAGCAATTTTGCTGAGCAGACACACAGCATTGAGGTGAGGAGACAATTTTTAAATTTCATGGGTCAGAGTAAATTTTCATGTTGGTGTTGTTTTTGTATTGAGAGCTTGTAGGATATTAGTAGTTCAAAAACAAAACACTCATTAAAAAGCCAAAGGTAGTAGCTTTATTTTGAGTCATATTTTAGCTATCAAGTTAAAGCCATGTGGCAGCTAGGTTAACATCTTTGTCAAGAGGTCAGTTGGGGATGGTTGTCACATAGCTCGTGGGGTTGGTTGTCACATGTGTTTGTTGTCACTGAGACACAGTTGTCACTGTGTTTGCAACTTTGTTTGCAACTTACATGATAATAAAGAGGTTTTAGCAAGGAAAATGATTTCATTTCATTTCTCAACACAGTAGACAATTCAAGTAACTGATCACCTCCTTTAATCCCATTGTTTAAACATAAGGGGCATTGATGACAACTATCATAGGGGTGGTATTCATATTAAAACTTATTTGCAGTTTCTAGCTTAAAAAACTAAAAAGTTACACATAATTTTTTAAGATCCCATTTTATCACTGAAATCCCATTGAAACTCTATAGGGACAACCAACCCCATACCCTGTGACAACCAACCCCGTGATGGGGTTGATTGTCACATTGTGTCAGAGTGTCTTTGATGGTTAATTGCTCCCTGTTACAATACATTCTAAAAGTAAAAATTATACACATTTAAAGCCAAGACCCCAAGCTTTCATTTCATGTAGGAATTACTGCTGAAAGAGTTTTTGAAGATGAGCAATTCATGCATGAGTGAAAATTGTGACAACCAACCCCGGTCTCCCCTACTCGCTCAAATTGATAACACTCATTGATAATAAGCTAATTTCATTTATTGTTAACATGGTCCATGGAGGCTCAGACGGGTGTCCCGGGATGAAGACGCCGCTAAAAAGCACAAACGAGTGCGAAAGTTGCAGCCGTGACGACAGGGAAAATGCAGGCAGCCACGAGAGTGATTGGTCGTATTCAGGGTGCGATTTGTAGGGGGGGATGGTGAGGATTTCCCCCCCTCTGGTTTTCCTATCCCTACCTCTGCTAAATTATTTTTATCGTCGGGGGGGACATCATTTATCCCCCTCTGCCCCTCATATTGATTAATGCTACTTCATATAAGTAAAGCGCTGCAACGTGAGAACAGTCTAGTAGGCTAGCCTACATAATAATCTGACATCAGAAACGCACCGTCACCGTCAGCACTGATGCTGCTGACACAGTGGCTGCGTGATAACTTAATTTGGCCTTGATCGTGCAGGACATTTCAGAATGTCGAGTGTGTAATCCATCATAAATGGCTAGGTTCAATGGAAAAGTTAGCTGGACAAATGAAAGAAAACGAGAAGGATTCAGTGAAGCATAATAATGTTTTAGAACCTTCAAAATTAGAAAAATGATGCAACTGAGATGGAGGACAACTGCACGTAGAGTAGAACGTAGGCCTGTTGTCCGAAGGAATGAGGAGATATTTGCTGAATGTCACAAAAGTGTTACAGAAATTGCTTGGCATCGCTTTTTCAATGGCTCTCTACCGAAACACCTGTAGTTTGCGGAGGACGAACGAGAAAGCACTCGTTTGATAAATCAGCCAGTAGTAGACAAATAACTTTTAGAAATAATCTGTACTGCAAAAACGAATATTGGTGGGTATTTAAACTATCTAGCGGGTGTTTTAACAGCTGCAAGAAATAGAAGCTTCATGGTCTTTATGTTCTGGTTTGTAAATTATTTTCATAAAACTTCAAGTTGCCCTATAACTTTACTCTCCAAACTCTTCACTGCACTGTAGGCAATTAACTGACAGTATGATAAGCTATTTATTTTCTGTAGGCTACAATAAACACATTTATTTTTTCAACTTTTGCAATATTACGCACTTGGCTACTGAACGCAAATCAGCAGGAGAGAGAATGCACGTAGCCTACGCAGCGTGTAGCGCAATGTGTAGGCTATTTGGTTACCAACTAACACTGTTAGCCAATTCACTAACTTAAGACTTCAGTGCCATCATATACAACGTTTTTTACACAACAAATACAGAAAGGATGGAGGCAGCAAAAGTAGAGAAGTCATTTCAGATGGGGCAAGAACAAGGTGAATTTGTATGCTTGTCAAAACGTAGTCCTACCCTGCATTAGAGGAGCTGATCATCATACCAAGCACACTCGCTGTTTAAAGTCATACACCACGGTAAACTAAAACTAAAACGTTACAAAGGTGGCAAAAATAATATAGGGTATTATTAGCCATGACATTACTAGGCTATGAATCGTTCGTTCATTTTTTTTTTTTTTTGGGTGGTGGGGGGGGGGGGGGGGGGGGGGTTTACAAACTTATTCAAAATCATCCCCCCCCTCTGGTTTTTACACAAATCGCACCCTGGTCGTATTAATGAACGTTGCTGATGTCTGGGTTACACAAAGCTACAACGACACTTCATTATGTTTTCTTAATGTCCGACAGTTTAGTTTAGTTTATAAATAAGAAAATAATTTTGCCATGAAGTAGCCTAAGCTAGGCCTACAGCGTTACAAGTGTTCGTAGAAAGGCCTGATTTACACACACTTTTAAAGTGCCATAAGTAGGCTGGTTTACCAAAATGACAAACAGTTGAATTTCTGAATAAAAATAATTTTGGTGCAGTTTTGACGTGTAACCCCACATAAGCGCACAAACATAACGTTTGCTATTTATGTTTTTGATTTTGCTGGTGAGTGGTGCGCTAGTTCTGAACCCTGCGAGATAAGACAGGATTACATGTGAGTGAAATACTCTAGCTTTTATTTCTCCTTCATGCACATAGCACACATAAAACGTTGATTAGGCACTTATGATGTCAAGACAATTAACGGTCACAATAAATTGTGGAATTATCTGTGTGGAATTATCATTGAAATGACAAAAACTACAGAAACTACAGTATCTTGGATCGTAACATTATAACATCATTATTTCATTACATGGGCTAGGCTAGAGCAGGGTAGAGAAAACAGAAATTGATACCCCCCCCCCCAAATTCACTGACAGATTAAACTCAGTGCCCCTCAACTTGGTCGACAGAGTAGAAGGAAATCCATATAACCAATATACCAATGAAACTGCAGAAGAAAAAGATGAAATAGATGCAAAATACGATGCGGTCTATGACCAGCCCAATGTAAAACCAGTCCTCTTCGGTTTGGTTTGCTGTGTCCGGTATCTCCAGCTGTCTTTGAATGGCTCGTAGGTCGTCTCTCAGGCGCTTTAGCTCCAGCAGGCTGGCGTCTGTAGTCTGGGGCTCTTTAGCCTCTCCTGTCCCCTCCTGTTTCTCCCCCTCATAGGGGGCAAAAGGGTTCCCACCGCGGCCTGCTGCTGACACAGTTGGTGAAGCTTATGAAACATTACAGATATACAAATGCGTGAAGCTATGAAATATCACAGTTGGTGACGCTTATGAAACATTACAGATATACAAATGCGTGAAGCTATGAAATATCACAGTTGGTGAAGCTATGAAATATCACAGTTGGTGAAGCTATGAAATATCACAGTTGGTGAAGCTTATGAAACATTACAGATATACAAATGCATGAAGCTATGAAATATCACAGTTGTTAAGGCTTATGAAACATTAAAGATATACAAATGCATGAAGCTATGAAATATCACAGTTGTTAAGGCTTATGAAACATTAAAGATATACAAATGCATGAAGCTATGAAATATCAGAGTTGGTAAAGCTTATGAAACATTACAGTAATACTTCATAAACCCCACACCCCAGAAATAATAGTAATAATTCGTAACATTTCGTAACACATCCATACGTAAATCAACGTACTCTGATTTTCAGCGCGTTTGCTCTTTCCCATGCAGACTAGTCGTGCGAGGTATTTGAGGAAAAGCACTCTTATCCAGTTGGGCATTGGGAGGTCACGGATGGAGCCACATAGCATGTTAGTGATGAGGATGGTCTCCAGCAGACTGCCCACCATCAGCGCGAGACACAAGGAGAAAAACACATCTGGAGAGACACAAGGAGAAAAACACATCTGGAGAGACACAAGGAGAAAAACACATCTGGAGAGACATAAGGAGAAAAACACATCTGGATAGGGGAGAAGTCCAAGATTAGGACAAATCAAAAAAAGGACAGTTATGGAATCTCCTCCATTGAGAGGACCATTCTGGAATTCAAGGACAAAAATGTTCTTGATTGTCTTTACATTTCAGGTGCAATTTTGCTCTAGTCAAAAGAGAACTGTTTTTAAAAAAGCATGTGCCATAGGCCAGGCACTGGTGGACCCTGTTGGTCTTACTGATGAGTGGAATGATGTTTTATTACTGATTACACTGGTGGACCCTGTTGGTCTTACTGATGAGTGGAATGGTGTTTCCAGTGACGGGCAGCAGCTCGTTCATGAGGAGCAGGAAGACGGTGTAGCCCAGAATGAGGGTCATCTTGAAGGCGGATCGGTCCACGCTCTGTGGGGGCAGGATGAAGCTGAACAGGTCCAGTGTGATGAGGAAACAGCTGGGGATGATCAGGTTCACCACGTACATGGTTGGCTGCCGTCTGAGGGCAATCTGGAAACAAGCAAACAAACAAAACAAATACGCTTGTATTTATTTAAGATAATATATTGTACTATACTATACTATATCTAACGAAATTAAATATTGAATGCATGTGTTTTAGTAGACAATAAGATACTATATCTAACGAAACTAAATATTGAATGCATGTGTTTTAGTAGACAATGGGCTCACAAAGTAGGTGATCTGATCACGTGTGCTCTCATCAAAGTTGGCTAATGTATGCTTGTAGGCTGTCATGCCTAAGAATTCCCATTCCCCCTCTGTGGCCATGACCGCTTTGGACAGGTTGACCATTTCCTCCACCTGCTTTTCATATGATAGCTGGATTTCATCAGCTACAAACGCACACGAACAAAATGAATCACAAGAGTTAAAAAATCATTTCATTTTCAGCCCCCTCAAATCCAAACCCCACCCAGCCATTTGTTATATTGCATATTGTTTCACTTGCAAATATACATTTGATCAATAAACTAAGTTTCGGCCTTTCAACCTTCATCAGATAATTGTTGGTGTGATGAAAGTCAATGGACTGAAACAGTTTATAAACAGAGCAGTAGAAGGGGGTCACTTGCGCTTCAGCCTGGTTGGTGCTCACGTAACAGGACGCAGAAGTCAAAAGAGGAGACCCAAGGTCTAACTAGGAGGGAGGTGGACGGGAGCACACAAAGCTTTAAGGATGAATCTCACCAAGCCTGTCAGACTGACATCAAAATATTATCTACCTCATGTGATTGATTTTTTTTTAATTTTAGTGACTAAATAGAATGTGAACTTTTATTTTTATGTGAACTGTTTTTATATTTTGTATTATAGTGAAACAATGTAATATAACTTCATTTCAATGTTATGGTAGCATTATCCAGAATAATTCTCATTACCGACATGGTAAATGAAAAAATTGCAGATTTTTTTTTTTTCATTTACACAAATAAGTACATTAAATGAACAGTGCAGTGCATCAAAATTAATGTTTAGATATTTTTAATTCCATTTTGAATGAATTAACTCTCATTACCGAAACACCGCAGCATATCGGTAATGATAGTCCACAGTGTAAGACTATGACATTAACACCGCAGTATGTCGGTAATGATAGTCCACAGTGTAAGACTATGACATTAACACCGCAGAATATCGGTAATGCTAGTCCACAGTGTAAGACTATGACATTAACACCGCAGAATATCGGTAATGATAGTCCACAGTGTGTAAGATTCTATGACATTAACACAAACATCATGATGTGAGAGAAGAGAGAACTGAATTTGATTCCATGTTAGACCTTTTGTCCTGAGTGATGCATCATGGGTCTGCTTGTTAATTTAAAGGAACAGTGTGGTTTTTATAGGCAGGCAAAGGAACAGTGTAGTTTTTATAGGCAGGCAAAGTCGCATTACGGTAATGAGGAACAGTGTAGTTTTTATAGGCAGGCAAAGTCGCATTACGGTAATGAGGAACATTTATTGTAACACAATAGTTTTATTTCCTTTTGCAATATACCATACAATCAATGTTAACCATATATATAGACATTTTTACACGTTTTAATATCTTTTTCAATTTATGTAAAAAGGACTTTTCATGAAAATAAAACAATAATAGAATAATGGATTACATTTCGGTAATGAGAATTCATTGTGATTTTTCGTTAAAATGCTATGAAATTGTGTTAAAATGCTAATGAAAAACATATGTCCCTATACTGTTCTTTAATGTCTTTGTAAAAATTCTCATAGTTACTATTCATAAAATATTGTTTTCGGAAAATAAGACCCGGACATGTTCACTACAGCTTCATGAGAATCACCCTTAAGTGATTTTTAATTAGTGCAAACCGACTAACGTTTCGACGGCCATGCATCTTCTTCAGTTACTCCGGTTCTGCTCCTTGGTCCTAGTTAGACCTTGGGACCTCTTTTTAGTTTATAAACAGAATTTACATTTGCAAGCAAAACAGTGTGCGGGAGTCTAAGTTCCAGTGAATATCATTGTTAAAAAGAACACTGTTTCTGGCAAGGGCGATAGCTAAAAGTACTGGTCCTCTCTCACCATGGTGTATCCAGGAGTTGAAGGTGTAGGAGCAGTTCTGTATGTCAAAGGGGAACTTGAAGATGTCCAGATTGCAGGAACTGATGACTTCCACTGGCAAAGCATCCTGCACCTCCCCCGTGTGACTCACGGTCACATAGTATGTCTCCGGGGCGTTGTTCTCATCCACACTGAGCAGAAAGTCAGTGCGTGTGTTATCATTAACAGGAAACTCTAAACATTTTAGATTGCTTTAAAACAAGTGGATAATGTAAAAATTGCTTCAAAACAAGTGGAGGCTAACAAATGTCTGGCTAACCGATTTATTAAAATATCCTCACACTCATGCAACTATTTAATACTCAACAGATTTCTACAAAAGAATCAGTAGTAGTATTATACAATCCCCCTTTTCACATGTAAGGCAGGGCTGTCTTTATCATGTATTGATGAAGATCTATTGGCAAAGAATAGGCCTAGTTATTGGGTAAGATAGATAGATAGATACTTTATTGATCCCCAAGGGGAAATTCAAGAAAGGAGCCTTCAATAAAAATTATGCAGTTGATCCCTACTGAAAAAAACAGCAAGAAACCAACTTATGCTGGTAGCTGGTTTTCTTCCAGCTATTGCTGGTCTTTGCTGGTGTAGCTGGTTGGGCCACCAGCTGGATATGCTGGCATGACCATCTGAGGAAGCTGGTCATGCTGGTGTAAGATGCCCAGACTATGGTAAAATATGGGGTGCCTCAAGGCTCAGTACTAGGGCCCCTGTTATTTTCTCTCTATATGCTTACCCTAGGCTCTGAAATTAGGAAACATGGCATTACATTTCATTCTTATGCAGATGATACACAACTATACCTTTCCATAAAACCTGACGAATAAACTCCGTTAGCCAAACTTGACACATGTATAAGAGACATAAAGACATGGATGACAAATGATGACATAAAGACAGAGACATAAAGACATGGATGACAATTTCCTGCTTTCAAACTCCGATAAAACAGAAGTTATCGTTTTAGGTCCTAAAAATGAGGGATATCCTATCCTCATCACAGGCTACATTTACTGATCTTCGACTATCCTCATCCACAAGTGTTAAAAATCTAGGAGTTACAATTGACCAAGACCTATCACTAAGTAATCACATAAAACAGATTACCAAAACTTCATTTTATCATTTAAGGAACATTTCAAAGATAAGGAAGTCTTTATCCTTACCAGACACTGAGAAATTAATCCATGCTTTTGTCACCTCAAGGATTGATTATTGCAATGTTCTTTACGCTGGCTGCAATAACACCTGTCTAAAAAGCTTACAGCTTATAAAAAATGCAGCTGCTCGCACACTCACTAGAACTAAAAAATATGAACATATTTCCCATATCATGGCATCTCTACATTGGTTGCCTGTTAAAAGTCGCATTGACTTCAAAATATTACTTCTAGCATAAAAACCATTAATGGCCAGGCTCCAGAATATATTAAAGATCTCCTAGTCCCATATAACCCACCCAGACTGCTACGATCACAGAATACTGGCCTTCTTGTAATTCCAAGAATCTCAAAAACTACAGTAGGAGGCAGAGCTTTCAGCTATCGCGCACCCTTCTTCTGGAATAATCTCTCTTCCTCAATTCGACTAGCAGACACCCTCCCTATTTTTAAGTCTAGACTTAAAATATACCTCTTTACTGCCTCCCATAGTTAGGTATAGTGCGGTGTGGAACTTCACCCACCTCAGGGATTTTTGGAACAGATCACCCTGCTGAGTCCTCATGTGACTGGCACCCCAGTCGCGTGTGCGATGCTGGTCACTGACCATACCTGCGCTGGTGTCGACTACCCCTCACCATGCCTTAGTTATGCTGCTATAGCATAGTGCTGTCATGGACTTTTCATGTGCCACGCCGTACACCCCCCCCCCCCCCTCCCCCTCAACTCTCCCTCTCTTGCCTATTCCCACCATGGTATACTGTAACAATATATAGTACCACTGATTACTTATTGACATTAACCATTTTGATTTTCAGTAATACTAACGCACTCTACATCTCTCTTTCTTCCCCCTTACTGTACCTCACTTGTGAGGTATATCATCACCAGTCATCAACCATCCGTGTGCTTGGCCCTCCTCTCACCCATCTCACCTGAAGTCCAATCCTCGACTGCCCTATTACTGTCCCCCTATCTGGATTCCTGGTCCGTACAGCCTAGCGACCAATCACCTGCCTCACCACAACTCTGCCCGGATTCCTGGCCCGTCTGCCGACCCACCACATGCCCCTTGTCAACTTCCTTCCCCTGGGAAATTCCAACGCTGGACTATTTGAACAAACTGGGACTCAGTACCTACCTCTGCAACTGGCTACTGGACTTCCTCTGTCAGAGGCCTCAAGTAGTACGTGTTGGCAACAATATCTCAAGCAGCATCACACTGAGCACGGGGGCCCCCCAAGGCTGCGTGCTCAGTCCGCTGCTCTTCACCCTGCTGACGCATGACTGCACTGCAACCTACAGCAACAATCACATAGTGAAATTTGCTGACGACACAACTCTGGTGGGTCTCATCACCAAGGGCCAGGCCCGTCGCTAGAAGGCAAGCAAACCAAGCAATTGCTTGGGGCCCTGAGCTGGCCAGGGGCCCCAAGACAACGACTGGTTAAAAATAAAATGCAACGACAAACTGTGAGCGCCCCTTTGATAGTCAATGCAGTAAAGTGCAACGACACTGTTACCGGCAATACCGGGATCCCCCTCAAGGGGGCCCCTCTCAGTAGTCGCTGACAGCAGCCAGCCAGCCAGGTTTGTGGTCTCTGCTGCTGCCGCGAAAATATAAAACAGGCAGTCATGATGAAGCGGAGTTATGCGTCCGGAAGCCAGAAGAGAAAGGAAGAGGATGACAAGAAAAAACAAGATAGTGGTAAGTGATAAATTACACTGGATAAAATAGCTCTACTTGTCTTGTACAAATGGTGTAATGTCGCAGCAGGAAGGCTAGCCTAGCAAAAAATGTTTATGTTAACTACCTGCCTGACGGCCCATGCTGCTTGTAACAAACTAGAACAGTTAGCGCCAGGGGCGTCACTAGACCTTATTCACTGGGGCACGTGCCTTAGTAAAAGTCTCCAGTGCCCCAGTAAAATTCTAGCGCGGCTCTAGCTGGAAACGGCATTCATGAGCGCATCTCCGTGCCTGCTTTACTCATGGCTCGAGCCTGTCACTTACCAGCCAATAAAAAAAAAAAACAAGGAATAAAGAAAGGGGCCATAATAGCCAATCAGGAAATCGCATCTCTGTAGCTGGGTAAGATTGAACGCAACAACCAATGAAAATCGTTCACATGATTCTTCCGAGTGTTTCGTTGTACTGCACACACATACACTGTGGAATCGGCTGGAGCTCATTACATCACTTTGAGCACAGAGTAAGTCGTCCCCTAATGTTACAACAAATTAACAACTTGTTTGACAGAAAAAATGACAAGTTGATCGCTGTTAGAGAGTGTTGCCCACATAACTAGCATCTGTTTTTCAATGCTTAGCGTCATTGTAGCCTTAGCAACAGTTTACCAGCTTGTGCTCTCTCACTCACACACACACACACACACACCATGCGTAGGCTGCATGCACACATGCGGACAATTAACAACGATTTATACTATACTGTAGAAAGAGTCCTGTAAAAGTAGCCTATACTGTTTGTGAAGCTGTCCTACTGTAAAACTAAACAGCCTTCTGATAAACTATATAGAGATGGACATCAGAAAATTCTTCCTGAACAGAGGCAGAGGGAGAGGAACAGTGAGGAGAGATGAGGAGGATGAGGGAGGTATGATACTTTTGCCCACATTAACGGTAACATTAACATTTATGCTGGTAATAGCCAGTGCTGTGATTTGATCAATGATTTAATGGCAAACTCAAATAAGTTTGCTGCATTTGCAAATGTAGCCTATAATAATACACAGAATCAGATAGCCATCTGTGTAGATTATTATAGGCTACATTTGCAAATTATCACCAAAAGTCAGTATGAAGGCTTTAGTAGGCTATTTAAGCTACAAAGAACTGCAGTATTGCCAGGATGTCTATAGGACCCTTGCCTGGGAGGGAAGTATATCTCAATTTTGACTAAAAATAAGCTTCCCTTGTGTTAGTAGGAAAGCCTATTAAATTAATGCAGTGAGTATAGGCCTACTTATGCCTATGTGTTTGGATGTTGCTGGATAGTGGCTGCTACAACAATTGAGGGAGAGAGTGCTGGAGGAGGAGAAGGAGGAGGAGAAGAAGGTCAAAGAGAGGGAGAAAGAGCACAGGCTGGGCAGTCCAGTACCAGGCAGGGGGAGGAGGAGGAGAGAGACAGGCAAGAAACGGATGAGAACATGATGGGGGCTAGACGTAAAACTATTCAGAGTATGGAGGAGGATGTCGGGGGAGCCTAGGGGAGATATGTGATGGTCCAAATCAGGCTAGCTATTAATTTCATATTGCGCGCACAGTTATTTATTTAATTTTTTTTATGTATTGGGAGTTGGGGGCCTGTGCCCCAGCAAAGCTCTAGGTCTAGAATCGCCCCTGGTTAGCGCAACTTTTTTGGTTACATACGGTTACATACTGTAATATGTTTATTAACAGGATAAGGAAGACGCAGATCTGTTCCAGAATCACTGTTTATCGTATTTAATGACATAACATTGCTATAGCTTTGTAATAGGTTTTGATGAAAGTGGCATAGCTTCTCTGCTATACTAACTATTCGACCGTGATAATCTATTTACCACATGAGGGTTAGGAAAACCACACGATAAATTCCGTGCATCAAAGCAGACTGGAACATTCATTTCTAGCAGTATTCATGCACGCCAGCTGTTTACTGTCTTTAAAGCATCAGGTGCGTCTGTCTAATTCTCAAGCAGCAGAATGCTTAAATGCTATGTTAAGCTACAAGTAGGCCTAGGTCAATGTATAACATTAGCTTGGGATGTTTTTACAGTAAGCATTGGTAGTTGTGAAAGCAGCTGCATCCCTTCTAAATATCAAAATATGGAAATGCTAACATATCTTTTCTTTCTCCCTCAAGGTGCTTTGCTTAAATTTCTCAGCCCTCCTAAGGATACCTCCACTGATGAAGATGGCCTGAAAGGTTAATCTTGTGTGTGTGTGTGTGTGTGTACTTGTATTTATGTTGGATTTTCAAATTGCTATACAACCTGCACTCTTTATAGTTTGAACAATGCATCCTTTTTCTGCATAAGATGGCAGTGTTTTATTTTCTCACTTTGTGAGAACTGAAAAATGTTAATGTGTGTGTGTGTGTGTTTAAGTATGTTGGATTTAGTTATTGTGCACTTTTTTACATTTATACTGGATTTTATGGTACGGTGGTGTTTTTGCAAATGTTCAAAACTAATGCACAGTATTATGCAACTGCAGTATTGCACTGTCAAAATTTTGTATTTATATAAACTGTTGGTGAACTTAAACTGTATGGCTATGCGGTGGTTCCTGTGGGCTTTGCGTGCGGGGGGGGGCCTCCATGTCCATTTTGCTTGGGGCCCCCAAATTCCTTGAAACGGCCCTGCCAAGGGCGACGAGACTCAATACAGGTTGGAGGTCGACCTTCTGACCACGTGGTGCAGGGACAACAACCTCCTGCTGAACGTCAGCAAGACCAAGGAGATGGTTGTTGACTTCCGGAGGTCACACCCAACACCTGCCACTGACCATCGACGGTGCTGTGGTGGAGAGAGTGAGCAGCACCAAATTCCTGGGGGTGCACATCAGTGAAGACCTCTCCTGGACCACCAACACTGCATCACTGGCGAAGAAAGCTCAGCGCCGCCTGTACTTCCTGCGGAAACTCAGGCGAGCAAGTGCTCCACCAGCCATCATGACCACATTCTACCGAGGCACCATTGAGAGCATCCTCTCCAGCTGTATCGCTGTGTGGGGCGGAAGCTGCACTGAATACAACAGGAAAGCCCTGCAGCGCATAGTGAACACAGCTGGAAGGATTATTGGTGCTTCACTCCCCTCCCTGAAGGACATTTACACCTCCCACCTCACCCGCAAGGCGACCACAATTGTGAGTGATGCAAGTCACCCCGCTCACAATTTGTTTGATCTACTGCCCTCTGGGAAGAGGTACAGAAGCCTGCGCTCCCGCACCACCAGACTCACCAACAGCTTCATACACCAGGCTGTTAGGATCCTGAACTCTCTCCCCCCTCCACCCTCAGCTACATAACATCCTGGACTTTTAGACCCACAATGGCTGCCTTGCACTACTCCACTTGCACTACACTTGTACACTTGCAACTTGTTGTTGTTGTCCTGTTGTCCTGAACTCTTCTGAGCACACTTCTGCTGCTCTTACATAACTTGCACCACTATGCCACTTGCATACTTAGGTCAAACAAAACTACCTCAGCCATTTATTGGCCTGACTTTTGCACTATTATATTGACTGTCTACTGTATGCACAATTGCACAATTTCTACCAAATTTTGCTGCTCTTACTTCTTCATTGTATGTGCCTTCTTATTTTTACTTTTTATATTGTTTACTTGAATGTTATGTTTGTCTGTGGACCTAATTGGTAAAATATGTCTTGTCTCCACCGTGGGATAGTAGGAAACGCAATTTCGATCTCTTTGTATGTCTTGACATGTGAAGAAATTGACAATAAAGCAGACTTTGACTTTAACTTTGACTTTCTGTCACTAAATCATGATTAATGCTTTATCATACCGGATACGTAATCATCCCACCTCTTGTAACTTTCACCTCAGGTGCTTTAAACACCATGTCCTATTCTCCACACCTGACTGTCATATGCATTTGTCATTGTTTACAGACCTTACTGTCCTGTATTGACCCTAGGCAGATGGGTCAGGCCCTTGAGTCGTGGATCTGCTCGAGGTTTCTTGGATCTGCTCGAGGTATCTCCAATTCTAGGGAGTTTTTCCTCGCCCCTGTTTCCCCTGTTACCCCGGTTACCCCGGTTACCCATGGGCCTTCCTTCTTTCTTTTCTTTCTTTCTTTTCTTTCTTTCTTTTCTTTTTTCTCTCTGATTGCCTACATGCTGTAAAGCGCCATGATACATGATACATGATACATGATACAATAAATTGAATTGAAATTGAAGATGGTCATGCTGGTGACCAGCCTGCCAAGCTTGACATTGTTGGTGTAAGATGGTCATGCTGGTTTGCTAGAATGATCAACATAAGCTGCCATGGCCAGTTAAAACCAGCAATGTGTTTCTCAAATTTCCCCTTGGGGATCAATAAAGTATACACCAGCAACACCAACTTAAATTACCAGCTTGAGGTGGTACGACAAGCAAAACCAGTTGAATTACCATGGCCTACTGCCCTGCTGAATTACTGTGGCCTACTGCCCTGCTGAAAAAAACAGCCTGACCAGCTAAAGGTGGTTTGCTGGTTGACCAGCTTGTTAACCAGCTTGTTTGACCACCCTATGATGATTGACCCTCTAGACCACCCTGCTGAAAAAAAACAGCTAGAAACCAGCTGCTGGTAGCTGGTTTTAGCTGGTCATTGCGGGTTTTCTTCCAGCTTTTGCTGGTCTTTGCTGGTGTAGCTGGTTGTACCACCAGCTGGATATGCTGGTGTGACCATCTGAGGAAGCTGGTCATGCTGGTGTGACCAGCCTGTCTTGTGGGATACAGCTGGTGCAAGATGGTCATGCTGGTGACCAGCCTGTCAAGCTGGTCATGCTGGTTTGCTAGAATGACCAACATAAGCTGGCATGGCCAGTTAAACCAGCACTATAGACCAGCAACACCAGCTAAAATGATCAGCTTGAGGTGGTATGACAGGCAAAACCAGCTGAATTACCATCATAAGCTGGGAAAACCTGCTGAAGGTATGTTTTCGCAAGAGTTTTGCTGGTCTAGCAGGTCAACCATCATAGGGTGGTCAAACAAGCTGGTTAACAAGCTGGTCAACCAGCAAACCACCTTTAGCTGGTCAGGCTGGTTTTTTCAGCAGGGCAGCAAAACTCTTGCGAATACCTTCAGCTGGTTTTCCCAGCTTATGATGGTAATTCAGCTGGTTTTGCTTGTCGTACCACCTCAAGCTGGTCATTTTAGCTGATGTTGCTGGTCTATAGTGCTGGTTTAACTGGCCATGCCAGCTTATGTTGGTCATTTTAGCAAACCAGCATGACCAGCTTGACAGGCTGGTCACCAGCATGACCATCTTGCACCAGCTGTATCCCAAAAGACAGGCTGGTCACACCAGCATGACCAGCTTCCTCAGATGGTCACGCTGGTTTCTAGCTGTTTTTTTCAGCAGGGTGGTTAGGGTTTCGGACTTGTAACCGGAAGGTTGCCGGTTCGAACCCCGACCAGTAGGAACAGCTGAAGTGCCCTGCTCCCCAGATATGGCAAAAGTACTCACTTCCCGTACTCAAGTAGAAGTACAAATACTTGTGTTAAAAAATACTCTGGTAAAAGTAGAAGTACTGATTTAACTTCTTTACTCAAGTAAAAGTAACAAAGTACAGGCTTGGAAATGTACTTAAAGTATAACAGTAAAAGTAGTCTTGTGAATGACAACCATTTTTTATGCAACGGTACCTGGACCACACAATTAGGCTACTAGAGTGCAATTGTACAAGTCTCTCTCTTTTAAATTTTACCCTTGGGCTATTTCTAGGCTTTCCCCCCCAACATTGCACTGCCTACTTCAGAGGGCAGTGTGTTCTTTTGGCCTACCATCAAATGCTGGACATCTTTAGAAAGCTAAGATCCTGTAGTTTCTTAGGAAGCACTGGCACAGAGTTACAGAGCCTAGAATATTGTTTTTTCTTTCTGCCGGATAACAAGCATCTCTGAACTAACCACATTTCAGCCCTCTAGGTCACTTGATATGATTTTAGAAACACAACTGAGCCCTAGCACCAGGTCTTGCGAAGCTGTGTGCAAAAGTAGATCAATATAGAATGAAAAATGAGTACTTTAGACCAATATTTGCCAAGGTATGCTCATGCATTTTGTAATGCCCTGTGGAAAAGTATAAATTTCTGAGGTTTCTTGTAGACTATTTTGGATTATATGTCAGGTTCTGATATAAAATGACTACACAAAATGGAATAATTACACAAAAGTTTCTATTTTTGCATGTTCTTTGTTGGCTTCATGGGTGTGTATAAGATGGACTATACATCTGCACAACTAATATTGGATAAAACAACATGAATATTTAATTCCTATGGATTCCTGTGAATATTTCAAGACCAGGAATGTAATGGTAAAATAAGAGGTGGGTGAACTATGAATTCTGTGATCACAAGGTGGACTGCTCCATGTGGTATCAGATTTTTAGAAAAGGCATTCAGAACATGTTTGATGATGGTGGAGGTTATTGTCCAATGTAACAAACGTGGCATTAAGTGGTTCATAGAGTGTTGATGAGTGTACATATTGTTATTGTGGATAATACAGTGTGATTTTTAAATGTTAACAGTTGTAATTGGTGAACAAACTCTTTTGAGAGGTTGATAAACTCTAATAAGAGGTGGATAAATTATTGACATTTCAGAGGTGGGTAAACTGTGTTTAAGCCTACTTGCGTTTAGCCTCCACTACATCCCTGTTCAAGACCCAATGCTGCATCTACTTATTGCTAAGGATATAGGCTACACTGCAGCTAGAAGTTAGGGAAGCACTAAAGGCGAGGAGAGGAGGAGGGCATTTTTGACTCAATTTAATTGAGACATAGGCCTACTACGTGCTAAAGTTAACGTTACTGCCATCAAGCTGCAATGATTTGCCGCGAATGAATGCCGCCCAAATCTGTCGAGTCATCTTTGGTGCGTCAAGTGCAGCGTATATTCCCATTTGCTATTGATGACGCAAACAATAATAACGGTAACTCCACTGAAATTATTTGAAACTAAAGTAACGAGTCAGTTTTGTAAAATGTAAGTAGTAGAAATTACTGATATTCGTATTAAAATGTAAGGAGTAAAAGTAAAAAGTCACCACAAAAATAAATAGTAAAGTAAAAATATCTGAAAAATCTACTTGAGTACAGTAACAAAGTATTTGTACTTCGTTACTTCCCATCTTTGCTGCTCCCCGAGCACCGCTGTAGCAGGCAGCTCACTGCGTTGGGATTAGTGTGTGCTTCACCTCACTGTGTGTTCACTGTGTGCTGAGTGTGTTTCACTAATTCACGGATTGGGGTAAATGCAGAGACCAAATTTCCCTCACAGGATCAAAAGAGTATACATACTGAAGGTATCCCTGCTGAAAAAAACAGCCTGACCAGCTAAAGGCGGTTTGCTGGTTGACCAGCTTGTTTGACCACCCTATGATGGTTGACCAGCTAGACCAGCAAATCTCTTGCGAAAACATACCTTCAGCTGGTTTACCCACCTAACGATGGTAATTCAGCTGGTTTTGCTTGTCGTACCACCTCAAGCTGGTCATTTTAGCTGGTGTTGCTGGTCTACACTGCTGGTTTAACTGGCCGTGCCAGCTTATGTTGGTCAAACCAGCATGACCATCTTACACCAACAATGTCAAGCTTGGCAGGCTGTGTATCTCACACGACAGGCTGGTCAAACCAGCATGACCAGCTTCCTCAGATGGTCACGCCAGCATATCCAGCTGGTGGTCCAACCAGCAAAGACTAGCAAGAGCTGGAAGAAAACCAGCAAAGACCAGCTAAAACCAGCTACCAGCATAAGCTGGTTTCTAGCTGTTTTTTTCAGCAGGGATGTTTTCGCAATTGTTTTGTTGGTCTAGCTGGTCAACCATCATAGGGTGGGCAAACAAGCTGGTCAGCCAGCAAACCATCTTTTTTTTAAACCTTTATTTTACCAGGAAGGTCCCATTAAGACACAATGTCTCTTCTGCCAGGGAGTCCTGGTAGGCTTAAGCTGGTCAGGCTGTTTTTTTTTTTTAGCAGGGATGTTTAATGTTTAACCATGATGGTGGGATACTCTATGGCTAAGCAATTTACAAAAATGTATGTACTGACATACACAGTTTATATTAGAATACATTATAATTCCGGCCCAAAGAAGGAGACCATGTAGAAATTTGTTGCAATTTCAAAAGCGGATTACTCAGGAACCTGCATGATTCATATCCTGTATGATATATATGCTTTATATGCTCATGCTTTGTAGCCTCGTATTCGTGAGATATCTCACCGGGAGTAATGGGTGTGCAGAGCTGTCTGCAGAAGGCAAATATGATTACATTTCTTTTCATGTAAGTTCAATGTTAATTTTCTCACAAACCATTTACCACAGCAACTTGGCACTAATGTTATTGGAAAGCTTAGATTTGATATGCTGTGTGATATCTGTGTAATGAGTACTCCAAGATTAGTGTAAAACTGGGCTAGTGACGCCCCTGCTAAGGTAGAACAAAATCCCGGTCGATTTTTAAATTCCGGCCGAGCACATTTTTTAGGGATGTCCGGGATAAAGAGGACGTCTGGTCACTAGATTTGAGGTGTGAGAGAGGGAGCTAACGAGAGAGGGAGCTAACGTTTTAGCTATTGGATTGTAGCTCATGCTTTAGGCTACTTTAGCAAGAAGCAAGTTCACTAGGATACATTTGTTTTTCGTCTTGGCAAGTAAGCTGTAACCTAGGTACTTAAGTGACCCGTTCATCACTACTCACCTCCACACAAGCCAAGAAACACCACAATTGGGCTGGTCACTGAGAGGGTGTGCCTAACATGAAGCCTGGCTATGACTGCGTGTGCTCAGCATTGGACAAGAGATATGGAGGGAGGGAGGTAGACAGTCTAATCTTATATTTAGGGTTTTAGTTTAATCAATATTTTTGACAGGGAAGTTGTGTACAAACAGGACCATTTTTAAGCACTCCACAAAAAAGGACAGGTGCTCAATCCCCCTTTACCGTCTATGTGTGCACATGCCTGGCTAGCAGTTTTAACGTTCTAACTCCAATGACCAATTCCCTCTGTTTATGTCCATAGTGAAAATGTAGACTCAAAAACGATCTAAAAATAGGGCTTAGATTTCCTATAAATCTGATCTGAATGCAATGCAGTATTTTCAAGTGCATTAAACTACTCTAATGTATATCTCATTGATGCCTATAACTTTCTCACGGCTAATATGATAACAGGCCTTAAAAACATAGTGTTTTACAGTGTGAGTGCTGAATGCACATTTCTGCAGTCTCTCAGGGATGCTGTCGTGCGTCTTACCTAAACCCAGTCTATGCCTAAACAACTATTGTCAATTTTAATGTTAAATATAACAATCTATAGTATTTAATTCATATAAATAACAGCAAACACTCACAATTCATCAATGACGATATCAGGCACCCAGAACTTGGACCTTGGTAGGGTGATGAATGAGGTTCCACACTCGACTGGGTCCCAACTCAAAAACTCCATTTTCCATTTCTGTGTCATAAAAGGACAATTTAGCATTTAACACACAGGAAACCCTCCACCAGATGGCACATTGTGGCTGATGTTATATGCAGTTATTAGCAGCTATGGTCGTGGATGTCCAGTGGTGTAATAATGTCATGTGTCAGTACTCCAGCAGTCATGGTCATGGTTGTCCAGTGGTGTAATAATGTCATGTGTCAGTACTCCATAGCAACTCTCATTGTGTTTGTTGTCAGCGCTGGTCTATCTCATGATGGTTGTCATGGCAGCCGACTCTATAACAAACATTGACAGTAAAAGATATGGACACAGCTATCAAGCCGAGTGAAGCCGAGTGAGAAACGCGTGACGTTAAGCAACGGACTGAAACTCAGTAACGCGTCTGACTGAAACAAAGTAACTCGTCTGGCTGAAACACAGTAACGTGTCTGGCTGAAACACAGTAACGTGTCTGGCTGAAACACAGTAATCGATAATGTGCAGAGTGCTGCGAGTTTGAGAGCAGCTTTTGGTGGGGATTTATTCTGACGTCGTGCCAACCCATAAAAACATCACTTAATTGTTTTTTCCCCCTTGCTTTCCTAAATATCTAACCCTGGACTTTCCCCCAGACTGCCTTTGAGATTCTTATCCAGAGAATATGGTTACTTCGCTCTTGTGTGACGCTAAGTCTCATGCTCATTACATCATGATAGCATTGTTTTCGGAATAAACGTTTATTACTCAGCCGTAAAGTGAGTTACAGTGGGCAGTGCTTCGACTTGGCCAGCTTCCCTCGCGGTCCGCGCGTGGCATCACGCGACTTTAATTTGTATTTTTCCAGTGACGCTGCAACGACGCCGCAACAACCGCAGAGGTCTCAAGTGAGCAGGGTGTCTCGTAAAAAGAAATGGAGCTGGAAAACCCTACACAGACTTCACTACAGACTTTAGCAGACTGGTTTAGAAATAATTTAATAGCCAGAAATATGCCTGCCCTGCCCTAATAAAGAAATATTTGGTTAACGGCGAGTGAATCCCGTTTGCAGCCGTAGAAGAAACGCAGGACAAATTAAACATTCCGGTTTTCTCTGAGTGCAACAATGATAGACAGACATCATTTGGACAAAATATAGAGCATATTAACCTCCGTTGCTCAGCCAAATGCCTTCCTGTTACGTCGAGTTACAGGCGATAAACGATTTTTGAGGGTCACAAGTTTACTTCATTAGGTTTATTTTTTTTATTATTAAAAAGTGTTTTTCATTTAAAGGCATGACTTTGTGCTTATTCAGAAGAGCAGTTAGTGCTCTCCCCAATCCCAGACGTTCACATTGCATGTTTGTTTGTAATGGATGTAACCGCGAGATACGCTTAGGCGCCGATACCGTGGGTGCTCCGTCTCTCGGGCACCCACTGAAAACATCGAGCACCTACATGTGCCAGCTTACAGTCCCGGCTAAATTTATATTAATTTAAAATCAAACATTGCAGTTTTTGTTACTAAATATATCCATTATCAAACTGTCTGTTAAAACAAAGAGCTCGCTGCGCCAGGATGGTGTTAGATGACAATGTTTATTTTAAAAACTACCACAAGTAGCCTAGGCTATGCCTAACAATTCATCAAAATAAAAAAGGAATAAAGCATGCACATCCAAAGTATTAAGTTGTGTGCTGGACAAAAAGGTAAAAAATGGAAGAATGAAAAAAAGTCCGCTACAGCAGCTCCCAACAAATGCTTAATTTATTGCGACGTTTCGGGCACTCGCCCTTGATCAGAGGGCTAGTGCCCGAAACTTCGCAATAAATTAAGCATTCATTGGGAGCTGGTGCAGGTGTAGCGGACTTTATTTCATTCTAACAATTCATCGAAACCAGGTTAAATCACATAACAGAATGATCATGAGCATACAACAATTAGGCTACTGTGTGAAATATACAGAACATGCAATAGCCTAATTACTTTCGTAATCACAAACACATCAAATAAAAGCGACAGGCTCCCATCTGGGCCTGCACGGCGGCAGGAAAAAGAAGACGGAGATGTGACAGAATGATCATCAACATCATACAACAGTGCGTAAAATATACAGAACATGCAATAGACCAATTACTTTCTATAGCAATAACAAACGTAAAGTTGGAGATGTGACAGAATGATCATTAGCATCATACAGCAATTAGTGCGTATATATACAGAACGTGCAATAGCCCAATTACTTTCTACAGCAATCACAAACACATACAATTAAAGTATGTATACAAAAACGATATAGGCTTATTATTAAAATTATCCCTTTCTTCATCTCACAACCCAAACATGTCATACAAAATGTCGTGGAACAGAAACAACAACCAGAGATTTTCATAAACTATCATTTTATTGTCATCGAGGTTTTAAAGCTTCGCCACCAGGGGGTGCTGCAGCACCTGCCGCACCCCCACTTCCCGCGCCACTGCTCTCGTATGAAAATTCCTGACACTTCCCATCTGAAGAATTAACGCAAGGCTTTGTTGGGTCTTCAGCCCCGAATGTTTAAAATGTATATAGCCCTGAATATCATTTTAAAAGTAGTCTGACAAAGCTTATTGTTTTGTGACACAGCTAAACACTGGTACCTCATAGAACGTCTATAACATAGCCTAGGTAGTCGCAACTCACAAAAGTAAAGCACATAGAAATAACTCACGCAAATCTAGCCTACAACACGCAGACAGCTTCATGTGCAGGGGAGAGAGCGCGCGCGCGCACAGGTGCTTTGATTGTTGGCTTCTGATGGTATCTTGCTAATTCACTGAACTGCATTAGGTGACACAAATGGTATTGCCTTTATCTTATAACTCCTTGTCTGAGCTACTACCAGGCCTATGGTTTTTAAAAGTCAGATGTTCCCTGACAAAGACATTCGAAAATTAAGAATGTTTATTGACTTGAAGACATCGCGGTCTGGTGCGCTATCAGTGTTGCGCGGGTTTGGTCACAAGTGGCCCGCGGTCGCACCCACTTATTTACAAAATGTGTGCTTTTGGTTATAGCCTGGATGCAGTGTGACAGTAAGGTATAGGCAAGAGAGATACATTGCTGGTCAAAACGTTAGCGTAAGAACTGGTTTATAATGCTGAATGAAGCACAAAGCACATTTACTAAAGCACATCCACTGTTTAAAGTCACAAACACAACGAACTAAGGTAACTTTTATGCATGCGCGAACCTATACATAGCGGTAGATATGGCTGTGTAGTCTGTGCCATAACATTTATTCTTGCAGGCTGCCCGTTTTGGCTGTCATACTTTTAAATGGCTTCGCAAGAAGAGGGCCTACATAGACCAGGGCCCACTTCCCCGAAAGCATCTTAAGCCTAAGAGCGTCGTAAAGTCCCTCTTACGAATGTCTTAAGATTTGCCGACTGTTTCCCGAAACCATCGTAGCTTAAGAGCGTTGTGAAAACACTCGTAGATCTACGAGTGCTCCAGAGTACTCGTTACCGGCTAAGAGCGTCTTAACAGTACTTCTCACTGAGGTCACCAACAGGACATACAAAGGAATTACAATTTAGAATACATAATCCAATTTACGTTCCCATTCTTTATTGTGTTTACCTGTGATGAATCAGATTTTAGCGTGCAAAATAGCCTACATTTAATGGTCATAATAATGTGATGAAAAGCGGACAAAAATGCAATCAAGTTATGAAACGAGACGTTGCCAGAATAGTTTGACATTATCTTTGCTAAGTGAATATTTTATTAGGCCTATGAGGTAAAAAGCAGAGAAAGCTACATGTGGTTTAGTCTGTAGGCTATAGCCTACTGCATCAAAATCTAAGCCTACTGTACACATTTCCTCTCTTTCTTACTCGACTTCTTTCTTATCTTTAAACGTGTTCTTAAGTGACACCGCGAAAATTATTGCATGGTGCAACAATCTAATCTTAAAATAATTACAATTATTTATGTCCCTGTGTGGTATATAACCTACTTGGGATGCTTACATGCAGATGTCAAAGTGTTTCTATTTTCGTATTGATGTGAATTAATGTGTAGATCCGAAGTTTAAATGGTAGGCCTATAGCTGTGACGTGCAGTCACCTGACATCACCGCCAAATCACGTCAAATTAGAGGATATTTCAGAACTATTAACGTGGACAGCTCCCCTTAAGAGCGTCTTAAGAGAAGTGCACGCGCGTTCACGCTACGAGCATGTTCGGGAAACAGTCGGAAAAAACAAACGAACGATCGTAAGATGAATCGTAGAAAACCCTCTTAAGAGCGTGTCTCCGTCGTTATCGGGGAAGTGGGCCCATAACTTGTACTACTGTCATCTTCTTTAAGAACTTTTCGCAATATTTCCCATAGCCTATATCGCTTTTCCTGAAGGGGTGTCTTTATTATTTTAACTCGCGTCTTCAGTAGGCTTGGGTATCGAATATCGAGTATTGGTTGGAACCGGGACTATCTTTGCGATTTTCCCGGAATCGTTCAAAAGTTTAAATTTCGATTCCTACTTTCGATTCCCAGTCTGCCGACAGGAAGAAGAAACGTCTGAACACCAACGAAGAAGCGCATAGTTAATAGAATTAAAATTCATGGAGAAGGTCAGACTATTTCATTCAGAAAGCAGGGTTCCCGAGGATCCTTAAAAAGTCTTAAATAGGCTACAACTGAATTTTCGAAAGAGAGGTATTAAATGTGCGTATGGGACCGCCAGCGAGTGCAAGAGAGCGAGTGATGTCTCCATCCAGTTTCGTGTATTTAAAACGCAATTGTATACGTGATAGGCTATTAGGCTACGGGAGGAAGTGTAGTGGTTGCAGAGTGAAGATGTTTTTCACGGGTTTGGTTAAAGGTGTGAAAACGGTAATAATACAGTAGGCCTATGTACAAAATAATATGCCTGGCGTTTTCGTGGTGTAGCTGAGGCCTGAGAGATAGACAGGGTAGCCTACGTGGAATGAGGGAGCCTACGGTAGAATGAGCGGGAGAAAGAGTTGGTAAGCCAGTTAGCGATAGGTTGGCCATATGTTCGAATTTAGGCCGGACATATGGATTTTAAAAGCCCTGTCCGGCGTCCGGCGCAGCCTCAAGCCGGACGTTTATTTGTTCTCCTTTTTGGAGTTGCGCTTGGCATCTAAAGTCTTTGCTCGGACGCAGCATCGTTTCACAAACTATGGACGCGAAGACTGCTGGTGAAATTATGTGCAGTTCTTCGCAATCAGGAGGAAATACTGTATACCGGTATGTTAAGTTGATCTGTTTGCATCTTTCCAGCGTGTGTTGCTGGCCTAGCCTAGGGAAGAAAATATCTGTCTTAAGTTATAATAGCCTACCTGTAATATCTGCCAGCAGCTTGCTTGCCAGCGTTTCCCAGTAGGCTAGGCCTACTTAGCAAAAGTTGTGAAATATAACCGCATATGCTTTGAATGTCGGCGACTGCTACATAAAAATACGTGCGTTCATAACGTGCGTGCTTGAGATGAAACCAGCAGTTTTCAGCAGGATCATGCGAAGAGGACCTGTCTCTTAATTAATTTAAAACAAGTCAATGGTTTTACAATGTTTCAGTCAAGCTTTGGTTGGTTTAGATACAACTGGTATGCAAAATGTAAAGTAGTGGATTAACTTTAATTTGCTGTGCTGCATATGGACAATAGATGCACATAGTAAATTATATAAAGTAGGCTTATTAAAATATGTAAATAGCTTAGTTAACTTTGAAAAAAATATTTAAGGGAATCCAGTCCAGTGCACATGTCTTTGGCAAGTAGCCCTAGGCTACTACAGACACAGGTGAAGAACAGCCTCAGCAGTAAGCAAAACCAAATATGTACAGTACAGCCAGCTTCAAAAGCAAGCAGTCCAGACCCTAAAATTGGGCATTTATAGCTGTGAAGGTAATTCACACACAATTATTTTCTTTCGCCAAAATATTTTTGGTAACTTCTGTAGACATCCAAAATGGGGTGGGGGTTAAAATTAGTAGGGAAAAAAAACTATTGCATTAAACAGTCTTATATATCTTTTTGCCGTGGTATAGTCTTAATTTTCATTTAGATGTCTTGAAAAGGTCTTTAAAAGTCTTTAAATTTGCACTTGGAAAATGTGCAGATACCCTGAGAAAGACCGTTGGTTAGCTAGCTCATTTAAAATATCCTAAACTTTTTTTGACCCTGCCTTTAAAAAAAATCGGAATCGAGAATCGTTAGGAACCGGAATCGAAATAAGAAATCGGAATTGGAATCGGAATCGTTCAAATTGAAACGATACCCAACCCTAGTCTTCAGCTTCTTTACTGTTGACTGTATTGATGCTTTACTGTATTGATGCTAGCCTTCTCGTGATATTTTAAGTAGGCCTATTTGTAGAAAATATATATTTAATTAATTTTAACTGACCCGCCCGCAAATGACCCGAATATCATTAAAATATTTTGTTTATGACTCATAACCGTAGGTGACCGCGGTCATCCGCGGGCGACCGCTTAATTTCGGGCAGACCGCACAACACTGTGCGCTATGTAGATCGTTTCTCGTACCATTTAATTTCTCAGAATTTAGGTCTACTAGGCCAACAATAATGTCATCACCAAATACATCTTTTATTTTTAGTTGATCAACCACAAAGAGTAGCATAGGCCTACTGTGCACAGTGCACTGACGACTGTAGCAGCCCAAGGTAACCAGTTGTTGTAGATGAGAGGCAACCCCTTGTTTCAGATAGCCTGGACAACATGTTACCTGGGTGTTGCCTACGATATTAATTAATGGTAGCCTACAATAGTTAATTGATTCGCGTAACATATTAGTTGGTTCAAAGAGTAGGGAATCAGGATGGAGAGAGTCACCCGTGTGTTGCTTTTGCGGGATCGAATCCAGTTTAATGCTAGTTTTTAAAACATATATATTTTTTACATGTCTTTTGTCCGAGTGGCTGTAATGTAGCCGAGTGCTCATGGCGTATGAAAAGCGACTTCAAACCGCCTAAAACAACTTGTTTGTGAATGTCTGACAACTGCTGCAGCGCATGCACGCGCAAGGAAACCAGTAGGTGGAGAAACCAGAAGGCACACAACACCAAAACGATTTTAAGGCTATTTCGCATAGGCTACTCAATGGTGCTATTTCACACGCATTATAGTGACCCCCACTCACCGGGGTTAGGTGGAAGGTGTTAATAGACGATTGGCGTAGCCTACAGTGGACTAGGGCTGTCAAAATTGCTCAAAAATGACGTTCGAATATCCCCTCTAAAATAAACACATGTATTCGAATATATTGGAATATCTAGGCTATATTATTTGCGCATTATGTCAGTGACGCACATCATGTCATCTGTTTTTAACTTTTTGTATGGTTATTGCTTGACAGGGGGGATCCCAAGCAGCTTTCAGCCATAAGGCATTTCCTAATTCACCCGACACTGATATTCAAAATGTTGAAACTATTTCGGCATAGCCTATAAGCAGTTTAATTAAATGTAATGTTAGTTGTAAACAAACGGGCTACTTGATGAGGCTTGGCCTCACAGATAGGCCTATTAACTGACCGCCCGATTCATATTGGCTGGGGGGCAGGGGGGGCCATCAGACATTTGTTCCCAAGGGTCTATGAATTGTTAATCCGGCCCTGCCCCCAACGAACGCAACTTTCCACCTCTGAGACAGCTTAAAAGAAGTCTAGAGGACTCTAACTCACTGACCTAGGCTGCACAAACCACAGGCCTTTTTTTTTGGGCAAGCCTGCATTCGAGTCAAGGCCTTCTGTTGAAGAATTTTATATAAATCCTGCGCTAACAGTAATCCTCCTACCCCCCGCTACCACAGCTGTGGATAGTGTGGCATGCTCACGCTTTATGTCTCCTTCTTGCAAACTAGGCCTGTAGCCCAACCATTTACGTCTTCAAAAAATAACAACTTGCCAGATATGCCTTCATATCTTTGGGCTTCATTCAGCATTTTGTTCTTCCACTGGAAATGACTCTTCTATATTTGCTGCCTGCTGCATCATTTCTGTTTGTATTGTTTAGAAAAGGTTTGACGTCTTGAGTTAATGCATTAAACATTGTTTGCTGGTAACCAGCCACAAATAGCCTACAGATTCTTGCGTGCGTACATTCTCTATTCTCTCCAAAATGTGCCCGTTCTATAGGCTGGCCAAGTGCGTAATTCTGCGGCATTAAGCAGATGTATTTGTTTATTGTGCAGAAAAAAAAATAACCTGTCAAGCAGTCAATTGACTACATTGCAGTCAATAAGTAGGGCAAATTACGAAACCAAAACGTGGGTCATAGTTGTCTAAGCCTCTGCTGTGAGGCCAAACCCATGAACAAAGACGCATTGATATCTGCAATAGAGTTTTTTTTGGCGAAACAAGCTCACAGCCGAACGAGTCATAGCACTGAAGGGAGAGGCAACTGGCATGTGATCTCCCCACGGGCCAATGGATGTACAAGTTTTCTCCTGTGCCTACGATATTTAATCCAGTGTTTTGTCAAGTTGCAAAATGCTATTCGTTTTAACGAATTTTTATGATAGTATGAAGTACTTTTTGTATAGGGTACTATCTTAATTGCTTTATACTCAATACTTGACCAATGGCTATTGCATCTGTCTATTGAAAGTGAGAATGTGGCATGAGATCTACTGTGTAGGCTTCATAAAATAAAATAAACAGATGGCTAATGGCCTACATGGGGTGCGTTTCCCGTACAACTACGGAGGTTAGCTTTTTACTAACAGGATGCATCGTTCAACTAACCAACATGTAAGTTACGACTGTTTCCCAAAACTGTCGTACTTACATAGTACTGTAAGTTTGGACCATGATAGTTTCCAAACTTCAGTAGTCTGGACTAAGGTGGTTAATGACGTTTAGTAGCACGTGAACGGGCACCTGCACATACTTCTGTGGCGCATTGCGTTAAGGCCGGCAGATGACAGCCGCCGTTGCACAGCAGTTACCAGTCCCCTGTCCAAGAGTTCGAATCTGGGTTAAGATTTTGACAACAATATTGACATCGTTGTTTACCTAAGTTTATCTTTTGTGCAGATCATATAATCAAAATCAGAATCCGCCTTCTTGGCTTGGTTTGTGTAAACTAACAAGGACCCCCCCCCCCATGAAAATCAAAGGCTACATATTCTCAGCTGACTCGTCAAAAAGTGTGCACCACCTTATTATTATCTGCAGGTGTGTGAATTTTACTTACGTGCACATGGCTGCAAATTGACTTTTAATGTATGTATTTTCTGCCTTGGCCATTTTAAAATATGGATGTATGGTGGTTAGAAGTGTAAATATCAATTAGAAACCTAAATATATTTTTAATTATTCATTTGCAAACAAATAACTGGCGTCAGTGACGTCTTTGACATGAAGATCACTGGAACTATGCTTCTACTAGCATTCTACCACAGGTCGAGAGGTGTAGTTGTAACTACACAACTTTACGATAGTGGTTGCGAACGTTCGTTCCTACTATGGTTTTGGGAAACACTAATGTAGTGTAACGATGCATTGGACTAGGCCTATGTAAGTTCCAAATATGAATGTATTCTGCGGCATAAAGCAGATGTATTTGTTTATTGTACAGAAAAATAAAAATGACATGTCAAGCAGTCAATTGACTACATTGCAGTCAAGAAGTCAAATTAATTTACGAAACCAAAACGTGGGTCATAGTTGTCTAAGCCTCTATAGCGTAGCCTGTTAAAAACGTCGCAGAAGCCTACCCAAGGCTACAGATTAATTCTGAACAGTTATTTCTCTACTGGCTCAATTATCACAGCACTGTTTTGATTTGCGTAGTTGCGTTACCCCAACACTGACAATAATGTAGACAGCAAATTTCGATTTCAATTTTCGTTACCAGTAGTCAAGCCTTATCCATACCCAAGTAGCCTAAATCGAGGTAAATCGAGCTTTTTCAGAAGGGGCGCCAGGCAGAGCGATGTACAGTGGCAGAGCGACACTCAGTGGCTGAAAGTGGTACTAAAGCTTCACGCAGCTTCACGCCTCGTAATGCGCGACTGAAGTGGCTATTTGAAAGCGATGCCCACTGTAGTGTAACGATGCATTGGACTATGTAAGTTCCAAATATGAATGTAATTCTGCGGCATAAAGCAGATGTATTTGTTTATTGTACAGAAAAATAAAAATGACATGTCAAACAGTCAATTGACTACATTGCAGTCAAGAAGTAGGGCAAATTAATTTATGAAACCAAAACGTGGGTCATAGTTGTCTAAGCCTCTATAGCGTAGCCTGTTAAAAACGTCGCAGAAGCCTACCCAAGGCTACAGATTAATTCTGAACAGTTATTCCTCTACTGGCTCAATTATCACACCACTGTTTTGATTTGCGTAGTTACGTTACCCCAACACTGACAATAATGTAGACAGCAAATTTCGATTCCGATTTTCGTTACCACCGTGTAGTCAAGCCATACCCAAGTAGCCTAAATCGCAGTAAATCGTGCTTTTTCAGAAGGGGCGGCAGGCAGAGCGATGTACTGTGGTACTAAAGCTTCACGCAGCTTCACGCCTCGTAATGCGCGACTGAAGTGGCCATTTGAAAGCGATGCCCACTGTACGAGGTTATGATGCCAGTCATACAACGTTGTATTTCTCCGAAAATAGAAAAGGTTCCTATAAAGGCTTAAAACGCTTCAGATGTAACGTTATTTGATGTCAAAGTGACGCCAAAATGAATGGGGGTCAATGGAATGCTAGCTCGAAGTGGTCGATTTCTAGCCTCAAAGCCGCCCATATTGTCTACACTTTCCGAACGTTCGCCTACGCCCTTGAACAACTCTCATGATGTTTGTTGCTATGGCAGCTGACTCTAAAACAACTCTCATGACGTTTCTTGCCATGGCAGCCTATGTGAGAGTTTTATAGGCAGTCAGTGTCAAATATCATGAGCGCCTCCAAAGAACAGCCCATAATAATTTAACATAATACATAGAAAACATGAATAAAAAATATGCAAATCACACTATGAAGTTTTGCATCCGCTTCAACATGTCTGCATTAGTTTTATTTCCTTCTGGATAAATAAAGTATCTCTATCTATCTATCTATCTATCTATCTATCCAGAGGCGGACAGAGTACACAGCTCCATTACTTGAGTAAGAGTACAGATACCCCTTGCTAAATTTTACTCAAGTACAAGTAAAAGTACAACAGTCAGATGTCTACTTAAGTAAAAGTACTGAATTACTTGTTTTTAAAAGTACTTGAGTATCAAGAGTACAAGAGTATATTTTCTAAATATTGCATTACTACTGCCACAGTGCTTATGTTTATGTACAGAAACGTCCTACATGGAGTTATGAAAAATGTTAATGTGGAGAATGTAAAAGGAATTGAAATACATATTTCAAATACAAAATACTATTTTGTAATTGAAACACTTGAAGCGAAAACTATCATTAACTTGTTCAGCAAATTGAAATAGTCTGGCGAGGTGGGACCACGGGTTGGCACATTCCCGGCATCCAGTAACCTGCTGCGTCTTCATCGATTGTTTCGTCCATGGTTTCGTCTCATATCTAAATCTGACCATGGAGTTGACTTTGGCGGAAAGCTGAAGGTGATTGCTGATAGGCTGTACCAATCAGTGGCGCCTGCACAATCCAATCACGTTTGAGAGGGAAACAACAAATTGAGGGTTTCCGAGATTTTTCTTTTTTTCTTTTTTAAAGTAACGGGTACTCATGGTTATGGATAGAAATGTAGCGGAGTAAAGAGTACAATGATACTCGAGTAAAGTACAGATCCCTCAAAACTGTACTCAAGTACTGTACTCAAGTAAATGTACTCCGTTACTGTCCGGCTCTGTATCTATCTATCTATCTATCTATCTATTTGTCTCGTGTTGAAAATATGACCGCCGCCCAGTCCAGCACATTTTTTCCACAAAAAAAAATCACGCTGAAAGGCCTAAATGATTCTAACTATCTCACTAAATTGCATTATCCACACTCAATTCTTACTGGTATCTGCTAGACAACAAGTACCAAAACATGATTAGTTCATAGATTTCACATGTAAAATTCATTTTATACAACCCCACCTCCATCTTGCCTGTTCATAATTCTGAGAAATTCTTGATTGTTTGTGTTATGTTATGTGTGTGGGTGTGTGTGTGTGTGAGTGTGTGTGTGTGTGTGTGTGTGTGCCTGCGTATGTGCCTATGCATGCAAGCGTACATATGTCTACTGTGTGAGTATGTGTCATACGTTTGATTACTGTGAATGTATGTGTGTGTGTGTGTGTATCTGTTTGTGCACATGTGTGCACATGAAATGGGTTAACATGACCCCTGGTGGCAAACATACGGAAAAAAATGGTCATCCTAGGCCCTACAGTTCTCAAGATATTCACAGAAAACTGTGTCTGCCCTACTCTCCTTTCGGGGGGTCCAGTCCAGCGGGGGGGCTACAGATCAAAACGAAAAATGACGGTTCCATGCTATCCATGTGGGGGTACATGCCCACCAAGTTTTGTGTACCCCGGTCTTTCAGTGTCCCGGGAATCCTTGTTGGTGTTCGTTACTAAATGTACACATAAATTATTTTATTGTAAGGCCCCCCATGAACGAAAGTACACAAAACTTGGCATGCATTCGGAGGGTGTCATAATGATCCTACACTTTTAATTTAACTTTTCGTGCAGTTTTGACCTTGTCAGCCAGAGATATTGTGATGAAAACACCTAATTTTTTGCTTTTTAATTTTTAACTAGGTGGCGCTATACATGAAATAAGTGGTAATGGGATGGGTAGACATGCCCCCTTAAGACCAACATACATAAAAAAGGTGGACCTCCTAGGCCCTACGGTTCTCGAGATATTCACAGAAAACTGTCTCCGGCCACCTACAGGCCAGTTGGTGTATAGTAACATAAATTAATTTATTGTGTGGCCCCCCATGAACGGAATTCCACGAAACTTGGCGTGCATTCAGAGGGTGTCATAATGATCCTACACTTCCAATTTTGTGCAGTTTTGACTATGTTAGGTCATAGTAACTAGGTGGCGCTATACATGAAATGAGTGGTTATGGAATGGGTTGACATGGCCCCTTGAGATCAACATACAAAAAAACAATGGTCCTCCTAAACCCTACGGTTTTCGAGATATTCACAGAAAACTGTGTCTGCCCTACCCTCCTTTCGGGGGGTCCAGTCCAGCGGGGGGGCTACAGATCAAAACGAAAAACGATGGATCCATGCTATCCATGTGGGGTTACATGCCCACCAAGTTTCATGTACCCCGGTCTTTCAGTGTCCCGTGAATCATTGACGGAAATTTGGGCATGCGAAAAAGAAAAGAAAAAAAATTCTGACTAAACCTATATGACCGCCGCTTCGCTGCGCGGCGGTCATAATAATACTATAAGACTAAGTGTTAGGGTTAGACTAAGTGGTTCATACTGATGTTCATTTCGTGTACATACTCAAGTATTTAAGTTGAACATGCACGCACCATATCAAACCAGATTAAACATGCACGCACCATATCAAACCAGATTAAACATGCACGCACCATATCGAACCAGATTAAAGTTTTCAGCATCTGCGCCTTTTCATCCTGAAAATACACACACGTACAAACAAGTGTGGAGTTAAACATCATTGTCAACACAGTGACGTTCTTAAGTCATAACCACCCCACAGATATTTACACAGTTCACGAGGAGGTGAGAAAATCAGATTTTTTTTTTATTAGAATGGTATTAGAATGCGGCTGATGACCCACCACTCCCAGAATGCCGTAGAGAATGAAGGAGATGCTGACATTAGTGAGGGTGTTCAGGTTGTTGACAGGACGCACAGGTGACATGTTGAATATGCTTGTATTGAATGAAACCAGAAGGGACTCAGTGGTTGGCTCAGAGCAGTTTAATGTCACCCCAGACTCCAAAAACAGAGCTGCAAGATATGAGACAAAGATTGCTGATGCTGCGTTAAGAGTTTGATAGCATGTAGATTGTGAAGAGCTTACATAGGCCTATCTTATGCCTTACCTTGAATTACTAAGCCATAGACCACGACTTTGATAGAAATAGTTGTCCATTGCTTTTTGTCCTGTGATACATAATTTAAACAAATATGCAACAATGTGGATTACATTATCATTAATTTGTCATATGGTGAATGTACACTGTAAATGAAGTACATATGTGCATATGATTCAACATTGTCATATGGTGAATGTACACTGTAAATTAAGTACGTATGTACATTGATATGGCATGTCATATGATTCAACATTGCGATTGGAAAGTATCTTACTTCTTTGCTGTGTAGATGAAATGCAGCCATTGGACCTCAGAGTGCTGGACACAGAGACTGTGCTGTGAGAAAGTCGCCGGATTGACTATAAATGCGATTTCCTATTTTTGCATAGACAAATCAGAGGCTCATTTGTTATGGTTTCTGGAAGGACCATGACATGTTGTCCATCACATTAAGCAAATGAGCCTTCATTTTTGAGACAATATTGTATTGCTGACACTTCTGTTATTATACAGTATATACAGTACAGGCCAAAAGTTTGGACACACCTTATCATTCAATGCGTTTTCTTTATTTTCATGGCTATTTACATTGTAGATTCATCAAAACTTAATGAACACATGTGGAATTATGTACTTAACAAAAAAGTGTGAAATAACTGAAAACATGTCTTATATTCTAGTTTCTTCAAAGTTGCTATTTTTTTTATTTTATTTAATACCATATTCAGCAAGCCATAACTTGACAAATATTCATCTGTGGGCCAAATAACTTTGCATTCATTCATAGTTTTGATGTCTTCAGTGAGAATCTACAATGTAAATAGTCATGAAAATAAAGAAAATGCATTGAAATGAGAAGGTGTGTCCAAACTTTTGGCCTGTACTGTATATCAGAAGAGAGTACACACTGTGCAATATCACTTAACCCTCCTGTTGTGTTATTTTTATGTTTATTAGTTTTGTGTCAAAAACGACTGCTGAATTATAGTTTATTATACATGTAAATCCATTGTCAAACATATATTATCAACAAATTTTTTGATAGACCTTTGCCTCAACTTAAAGGTGCAGTCAGCGATCGTACAGATTCAAGCCCAGAACATTGTTGTCACATTCAGCAATCATTTCCTCACAACTGCTAGCTGTCCATCCCTGAGTACACTGTAAACAGCGTGCTAGCTGCCCATCCCTGAGTACACTGTAAACAGCGTGCTAGCTGCCCATCCCTGAGTACACTGTAAGCAGCGTGCTAGCTGTCCATCCCTGAGTACACTGTAAACAGCGTGCTAGCTGTCCATTCCTGAGTACACTGTAAAAATATATAAAAGGGAAATAAAGAAAGTGGGGGCAGTGTGTCCTCCAAACATAAACGAAAGCCTGCATGGAATTTCTTTGGGAATATTGAAGGGAGGGTGAGTTATCTCTCTGGTGTGTCCCGTTTGGTTCTTGGCTAAAATATAATGTACGTTATTTTGGACAAAAACGTCTGCAATATCTGCATATCGGTTATTTTCAATATTATAAGTTTTGAACTTCCATTTGCTATGGCCTGCAGTCCTCGTTGACCTAAACTCATAAAACTCTATTCTATTGGAAAAAATTCCCGTAGAAGCAAAGAGGGGGAGAGGGTGTGTTAGTGTGTGAATACGACCATATACACAAGCACACATACTATCCATCTGATCAATAAGTATGTGTCTGGACTTCTTCCATCATTGTTTTGACTTAATATGCAATGATATCACAATATAAATTAATACAGAATATGAAACAGTATCCCATATGTCAAGGACAGTGAAAAATCCACAGAACATTGCTTATTGTGAGTATGAAATTGCCTTTAATTTGTTAAAATAGTTTGTTGTTAAATACATTCTTTTTCATAACATAATCAGTGCATTTTGTGATATTGTGATTCTGCAACTCTGATCTAACACAATCATCCTACTAAACACATTATAATATACCAACAGATACAGATATATAATGAGATTCTGTGACATTTAAAAGCACACATTCTCATATTGTCACTATATGCTGATAAAAAGTAGCATTGTAAAATTACAAAAGATCGAGAGATAGATATATACTTTATTAGATCTAGAGATAGATACTTTATTAGATCAAGAGATAGATATATACTTTATTAGATCGAGATAGATACTTTAATAGATCGAGAGATAGATACTTTATTCATCCTGAAGGATTCTCAGGATGGTGCAGGGCCCAGAGGGTCCATGGTGTTGAATCTGCATATTGATTTTGCCAAGTTATTAAATTAGCTTTAGCTAGCATTGTAAATGAGCTTTAATCTGCATATTGATTTAGCCTAGTTATTAAATTAGCTGTAGTTAGCATTTTAAATGAGCTTTAGCTAGACTAATTAAGACTTTACACACTTTGTCCATCGTTCAACTCATGGCCCTTCACATTATTCCCCCAGACCCCTCCTGTGGTGAGTGCCGCCTTTAGAGCTTGTACCAGTGAGTCCATATGACTAAAATAGTGATGAAGCTGATGGTGATGAAGAGCATGTAGACACAGAATAAGAACCGATCGGCAACTCTGCCAATATGCATCCAGTCCTCTGTGTTCTGGTTAACTGCCACGTTCTTCTCCATTTGTTGTCGTATGGCTTGCAGCTCCTTCTCCACCTTTTGAAACATCTGCAGATGCAGGTAACTATCAGCTGCTTCATTTGCATCTGCACCCCAAGTCACAGTCCCCACTACAACAAGGACACAGAGTTTGGTTATCAGACCCCGAGTCACAGTCCCCACTACAACAAGGACACAGAGTTTGGTTATCAGACCCCGAGTCACAGTCCCTACTACACAAGGACACAGAGTTTGGTTCCTAAAATTCTAGTTCCATGTAGAATGTTCAAAATTCATACCAAAATTAATATTCATACCTTCACATACTGCACCTCTAAGGCTTCACATACTCACATACTGCACCTGTAAGGCTTCAGGCTTCACATACTGCACCTCTAAGGCTTCACATATAAGGCTTCATATACTGCACCTCTAAGGCTAGTGGTGGTCAGACTACTGAATGGGTGTTTGATACTTATAGTTAAGTCTTAGTTTTGAACTATATACATGAAAGGAGAAAAGACATTGTTGTTCACTCATTAATTCAGTCAAAAAGAGGATCGTCTAGATATGCAAAGAACATAACAAGACTAGATTGGAGTCGTTGATATGTGATGAGTGTGTTGGCCAGACTTTTGTTCATGCTTCACCACAGCAATCAGCATGTTGGAAGAGGACATGGTCTAGTCACTGACTTTGGGGAATTCCATGCAAAAGTACTGTTCCATGGATAGCTAGTTTGCATGTTGTGTAAGAGGCCCTGTCCTTTCAAAGCAGGTGGTCCTTAGCCAGACACAGCAGGCTACTCATTTTTCAATTTCTCTTAATACACTAGCCATCATACAGTAAGAGCAGCATATAATGTAATATATTACAAGGATACAAGGAAGTTTATTGTCACATGCATATAGTTACTAGATGTAAGAAATGCAGTGAAATTATGTCTGGTGTCAGCCTATTTGTGCATTTATGGGGGGGGGGGGTGCAGTAGAAGAGGGGTTTAGTAGATCAAGTGGCAAGGGCTGCATAAGAAAGGTGGGGGAGGATTGGGACTGGGGGGGCACCAACAAGGAGCACCCAAGAGCAACAGGGGCAAGGAAAAACTCCCTTACTAAGGAAAGAAAAGAAAACTTGGGCAGATCCACGGCTCAAGGGGCTAACCCAACTGCCAGGGGTCTTGGTGTGTGTGTTGGGGGGATGACAAGGGAGATGGGATAGTGTGCTGTATATGTGGGGAGAGCGCAGTGTGCAATATGTGTGTTGGAGAAGCTTCCTCATCAGTGGCGGAGCTAGGGGGTGGCTTAGGGGGCTTAAGCCCCAAATCTTTTTTCAAAAGCCCCGAATCTTTTTTTAGTGTTTTAAATTCCCGACCACTTATTTCCAATATAACTTCCTCTCGGTTTCTCTATAAATGTCACAAAATGCTCTATTACTGAGGAAATATATCCCTTATTTTCAAAGCCCAATATTGAAAAATTATTTGACTTGCTACACGATCTATGCCAGGTCTCTGGGCTATCCGCTATGGTGATTTCAATGGTTAGATTGATTTGTTTAGATCCAGTGAAAATGCTGCCTTGACAACGCTACGTCATGGCTTCGGTGTTCCAAAAAGCCTCTGTCAGAAGTCTGTCACTTTTACAGTCTGTGATAAAACACTTTGTGTACATGTTGTTGAAACGTTATGGATATTAGAACGTTTTTCAAAAGACCACCCAGCTCCGTTCAAGCAACAGCATCGCCCAGTGAACTGACGGATGGTGTTGTTTCAGGTTGGTGATTTCACGTTAAGAGCTTTCAGTCAGTTAGGCAGGCTAACGTTAGGCTACTTGGCTAGCTCCCTAGTTCTAAATGCTTAACGTTAACGTTAAATGTCCTCGTTCGTCGGCGGAAAAGGCAAATTCAGTACACTCATAGGCTAGCTAAGCCTACTGCAGAATAAGAAATTCCAGCTCCCAAAACAAAGTGATCCTTGTCTTGTAATAAATTAGGCTACACTGTTTTGAAATATCAGAAAAACCCATTAACAGTTATCTGCCCATGTCAACTTTTCAGTGTCATATGTTGCACAAAAGAATGTTAACTGTTAGCCTACCTTAAAACCTTGTTGATATCCTATCCACCACCACAGATCTTATAATCCAAGAGTCCACATAAATATAAAAGTCATGTTATGTTGTTTTGGCTGCCTAACTAATTATTAACTAAAAAAAAAACGGTAACACTTTATTTGAAGGGGTCTACATAAGGGTGAAATGTAACCGTCATAAGAATGACATGACACATGTCATGCACATTAATGACACATTATTGATGTTTATGACTGTTGTCATAATGTGTCATTCGGTTTTTGGAATGTCAAGTTGACATTGTTTGGGTGTCATCATTATAACAACTTGACATTAGCCAAGATTACATTATTTGACGGTGTCTTTGTCATGACAACTTGACATTAGCCAAGAAAATGTAACCCGTTTACAATATGGTCATGACAACATCAGCCAAGAAAGAAATGCTAAGTGTTTGACATGATATTGTCATGACAACTTGACATAACTGTGTTTGGCCTGACTTATCTTCTAGGTTTATTAAGTGATGAGCTTGAACAATTGGCTGTCATGACACCATTATAAATTGGATATACATATTGAACATATTGAACGTGCATTGCAGACATACAAAAAACAAATATGGCGTCTCAGGGGGAATCAAACCCCTCAGTCCCTCAAAACACACCTTAAAACGATTGAATGGTACTACTGGTTAGGAATCCGCCATCGTAATGGTGTGTTGGGTAGACTCGTGCATGATTTGAAAAAGCTGCAGAAATGATGGCAATTAAATGGTGCTTAAAAACTAGTATGTGAATAGTTTAATGCATGTTCCACATGCACAGTTAGGTTAGCTGGCATGGTAACATGTCCATGTATTATGGTTTAGCAAAATTCATTGCTGAAATAAACTCTTTTAAAGGGAAACATGGCAGAATTAGCTATATTTCCCCTCTGCTGGAGAAATTGTCCATTATGCTATTTCAAACTGTGAAAAAAGGTAACGATAAAGCACATGGATTTGTTTACAAGCTAGCGAAACGGTTAGCATAAGTTCGGCAGAACAATGTGGATGTTACAAGGTAAGAAACACGATTTAAAACTAGTTTCTTGTCTCTCACTTCCATTTCCGGGACGGTAGTCTCAATGTTGCAAGGTTGGTTTTTCGCCTGGGGACACTAGGGGCAGCGGGGAAAGTCACCATTTTCACCAGAACAGGTCATTTAACCATCCAAATGATTTCTAAACGGGTTTATTACGTTGAAATAGTTGCCAAGCTCCCCTTTAAGTCATGACTTAGTATGGTATTTGTTGTTATTATAGTTGAAATTAGACTCAATGTTGCAGAAATGTAAAATGTTCAGAAATAGGACCTACATGATAGTGTGATGGCACTTAATGACATGTTCAGGAAACATCTCAGATGGTTCACTGTACTTTAGGTCAAAGGTAAGTATTCATGACACTGTCAGGAAACTATTTTGGTGTGTAATAGTTCTTTGTGACAGCTTAATGACAAGTCAAAACTGTACCACTGTAGTTGAGGTCAAAAAAAGTATTCATGACCAATTTATAATGGTGTCATAACAGCCAATTGTTGAGGCCCATCACTTCACAAACCTAGAAGATAAGTCAGGCCAAACACAGTTACATGTCAAGTTGTCATGGCAATATCATGCCAAATGTCAAGTTGTCATGACAATATTGTAAACGGGTTACATTTTCTTGGCTAATGTCAAGTTGTCATGACAAAGACACCGTCAAATAATGTCATCTTGGCTAATGTCAAAATGTCATAATGATGACACCCAAACAATGTCAACTTGACATTCCAAAAACCGAATGACACATTATGACAACAGTCATAAACATCAATAATGTGTCATTAATGTGCATGACATGTGTCATGTCATTCTTATGACGGTTACATGTCACCCTTATGTAGACCCCTTCAAATAAAGTGTTACCAAAAAAACATTACAATGATATATTGAGAGGAAAGGGCCCTTTCCATAAGTGTGTTAATCAAGCACCATGCAGTCTGCATTCATAATCTAGGTGCTTGATTTTATGCACCTGTGTAAAGGGACCTGATGAAACCTATGAATAATCTTGCTAAATTACAAAATTAATATAATTTAGAAACGCCTATGTCAAGATGATAATGCATTTCTTCTAAAATACCCTTGTATCATGATGACTGGCCATACTGTAATTATATCATAATATTATGTATATTATAGTATAAGATATTCTATATATGTGTCACACAGATGAGATCAGGGAAGAGGAAGAAGGAGAATAGCAATAATAAACAATAATGTCATATCAAACAATAGCCTAATGGAAATAAACAAATACTATAATATACAAACCATAAGAAACGCTTAATTAACTAAGTACATGCTAAACAGATATGAACAGATATTGCCTCTTGAAAGACCCAAAACTATAATTTTACACAGTGTGCCAGTCAGATACCTTGAATCTGTTGAATGTTAGTTTCACATTTTTTAAGTCTCAATGTGTCCATTAGTTTACACAAAATTCACTAGAAGTCATTATTTAAGGGGTTATTTAAAATAAAAATTAAATGGGCTAAGCCCCGAATGTTTACAATGTCTGGCTCCGCCCCTGTTCCTCATGAGACGTGTATTGGGGTGACGTGAGGGGCAGTGTACTGCAAGTATGGTGAAGGGACTTACTATTGCAAGCAGAGTACTCTATGTATGATGTATGTGAGTGATGACAGTGAAGATGTGTGTGTGGGCGGGAGGGGAGTGGAGCAGTGACTGTGTGTGTGTGGGTAGGTGGGGGCAGTGTGCTGTAAGTATGTAGAGGATGTGTGTTGGAGAAGATCCTGAAGACAATGTGCTGTGTATGTAGGGGAGAGGGGGGGGGGGGCAGTGTGCAGCAAGTATGTAGAGGAGGCTTACTGTAGCAAGCAGTGTGCTGTATGTATGTGAGGTGATGACAGTGATGATGTAATTGTGTGTGTTTTTTGTGTGTGTGTTGGGGAGGGGGGGCAGAAAGGCTAGGCAATCAAGGACATGGGTAGATAGATGGAGGAGAAATATATATATTATATGTAATATTATATACCTAATGTAATATATTATATGTAATATTATATACCTAATGTTTTCAAAACTTGTTTTACTGACAAATATAGGGGCAAGGTCGACTGACTGACTGCTCTTGTTTCAAGTGGAACACATAAGCAACACACACATACTAACTTTGATTCTGCATCACTACGACCTGGTCCTCTGCTTTCTTCTGGACCAGACAGACGAGGCGTGCCATGAACTCTAAGACGAGAGCTCGGAGCCAGCGAGGCACTGCTCTATCCCTGGCACTGTGGAGGATGTTGGTGATGATGATTGTCTCCAGGAGACTAGCCACCATCAGAGCCAGGCAAATAGAGAAAAACACGTCTATGGAAGAAGATGAGTCATCAGCTATACACAATCTCAGTCTATGGAAGAAGATAAATCATCAGCTATACACAATCTCAGTCTATGGAAGAAGATGAATCATCAGCTATACACAATCTCAGTCTATGGAAGAAGATGAGTCATCAGCTATACACAATCTCAGTGTTACAGCCACAAACGATTATTGAGATTCTGCATCCCCTGTGTTAATGGGGTACAGTGCAACCTCAGTCTTTAAAAAAAGTCTAAAAACGTAATCATATAAGGCCTTAAAAAGTATTTAGTACATTAACATATTACATATTAGGATTTAGTTTTCCTTCATATTTTCTTGCCAGTATGGGTGTGGAATCGTCTTAAAGTTGGTCTTAAACCAGGGATTCCCAAACTGTGGTACGCGTACCCCCGGTGGTTAGGGTTAGGGTTTGGGAACCGCTGTCTTAAACAGTCTTAAAATGAAACTTGTTGAAATCTGCAAAAGCCCTGTAACAGTATGAGTGGTAACTGATACTTTTATTTATTTTTATTTGACCTTTATTTAACCAGGTGAAACTCATTGAGACCTTCAGCCTCTTTTACAAGGGAGCCTTGACATAGAGACATATAGACATAGCACAAAAATAAGATAAAACATAGAGAATAAGCTCAGGAAAGACAGGTTCAACAAAAACATACATAACACTGGGAAGATTACATTGCAAGACAAGTACAGCAAAGCAAGACAGATAGCCCACAACACAAAATAACTGAATGGTTAGTTAGTGAAAGCATTTACAACTGTCAGTATAAGATGCTTGAGTAATTGTTTAAAATGGTTAAGAGGAATAACTACAGATAACTTAAGTTCTTTTTGAGGGGGATTCAGGGAGCCGCAAAGTTAAAAGATGTCTTACCTAGTTCAATCAGAGTTCCTAAAAGTATGTTATTTGAACGCAAACTATAAGATGAATGTATCGGGAACAATAGATTAGAGAGATATTGATACTGATATAATTGAGATATTTTGTGCCAGTGTGATGAGTGGTAACTGATATTGATATTACAGAGATATTTATTTGCAAATCTAGAGTCTTACTGATAGATAGTATAGCATGTACTTAAATGTCCCCTCAGGTGAAGACAACCGTTGAATTTTGCTGTTGTCATGACCTTTGCTCACTAAGTTGTCATTACTAGTTACATTGGTGGACCCTGTTGGTGGATGATGTGTTTACTCCGGACTAGACCCTGTTGATGATGAGTGGAATGGTGTTTCATTACTGATTACACTGGTGGACCCTGTAGGGTCTTGCTGGAGACCCTGTTGATCTTACTGATGAGTGGAATGGTGTTTCATTACTGATTACACTGGTGGACCCTGTTGGTCTTACTGATGAGTGGAATGGTGTTTCATTACTGATTACACTGGTGGACCCTGCTGGTCTTACTGATGAGTGGAATGGTGTTTCATTACTGATTACACTGGTGGACCCTGCTGGTCTTACTGATGAGTGGAATGGTGTTTCCAGTGACGGGGAGCAGCTCGTTCATGAGGAGCAGGAAGACGGTGTAGCCCAGAATGAGGGTCATCTTGAAGGCGGATCGGTCCACGCTCTGTGGGGGCAGGATGAAGCTGAACAGGTCCAGTGTGATGAGGAAACAGCTGGGGATGATCAGGTTCACCACGTAGAGGGTGGGCTGCCTCCTTAGGATCAACTTATGAAGAGATACAGAAAATATTCAAATGGTCCCTCCCTCCCCATGAGCCCCAGACATACCCGTCACTAAATAATCACATAAAACAGATCACCAAAACTGATACTAACCATTAGGACTTATAGTAATACTAACCCACTCTATATCTCTCTTTCCTCCCCCTTACCACACTTGTGAAGTAAACCATTACCAGTCATCAGCCATCCTTGTATTTGGCCCTCATCGCACCTGAAGTCCCATCCCTATGACTGCCCTACCATCGCCTGCTGCTGTCCCCTTGCCCGGATTCCTGGCCTGCGCAGCCTAGCGACCCACTACTTGCCCTATGACAACTCCTAATCCCCATGGACAATTGGACTTTCTGACACTAAATAGGATTCATACACTATCATGCTGGTAATGTAACCACCTTACCTCTTTGTGACATATACCTTCAGGTGGCTTTTAACACCATGTTCTATTCTCTACACCCAACTACCTATTCATTTATCATATATACATCCTTACTGCCCTGTAACTGACCCTAGGCATATGGGTCTGGCCCTTGAGTCGTGGATCTGCTCGAGGTTTCTTCCTATATGTATCTTCAATTCTAGGGAGTTTTTCCTCGCCACTGTTACCGATGGGCTCTCTCTGAATGTTTAACCCTCTGTAAAGCGCCATGAGACATGTGAAATGTTTTGGCGCTCTATAAGTGAAATTAAATTGACAATTTAAATTGAACAGGTTGCAGGTTTATAAAACATGTATTAATACATTTATACATCTATGAGCTTAATCTGTATTTGCCACAGCGTTATGTTTTTGAGCTTTCCTGATTGCTAACTCCCTCTCTGAGTTATGATACTTAGTATCATTGGTTACCATCGGACTATGTGATTAACACTTAACTACAACTATAATGCACTTTGGATTCAAAGTAAGAAATAACATTAGTAAACTAGAAAATGCAATTCCAGGGAATTACCATTGCATGTAAATGCAAAAAAGCTGCTGTGTATAACATTATATTACTTACAGTATGATTATTCAGATTACACAGTCTTACAGTATTCTTGAAAACCACTTACTTGGTTAGATGTTAGCTTAGAGTATATGACAGTCAGTAAAAATAAATGGTCAATTCAATATTGATCAACATTTATTGTTTTAATACGGCAGAATGATACTCAGAATACACTAATGAACACTTACCAATGTAAGCTTGAAGTAAAAATCACAGTTGTGTATATATATATATATATATATATATACACTAGGGCTGTCAAAATAACTGATTAATTTCGATTAATTAATTTGAGAAAAAATAACTGATTAAAAAAAATAACGCCGATTAATCGATTCCGCATGACCTTTGTCCCCGAGCCATTGTAGTCAGTAACCATTAGACTGTAAAAAGAAGGAGAGAGAAGAAAATGTGCTGCCTAGATCATTGATTGGAACATTTACTTTTAAAAAACGGCCTGATGGTGTCGCACATTAATGCAAAGAAATAGTGTTGACATTGAGGGGAGTGTTTATTTTCAGTGTCCCCTAGGTTATATCTGTGGCCTGAAACAGCTTGTATATGAAAACAAACTTCTTCCCGAAGCACTTTTGAATTTATTTCCTCAGCATATTAGGTCATATCATAGATTATCCTGAACTGGCAGCAACAGCTAGAGGCCTCAGTTAATGGTATTAGGTCAAATTTGATGGTGATATATACACCGAAGAATAAAAGAGTCAGCCCTTCAGATGATCAGTTTTAGACAGAACTTAGGTTAGAATCTTATTTTTCACACAGCACAGCTCAGGTCTAAAAAGAGAGGTCTAACAGCACAGCTTTGTTTCACAGATGTTACAGCACAGGTATGATTCAAAGGTATGATTGGTTGACAAATATGATTCACAGGTATACATGTTCCATATAGTTAGTGAGTATAGTCCTCACACAATATATTTCTCAGAATGTCTCAGTGTAGATCTCAGATAAGTCTCAGTATGGTTAAATGGTATGTGCACAGATATGTTGAGATATGGTCACATGTTTGTAAGAATGTATGTTAGTAGCTATGTTGTTAGCAACATTGTCAGAGATGTATGGTTGACAGGTGTGCACACAGACAGGCACACACGTAATGTCATACACGGTCATCACCACTGGTCTGGTCTGGTCTGGAACCTAAAAGGCAAAAGCAAACAAGTTTAACAGTTATACCAAAACAAGGAATGTCTGCAATTGTACAATTGTTCAATACAACTAAGGTATTTAAGTGAAGTTGTTACATTACATTAGGCTGACACATTATAACTTAACGACTAACATGGTAAACAGTTTTAAGCTTTTTAAACAATTCTCTCAACAATTCTAGGACAATTAAAAAAAGGTAGAGTAGGCCTACAATACAATTGTTGCACCATCAAGCTACTGGTAGTTAAATACTAGCCTATAATATTAAATTGCAAACAAAGCAGAATTGTGTGTTTTATTGTTTTCAGTTTTAGTATAGGTGATAGAATCATATTTTTTTTAAATAAAAAACGTAAACAGCTTAGAAAACTTTGCAGGCAAAGGGTCTGTTGTTGCTGTTGATAATCATATGAGTAAGGACGGATCATTCTGATACTAAGTATCTTGATAACCAACTGCTATAACTTAAACAGCTTGCTAGGTCTGTCAGACACATTTTTTCCTACAGATTACAATGTAATACAAATGGAAAGTTTGATTCACGTGCCAGGCTACACTTTAATTTATAGACCAGAACAATGCAGAAATGAGTAGGCCAAGTAAACATTGTAGCCTATGTTGACAACACAAACATTATAGCTCAACTTCTGTTGTGTTTTAACAAGACTTTAGTCGTATTGTCCATTTCCTAACAGTAGCCTATTCATGGCTTTCATAAGGTCCCTTTCCACAGGAGTATTAATAAAGCACCAATGCATTCATAATCTAGGTGCTTGATTGTATACACCTGTGGAAAGGGACCTGATGAAACCCATCAATAGACGAACGATATAGTATACCGTGATAGTGTTTACTTAGGCTACGTAAGAATCAGGAGCGTAGAATGACACGTAGCCTGGCCTATTTGATACACAAACAAGCAGTGTATAACGTTAAACATTTGTTAAAGTAAAAACAGGAGCATATATTTGTTAACTTTAACTAAAATGTGAACAGTAGAAGCTATAACGTTATGACCATCAACAAGTAGCTAACGTTATTCATGCCATGAATGAAACCCATGATGGGTTTCATCAGGTCCCTTCACACAGCCTAGCCCTAGGCTATAATCAAGCACCACGCAGTCTGCATTCATAATCTATTCTAGGTGCTTGATTTCTATACACCTGTGGAAAGTGACCTGATGTTGAATAGAACCAGAGCCTAGTATCTGTAGGCCTACTTCTCTGGTTTACGTTAACGTTCTAGTTAAAACGCTGCTGGTTAGTAGGCCTAATGAACAAATGTAACGTTAGTGCATTACGTTTGATTGTCGTTAGCTATCGAAACCTACAGGTCACTGTAAAGTTGACGACATATTAACGTTGATTAACAGTGGGTTTCCTTACATAGCCTAATACATATCAACGTAGCAAGGTGCTAACGTCAACTATTTCACTAACGTTAACGTTACCTAACGTTATAACGTTAGTTTAGTTATTTGTGACCCATCATTTCATATATACAGTGGGCATCGCTTTCAAATGGCCACTTCAGTCGCGCATTACGAGGCGTGAAGCTGCGTGAAGCTTTAGTACCACTTTCAGCCACTGTGCGTCGCTCTGCCACTGTACATCGCTCTGTCAGTAGCCTGACTGCCGCCCCTTCTGAAAAAGCAGGAGGCTACCAAACATAATTGTTACCGAGAGGAATCCCAGCCTACGAATTCAATAACAAAATAAATCATGCATAATTAAACATTACCTCGATTAAGGCTACTTGGGTATGGCTTAAGGCTTGACTACACGGTGGTAGCGAAAATCGAAATCTGCTATGTTATTGTCAGTGTTGGGGGCAATGCAACTACGCAAATCAAAACAGTGTCTTAATTTGCCCTACTTCTTGACTGCAATGTAGTCAATTGACTGCTTGACATGTCATTTTTATTTTTCTGTTTCTGTACAATAAACAAATACATCTGCTTTATGCCGCAGAATTACATTCATATTTGGCTGACTGCAGATGCGCCACTTCCCTCCCGATATTCCAAGATTAAGATAGTAGCCTATACAAAAAGCATACTATCATAAAAATTCGTTAAAACGAATAGCTATTTGCAATTTGACAAAACACTGGTCCTCATTTTGCGAATGCGAGGACGATATGAGCCTGTTGCATTTAGTTAGATGTCCGAGTCACGCATGTTTGAAAACCACTGGCTCGTAAACACAATAATTTAACACACGACAGTTGGATAGCCTACTTCATCATGTCCCCATGCCTACATTTTTGTGAGTAGCATAGAGATCGTTAAAAACAATAAAGTAGCCTATGTCTCTCCGTTTGGGACATCGAAAACGTATAGCCTATTTTTAATAGGGTAGACTACCGTCGGAGATGCTGACTGGCAAAGGCCTCGGGATAACACGTTATCTCCACTATCATCAGTCATGCCCCTTGATCAAAGTGGGGAATTAAATAAAAGTTTGAGAACCACTGGGTTAACAAGTTACCTGCAGTCCAGAGCAATATTCTGATGATCGGCGATGATATCGGCAAATGTTTGTTTTCCAAAGTAAGAATTTCACTTGACCATGCACCTTCGACAATGAATAGCTCATTACACTTGTTACTGTTAAACGTAGGCCTAACTGGTATCATTACAAACATTATTCTGTGTCCTAAAACTGGCATATTTTATGGCATTGTGTCATATAAATTCGTTGCAAAATCTAGAGAAATGTGTGAGGTGGTCAGCGGGGGACAATTGAGACACACATTGGATTGTGTTATTACTTGAACATTTTACACATATCCACAGCTGTGGTAGGCCTATCAGGGGCAGGAGGATTACTGTTAGCGCAGGCTTTATATAAAATTCTTCAACAGAAGGCCTCGAATGCAGGCTTGCCCTGTGGTTTGCGCAGCCTACAGTAAATAACAGACCGCCACAATGTGCGGTATGATGCTTTTTTACGAGCAAGATGTTTTTGGTGCCCTACGCACACTGCATGTTCTTAAATAACAATGATCATCAGTAATATTCAACCATTAATTTGTGTAAATGGGCAAGCGTGACCACCTTGATTGGCTGATGATTGTAATGCGGGCATGATTCCAAACACCTCCCTTACGATAATGAGTGACAGGTGACAGGTCTCAGAATGCGTGCGCTACACAAGGACGGAAGATGATGAATAACTGGGGCCGTAGGCTATTCACAAAGGCTTTTATCTTACCACTAGGAGTAGGCTACTCCTAAATCGCAATACAAGATTTTAGCTTGGAGTTTTCTCTTAAAAGTTATTCACAAAGCCTTTCAGACAACTCCTAAACTAGGAGTGATGGTGCATTCAGAGCACCTCGGAATGACAAGGACCGCCCCCATGGCTACTTTGTTTTTCCGACAGCAAGTGTTCAAGTGCTTTGCCATCGAATGTGTGACAAACACGGATGCCACAACAAAGGTTAAAACATACACTCACTAATCCTAAACAAACAACTGTATTTGCTTAAAATATAGTGTATGATGCTCGTGAAAGAAAGATATGCAGCTTTTCAAGTGATAAAAAGGGCAAATTCCCAAGTTCACATTAAAACTGTTGGACATGAAAGGCCACATGGACTACAAACGAACTACAACGTGACGACAAAAGTGATGACGAGCCCCTAACTGGGCAACTCTGTTAGCAAAATCTAGCCCCAGTTTCCGACCTCTGACTCACACATTACGTGACGTGAATGACGCGGAATGATGATGTTTTCACTCGGAGAAAGGTTTTTACGAAGCCCATGAACGCTAGGAGAGTCTTCCTTCCTATAGATGACGTCATTACTCATGCACGAGCTTGACTGAAGTGACCACCTTGATTGGCTGACGATTGTAACGCGGGAATGATTCCAAACACCTCCCTTCCGATGATGAGTGACAGGTGACAGGTCGGAGAATGCGTGCGCTACACAAGTAGTGAGAAGGACAGAAGATGATTAATAACTGAATAAAAATGCCTAGCTTAAATTAATAAAGAGTAAGGCAAAACAAATAGCCTAGTAGCCTAATGAAACATAGGCCTATGGATTGATGCAGTACCTTTGCAACATTATTAAATTAATCTGTCACCGTATGCCTAGGCTACATTTGCAAAGAGAACATTTTAATTTGATTCACAATGAAATGTTACATTTAATTTACATGTTAACAATGAGTAGTTTTGGTTGTTGTTGGTGGCGTTATTGCATTCCTTTTATGAATTCAAAATTGTTCCCTCGCGATTGGAAGCTCCTGTTGCCGCATAGCGCATTTCAAAACATCGCAGCGTAAAATGCCACAAAAAGCTGTTTATGAATAGGTCTTAGTGAGTTAGGAGTCCTCTCGACTTCTTTTAAGCTGTCCCAGACTTTTAGGTGCTACTTTTAGGTCTAAAATGCTTCGTGAATTACTTTTTGTGAAAAAAATTAGGAGTCCTAAAGTTAGGAGTGACACGCCCATTATTTTTAGGAGTTGCTCCTAAATTCGCCAGTTAGGAGCTACTTTTAGCCTTAAAATTCTTTGTGAATACGGCCCCTGAATAAAAAGGCCTAGCCTAAATGAATCAAGAATAAGGCAAAACAAATAGCCTAGTAGCCTAATGAAACATACGGATTGATGTAGTATCTTTGTAACATTATTAAATTATTCTGTTACTATGCCTACGTTTGCAAAAGAGAACATTTTAATTTGATGCACAATAATGTTACATTTAATTTACATTTTGACAATGATTAGCCTAGTTTTGGTTGTTGTTGGTGGCGTTATTGCATGTTAGTTATGCCTACAATGCAAAATTGCTTCCTCACTATTGAAAGCTGCATTAGGATTTCAAAACACGGCAAAATGCCGCAGGTTTGTGAATAGGTCTGTGAGTTCTTTTAAGCTGTCAGAGGTGGGAAGGTGTGATTTGTTGGGGGCAGGGCCGAATTAACTGGTCACAAATGTCTGATGGCTCCCCTTCCCCCCCAGCCAACGTGAATCGGGTGGTCAGTTAATAGGCTGAAGATTTTTCCTGCCATCTAAGGCAGCGGTCCCCAAACACCGGGCCGCGGCCGGTACATTCCTCACCGGGCAGTAGCCTACGACATGAGTTTAAAAAAATGCATGAAAACTAAACTCAATTTAATTCGCAATAATGTCACGTTTTTACATGGCATAGGCCTATATGCAGTTGTTTGATTGCACACGTTTGCATTTTGCAAAGTCTATTTTCTTACGTCTGTCCCGCCTTCAACACTTTACATATTGCCTTCAGCGCTGCGCAGCCTAAGGTCAGCTCACTTCACTTGATCAGTTCTTGGCGAACGGTAGTGTCACACGAAGTTAGCTAAACTACTAGAATGAGCATCAAAAAACAAGCATCTTTAGCAGACACTGGCCAGGGTGTTTAAGTTGCGAGAGCCGCTGCAGAGATTTCTTACAGAAAAAAAGTCACCGGTGGTGCACATTTTAGTGACGGTGGTCTTAAGAGTGTGTATGAGTAAACCTCTCTGGCGGGTTTTTGGATCAAAACCAAAGCAGAATATCCCGAGATAGCCGTAAAAGCGCTGGAAACGTTGCTACCATTTCCCACCACGTATCTATGCGAGGCCGGGTTTTCTGCAATGACTGCAACTAAAACCAAATTGCACAATCGACTGGACATTTCAAACACACTGAGGGTGTCACTGTCTTGTTGCAGGGAAACAAGCACAGGGCTCCCACTGATTATATTCATAATGCACGTTTAGTTCCCATGTTTTGTTCCCATATTTTGTTAAGCATGTTCACACTTGATAGATGTAGCTTCAAGTTGTTCAATTTTCATAGTTCATATTGTTAAATTTTCACTTCTTCAAGTTCACGTTTTTCATGTTTTTAAGAGTTCGTTACCTTCACTGTTCATACATAACTGGAGCTAGTTCTTTCAAGTAATGCATGCACAACACATATGGAACATGGAACCCCCGACCCCCCCCCCCCCCCCCCCCCACGGTCCGTGAAAAAAAAATGGGAATCAAACCGGTCCATGGTACGTAAAAGGTTGGGGACCCCTGATCTAAGGCACGAGCGCATCTGTGAGGCCAAGCCTCACCAAGTAGCTCGTTTGTTTACAACTAACATTCCATTTAATTAAACTGCTTTATAGGCTATGCCGAAATAGTTTTCAACATTTTGAATATTAGTGTCGGGTGAATTGAAATGTTCTCAAAGTAGCCTTATGGCTGAAAGCTGCTTGGGATCCCCCCGTCAAGCCATACAAACGCGCTTCCTGCACTCATTGTTTCAAAAAAATGATGGCTTTGTCAGAACTGAAGAGCTGTGGACGGCACGGCACGGTATGCCCAATGAAAATAAATTAACGCAACGCAATGCAACACAACACAGACCCCGCTTCTCTCGCGTCAGTCACTGACAGTAGCCTAGAATAAATGCATGGGGAAAAACACTTCCCCATGACAGACATCGTAAAACACTGAAAGTTAATATTTTGTCACTAGCAACATATCGGAACTCCCCCTATTACCGCCGGTCCCGTATTTCCACCGTCTTGCGTGTATGTGTCACTTATATCCATTTCTATACAAACCAAGACAGCGGACTCCTAAAGAGACGCAACCACCCACACCATAGGTGTATCTAAATTAGCTATGTACCAAAAATGACATTTTACCGTGACTCAAAGAGCTGTAAACAGTGTTGTAAGGCTGCGTGTACACAACCGCTTGGAGCTCCAGTGGAATTTTAATTTCACGACAAGAATTCTCGGTCTAACCGTCCATGTGCCGTTAAGAACCAAACCAGATTTTGTTCAAATCTACACACCTATGGCTACTGAAAAATGTAAGGTTAATTTAGCAAATGTTATTTTGAAGTGTTAAAAAACATCGTTGTTTTAGAATTTCTGAACAAAAGTGGTGATAATTGGGGGTGTTACGATACATCTGTCCTTTGTCAAATGTGTTATGTTCCAAGTAGCCTATGCGTAATTCTGCTGCATAAAGTTGTATGTTTATGACATTCAAGCAAGGAAAACGATGATTTGAAGACATCTGTTTCGTTGGAAGGGCAAGGGGTAGCAACAGGGCAACACAGAGACAGGCCCGATGGCAGGGTTGTTATGAGAGTATTAAAATCTGGGATAGCCTATTCTACGGCAAGACAGCGGGGGAAAGTTAAAATACGTGATAAACACGGAAAAAGTTGGCATGCATTGTTTCGGTCCCCATGCACAGGGATTATTTGTCATATTATTAATCACATTAATTGATTATTTGTGAAATTGCAAACAGGCGCAACACATTTGAAAAGGAAGGACTGGTAGCATGCAAGCTCACGAAAGATTGATTTAAGAACGTTATCACAGTGTGTGGCTGTGGCGCAAAGCAGCGCGGGCGGAAGACATGCGACAATTGGCAAGGGGAGGGTCATGTCTTTTTTAACAATTCTGTCGGAGGGTCATTGAACAATTTCTAGCAGGCAAGGGAGGGTCATGCAACTTTTGACTGAAGCACTCAAAATTCATCGGGTGGCCCCTTCAATAAATAACGAACAGTCCCTAGATTGCTGCTGGGCTATGTCTTGGTTCATGTCCGTTCACAACTCATTGCCGTCATAGCCTATCTCGCGGTTGCATCCATTACAAACAAACATGCAATGTGAACGTCTGGGATTGGGAAGAGCACTAAAAAATGCTCTACTGAATAAGCACGAAGTCAAACCTTTAAATGAAAAACACTCTTTAATAATCAAAAAAATAAACCGCTAATGAAGTAAACTTGTGACCTTAAAAAATCGTTTATCGCCTGTAACTCCGTGATAACAGGACGTAACAGGAAGGCATTTGGCTGAGCAACGGAGGTTAATATGCTCTATATTTTGTCCAAATGATGTCTGTCTATCATCGTTGCACTCGGAGAAAACCAGAATGTTTAATTTGTCCTGCGTTTCTTCTACGGTTGCAAACGGGATTCACTCGCAGTTAATCAAATATTTCTTTATTAGGGCAGGGCAGGCATATTTCTGGCTATTAAATTATTTATAAACCAGTCTGCTAAAGTCTGTAGTGAAGTCTGTGTAGGGTTTTCCAGGCTCCATTTCTTTTTACGAGACACCCTACTCACTTGAGCCATCTACCGGTTGTTTGGGTTGTTGCAGCGTCTCACTGGGAAAATACAAATTAAAGTTGCGTGATCCCACGCGCGGACCGCGAGTGAAGCTGGCCAAGTCGAAGCACTGCCCACTGTATAACGCTAACGTTACATAATGTTTGACGACATAAATGACTCAAATACCAAAAACCGAAACACTTACCTTGTCTGTAATTAGAGAAATGTGCCTCGAGCAAATAAAGTGACCACGGTACAGCAGGCGAAGACGTTCAGAAGATTCACAGCTCCAGTGGCAGCTCGCGTTCAGCTGTTGATAATTGCTTTCAGCTGGAGATCACGTCATAATGCTAAAAGTTGCCGCCAAGGCGGTCAATGTTAAGTCAATGGGAATTTATTGCTCTTTTATCGTAAATATCTCAAAAAGTATAAAGTTCACAAATGTAAAAAATACATTGTACAATTGTCCGTTACAAGACCTTTGTAGGAGTGTTTGAATGACGTCAAACGGTTCAGTGGTTTTATTGTCATTAAACGTCAAATTTGGTCGGAAGAAGAATAATAACAGATAAGAAGAACAGTGATAATAGTCCATTGCATTTACATGCAATGCAATTAATACCTACATTTCCATTATGTCACTTGTCATTCATACCACATTATGTTAACATACTGTGGTAACAAGTACTGTACATTAATGCACTAAATATATAAGTACATGAAAGTACATAATATTACTAAAATATACTTCTAATACTTGTAGAAAATGACAAGATGGAGGTGTGCTGGAATGATTTCTTGACCTCCTCCTCTCACATACATACATGAACGTAGAGATAATCCCACATGGCAGGGTTGGTGATGTTGTGTTGGAATGACGTCATGTTGATCAGTTCCCACTCTCCCCTCATCTCCATGTACGCATTGGACAGATCTAGGATGAACTCAGCAGGGGCCTCAAGATTCAGGCGAATCTCATCAGCTGCAAAACAAGAAACAAAAAATGTGAATGTCAACAGCTGCAAAGAAACAAAAAACACAAATCATGGGCTACAACATGAACACATGATCAAGAGCACTTTGTGTTTTAAGGGCCCTATCGTGCACCCGGTGCAAGGTGGCGCAAAGCAAAGCGCGACGCAAGGCTTATTCTTATCTTACACTCCTCTTTTATTAAACGCAAGTGTAAGAGCTATAAAGCAGAAGTGATACATAATACACAACATGCTTCATTTATGTTCATAATTTATATTTTGTGTAAAGCATAGTTTAACTGAGTGATTGATTGTTAATATTTATAGTTCATAATATGCACAAAATGTATGTTGAGGTACAGTGTATTAGTTGACGCTCCCTTAGATTTAGGCCTACAGAGCATGTGAGAGCTGCGCTAGACACGGGAGCATAAACTTCTCTTACCGTGTGAGGATTGTAATTTGTGAAAATAACAAGTAAAGACTGAACAACTGAATTACATTTAATGCGCGTCAAGAGTTACTGTGTCTACAGCTCATATGTGGTACATTTGGTAACAAGAAAGAGTGCCATAACATTAGTAAGAGAACTGCTCACGCATGGACCAAGAGTGACAGAAATCAACGTTTTTGGATGCTAACCAAACGAGCTACCAAGCTATTCAAACTAGCAAGCTACCAGCTAACCTCTTTCGACCGGTGTATCAGATCAGATGAGAGCAACATCTTTGAGAGGATCTTCTCAAAAACCGAGGTGGTAAGCTTTCTGAATGAATGTATGAAGATTGACAGTCACAGAAAAAGTAGGACGGATTGAATCACTAGGATAGACTCTTGTTTCTGGATGGAAAGAAGCCACATGCTATGCTAGTTTGAGCCAAGAAGCTAACACTAGTTAGCCTACTTAGTGACTTGCAGATCTATGCTAACTTGTTAACCGAAACCTGAGCCAGAAATCTCCGTGTGTTGAAAATTGTGAGGCGTCTGTTAGATGAAGAAAAGTGTTAGTGGAATGCTTTTTATTCATGTACACACAGTTTACGGACTGCTTTATTGAAAAGAAAAATGGCTGAGGGTGACGTTAAAACAGTTTGCATTGAGGAATAGGATTCCAAACGAACGGTCAAGCTAACTGAGAAGGCAATTGAGGAAAAACTGCACAGGCTACTTGGCACCAGGAGAGGAGTGTTAGCTTGAATCACAACTATAAGGAGGGAAGTTGGTAGTTTGACCAGTTTAACTGGTAATTTGCCTACAGTGCAAGAGATCATGCAGGATGAGTTCAACCCCTTTGTCCGTGACTTTATAGAGCTCAATAAGCAATTAGAAGGTCTTTTGCCTGAAGATGAGAAGGAGGCAGATAATATCAACTGGTTTGAGCCTAAGATGATAGTTATAAGACAGTTTATTGAAGAAACTAAAAAAAAATGGAGATGGAGACTTTGAGCTTACAACAAACAAACCAAGAAAACAAGGTTGAGGTTGCAGAGATAGGCCCAGATGATAGTGTATCACAACTGGGCGTTAATTTATATCAGCCTGTAAGCAAGAAGGGTTCATGTGCCGGACGCTCAACTGCCATGTCTAATCGTTCATCAGTTTGTGCTCTTGAGGAAGCCAAGCTCTCTGGTTTAGTGGAACGTGCAGCAGTTTTGCAGAAGAAGAAGGAGCTGGAAATCAGAGGATGGCATGAACAGCTATATCTGCTCTCAGCCAGCGGGTGGAGAAAGAGTGAAAGAAGAGGAAAGAACCACCTATCTCTCCAGGAGCAAGCCTGCTTCCAGAGGCAGGATGTCGTACAGGTTGTTGCAAGATACAGGACGTCAGGTTGCGACGGAAAACACTGCCAGGCAACAGCATGACGGAAGCATTGGTGGCCTTCTGCAAGTAATGGAAAACCAAAATGTGATAACAGAGATGCTTGTTAAGCAACAGAAGTATGCTTAGCTTCCTGTAAAAGAGGTTGCAGTGTTCAAAGGCGATCCACTTACCTACAGATCCTTCGTTAGAGCTTTCGAACAAGCCATTGAACAGAAAGCGGAGAGTGATCAAGACAAGTTGTACTACTTGCAACAGTACACCGCAGGAGAACCACAAGAGCTTGTGCGAAGCTGCGAACATATGCCATCACACCGAGGGTTCAATGAAGCAAAACGACTGTTACAGAAACATTATGGAGATGAGTTGGTGATTGCAAGTGCTTACATTGATAAAGCCTTAAAGTGGCCGCAAATCAAGTCTGAAGACGGAAAAGCACTCAAAGCCTATGCTATGTTCCTGACTGGCTGTTGTAACACGATGCAAGATGTGAAGTTTATGGAGGAAATGGATAATCCTGCAAACATGAGGATGGTGATATCCAAGTTGCCATACAAGATGAGAGAAAATTGGCGCAATGAAGCTTTCAAGATCAAGGAAAAAAGGGGAAACAGAGCAAGATTTGCTGACCTCGTCATTTTCATTGATCGTCAGTCTAAGGTAGCTTTGGATCCACTTTTTGGAGACCTCCAAGACAAAAACACATCTGCAGCAGGAAAAAGTTAAAGTGGTCAAAGTGGAGCAATGGGCCCTATGCTGTAAAGACTGTTCTGGGATGGATGGTGTGTGGGCCTGTAAAGAATGAAAACATACTCCTTCGAGGAAAGACAGCTCATTACAGCGTGAACCGAACCTCAGTGGTGGAACTGGAACGGTTACTAATGCAGCAATACAACACAGATTTTCCGGAACGTCAATATGATGACAAAGAGGAAATGTCACAGGAGGACAAATGGTTCATGCAGTCAGTGCAAAAGACAACTAAGTTTGTAGATGGACATGACTGTGTAGGGCTCCCACTGAGAGACGAGATAGTGAAGATGCCTAACAACCGCTGTGTGGCTGAACAACGAGCTGCTGGTCTGAGGAGAAAGCTGATAAAGAACAAAGTGTTTCTTGAGGACTTCAAAGGCTTCATGGAGAGTATTCTGAAGAAAGGCTACGCCATGGAAGTTCTTCAAGATCAGCTTGCCCATGATAACGACAGGGTTTTGGTATGTCCCACACCACGGGGTGTACCACCCGACGAAAAAGAAAATACGTGTGTTTTTTTATTGCACTGCCACCTTTCAGGATGTGTCGTTGAATAGTCAGTTGATGCAGGGACCTGACCTCACCAACACACTCATTGGTGCCTTAATGAGGTTTCGGGAAGAACCAATAGCGATGATGGCAGACATTGAGTCAATGTTTTATCAGGTGAGAGTTCAGGAGGCAGACGCTGACCTGTTGCGATTTCTGTGGTGGCCAGGTGACCTTAGCGCACCTGTAAAAGAGTATAGGATGGTGGTACAGCTTTTCGGAGCGACTTCATCTCCTAGTATCGCTTCATATGCGTTAAGAAGAACAGCAGAGGATAGAAGAGGCACCTAGGATGGGATGAAGAAATTGGTGACTCACGAGCAGAACAATGGTGTAAGTGGCTGGAAGATCTCACTCTGCTCTCAGGCTTCAGTATCAGCAGATGTGTGAAACCCATGGACTTCGGAACCACAGTGGAGGCCCGGTTGCATCCTTTTTCTGATGCGAGTGAGGTTGCCTATGGCACAGCATCTTATCTTGACCTGGTGTGTGACCAAGGCAGGATCCACTGCTCCCTTGTGATGGGGAAGTCAAGAGTGTCCCCACTCAAGCAGATCACCGTTCCAAGGCTAGAGTTGACTGCAGCAGTGGTCGCAGTAAAAGTGGATAAGATGCTGCAAGAGGAAATGCAGATCCCACTCCAGCAGTCAATTTTCTGGACTGACAGTACGTCGGTCCTGAAATACCGCTTGCTACAAGACCTTTGTGGCAAACAGGATTACACTCATAAGAGAGGCCACAAAACCATCGCAGTGGAGGTATGTGAGAACGTTGCAGAACCCGGCTGACAAGGCCACCAGGGGCATGAAGGCTAAAAGCTTGATGCAAGATAAAGCCTGGATAAATGGACCGCAGTTCCTTTTACAGCCAGAAAATGAATGGCCACAGAGACCAGAAAACATGAATCAGAACATGCAGAATGATCCAGAGATTAAGAATGTCACAGTTAACACCATCACAGCTGAAGAAAAGCTTGACTCTTTGAACAAGTTACTTCAATACTATGACAGTAGGAACCGACTGAAGAGGGCGACTGCGTGGATTTTGAGAGTCAAAGAGCTGTTGATCCACCTGAAAAACAAAAGGGAAGAGTTTCAAGGTAAGATCAGTCAAACTGAAAAGGATTCAGAAAAGCAGAAGATGCTCGTGCAACAGCACATGGAAAGGTACAGAGGTACCATGGAAAATAAATCACTTACCTTTGAGCAGCTGATGACGGCAGAGACAGAAATCATCCGGTACAGTCAAGGTCAATGCTTTCCTGAAGAACTTAAGGCTCTCCGCAGTAATAAGCCTGTCAAGAAAAGCAGCCAGCTGTACAGGCTCGATCCCATGTTGCAAGATGGCATCTTGAGAGTAGGAGGACGGCTTGACAGGTCTGCCATGCCAGCAGACGCAAAACATCCTGCGATACTATCAAAACACTCCAGTCACAATTCTCATCCTGAGTGAAGTCCATTAGAAGATTGGTCATTGTGGGCGCAACTACATGTTATCGCAGTTGAGACAAAGGTTTTGGATCCCTCAAGTAACCTCAATCATCATGAAACTCATATCTGAATGCATGTTGATGAAGACACAACCCAACATGCCACCAGGAATCTTCAACAAGGATGATTTATATACAAGACGTTGGAGGCAAGTGCAATATCTTGCGGATCTATTCTGGCACAGATGGACTCGCGAATACTTACCCCTTCTCCAGGAACGCCAGAAATGGTCAAGACAGAAAAGGAACTTTGAACCTGGGGATGTGGTGCTAGTAGTCAACAGTTCATCCCCACGAAACACGTGGATGATGGGAAGAATAACAAACTTTACCTGACTCCAGTGGAACTGTACGTCGTGTGAAGTTGCAGACAAAAAACAGCACCCTGGAGAGACCTGTGCATAAGCTATGCTTGCTGCAAGAAGCCATATAAAAGCGAGAGGACAAAAAAGAAAAAAAGAGGACTGATTTTAGTTCAAGATAATTATTTGCAGTGTGTTGATAGTTGGATTTGATGGCTCTTATTCTTTGAGAATTATTGATAATTGTTTAAATCTTACAGCTTACCCAATTAGGGGCCGGATATGTAAGAGCCATAAAGCAGAAGTGATACATAATACACAACATGCTTCATTTATGTTCATAATTTATATTTTGTGTAAAGCATAGTTTAAAGGGGAACTTGGCAACTATTTCAACTTAATAAACCTGTTTAGAAATCATTTGGATCAAACCAACTTTGCAACTTTTGGACTAGCGTCCCGAAAGGTTTGAAACAGGAAGTATCGTGTGAAGGCCCCAGCTGTGGCGCAACTGGCTGGGGCACCTGCACCGTACGCCGGCGACCCGGGTTCGATTCCCGCCCCGTGGTCCTTTCCGGATCCCACCCCCACTCTGTCTCCCATTCACTTCCTGTCACTCTCCACTGTCCTATAATTAAAGGCATAAAAAGCCCAAAGGAAGTATCGTGTGAAGCGAGAACCAGCGAGAAACACAAACTGCTTTACGGCAACTCCCCATAAACGCACACGCCCCCCTCAGTACCGGTTAGCCACGCCGGCTATAAGAGCAAGCGAAAAACATTTGCTAGCTTCATCCGTACAACCCCTGTTACAGCTTATGGTTGATAACACAATACAAAATGTACATGTCAATGTTCTATGATACTGTGTAATATATTACTCACCTCGGTAGACATTGCTCCACACGAAAAAGTTGACTGGCAACAATTGCTCATCAGCAGCGATGGGAAGGGGGAGGAGGGTGCCGCAAGTGAGTTTTTTTACGACGGTGTTGTGGAATATACGTCCCAGAGCTGTAGGGGGAGCTCGTTGAGAAAACGTGCAACGACAAAAGTGAAAACCAGCGAAGAAATGGCTAGACTTGCCGAGTTCCCCTTTAACTGAGTGATTGATTGTTAATGTTTATAATTCATAATATGCACAAAATGTATGTTGAGGTACAGTGTACAGTGTATTAGTTGACGCTCCCTTAGATTTAGGCCTACAGAGCATGTGAGAGCTGCGCTAGACACGGGAGCATAAACTTCTCTTACCGTGTGAGGATTGTAATTTGTGAAAATAACAAGTAAAGACTGAACAACTGAATTACATTTCATGCGCGTCAAGAGTTACTGTGTCTACAGCTCATATGTGGTACATTTGGTAACAAGACAGAGTGCCATAACAGCAAGGCTTATTCTTATCTTACACTCCTCTTTTATTAAACTTTGCGCCCAGGGGTGTTGAGTTGTTTATGTATGAGGTCATGAATGACAGACTATGAACTCATATAAATTCCTGATGATTCTTGAGTAGGGTTGGGTATCGTTTGGGTTTTATCCGATACCGGTGCTAAATCGATACTTTTAAAACGGTGCCGGTGCCGAAACGGAGCCTGAACCGGTACTTTGTTTTTTTTTTATATATATTTTCAATTAAAATGGTCTAAAGCATGAATTGATTTTTTTTTTATTGATAAGACAAATTTGAACATGAAATTGAACTGTTATATTCAATTTACTATCAATATCTACGAATAATACATTTAAATGTTAAAACAGCTTGCCATGCATGCACACACAATGGTAAGCTCTGCTTTCAAGTTTACCCAGTGTAGGCGGTTTGCCATAAGGTATTTTAGCGTCGGCGCAGAAAGACAGTGTTAGCGTTCTCCCGCGCAGGGCATCCTGGGATACGAGAGCGAACATTTGGGGGGTTTATGTCGTTATTTCTCCTAAGTTATAAGTGTAAAGTTAGCGTCTTTATTGTAACATGTTCCCCTTTTAGTTCTCCCTCATGTGTGACCCTTTTTGTGTGGGGGGCTGCGTCCTTCCCTGTGTGTGTAGTGTGTGTGCGTGCTTGACCTGCCCTGTTTGCATTGTGTTCTGTGTCTGTGTCCCTGCTCTCGTTCTCAGCAAATAAACCTTTTGATTGGACAACTGTGTGTGTCGCTATCAAATCGTTACAGTATGTTAAAACCGCTTGCCATAAAACTGCCAGGTCATGGACAACGGCATTTGCAAGCAAGCTAATCTAACAGGGACTCTACTTTCCAGTTAATTCAGTGTGTTCCCAAATGCTTCAAGAAATGTCATGTCTTAACCCATAACACGAAGTAGTTTTCAACATGTTAGGCTACATGTCGGTGTTGAAGTGTTTACATTCCCAGCGCCAGCCTAGTAGGCATTTTAACAGCAACTATGGCTATGCGCTAACACCAGTCAGCTGAGTTTAATAGACCTCTCCAGAATATATCCCGCCTCCTAACTTCCGTATCCATCCAACTTCCGGGCGTGGATTGTCTATGGGAAATAACATGGCGTTTTGAAAGATCGTACCTGTCACACTCTGTAGGTGACAAAGTAGAAAAAGCTGCTGGGCAGATTGTCCTACACACTTCTGCCATCTAGTTTCCACTGGATTTTTTTATTTTCGGTGCCGTTTAAGTAGTATAGTCTATAGTATACTACTTAAACGGCACCGACAATCAAAAAATCCAGTGGAAACTATATGGCGGAAGTGTGTAGGCCAATCTGCCCACCAGCTTTTTCAACTTCGCTACCTACAGATGTTTTACCGGTATGATATTTCGAAACGCCATGTTATTTCTCATAGACAATCCACGCCCGGAAGTTGGATGGATACGGAAGTTACGGAGGCGGGACTTATTCTGGAGAGGTCAATTAGCGATAACGTAAGGAGATGGTTTCATAGCCTCTTTGACAGCTCAGTGACATCAGGTATGTAACCTACATATGTATGTTTTTGCCAGCTAACTTTTAACATGATCTTCATATTCATTGTGATGCTATGGGCCTCATACACATGAAAGATTAATATCATGCCATTATGTTGTTTAACACACCGTGAAATAAAGTTTTCACCTTACAACTTTGCTGATAACATTTCAAATAAATGTCAGTTAGCGCATTAGCAAGGATATTGTGCAAAGTATAGGCCAGTGTTTCTCAAAGTCTGGGTCGCGACCCACGGGTGGGTCGCAGGAGATTTTATTTGGGTCGCCAGCACAATTTATGTTGTGTTATAGGCCTAACTGATACCATTTGTCATTTGATACCAGGAAAGCTAACAGTTTTCTATCAGGATGTAGTTTGTTAACTACCACAGTCACGGTTTTGTCATAAAAGCTCATGAAACTGGGGGACGAACGCATCGCAGAGGGGGAGCCAGAGCATGGATATCTACCTCTCAAAATGAAACCGTTCTGTGGGGCGCATGCCATGTACTTGATGTACCTCACAGTTGCAAACTACAAGGGACATGAATCTGCCTATTTGCACGAACATTAACAGATACCAGCTCCTCAACTTTACCAATTAAAATCTAGTGACCGTGCTGTCAACTAAAGCAGACATCCATAGACCGGACGACATTCAATTTGCATGTAGATAGTTTCGATTGTATATGCAATATTTAAAGTTAATAGCAACCTCCTCACATTCTTATTTCTGATTTAAAATTAGGCTACAATTTAAATGGACATTTTAAACACTATTTCTCTCGTTTTCTACCTCGCTAACTCCAAAGTAAAGGCACATTCTTCCGGCTATTGCGCAAAAGCGTCTTGTTCTGATATAACGACTATACAATACAATATAATACAACAATACAATATAACGACTTGAGTTATTTGCTGTTTACATCGGAATTGACGTCCACAGTGTTATGGACCCATTTGTCTGCAACGCAACGTAGCCTACAACTTTGTTTTTAGAAATACAGGAACAGCTTACTATGCTGACGAATGCGCAACATGCGAGAATTTCCCCAAACTCTCAAACTACTTTTCAGTAGTCATTTCCAACATTTCAAGCTGATGGTGCTCAAAATGCAACACAACCGTGTTCAAAGCAGGATCTATCTATCTAGATACTTTAGCAATGGTTGAGGGAGGCATAGAAAAGTTGGAGAACCTGTGGCCTAAAACAATATTGGTGGTTGCAGGGTAGATTTGAAGTGAAATGGGTCGCGATGGTCTGTCATTTTTAAAAAGTGGGTCCCCAGAAAAAAAGTTTGGGAAACACTGGTATAGGCTAACCTACTGTTGTTGTTATTTTATAGCCTTTTGCTATACTGCTCACTGCTAGTTTTTGACAGGAGCTCGCGATATCGCTTTAAAGTAAGCTACTTGGGCTCATGCAATCTGTCAAACCCTGTCCAGTTGCCTATGTGGTGCACCCCTCTGGCTTATACATCCAGTGTTTATCATAGCTAACTGTATCTGGATGTGTTGCTATCAGAGCAAGATGTTAGAGATGGCGCATGGCATGCAGTCATGCCTCGTATAAAAAAAATAAATAAAAAAAACGCTATTTAAGCACCGAAATCCACGTTGCTATTCGATGCAGTTACTACCGTTTGTGTCGGCACCGGTGCCATATTAGAACCGTGTTTCGGTGCCCAACCCTATTCTTGAGATATTAAGGAATGAAGTAATACGTAAATCATGAATTAATTCATGCATGAATTCATGATAATTCATGTACCCTTACTGTGTTACCAAAGGATGCTATGCCCAAAACACACACACCCATGACTGATTAAAATACACACCCATGATTGATTAAGAAACACACCCATGACTGATAGGAATATATACTATATATATATATATATATACAGGAGAATATATACTATATACAGCGGGGAAAATAAGTATTGAACACGTCAACATTTTTTTCAGTAAGTATACTTCCAATGAGGCTATTTGCATGAAATTTTCACCAGACATTAGTATTAACTCAGATAGTCCACCCATATAAAAAAATCCAAACATTCAAGTCCATAGGTAGAGTTATGTGCAATAAAGTGGAATGACACAGGAAAAAAGTATTGAACACGCCTGCTGAAATTTCTTAAATACTTTGTGGAAAAGCCTTTATTCGTAATGACAGCTTCAAGGTATTTCCTGTATGATGAAACTAATCAGTCAGAGTATTCTGGTGTGAGTTTGGCCCATTCTTTTAAACAGATAGTCCTTTAATATTGAAGATTTCAGGGGTCCCTCTTGTAAATCCTGATCTTTAGTTAACTTCCAAAACTGTTCAATTGAATTGAAGTCAGGGCCTTGATTTCCTTTCTCTGAAACCAATTGAGAGTTTCCTTTGCTGAATGGTTAGGACCATTGTCCTGCTGGAAGGTCTAGCCATGTCTCATCCTCATCATCCTGGTGGATGTAAAGATTCTCCCAGAAAAAAATGACTCCATTCATCATTCCTTCAACTGTATGAAGTCTGCTAGTACCATGAGATGAAAAACAGCCCACACCATGATGCCACCACCTCCAAACCTCACTGTTGGTAGGGTATTTTTAGGGTGATGCACAGTGCCATTTCTCCTCCAAATATGGTGTGTAGTATGACATCCGAAAAGTTACATTTTTAACCAGAATACATTCTCTCAGTATTGCATAGGATTGTCCAAATGTTGTGTGGCAAACTTTCAACGAGGTTTGACATGTTTTTCTTCAGCAAAAGAGTCATGCGGGATGAGCGTGCGTAGAGGCCATGGTGGTGGAGTGCATTACCTATGATTTTCTCTGTAAAAATTGTACCTGCTGCCTCCAAGTCTTTCTGGAGCTTTCTCTGAGTGGTCCTTGGATCTTCGGCTACACTTCTGACTATCCTTCTGACTTCCTGGTCAGAAATCTTGCAAGGAGATCCTGTGCATGGCCAGTTGATGATGCATTGATGTTCCTTCCACTTGCAGATAATGGCTCCAATACTGCTTGCTGGATGATTCAGAAGTTTTGAAGTGCATCTGTAACCAGTTCCATTGATATGTTTTGCAACAATAAGGTTGCAAAGGTCTTGGGAGCGCTCTTTGCTTTTGCCCATCATGAAATGTTTCTTGTGTGACACCTTGGTAACAAAAAACCTTTTTATAGCCCACCAGTATGTACTAACCCAGTTTATATCAATTTGCACAGATAGGAGGGATAATTTCTCTAAATACTTATAGATTCCAGTTTGTTCCTTGCCATTCCTTGCCTTTGTGTACTGCTTCAATGTGTTCAATGTGTGTTCAATACTTTTTCCCTGTGCCATTCCACTTTTTTACTCATAACTCTACTTTTAGACATTAATGTTTGGATTTTTATATATGTGTGGATTACCTAAGTTAATACTAATGTCTGGTGAAAATTTCATGCGAATAGCCTAACTGGAAGTATACTTACTGAAAAAAATGTTGACGTGTTCAATACTTATTTTCCCCGCTGTATATATAAACAGGAGAATATATACTATATATATATAAACAGGAGAATATATACTATATATATATAAACAGGAGAATATATACTATAACAGGAGAACAACCTTATTGCGCCATGCGCCCAGGTTTGATGACACAATCAGGCCAAATTAAATTATTAAATGAGTGAATGTGGACTGGCCACGCCTTTAATGTCTATGAACTTTGCACCTCTGACCATCCGTTTCACACACACCACGCATACACCACGCACACACACACACACACACACACACTGATGGCCAAGATAAGGCCTTAAGTGTGTTTCGCTGTGTACATATCACACAGTTTCACAAGAGCTTAATGGCAATGGAGAGCTTCACAGTTCAACTCTGACCTCTTGTGTCTGCAATTACCTGCATGCAGGTAGGAGTTGAAGGTGTAGATGCATTTACCTGCATGCAGGTAGGAGTTGAAGGTGTAGATGCAGTCCTGAATGTCAAAGGGGAAAGTGTAGATGTCCAGATTGCAGGAACTGACCACCCTCACAGGGGCCATGTCAACCACTGTGCCATCGCTGAACACATACACGTAGGAAGTGTCCGGTCCAGTGTTGGCCTCCATGCTGACGAATACACACACACACACACACACACACACATACACACACGCACGCACACACACACGCACACGAGTACACGAGTACACGCACACACACACACACACAAACACACACATGCGTACATACACACGCACACACACACACACACACACACACATACGCACACACACACACGCACACATACACACACATGCGTACATACACACACATATGCACACACACGCACACATACACACACACACAAAAGAGATAGCAGAGGATGAGACTTTTAAGCATTTTACGGATATCTCCTCCTTAGCAAAATCATATGTGGAGAACATGGCATTAATCAATATTGTTGCTAAACGCATATTAATAGTATGTTAGTTAGTATTAATGTTCCAATGTCAGTTCAAAGTTTTTGATACTGCATTAGACAGCAATGCAGCAGTTCACACTCACAATTCACTGATGACGATATCTGGTGTCCAGAGGTTCACTCTGGGCAGAGAGATTTTATCCACACCACACTCCTCTACATCCCAGCTCACAAACTCATTTTGCCAGCTCTTTGTAAATGAAACACAGATCTACTAGTTTACAGGAAACAAACACTTCCCCACATCATTCTCAACAAATAAAGATTACAAACAGTGCAGTTGCATACACATGCTCACCAAACTGAGCCAAATGAAGGTTTTCAACAGCTGTGCCTTTTCATCCTAGAGATAAATAATCAATAAATAATATAACATTTATGACATTAATATGACTTTGCCATTTCATGGATTACATTATTTAGCAAACTGTAAAGGTTGACTTACTACATCCAAGATGCCATAGACTGTGAAAAATATCTCGACCACAGTAGGACTGGTCAGGTGCTGGACAGGACGGACTGCGCTCAGGTTAAAAACACTCTGTCCGAAAGCAGCCAGCAGTGACTCTGTGTTCGGCTGGGTGCAGTTCAGACCCACAGCAGCCTGAAAGACCACACCTGAGAGAGACAAGAGTAAGACCACACCTGAGAGAGACAAGAGTAAGACCACACCTGAGAGAGACAAGAGTAAGACCACACCTGAGAGAGACAAGAGTAAGGTTGCAAGGGCTACAGTCCACTAGATCCACTAGATCAGGGGGCAGCCGTGGCCTACTGGTTAGCGCTTCGGACTTGTAACCGGAGGGTTTCCAGTTCGAACCCCAACCAGTAGGCACGGCACTGAGCAAGGCACCTAACCCCTCACTGCTCCCCGAGCGCCGCTGTTGTTGCAGGCAGCTCACTGCGCCGGGATTAGTGTGTGCTTCACCTCACTGTGTGCTGAGTGTGTTTCACTAATTCACGGATTGGGATAAATGCATAGACCAAATTTCCCTCACGGGATTAAAAGAATATACTTATACTTAGAGTGGGCATCGCTTTCAAATGACCACTTCAGTCACGCATTACGATGCGTGAAGCTGCGTGAAGCTTTAGTACCACTTTCAGCCACTGTGCGTAGCACTGCCACTGTACATCGCTCTGCCTGCCGCCCCTTCTGAAAAATAAGGAGGCTACCATTAAACATAATTGTTGCCGAGAGTAATCCCAGCCTACGAACTCAATAACAAAATAAATCATGCATAATTAAACATTACCTTGATTTAGGCTACTTGGGTATGGCTTAAGGCTACGCAAATCAAAACAGTGTCTTGATAATTGAGCCAGTAGAGAAATAACTGTTCAGAATTAATCTGTAGCCTTGGGTAGGCTTCTGCAGAAAACAATGTTGTTGCCGATTTAATACTATCTGGCGACGTTTTTAACAGGCTACGCAATAGAGGCTTAGACAACTATGACCCATGTTTTGGTTTCGTAAATTAATTTGCCCTACTTCTTGATTGCAATGTAGTCAATTGACTGCTTGACATGTCATTTTTATTTTTCTGTACAATAAACAAATACTGCTTTATGCCGCAGAATACATTCATATTTGGCTGACTTCTGCAGACGCGCAAAAAAACACTGCCAGGCATATTTTCGTTTGCCGTAACCCGACCGACCCTGTCAATTTAGAACCGACCCAAATATTTATTTTTTTCCCCTTTTAGTCCCTCCGACTTGCCGGTTGTAAACTTGCGTTAAGACCGACCGATTTTTTTAACTCTAAACAACTAATACAAATAAAATACTATTTATTTTAGTAGGCCTAAGTATTGTGAATATAAATTGCCTACATGCAAACGTATTGCATTTCGTCAGATGTCCGAGTCACGCATAATGTTTGAAAACCACTGGCTCGTAATCACAATAATTTAACACACGACAGTTGGATACTTCATCATGTTCCCATGCCTACATTTTTGGTGAGTAGCATAGAGATTGTTAAAACAATAAAGTATGGCTCTCCGTTTGGGACATCGAAAACTTATATTTTTAATAGGGTAGACTACCGTCGGAGATGCTGACTTGCAAAGGCCTCGGGATAACACGTTATCTCCACTATCATCAGTCAATGCCCCCTTGATCAAAGTGGGGAATGAAAGAAAAAGTTTGAGAACCACTGGCTTAACAAGTTACCTGCAGTCCAGAACACACAGAATATTGCAACAGAAAGTTGCTTTTATAATCAACTACTATTTGTTCCAACAGCATTCAAACAAAGCCTTTATAAAAGTGAAAAAAAAAGTTATCCCATAAGAAGTAAAATAAAATACTGTTACTGTAGTAACTGTATCCCAAGCTTCAGCTCCCCACGTCTGTGACAGGCAGACGTGACACCGCTAAATTCTCAGCTTGTTTATACCCCACACTGCCACACAACGCGTAAGACCACTAGGCCCATCACTGTGGGGTGCGGTAGCGTACTCTCTGGGATTTAAGTCAAGCAATATAACCATACAAATGTTTCAAAATGAGTAATTTCGGCTTTGTCTGAACTGGCCATTGTAGGCTACGTAAAAAATAAACAAGTAGGCCTATCCCCTATCCAATGATATCGGCAAATGTTTGTTTTCCAAAGTAAGAATTTCACTTCACCATGCACCTTCGACAATTAATAGCTCATTACACTTATGTTACTGTTGAACATAGACCTAACTGGTATCATTTATTATATCATTATATTATTCTGTGTCCTAAAAACTGGCATTTTATGGCATTGTGTCATGTAAGGTCATTGCAAAATCTAGAGAAATGTGTGAGGTGCTCAGCGGGGGACAATTGAGACACACATTGGATTGTGTTATTACTTGAACATTCCACACTATCCACAGCAGTGGTATCGGGGGCAGGAGGATTACTGTTAGCGCAGGCTTTATATAAAATTCTTCAACACAAAAATGGCAAACATTATGGATGACATTGCTCCATTACAATTCAAGAAAGTTAAGGACAAACAGAAAGCACCATGGAGGCAAAATCCAGCAGTTAAACTTCTAAAAAGAGAGTGTAGGAAGACTGAAAGAAAATGGCGTAAATACAAACTTCAGATCCACTATGAAATCCATAAAGAGATGTTCCGCACATAGAACTCTGAAATATGCAAAGCAAGACAGTCCTTTTTTTCTAACATTATCAATTTAAAAGTTAAAATAACACTCGTATTCTATTTTCAACTGTTGATAAGTTAACAAATCCCCCCTCACAATTAGCGCCTGAACTTCTCTCAACTAATAAATGCAATGAGTTTTCATCTTTTTTTAAAGGTAAAATTTACAAAATCAGACTCAACATATCTGCTCAATTACAAATTCAACAACCTGAACTTCCAGCAACAAATAGAGGGAAACTAAACTTGATGTCAGAGTTCAGCTTGATAGGCTACGAAACACTTGAAAAAACGGTACAGAATCTTAGCTCTTCCACATGTGTCTTAGACACTCTGCCTACCAATTTCTTCAAAACTGTTTTTCACCTCATAGCGGCGGATGTCCTTCAAATTGTAAATGTATCACTGCTGTCTGGCACTTTTCCTAAGTCACTGAAAACAGCTGTTGTAAAGCCACTTCTCAAGAAGAATAACCTGGATGCCTCCATGCTAAACAATTACAGGCCCATATCCAATCTACTTTTTATTGGCAAAATTATTGAAAAAATAGTCTTTAACCACCTTCCTAACATCAAATGGGTATTTTGATTACTTTCAGTCTGGTTTTCGGGCAAATCACAGCACTGAAACAGCTCTCATTAAAGTTTCCAATGACATACGCCTCAACACAGATTCAGGTAAAACATCAGTCCTAGTGCTACTGGACCTTAGTGCAGCATTTGACACTGTTGATCACAATATTTTACTACACAGACTAGAACACTGAGTTGGATTTACAGGCATAGTTATCAGCTGGCTAAAATCATATCTACAAGAAAGGAGCTTCTTTGTTGCCATCGGAAACTGTACCTCAGCACCAACGTCCTTGACCTGTGGTGTTCCCCAGGGGTCGATCTTGGGGCCAATATTATTCAACCTCTATATGCTCCCACTTGGACAAATCATCCAAAATAATTTGATTTCATATCATAGCTATGCAGATGACACACAAATTACTTAGCTCTGTCACCAAACGACTATGGCCCTCTTGAGTCTATGTATCAGTGTATAGAACAAATCAACACCTGGATGTCTCAAAAATGTCTTCAGCTGAACAAAGAAAAATCTGAAGTAATTATATTTGGTAAAAAGGAAGAAAGACTTAGGGTTGCCACTCTCCTTGACACAAAAGGGTTGAAGGCAAAGGATACAGTTAAAAATATTGGTGTATTAATTGACAGTGATCTAAATTTCAACAGCCACATGAAAGCGATAACTAAATCAGCTTTTTACCACCTCAAAAATATTGCCAAACTCAGAGGGCTGATGTCAAAATATGACTTAGAAAAACTCATTCATGCATTTATCTCCAGCAGGGTTGATTACTGCAATGGACTGTTCACAGGCCTTCCTAAAAAGACTATTAAACAGCTTCAGGTGATATAAAATGCAGCAGCTAGGATTATAACAAAAACTAAAAGAACTGACCACATTACTCCAATTCTTAAGTCCTTGCACTGGCTTCCAGTAAGTCACAGAATTGACTTTAAAGCACTATTGCTTGTTTATAAATCAGTAAATGGAGCAGGACCTAAATACTTGTCAGACATGCTTCAGCAGTACACACCTTCTCGTCCTCTCAGGTCCCAGGTGAAAAACCTGCTAGTAAAACCCACAGTTAGAACTAAACATGGTGAAGCAGCTTTTAGCTGCTATGCGGCTCAGCTGTGGAAACAACTTTCGGATGACATCAAAAAGGCCCCAACTGTAGCCAGTTTTAAATCTAGACTTAAGACCAAACTGTTCTCAGATGCTTTCTGCTAACTGTGCCGAGTTACAAATTCTGAATCTGCCTTGATAATTATTCTACCTTGTCTTTTATTACTTTTTTTACAACTTTTGCCTTTGTTTTTGCTTACTAATTATTCTTTATTTTTAAATTATTCTACATTGTGTTTTATGTTTTCTTTTTATTATGATCTTTACCTTTTAACTATTCTTTGACTATATTGCCTTTCTATGCTTTTATTTGTTATTATTGTTTGGTTTTGTTTATGTAAAGCACATTGAATGACCTCTGTGTATGAAATGCGCTATATAAATAAACTTGACTTGACTTCAACAGAAGGCCTGCCTCGAATGCAGGCTTGCCCAAAATAAAGGCCTGTGGTTTGCGCAGCCTACAGTAAGTAGGTTAAATAACAGACCCGCCACAATGTGCGGTATGATGATTTTTTACGAGCAAGATGTTTTTGGTGCCCTACGCGCACTGCATGTTCTTAAATAACAATGATCATCAGTAGGCTAATATTCGACCATTATTTTGTGTAAATGGGCTATGCATTGGGTTAGACACCAGGGGCCATATTCACAAAGCCTTTTATCTTACCACTAGGAGTAGGCTACTCCTAAATAGCAATAAAAGATTTTAGCTACAGTGGGCAGTGCTTCGACTTGGCCAGCTTCACTCGTGGTCCGCGCGTGGGATCACGCGACTTTAATTTGTATTATTCCAGTGAGACGCTGCAACAACCCAAACAACCTGTAGATGGCTCAAGTGAGCAGGGTGTCTCGTAAAAAGAAATGGAGCCTGGAAAACCCTACACAGACTTCAGTACAGACTTTAGCAGACTGGTTTAGAAATAATTTAATAGCCAGAAATATGCCTGCCCTGCCCTAATAAAGAAATATTTGGTTAACTGCGAGTGAATCCCGTTTGCAGCCGTAGAAGAAACGCAGGACAAATTAAACATTCTGGTTTTCTCCCCGAGTGCAACGATGATAAGACAGACATCATTTGGACAAAATATAGAGCATATTAACCTCCGTTGCTCAGCCAAATGCCTTCCTGTTACGTCCTGTTATCACAGGAGTTACAGGCGATAAACGATTTTTGATGGTGACAAGTTTACTTCATTAGCGTTTTTTTTTTTTTTTTTTATTATTAAAGAGTGTTTTTCATTTAAAGGTTTGACTTCGTGCTTATTCAGTAGAGCATTTAGTGCTCTCCCCAATCCCAGACGTTCACATTGCATGTTTGTTTGTAATGGATGCAACCGCGAGATAGGCTATGCGTTTGACGGCAATGAGTTGTTAACAGACATGAACCAAGACATATAGCCCAGCAGCAATCTAGGGACTGTTCGTTATTTATTGAAGGGGCCACCGGAGGAATTTTGAGTGCTTCAGTTGGAAGTTGCATGACCCTCTCTTGCCTGCTAGAAATTGTTCAATGACCCTCCGACCAGAATTGTTAAAAAAGACATGACCCTCCCCTGCCAATTGTCGCTGTCTTCCGCCACAGCCACACACTGTGATAACGTTCTTAAATCAGTCTTTTCCGTGAGGTTGCATGCTACCAGTCCTTCCTTTTCAAATGTGTTGTGCCTGTTTGGACAATTTCACAAATAATCATATGTGATTAATAATATGACAAATAATCCCTGTGCACGGGGACCGAAACAATGCATGCCAACTTTTTCCGTGTTTTTTAACTTTCCCCCGCTGTCTTGCCGTTTTAATGTTTTCCCGTAGAATATCCCATATTTGAATACTCTCATAACAGCCCTGCCATCGGGCCTGTCTCTGTGTTGCCCTGTTGCTACCCCTTGCCCTTCCAACGAAACAGATGTCTTCAAATCATCGTTTTCCTTGCTTGAAGGCGAACTTAGAGTGATGTTAACCTATTTAAGTTTAACGGCGTGATTGTCGTGAGAGCACGATTCATTGGCGCTTGCATGTTCGGCCTTATGTCTACGTGCGCACCTGAGGCTACTCAGCTACAAGAGAAAGAATTTCCCCTGTTTGTATGTTCACTCCAAGTTCGCTATCATAACTTACCAACTCTGTACTGTAGACCCTAACTGGCTATTTATATTTTTCTGTGAAATAAGCAAATGTATTTGTTCAACTTTATGAAGCAGAATTACGCATAGGCTACTTGGAACATAACACATTTGACAAAGGACAGATGTATGTTGCTAGTGACAAAATATTAACTTTCAGTGTTTTACAATGTCTTTGTCATGGGGAAGTGTTTTTCCCCATGCATTTATTCTAGGTTACTGTCAGTGACTGGGGTTCACTCTTTATTACGACATCCCGTTATTACGACAACCCTCTATTACGACATACCGTTATTACGACATGCCTCTATTTAGACATGCCCCTACTCCGACTTTTTTTAGTACCGCTATTCCGACATTACCAATCCTCATTTTCAATTTATCTCAGTTCCTGTATCCTATCAAATTCCAACATCCTAGATGCATGGATGAGTCATGTCATCTGCACTTGCAGCTACATCAACAATCCACCCGCCATCCACTCCAAACAATGTTTTTCGGCACACATTTCAGTCAAAACCTTAGGTGATTTTGAAATCATGACTGGCCCTTAAACATGTTATGTCTTTTAGGAGACAAGTGTTTATGTTTTTGAATGAGCCTGGTAAATGTTTAGATGTGTCGTTTCGTGTACCGTATATGGGGAGCACCTACATGCTTTTTGCTACTACGGAGAGTTTGAAGTGTTTTGAATGTGGGGATATAGGCCATAAACGCTTCGCTTGTCCACACCATGTGAATAAATGTTACACATTATATGTAAAACACAGGTAGCTCTCCTCATTTTATTCTCTAAGCTCTCAGGGGAAAACGGTCGGAAACTCCATGCATCAAACAAACTCTGTGCGTGCAGGCCACCTATATTAGGTAATTCATTAATGGCCGTCAATCAATGGCCAATTGCGCAAAGACGGGCGGAATTCTTGCTCCAGTAGCCTAAACCACTTCAGTGAACGTTCAAATAACCCCCAGAGTTCAGTGTCCATCGGGGTGTTCAAACTGGGTGTGCGATATATTCAAGTTGCTTATATTGCATTTTAGAGGACAATGATAAAGCCATGTGCAACGCATTTTGGCTTGCCAGCAGGTTGGATAAACTCAATTTACTACACAATAATGTAGGCTAGGAATATATCTTTTATATGTCATGCGTGCAGTTGTTGAATTGCACATAACATGTCTGTATATTTATTTAGTCTTCTTTCTCTCGACTCTAGGCTAGCGCATGCATTATCATGGCCCTATAATTGTGCAAAGACAGGCGGGATATCCGACGCTGCTTTTACAGTAAACCACTTCACAACGAACGTTCAAATAACCCCCAGAGTTCAGTGTCCATCAGTCCCAACATTTAGAAACATAATCGAAAAGTCCAAGCGTGAATTGGGTGTGTTTTGATTTTGAGAGAGACTGGAGAAGGGCCGTATGTCTCACAGCAACTGCGATAACCTTGTTTCTTTAAGGCTATCCTAACCTATCCACATCTAATGAGGGTCGGCGACTATCCAATACCCAATACTATTTGCAATACCCTCGATATGCATATAAAAGTTTAGTTTATGGCCGTTCGTGTGAGTAGGCTACAATAACTTAATTTTGTAAATTTTACCAAAACGACTGGTTTCGCCTTGCAGGGTCACATTTCATTTGTTGTCTTATCTTTTTTTATTTTAAATCAATTCGTAGGTATCTATACTTAAGTCTAATTACCACCAGACACAAATAATCATCACCTAGGTTAAATCTTCTCTCTCTCTCCAAAATCTCTTCCTCTGAGATGCACGCGCTATAGGCTATAATTTAGACTACCCGACATTTTAAATGTGACTCTCTAATCAACTTGTTTTAGCTCTTAAACACGAAAGATATGTATTGAACATTGATGTTCAACGGAGCTGGTGTGTGAGGCGCACTCTTAAAGACGCGACTAACCTTTCGGTTTCATTCGGTTAAAGGTCTCATTCACTGAGAAACCGTTTAATACTTGTTACTTTCGAAATACTATAGCTCACTCCAAGTTGCATATGCATGCTGCACGTGAAAATGATCTTCTACCCCCATTGCCCGCATTAACCAATGAAAGAAAATACACAGAAAAACAAGCGAATCAGAAAGAGCCCTTCCCAATGACGCCGAAGGGAAACTGATTATTCATGGCCTCGCCCACCTTGGCTTGTGACCGCCTACAGGAAGACTGGAAGATTTTGCGGCTAGGGGATTGTCTCTCTGCAGCTAGTAAGAGCTAACAGCAAGTTGCTAACATGGCGGAAAAAAATCGTGCCTGTGTTATTTGTGGCAATAACACATCAATGTTGCATGTCTTGCCTTAGAAACAAGAGTTGAGGAAGAAATGGTTCGGATTTATCGTTGGAACACCACCACCGAAGTAGTGCAACATTAGTTCTGTGTTCCAATCATTTCGACCACATTCACTGCCTACAGTTAGAAAGTGGTTTTGCATCGATGTTCTGAAAACCTGGTTCTGTACCGTCATGACGATCGACCACCAGGCTCACAGGCTGTAAGTACAAACAAACTTTTCCACCTAACGTCTGTTACAAAATAGCATGTTCATATTCTTCACGTTAGCATGCATGAAAAGGGTAGGCTACAAGCTAGGCTTAGGCTAGCCTATATTACAGGAAGCTACACCAGGCAGTGTTTTGTATGTCTTCCAGAGCACATCCTCATGTCAGTCTACACAGCTTTCTAGCCTACATTAGGTCATCACGTTAAGCAAAGGTTTGTGATCTAACTTTTATTGTTGTGCTAGTTAGTTTCTAGAAGTCTTTTTCTAGTAGGCTAATACAGGTTCTTATGTGCTCGTCAATGTTTGGGAAAGTCAATTCATGGGTTTCTTCAGGTCACTTTCCACAGGTGTATAAAATCAAGCACCTCGATTATGAATGCAGACTGCATGGTGCTTGATTAATACACCTGTGTAAATGGACCTGATGAAACCCATGAATTGCATAACAGATAGAATTGATATTACCGAATGTCTTCTTGTGGGTGTGCTACTTAGTACATCATACACCTTACCAGTCACTAAAATATTTTTGTTTCCATTGTGCCAGTACAGTTTTGTGTGAGATAGTGAATGTCCTGTGTACTATTAGTATCTTGTAACTTGACAGTAATACACATTTATTTACTTTAGGTACCCAAACAGAATACTTCATGAAAAGTATGAGTATTGATACAAGCACTTCGGATACACCATGGGCATGGGGGCCTGCTACCTCTACTGCCATCAAGCCTGTTCATCCAAGGCCAGCTACAAGACCTCGGGTTGATCAAGAGGAGGAGGAGGATGAAAGCGACATCTCCACAATAACACCTATGGCCCAGCGCAATCAAAGAGCAATGTAATAGAATCATCACAGCCAACGAATGTGTTTTGTGTGTTGTCCCTTCGGATCCCCAGGACAATAGAAGCCGAAACAACAACTCAGACCTTTTTGCCTAAATAATCCCAGCACCATCTTACAAAGGATCTGTAGGCCAGATGTCTGCATCGTCTGGCAAAAAGAGGACATTGTTAATTCTGTGCATAGTTTGGATGTTCTTGTTTTGTGTTTGCATTATTTTAATAGACTGCAATATTACTATTTGTCAGTGTTTCACGGACCACCTAGCAAAAAAAAAAAACAGTAGACCTACTTCAACAGTATATTACACAATAGGCCTTCTCACTGAACCACCTTGATTATTGTGTTTGCACCTTGCTTATGGTGTCAGAGGATTCATATGATTTAAACTGGCATAGGTTACATCAGTGTTGCAGAACTGTTTGGATTTAAATACAAGTTGGTTCAATATTGCAAACAACTCATCTATTATATTTTACCACATCTACTTGTGGAACACTTGAGAGCTTGCGGACCACACTTTTGAGTACCACTGCTGTATGTAAATATAATAAAGTTATTTATTGAAAATTGATTTGTTTTAGGAGTTTCATCAGTTTTTGTCCCTTTTAAGCTAAAGGTTTATCTTACCTTTCATATCTTCTGTCTCACAGAGGGCCATAGTCGTCATAGTCGAATGTTTAGTGCATTTTGAAGGGAGTACATTATGTTAAGGCAGACTGGTTCTAATCCTGGGTACAGGGTCATACAGACAACAGGGGTACGGGTGTTGCCCATTTTTCTAACCACATGAGCAATCCCCTTACGAAAAAGTAGTATAGGAATCTTATAGTATTTGGGACAAAATATTAAAGTAATCTTATAGGAATAATTGGGACATACTGTAGAAGTACTACTAATAACTATAATATTCTGAAACCGCTATAGTTTTTCTATAGTAGTCTTATAGTACCTATAGTATGTCCAAATACTATAGTATTCCTATAAGATTACTGTAATATTTAGTCCCAAAATACTATAAGATTCCTATAGTAGGCTACTTTTTCTGTCATACGTGACAGAAAACAACTTGAGTAGGCTAACCTCTGCCAATGTCAGGCAATCAAAGCCATAGTTCTCATTACCAGAGAAGTCATGCAGCACACATTCTCTGCTTCTGTAGGCATTCTGGTACAATTCCAGCAAAATATAGCTAGGTAGGTGTGTTTGCATTTAGATCTATATATATATATTGGACTATGACCAAGTGGTCTTTCAATGATAGTATCATGGAATTCAAACCATAACTATCTATTCCGATAGCATTAGCAGGCTAGGTCAGTGGCTGAACTGCATTTAGGGTGCTTACCTGTGTTGTGAAGTAAAATATCTACTAGGAAAATTGCAAAGACTTTTGACTGTGTAAAGAAATAGGTCTTTATTTTAAAACGTTTCCAACTGTTTATTACTTGAAAGCAAGATGACGATTGTCACAAACGTTTAGCTGCTAACGTTACCTCTTTTAGGAGAAATTTTAAGCTGACAGGCAAGTTACCATTCTATTAAACCAACATTCACCGACAAACGATCAGGAAGCGGTTCTTCTTCCTACTCGAATACTAGGATCAAACACATGAAGTTGTATCTCCGAAGACATTTTGTGCAACAGTTTTGACTCGAGTTTTAGCCAGGTTTTAGCACTGTAAAGTTGAATATGGAGCATAGCACAGGCAGAATCGGATGAGGACGCACTGAAGGAAGCGTCACAGTACTGTTAGCCAATCACAGGTGAATTCATTAGCATGTCATTAATATTCATGACTAGAGGAGAAATCCAGTCGTTCCTCCCCGCCCACCTTCCCCACCAAACTAGAACAACATGAAACAGACGCAGGACAGCATTTTTTTCACCAAAACCGGCTCACAGGGCATTCATCAATACTACAGACCACTGCAAAATTAATGAAAAAACGATGAGATGAGACCTTTAAAGTTCTTGTGCGTAGGCTATTATAGAATCCAATCCTGTCGATGCCCCTGCTATTTATCAATTTAGCCTTTTATTGTTTTTTTGCCATGAATCGTCTGAGCTGTGATGAAATCGTGTGTTGTTTAAAGTTGGGACGATTACTGTAGGCCTAGGCTATACTGCCCATATTGGAATAAAAAAAAATAAAGGCCCACCCTATAGGCCTACTTCGCAAAAGTCCACTCCGTTGAAAAATCCTGGCTATGGCACTGTTAATGACCTCGTGTCGGAATGACAGGACGTTTGAAAAAAGGTCAAGTGCCGCTACTCCGACAATGGAAAAAAAAATGTCGCAGTAGTGGGACGCCTGAAAATTAATGTTAATGCCGCCACTTCAACAATTAGGCGCCAATGTCTAAGTAGCGGCATGTCGGAATAGCAGCATGTAACCCAGTGACTGCCGTGAGAGAAGCGGGTTCTGTGTTTCGTTCATGTCAGTGACTGACGCAAGAGAAGCGGGGTCTGTGTTGTGTTGCGTTGCGTTAATTTATCTTCATTGGGCATACCGTGCCGTGCCGTCCACAGCTCTTCAGTTCTGACAAAGCCAAAATTACTCCTTTTGAAACAATGAGTGCAGGAAGCGCGTTTGTATGGTTATATTGCTTGGGATCCCAAGCAGCTTTCAGCCATAAGGCTACTTTGAGAACATTTCAATTCACCCGACACTAATATTCAAAATGTTGAAAACTATTTCGGCATAGCCTAAAAGCAGTTTAATTAAATGGAATGTTAGTAGTGCTGCCGCGATTAGTCGATTTAGTCGACCTAATCGACCATGAAAATTAGTCGACGGCATTTTTTTTAGTCGAAGAGTCGTTTTACCGCCTTTACTTTTGGTCTCAAACGGCTCACTGTAATGTTATATTAACTCAATGTTATTAACTCTTAATGTTATATTAACTCAATGTTATTAACTCTTAATGTTATATTAACTCAATGTTATTAACTCTTGAAAAGTACAATGACCGTCTTTGGATGTTAAACAGGCTACTAAGACTTTGGCAGTCATGTTTTAAACCCAGCTATGCACGCAAGTGTTAAAGCCAGCAGCAAAGCTGCGTGCGTGCCTGCCTGCTTTCAGCGCAATTCATTATTAGGCAGAGTTAAGTGGGGGGAGCTAAGCTAGTAGGTTACTCGAACTATGGGCCGCTCGGACCAGCACCAGCCGTAACGTGGACACTGCTGGTCCGGAGCCGCGGAGAGAAATTATTCCCGGGGCTTCGTCTGATAATTTGCTGCGCAATTGATCAAGGAACCGCGGACCGACAGAAAAAGAAAACAAACGTTTCTGTATAGGAAATACTTGCTAATTTGGTGTCATCAAACATAGAGGCATACAATTAAATAGTGGTATGAGCGTTCATTCAATGCTCGAGAGAAGCTAAAACCACTTAATAACATTGGTAGCAAAGCTCAAATTCAACCTATTGGAAGGCTATTTAATTATGAAACTAAATTTAATAGAACAATGTGGATTCATGCAACGTCCATAAAAACAGAGCACAGATATAATACACTATCTAGAGTATTGTATAGTCAATATATAAAAAGAGGTGGCCACCGCACACTGTTATATTTCTTAGTGATTTTTATTGAGCAACGAGTTTCGCCATCAGGCTGAATATTCAATAGTCAATATTCTTTCCATTTGCCTACCAGTGTATGATGCTTGCATGAGGGAAACAACCCAAAACGATGGCATAATTGCTGTTGTTTTGAGAAGTATTTATCATGCAACCATGCAAAAGCAATGGAACTATTGTAACTAGAAATGCAATTCCAAGGAATTACCAGTGCATGAAAATGCTAAAGTTGTGATGTAAAATATCATGTATAGTTAAAACAGATAATACAGAGATGGTTACTACGGTGATGCTAGGATAGACATGGTGGTTGCATAGCTTAATAAAAGTTGATAGTTTAAAAGTTGTTGATAGACAGTAGATAGTTTAAAAGTTGTTGATAGACAGCTAGTTTATTAGATAGTTTAATGATAGTTTAAAAGTAGACCGTTTAAAAGTTGAAGGTAAATAGTTTAAAAGTTGTTGACAGACTGGAAGTTTAATGAATGTTGATATTCAAATAGTTTAATGGCTGTGTATAGGTAGATATTTGACGATAACTGAAAGTTGGAATGTCTCTAATGTTTGCTAGCAGTTATGCTAAGATTTTTAACTATGCTAACCATGCTACTTAGCTAATGTTTTATAGCAGTGCTAGCAATGCTAACATGCTAACCATGTTACTTAGCTAACGTTTTCTAGCAGTTTTGTAAACATGCTAACAATGTTAACCATGGTACTTAGCTAACTTAACTAATGTTTTGTAGCAGTTTTGTTAAACATGCTAACTATGTTAGCAATGTTAACATGCTAACCATGTGACTTAGCTAACCTAGCTTATCATTTTTAGTAGTTATGCTAACTATGCTAACTAACATGCTAACTATGTGACTTAGCTAATCATTTTTAGTAGTTATGTTAACTATGCTAACTAGCATGTTAACAATGCTAACTATGTGACTTAGCTAACCTAGCTAATAATTTTTAGTAGTTATGTTAACTATGTTAACTAGCATGTTAACCATGTGACTTAGCTAATCATTTTTAGTATTATGTTAACTATGCTAACTAGCATGCTAACTATACTAACCATGTGACTTAGCTAACCTAGCTAATCATGTTTATCAGTTTTGTTAAAAATGCTAACAATGCTAACATGCTAACTATGCTAACTAGCTACAGTGGGTAGGAGTCATAGTTGATGACAAGTGTTGACATAGTTGATGACAAGTTAACCCTTTAGGCGCCAGAGGTTTTTTTCCGAAACGATCAATTTTGACATCTTCATTTCAAAAGGCTATATCTTAAAAGTGATAAGAGATAGAGACTTTCTGTAAATTAGAGAAATATTAAGGATGACCCAAAGTTTATGTAGAGATTAAATGTTTATATCTAATTTGCATATTATGACATCATATGGTGGCGGCCATCTTGGATTATAGAATTTTCATGAAAAGTCGCATGTTTGAATGATAAAATGCACCACTTCTTTCCCCCCAAAATGTCCCTCACCTTCTGTATGCTATATTGCACAATACTGAATGCTCAGGTAAATAGTAAGTAGTGAACAAACTGTGTAAATCATTACTAATAAATGGCAGAAACAAACCAAATGCATGTAGCGGTAGACTGGCCTTTTGCTGTAGAGATTTTCCATTTACTACATACAGTAGGCACTCTGATTCCATGTATGGGGCACATATATATATTATTCAGATGACACACAAACACAAGTAGACAAGACCTGTTTAGTTCAAAAGCTCATTTGCCACGGCAAGGCACAGATCAGGAGTTAGATGACGAGACAAGACAAGAGACAATGTTAGTATTTTTTTTCTTTTTGTTGTTTTTGTTGATGATTTTTTGTTTTTTTTCTTAGCTGACAAAGACACACACATCACAAGGACATGAACACACAAAAAGGAACACATAGTGTATGTCCTAAATGATCAGGGAAATAGATAGCAAATCAACAGTGTAAATCATTACTAATAAATGGCTGACATTTTTTTTTTATGTAGCAGGCCTTTTGCTGTCGAGATAATGACTCCCTATCCCTATAGGGCCGGCATTCCCATCATCTTGTGATAGACTATGCATGACCTAATGTGTGTGTGTGTGTGTGTGTGGGAGAGGGAGAGAGCGTGTCACCACCTCCACCATGCGAGCAGCATGGCCAGATGTGCCTCGCGCGCGCCGAGTGGAGAGAATTTGCGCAGCTCGGACTAGGCCTACTGCCATTCTCATTGCGACTCCCCACACTGCCACTACGTTCCCCCCTAACTGTCCTATGAGCACTTCGACCTCTTCTAACATCCCCAGTGGCATTAGACAAAGGCTCCACCACGTTACTGTCGCCGCGATTGTGGAGAGGCACACGTTCAGAAGACAGAAGCTAGCGCTATGGACATTAGGCTACCTCCAGCCTCGTTCGCCACACCACTAACACCCTGCTAACTTGCCGATGAACACTCCGAACCCGTGAAACATTATTCCCACCAGTGACATTGGGCAAACGATTCAACGTTTGTGCTTGGTGTAAGCTAAACTATGGAGTAAACTCTCACTTTGTCCAGCTGCATCATTGCAAGGCAGGGACGCATCTGAAGCCTCACTAAACGAATCACCGTCATTTTCTGAAGGCAGATATCAGGGTTGCCAACTTTGGGTGATTGGCTGGAGTGAGATTTTGTGAAGTCATAGTGCGTGTGCGTTAAATTTTTTCCTAAACCTAATTTTAAAAATGTCTGTCCCCTGACTTTTTTGCTATGTACAGTATAATCCCTGATTTAAGTTTCTTCAAAATGTACAATTAAATTATTGATTGCACTTGAAAACAAGACCATTGTTTTAACCCCGTGGCATGGAAGGATTATGAGCCACTGGGCCCCTGGGCAAAGACATGAAAAGGGCCCCCCTGCCCACCTGAAAAAGGTAGTAGCTCAGTAGAAAAAAATAAAAAATAACCCCTTAAATGATTACTTCTGGCGAGTTTTGTGGAAAGAAATGGACAGATTGAGACTTATGAATGTGTGTATGAGTGTACGAATGTATCAGGGATGGAAATAGCCTAAAATATTTTTTTCCACCTACCATTGTGGCTGGTGGATTCCAAAGTCTACCAGCCACTAGAGATACAGTATGAACATTTAATGAAAAATCATGACCAAAATGATTACGGTTATTGGTATTGCAATATGATTAAAATGTGCTCACTTTTCTTCTAAACCTACCATCAATGTTGGACAGAACTCATAATTGGCCTGCCCTTCATGCCCAGTAGCAACAAATCTAAAGGTCAACAGAACAGCTATAGTGTCATAAAAGTGGTGTGGCTCCTTTAAGACCCAATCCACTGGTGTGAGTTCTGGAGCCATCCAACTTCTAACTCTATACTATCCTACATCATCTGATTTTAATATTATGTCTAGGCTACAGTATATTTAACATTTAACATTTATTTTCTATTTGGCCTGTTATGAAATTATGCATTGACCAATATAAGCACACTTTTTTAAGACACCTAAATACATGCATGCTTAGCATTTTGTGAAAACAAATCATTATGGCTACATCGACAAACTCTTAGCCATGAGCTATATATCCTCTGATTTTAATATTTACACATATGTATAGCACAGCTCAGTTTTAAGACACTTAAAGCCCAAAATTGGAGACCATATAGAAATTTGCTACCATTTCAAAACCGGATTACTCTGGAACGGCTTATTGTACAGGGGATTGCATTACACCTTTGTGTTCGGTAAGGTCTGCTGTTTATTCTGGTTTACGGTTTGTCATGTGTGGAACGAAAAGTTTGTGAGATATCCCTCCTATAGGAATTGAAATGAGCGCAGAGCTATAGTAGCCTAATATGATTATTTCTTGAAAGTTAATTTATTTTTCTCGCGAACCGTTTATCGCAGCAAATAGCGGCTATAGCACCTTATAAAAGATGAGAAAAAGTTATTTAATGTGATGTCTGTGAGGCTACTTCGCGAGTAGTTCCTAGAGAAGAATGGGCGGCCACACTTTATGTCGGTCTGCCTCATGTCTAAATAGCAGCGTGTTCCGTGAAGGTGTCGCGGACCGGATTAAACAGTCAGCGAATCAACAACCAGAGAAAACTGCGCTGAGAACGTTGTAGGCGGATATTAGACCTACCTGCTGTTGGTCTAGACATATGTATGCCTTAAACTCGTATCCTGTCATTTAGAAGCAATGCTGTGGGCTAGTCTAGTCATCAACAAAAAATGAACGGATTGCAAAAAAAAAAGAATGGATTTGGCGTGACATTTCTTGAGTGTGCGTGAGAGCGTGAGATTGGTGCTGAAAGCGTGAGTGTCACGCCAGATGCGTGAGAGTTGGCAACCCTGCAGATATTCCCCTTCAGAATCAGGGTCCGCGAATAGAAGACCCAACACTTCATTTCAGGTAAACTTTATTGATGCCATTAGACGATAATCTAATGCAAATACTCGGTATTGCACGCACTGATTCAATGCGCTGTAGCTCAAAAGTTTTGTTTAAAGCGTGACCTTTTTCGGACTCGGGGATGACATATGACATGTCTGCCATCTAGTGGAGTGGAGGTTGAACGAAATATGACACCCTATTTGTCTAAATCGGCCGTTTTATTCAGAACCTCATCTTGTCGAGTAAACTCGACAGTGGCGCCTAGAGGGTTAAAAGTTGTTGATAGACAGCTAGTTTAATAGATAGTTTAATAATAGTTTAAAAGTAGACTGTTTAAAAGTTGAATGTATATAGTTTAAAAGTTGAATGTAGATAGTTTAAAAGTTGTTGATAGACAGCTAGTTTAATAGATAGATAGTTTAATGATAGTTTAAAAGTAGACCGTTTAAAAGTTGAATGTAAAAAGTTCAGTAGTTTAATGGGTTACATTGTTTAACAGTGGATTATTGTAGTGAGGACTTTTATTTTGAAACAGTTTTGGGCAGAGGAAACAGTTGAATAGGATGTGTAGTCTTAATTGACCCAGATTGTATGCTTAAAGCCTGAGGCTGCAGGTGGCCTGAACACCTGCCATAGGATTCTAATTGCTTAATGGCCGTATTATGATGTCATAATCGGCAATGTTTAAATAGTTTAAAAAGTATAAAAGTTTCAAAGTTGAAAAGACATAGCAGCTTCGTCCGTTTGAATACCTACGTTACAAAGTTTGAATGAAGTTTCTAAGTTAAACTGTTCAAGAGAAATAGCGTACGGAAAAAGTGGTAAGCGGAATAATAATAAAAAGTTGTTGCCTAGGAAGAACAGTACAGTGCATTTTCATGCACTGTAATAAGAAGCCTAGGAAGAACAGTACAGTGCATTTTCATGCACTGTAATTATATTTTATATTAGTAAAGCAGTCCTCTGATGTGCATATTTTTAAAAACTTTTTGTGAACATTGTTAGCACTTTAAACACTGGCTGCTTTGAAGTGCATGTATAACAATATAGCATAACAATAATAATTGTCATGTGATATAATGATAATTTGATGGGAGGTGGGTTCATGTAGGTGGGCCCTATGACCCCAAAGTATGCCATGACCGGGCCACAGGTCAAAGAAGTTGTCTATGTCCATGGCAAAACTGGCATACAAATAAAGTTTGTCAAAGGTCTGACATTAGATCTGAAGGTAGCATTTTAAATGGGTGTTTGTTTATACATAATGTTTTTGAACAGTTTACTTACAGTAATACAGCTTCTAACTAAAGTAGGGTGATATATATTTTACGTTTTCCCTTAAGTTGAGTTCAAAATAAAACGGACACAACAAAATAACAAACACTTGATTTTTTTAAAAATTAGTCGTTTAGATTAGTCGACTGATTGTCGTTAGTGGCAGCACTAAATGTTAGTTGTAAACAAACGAGCTACTTGGTGAGGCTTGGCCTCACAGATGCGCTCGTGCCTTAGATGGCAGGAAAAATCTTCACGATAGGCCTATTAACTAACCACCCGATTCACGTTGGCTGGGGGGAAGGGGGGCCATCAGACATTTGTGCCCAGTTAATCCGGCCCTGCCCCCAACAAATCACACCTTCCCACCTCTGACAGCTTAAAAGAAGTCAAGAGGACTCCTTACTCACAGACCTGCGGTTTTGAAATCCTATGCAGCTACAGGAGCTTCCAATCGTGAGGAAGCAATTTTGCATTGTAGGCATAACGAACATGCAATAACGCCGCCAACAACAACCAAAACTAGGCTAATCATTGTCAACATGTAAATTAAATGTAACATTATTGTGAATCAAATTAAAATGTTCTCTTTTGCAAACATAGGCATAGTAACAGAATAATTTAATAATGTTACAAAGATACTACATCAATCCGTATGTTTCATTAGGCTACTAGGCTATTTGTTTTGCCTTGATTCATTTAGGCTAGGCCTTTTTATTCAGGGGCCGTATTTACAAAGAATTTTAAGGCTAAAAGTAGCTCCTAACTGGTGAAATTAGGAGCAACTCCTAAAAATAATGGGCGTGTCACTCCTAACTTTAGGACTCCTAATTTTTTCACAAAAAGTAATTCACGAAGCATTTTAGACCTAAAAGTAGCACCTAAGTCTGGGACAGCTTAAGTCGAGAGGACTCCTAACTCACTAAGACCTATTCATAAACAGCTTTTTTGTGGCATTTTACGTTGCGATGTTTTGAAATGCGTAGCCTATGCGCAACAGGAGCTTCCAATCGCGAGGGAACAATTTTGCATTCATAAAAGGGATGCAATAACGTTTGGAATTCCCGTGTTACAATCGTCAGCCAATCAAGGTGGTCACTTCAGTCATGCTCGTGCATGAGTAATGACGTCATCCATAGCCACGAAGACTCACTCCTAGATTAGGAGTTGTCTGAAAGGCTTTGTGAATAACTTTTAAGAGAAAACTCCAATCTAAAATCTTTAAGTGCGATTTAGGAGTAGCCTACTCCTAGTAGTAAGATAAAAGCCTTTGTGAATAGCCTACGTCCCCAGTTATTCATCATCTTCCGTCCTTGTGTAGCGCACGCATTCTGAGACCTGTCACCTGTCACTCATCATCGTAAGGGAGGTGTTTGGAATCATGCCCGCGTTACAATCATCAGCCAATCAAGGTGGTCACGCTTGCCCATTTACCCAAATTAATGGTCGAATATTACTGATGATCATTGTTATTTAAGAACATGCAGTGTGCGTAGGGTACCAAAAACATCTTGCTCGTAAAAAAGCATCATAACGCACATTCTGGCGGGTCTGTTATTTACTGTAGGCTGCGCAAACCACAGGCCTTTATTTTGGGCAAGCCTCGGAGGGTCATTGAGGGAAGCCCTCATTTTCAATGAAGCTGAGATTACAGAAGCGAAGCAAAGCGCTCCACAAACAAGACAACATTCGAGGCCTTCTGTTGAAGAATTTTATATAAAGCCTGCGCTAACAGTAATCCTCCTGCCCCTGATAGGCCTACCACAGCTGTGGATAGTGTGGAATGTTTAAGTAATAACACAATCCAATGTGTCTCAATTGTCCCCCGCTGACCACCTCACACATTTCTCTAGATTTTGCAACGAACTTACATGACACAATGCCATAAAATATGCCAGTTTTAGGACACAGAATAATGTTTGTAATGATACCAGGTAGGCCTACGTTTAACAGTAACAAGTGTAATGAGCTATTCATTGTCGAAGGTGCATGGTGAAGTGAAATTCTTACTTTGGAAAACAAACATTTGCCGATATCATCGCCGATCATCAGAATATTGCAACAGATTCTGTGTTCTGGACTGCAGGTAACTTGTTAAACCAGTGGTTCTCAAACCTTTATTTCATTCCCCACTTTGATCAAGGGGCATGACTGATGATAGTGGAGATAACGTGTTATCCCGAGGCTTTTGCAAGTCAGCATCTTTGACGGTAGTCTATTAAAAATATAAGTTTTCGATGTCCCAAACGGAGAGCCATACTTTATTGATTTTAACGATCTCTATGCTACTCACAAAAATGTAGGCATGGGGACATGATGAAGTAGGCTATCCAACTGTCGTGTGTTAAATTATTGTGATTACGAGCCAGTGGTTTTCAAACATTATGCGTGACTCGGACATCTAACTAAATGCAACAGGCTCATCATCCTCGCATTCGCAAAATGCAAATAGCTAATAGGGATATTTTTCTATGATAGTAGCCTATCTTAATCTTAATCTTGGAATATGGGGAGGAAAGTCTGCAGTCAGCCAAATATCAATGTAGCCTAATTATGCTGCATAAAGCAGATGTAGGCCTGTATTTGTTTATTGTACAGAAAAATAAAAATGACATGTCAAGCAGTCAATTGACTAGCCTACATTGCAGTCAAGAAGTAGGGCAAATTAAGACACTGTTTTGATTTGCGTAGTTGCGTTACCCCCAACACTGACAATAACATAGACAGCAAATTAAGATATTTTTTCGTTTTGTGGAGTGACACCGGTAGGCTATCAAAAGCAGATTTCGATTTTCGCTACCACCGTGTAGTCAAGCCTTAAGCCATGCCCAAGTAGCCTTAATCGAGGTAATGTTTAATTACGATTTATTTTGTAGGCTGGGATTCCTCTTGGTAACAATTACGTTTAAAGGTAGCCTAGCCTCCTGCTTTTTCAGAAGGGGCGGCAGTCAGGCTACTGACAGAGCGATGTACAGTGGCAGAGCAACGCACAGTGGCTGAAAGTGGTATTAAAGCTTCACGCCATTTGAAAGCGATGCCCACTGTAGGAGTTTCTCTTATTAAGTTATTCACAAAGCCTTTCAGACCTACTCTTAGTAAGGAAAAATGACAACTCCTGAACAGATTCTGGAGCTGAGCGCTCTAGAATCTTTGACTAAGAGTGAGTGAGTCTTCGTTGCTATGGATGACGTTATTACTCATGCACTAGCTTGACTGAAGTGACCACCTTGATTGGCTGATGATTGTAACGCGGGAATGATTCCAAACACCTCCCTTACGATGAGTGGCAGGTGACAGGTCTGAGAATGCGTGCGCTACACAAGGACGGAAGATGATGAATAACTGAATAAAAAGGCCTAGCCTAAATGAATCAAGAGTAAGGCAAAACAAATAGCCTAGTAGCCTAATGAAACATTGATGTAGTATCTTTGTAACATTATTAAATTAATCTGTTACTATGCCTATGCCTACGTTTGCAAAAGAGAACATTTTAATTTGATTCACAATAATGTTACATTTAATTTACATGTTGACAATGAGTAGCCTAGTTTTGGTTGTTGTTGGTGGCGTTATTGCATGTTAGTTATACCTACAATGCAAAATTGCTTCCTCACGATTGGAAGCTCCTGTAGCCGCATAGGATTTCAAAACAGGCGAAATGCCACAAAACCGGTTTGTGAATAGGTCTGTGAGTTCCCTGCTGAAAAAAACAGCTAGAACCCAGCTTATGCTGGTAGCTGGTTTTAGCTGGTCTTTGCTGGTTTTCTTCCAGCTCTTGCTGGTCTTTGCTGGTGTAGCTGGTTAGGCCACCAGCTGGATATTCTGGCGTGACCATCTGAGGAAGCTGGTCATGCTGGTGTGACCAGCCTGTCTTGTGGGATACAGCTGGTGCACGATGGTCATGCTGGTGACCAGCCTGTCATGCTGGTTTGCTAGATTGACCAACATAAGCTGGCATGGCCAGTTAAACCAGCAGTGTAGACCAGCAACACCAGCTAAAATGACCAGCTTGAGGTGGTACGACAAGCAAAACCAGCTGAATTACCATCATAAGCTGGGTAAACCAGCTGAAGGTATGTTTTTGCAAGAGTTTTGCTGGTCTAGCAGGTCAACCATCATAGGGTGGTCAAAGAAGCTGGTTAACAAGCTGGTCAACCAGCAAACCACCTATAGCTGGTCAGGCTGTTTTTTTCAGTAGGGTTAGGAGTCCTCTCGACTTCTTTTAAGCTGTCACAGCTGGTGGGAAGGTGTGATTTGTTGGGGGCAGGGCCGGATTAACTGGGCACAAATGTCTGATGGCCCCCCCATGCCCCCCAGTCAACGTGAATCGGGTGGTCAGTTAATAGGCCTATATCGTGAAGATTTTTCTTGCCATCTAAGGCACGAGCACATCTGTGAGGCCAAGCCTCACCAAGTAGCCAGTTTGTTTACAACTAACATTACATTTAATTAAACTGCTTATATAGGCTATGCCGAAATAGTTTTCAACATTTTGAATATTAGTGTCGGGTGAATTAGGAAATGTTCTTAAAGTAGCCTTATGGCTAAAAGCTGCTTGGGATCCCCCCCTGTCAAGCAATATAACCATACAAATGAGCGCACTCATTGTTTCAAAAGTTGTAATTTCGGCTTTGTCAGAACTGAAGAGCTGTGGACGACACAGCACGGTATGCCCAATTGAAAAAATGACAAAGACATCGTAAAACACTGAAAGTTAATATTTTGTCACTAGCAACATACATCTGTCCTTTGTCAAATGTGTTATGTTCCAAGTAGCCTATGCGTAATTCTGCTTCATAAAGTTGAACAAATACATTTGCTTATTTCACAGAAAATATAAATAGCCAGTTAGCCAGTTAACTTGGAGTGAACATACAAACAGGGGAAATTATTTCTCTTGTAGCTGAGTAGCCTCAGGTGCGCACGTAGACATAAGGCCGAACATGCAAGCGCCAATGAATCATGCTCTCACGACAATAAACTTAAATAGGTTAACAAGTTCGCCTTCAAGCAAGGAAAACGCAAAAAAATAAACCGCTAATGAAGTAAACTTGTGACCATCAAAAATCGTTTATCGCCTGTAACTCCGTGATAACAGGACGTAACAGGAAGGCATTTGGCTGAGCAACAGAGGTTAATATGCTCTATATTTTGTCCAAATGATGTCTGTCTATCATCGTTGCACTCGGAGAAAACCAGAATGTTTAATTTGTCCTGCGTTTCTTGTACGGCTGCAAACGGGATTCACTCGCAGTTAACCAAATATTTCTTTATTAGAGCAGGGCAGGCATATTTCTGGCTATTAAATTATTTCTAAACCAGTCTGCTAAAGTCTGTAGTAAAGTCTGTGTAGGGTTTTCCAGGCTCCATTTCTTTTTACGAGACACCCTGCTCACTTGAGACATCTATCGGTTGTTTGGGTTGTTGCAGCATTGTTGCAGCGTCACTGGAAAAATACAAATTAAAGTCGCGTGATACCGTGTGATCCCACGCGCGGACCGCGAGGGAAGCTGGCCAAGTCGAAGCACTGCCCACTGTATACTATACTTATACTGAATATCGATGTGCATTGAAGTGGATAAATAGTGCATGTGTGAAATAAGTACATTTTATAATTATTTTATAGTTTTTCAAGTTCATATTTTGCATTTTAGTGTACAGTTCCTACTTTGCAGGAGTAAACAGAGGAGAGCAGGGGTCCGTTGGCCATGCAGACTCCATCGCAGCACCTGTCACATTCATGAATGATGTCAGTTCATTTTCATTAGTCTAGTCATTTATGCGTCCAAGATGTATGTTGACTTTCACTGCATAATATACTGTATACATTAGATTTGCTTACCTTCAGAGTGGTATCACTATCTCTGTCCATTGAAATGCGGTCCCCTGAATGACAGTCTAGTGTGACAGAGAAGCATTTATCTCTGTCAGTTTTGCATCAGTATACTTGTGTCAACCTCGCTTGAGACTGCCCATAAAAACCCATCGCCAGTTTTGCATATGTAGGTCTCATGGACACGTGTCATCTACCCATGAATGTGACATGTGGTGGTGTATGAGGCACATTTGTTTACCAGGGGCCTCTCTCAACTGTGTACTGGGTGCCCAAATCCTCGGCAGCTGAAGAGAAGGGTCATGCTCCTGCCCTGTGACAGTGACGTAGTGCAATAGCAGGCATTCCATGATGTTGTGTAGTCATTATATATCAGAACCCCTGACATACAATCCAAATAGTCTACAAGAAACTTTCATCTGAGACCAGGATTATGCTTCTACACCAAGGGCTCATCATATGCAGTAAGCCTTTCATTGTCAGTTTGCATTTTGAGTTTTTACTGTATGTGGAAACTCCATAGGACATTGAGCAAAACACATGGGCATGCTTTTACAAATAATTGTATAGAATACTCTTTTATAATAAATCTTTTATTCTATATTGATCTACTTTTACACACAGCTTCCACAGACCTGGGACACAGTTCTGTTTCTTAGACACATCAAGTGAACTAGAGGGATAAAATGTGGTCAGTTCAGAGATGTTTGTAATCCAGGAGAAAGAAAAAAAACTATATTCTAGCCTCTGTAAGTAAGTAATTCCTAAGAAACTACAGGGTCTGAGCTTTCTGAGGAGCTCAAGCATTTGATTAGATAGATAGATAGATAGATAGAAAGATAGATACTTTATTGATCCCCAAGGGGAAATTCAAGATTATAGGCCAAAACAGGTGGGAACAGTGCCCTCTGAAGTAGGCGCAGTGCAATAGACATTTGCTAGGCATAGGGTAAAAAGGGATATTGTGTTGCCTTAACCCTGACACATTGGCAGCTAGTTCATCCACACCCACACTAGCCCTGGGCCAGATTCACCCTGATGCCCAACTCACACACACACCCACACACACCCACCCACACACACACCCACACTAGCCCTGGGCCAGATTCACCCTGATGCCCAACTCACACACACACACACACACACACCCACACCCACCCACCCACACACACAAACACACACCCATACCCACACCCACCCACCCACACACACATACCCACACACCCACACTAGCCCTGGCCCAGATTCACCCTGATGCCCAACTCTGCGTAGAGCTCATACAGTTTTAGAACCCTTTACCAGTGCTGATGCCCAACTCTGCGTAGAGCTGATACAGTTTTAGAACCCTTTATCAGTGATGCCCAACTCTGCATAGAGCTGATACAGTTTTAGAACCCTTTACCAGTGATGCCCAACTCTGCGTAGAGCTGATACAGTTTTAGAACCCTTTATCAGTGATGCCCAACTCTGCGTAGAGCTGATACAGTTTTAGAACCCTTTATCAGTGATGCCCAACTCTGCGTAGAGCTGATACAGTTTTAGAACCCTTTACCAGTGATGCCCAACTCTGCATAGAGCTTATACAGTTTTAGAACCCTTTACCAGTGATGCCCAACTCTGCATAGAGCTTATACAGTTTTAGAACCCTTTACCAGTGATGCCCAACTCTGCATAGAGCTGATACAGTTTTAGAACCCTTTACCAGTGCTGATGCCCAACTCTGCGTAGAGCTTATACAGTTTTAGAACCCTTTACCAGTGATGCCCAACTCTGCGTAGAGCTGATACAGTTTTAGAACCCTTTACCAGTGATGCCCAACTCTGCGTAGAGCTGATACAGTTTTAGAACCCTTTACCAGTGATGCCCAACTCTGCGTAGAGCTGATACAGTTTTAGAACCCTTTATCAGTGATGCCCAACTCTGCGTAGAGCTGATACAGTTTTAGAACCCTTTACCAGTGATGCCCAACTCTGCATAGAGCTGATACAGTTTTAGAACCCTCTGCATAGAGCTGATACAGTTTTAGAACCCTTTACCAGTGCTCTCCTGTCTATTCATAGTTATTCAAACGCATGATGGAAGAATTGATATTTGTGTCCCTTACTGTCAATATTCAACGGCATTTAGTGCTAGGATGATGCCCAGTTCAAACACTGACTAAATGGGTCATGATTCTACGCGATAAACAAACCTTATATCATGCACTATCAAGCAATATCAAGTCAGTGTAGCATGAAAATGAGTTTGAAGCTGTTAGTTTAAGCTAAAGTACTGCATTGTGTTGCTTTAAACCAGTGGTCCCCAAACTACGGCCCGCCAACTCATTTTGGGTGGCCCCCCAAAACATGTCCGTGGTATATAGCATCTGGCCCGCACGGGAGTACGACATCGTCAAACTATAACCTCTGTAATTTCACCATTCATTCTCTATGGCGAGTCTTAACAGTACACATGTAATACTCCTTTTGTCCACTGGTGGTTGTTTTGGCGCTGTTTCACGTTTGCCATCGAAAACGGAATGAAATGTAGGCCTACCTGCAAACAATGTAAGAGGCCTATGCTGACTGCATCAGTGCTCAAAGTATTCTAAACGTTTATCAATTATTTGTTAATAACTAACTAACTTCTATTCAAGTCATATTTCTGGGACTTTCTGGCATAATTATTTTTATTTTTTATTCACACCTTCAAATGTTAATACAGAGTTCAAAGTACTCATCAGGTGAGTGAAAGTTAGAACGGTGGTCATTTCAGATGTGTTTGCCAGCACTTCATAAAACTGTCATAGTTTGATAACTTTAAATTATTTGTAGGATATTGCTTGTTCACAACTTGAGCTATGTACAGTGGGCATCGCTTTCAAATGACCACTTCAATCGCGCATTACGCGGCGTGAAGCTGCGTGAAGCTTTAGTACCACTTTCAGCCACTGTGCGTCGCTCTGCCACTGTACATCGCTCTGCCTGCCGTCCCTTACATAATTGTTGCCGAGAGTAATCCCAGCCTACGAATTCAATAACAAAATAAATCATGCATAATTAAACATTACCTCGATTTAGGCTACTTGGGTATGGCTTAAGGCTTGACTACACGGTGGTAACGAAAATCGAAATCGAAATTTGCTGTCTACATTATTGTCAGTGTTGGGGTTAACGCAACTACGCAAATCAAAACAGTGGTGTGATAATTGAGCCAGTAGAGAAATAACTGTTCAGAATTAATCTGTAGCCTTGGGTAGGCTTCTGCAGAAAACAATGTTGTTGCCGATTTAATACTATCTGGCGACGTTTTTAACAGGCTACGCAATAGAGGCTTAGACAACTATGACCCACGTTTTGGTTTCGTAAATTAATTTGCCCTACTTCTTGACTGCAATGTAGTCAATTGACTGCTTGACATGTCATTTTTATTTTTCTGTACAATAAACAAATACATCTGCTTTATGCCGCAGAATTACATTGATATTTGGCTGACTGCAGACGTGCCACTTCCCTCCCCATATTCCAAGATTAAGATAATATGAAGTGCTTTTTGTATAGGCTACTATCATAAAAAAATAGTTAAAACGAATAGCTATTTGCAATTTGACAAAACACTGGTCCTCATTTTGCGAATGCGAGGACGATATGAGCCTGTTGCATTTAGTTAGATGTCCGAGTCACGCATAATGTTTGAAAACCACTGGCTCGTAATCACAATAATTTAACACACGACAGTTGGATAACCTACTTCATCATGTCCCCATGCCTACATTTTTGTGAGTAGCATAGAGATCGTTAAAAACAATAAAGTATGGCTCTCCGTTTGGGACATCGAAAACTTATATTTTTAATAGACTACCGTCGAAGATGCTGACTTGCAAAAGCCTCGGGATAACACGTTATCTCCACTATCATCAGTCATGCCCCTTGATCAAAGTGGGGAATGAAATAAAAGTTTGAGAACCACTGGCTTAAGTTACCTACAGTCCAGAACACAGAATCTGTTGCAATATTCTGATGAGCGGCGATGATATCGGCAAATGTTTGTTTTCCAAAGTAAGAATTTCACTTCACCATGCACCTTCGACAATACCTGGCCTACCTGGTATCATTACAAACATTATTCTGTGTCCTAAAACTGGCATATTTTATGGCATTGTGTCATGTAAGTTCGTTGCAAAATCTAGAGAAATGTGTGAGGTGGTCAGCGGGGGACAATTGAGACACACATTGGATTGTGTTATTACTTGAACATTCCACACTATCCACAGCTGTGGTAGGCCTTTCAGGGGCAGGAGGATTACTGTCAGCGCAGGCTTTATATAAAATTCTTCAACAGAAGGCCTCGAATGTTGTCTTGTTTGTGGAGCGCTTTGCTTCGCTTCTGTAATTTCGGCTTCAATGAAAATGAGGGCTTCCCTCAATGACCCTCCGAGAATAAATAAAGGTTGAATGAATGAATGAATGCAGGTTTGCCCAAAATAAAGGCATGTGGTTTGCGCAGCCTACAGTAAATAACAGACCCGCCAGAATGTGCGTTATGATGCTTTTTTACGAGCAAGATGTTTTTGGTACCCTACGCACACTGCATGTTCTTAAACTAGATGTACCGCAGATCGGTACAAAATATGACCGCCGCCCAGTCCAGCACATTTTTTCCACAAAAATAAATCACGCTGAAAGGCCTATATGATTCTGTCTCACTAAATTGCATTATCCACACTCAATTCTCACTGATATCTGCTAGACAACAAGTACCAAAACATGATTAGTTCATAGATTTCACATGTAAAATTAATTTTATACAACCCCACCTCCATCTTGCCTGTTCATAATTCTGAGAAATTCTTGAATTGTGTGCATGTACATGTTTATGTTATGTGTGTGTGTGTGTGTGTGTGTGTGTGTGCGTGCTTGTGTGTGTGCCTGTGTATGTGCCTGTGCATGCAAGCGTACATTTGTCTACTGTGTGAGTATGTGTCATATGTATGATTACTGTGAATGTATGTGTGTGTGTATATCTGTTTGTGCACATGTGTGCACATGAAATGGGTTAACATGACCCCTGGAGGCAAACATACGGAAAAAAATGGTCATCATAGTCCCTACAGTTCTCAAGATATTCACAGAGAACTGTGTCTGCCCTACCCTCCTTTCGGGGGGTCCAGTCCAGCGGGGGGGCTGCAGATCAAAACTAAAAACGACGGTTCCATGCTATCCATGTGGGGTTACATGCCCACCAAGTTTTGTGTACCCCGGTCTTTCAGTGTCCCGGGAATCCTTGTTGGTGTACGTCACTAAATGTACACATACATTATTTTATTGTAATGCCCCCCATGAACGAAAGTACACAAAACTTGGCATGCATTCGGAGGGTGTCATAATGATCCTACACTTTTAATTTTGTGCAGTTTTGACCTTGTCAGCCAGAGATATTGTGATGAAAACACCTAATTTTTTGCTTTTTAATTTTTAACTAGGTGGCGCTATACATGAAATAAGTGGTAATGGGATGGGTTGACATGCCCCCTTAAGACCAACATACATAAAAAAGGTGGACCTCCTAGGCCCTACGGTTCTCGAGATATTCACAGAAAACTGTCTCCGGCCACCTACAGGCCAGTTGGTGTATAGTAACATAAATTAATTTATTGTGTGGCCCCCCATGAACAGAATTCCATGAAACTTGGCGTGCATACAGAGGGTGTCATGATGATCCTACGCTTCCAATTTCGTGCAGTTTTGACTATGTTAGGTCACAGATACCTGCGATTACAACACCTCATTTTTTCTTTTTTGTGTTTAACTAGGTGGCGCTATACATGAAATGAGTGGTTATGGAATGGGTTGACATGGCCCCTTGAGATCAACATACAAAAAAAAATGGTCCTCCTAAACCTTACGGTTCTCGAGATATTCACAGAAAACTGTGTCTGCCCTACCCTCCTTTCGGGGGGTGCAGTCCAGCGGGGGGGCTACAGATCAAAATGAAAAACGATGGTTCCATGCTATCCATATGGGGTTACATGCCCACCAAGTTTAGTCTCCCCCGGTCTTTCAGTGTCCCGGGAATCATTGACAGAAATTTGGACATGTGAAAAAAAATAAATAAATAAATAAAATTCTGACTAAACCTATATGATAATAACAATAACGGTCATAATAACAATGATCATCAGTAGCCTAATATTCGACCATTAATTTGGGTAAATGGGCAAGCGTGACCACCTTGATTGGCTGATTGGCTGATGATTGTAACGCGGGCATGATTCCAAACACCTCCCTTACGATGATGAGTGACAGGTGACAGGTCTCAGAATGCGTGCGCTACACAAGGACGGAAGATGATGAATAACTGGGGCCGTAGGCTATTCACAAAGGCTTTTATCTTACTACTAGGAGTAGGCTACTCCTAAATCGCACTTAAAGATTTTAGATTGGAGTTTTCTCTTAAAAGTTATTCACAAAGCCTTTCAGACAACTCCTAATCTAGGAGTGAGTCTTCGTGGCTATGGATAACGTCATTACTCATGCACGAGCATGACTGAAGTGACCACCTTGATTGGCTGACGATTGTAACGCGGGAATCCCTTTTATGAATGCAAAATTGTTCCCTCGCGATTGGAAGCTCCTGTTGCGCATAGGCTACGCATTTCAAAACATCGCAACGTAAAATGCCACAAAAAAGCTGTTTATGAATAGGTCTTAGTGAGTTAGGAGTCCTCTCGACTTATGCTGTCCCAGACTTAGGTGCTACTTTTAGGTCTAAAATGCTTCGTGAATTACTTTTTGTGATTTGTGAAGTTAGGAGTGACACGCCTATTATTTTTAGGAGTTGCTCCTAAATTCGCCAGTTAGGAGCTACTTTTAGCCTTAAAATTCTTTGTGAATACGGCCCCTGAATAAAAAGGCCTAGCCTAAATGAATCAAGGCAAAATAAATAGCCTAGTAGCCTAATGAAACATACGGATTGATGGAGTATCTTTGTAACATTATTAAATGATTCTGTTACTATGCCTACGTTTGCAAAAGAGAACATTTTAATTTGATTCACAATAATGTTACATTTAATTTACATGTTGACAATGATTAGCCTAGTTTTGGTTGTTGTTGGCAGCGTTATTGCATGTTAGTTATGCCTACAATGCAAAATTGCTTCCTCGCGATTGGAAGCTCCTGTAGCTGCATAGGATTTCAAAACCGCAGGTTTGTGATATAGGTCTGTGAGTAAGGAGTCCTCTTGACTTCTTTTAAACTGTCAGAGGTGGGAAGGTGGGATTTTTGGGGGGCAGGGCCGGATTAACTGGGCACAATTGTCTGATGGCCCCCCCTCCCCCCAGCCAACGTGAATCGGGTGGTTAGTTAATAGGCCTATCGTGAAGATTTTTCCTGCCATCTAAGGCACGAGCGCATCTGTGAGGCCAAGCCTCACCAAGTAGCTCGTTTGTTTACAACTAACATTCCATTTAATTAAACTGCTTTATAGGCTATGCCGAAATAGTTTTCAACATTTTGAATATTAGTGTCGGGTGAATTGAAATGTTCTCAAATGGCTGAAAGCTGCTTGGGATCCCCCCGTCAAGCAATATACAAACGCGCTTCCTGCACTCATTGTTTCAAAAGGAGTAATTTTGGCTTTGTCAGAACTGAAGAGCTGTGGACGGCACGGCACGGCATGCCCAATGAAAATAAATGAACGCAACACAACACAACACAGACCCCGCTTCTCTCGCGTCAGTCACTGACATGAACGAAACACAGAACCCGCTTCTCTCACGGCAGTCACTGACAGTAGCCTAGAATAAATGCATGGGGAAAAACACTTCCCCATGACAAAGACAACGTAAAACACTGAAAGTTAATATTTTGTCACTAGCAACATACATCTGTCCTTTGTCAAATGTATTATGTTCCAAGTAGCCTATGCGTAATTCTGCTTTATAAAGTTGAACAAATACATTTGCTTATTTCACAGAAAAATATAAATAGCCAGTCTACAGTGCAGAGTTGGTAAGTTATGGTAGGCCAACTTGCAGTGAACATACAAACAGGGGAAATTATTTCTCTTGCAGCTGAGTAGCCTCAGGTGCGCACGTAGACATAAGGCCGAACATGCAAGCGCCAATGAATCGTGCTCTCACGACAATCGCGCCGTTAAACTTAAATAGGTTAACATCACTCTAAGTTCACCTTCAAGCAAGGAAAACGATGATTTGAAGACATCTGTTTCCTTGGAAGGGCAAGGGGTAGCAACAGGGCAACACAGAGACAGGCCCGATGGCAGGGCTGTTATGAGAGTATTAAAATATGGGATATTCTACGGGAAAACATTAAAACGGCAAGACAGAGGGGAAAGTTAAAATACGTGATAAACACAGAAAAAGTTGGCATGCATTGTTTCGGTCCCCGTGCACAGGGATTATTTGTCATACTATTAATCACATATGATTATTTGTGAAATTGTGCAAACAGGCGCAACACATTTGAAAAGGAAGGACTGGTAGCATGCAAGCTCACGGGAAAGATTGATTTAAGAATGTTATCACAAAGTGTGTGGCTATGGCGCGGGCGGAAGACAATTGGCAGGGGAGGGTCATGTTTTTTTTAACAATTCTGTCGGAGGGTCATTGAACAATTTCTAGCAGGCAAGAGAGGGTCATGCAACTTCCAACTGAAGCACTCAAAATTCCTCCGGTGGCCCCTTCAATAAATAACGAACAGTCCCTAGATTGCTGCTGGGCTATATGTCTTGGTTCTGTTAACAACTCATTGTCAAACGCATAGCCTATCTCGCGGTTGCATCCATTACAAACAAACATGCAATGTGAACGTCTGGGATTGGGGAGAGCACTAAATGCTCTACTGAATAAGCACGAAGTCAAACCTTTAAATGAAAAACACTCTTTAATAATCCAAAAAAATAAACCGCTAATGAAGTAAACTTGTGACCATCAAAAATCGTTTATCGCTTGTAACTCCGTGATACCAGGACGTAACAGGAAGGCATTTGGCTGAGCAACGGAGGTTAATATGCTCCATGTTTTGTCCAAATGATGTCTGTCTATCATCGTTGCACTCGGAGAAAACCGGGATGTTTCATTCGTCCCGTTTCAATCGTCCCGGTTGTACCTACTCAAAACGCAGATAGAACCTTATTATTCTAAGGTAGCGAAATAGCGTTCAGCATGATTCATGCCCAATTATTTCCCCCTGTTAAAGTGTTCGCCTTTGTAGTTTGGTTTCGTGATAGCCTATGATAAACGGCTTATGGCCAAATATGTGAAAACGTTAAAATACAGTACGTGATAAACCCGGAAAAAGTTGACAGTGATTTTTTCATAATCACTTTGGAGGGTCATAGAAAAATGTATTGCTGGCGAGGGAGGGTCACGTCTTTTTGGACTAATGCTCCCAAAACTCCTCTGGTAGCCCCTTAAATAAATAACGAACAGTCCCTAATGAAGTAAACTTGTGACCATCAAAAATCGTTTATCGCCTGTAACTCCGTGATAACAGGACGTAACAGGAAGGCATTTGGCTGAGCAACGGAGGTTAATACTCTATATTTTGTCCAAATGATGTCTGTCTATCATCGTTGCACTCGGAGAAAACCAGAATGTTTAATTTGTCCTGCGTCTCTACGGCTGCAAACGGGATTCACTCGCAGTTAACCAAATATTTCTTTATTAGGGCAGGGCAGGCATATTTCTGGCTATTACATTATTTCTAAACCAGTCTGCTAAAGTCTGTAGTGAAGTCTGTGTAGGGTTTTCCAGGCTCCATTTCTTTTTACGAGACACCCTGCTCACTTGAGCCATCTACCGGTTGTTTGGGTTGTTGCAGCATCTCACTGGAAAAATACAAATTAAAGTCGCGTGATACCGCGTGATCCCACGCGCGGACCGCGAGTGAAGCTGGCCAAGTCGAAGCACTGCCCACTGTATGCAAAAAAACAGAGTCTTTTTATTAGTATTATTTCATTTGAGCTACATTTTACACTGATATGGCATGGTGGCAACATAAACACAGCTAGCAATGGTATTAAATTGCAGTAGCCTATGATTAAATGTAATGGAATATTCAACTAAGGTAGACTGCTGTTGTTCACAGCACTAAGCTATTTATGGTTACTGATATACTCAGAGTCTCTGGCCCTCTCTTAGAGCCAGGCATAGTGAGCTGGCCCTCGGAAGAAAAAGTTTGGGGACCACTGCTTTAAACTAAAATCTTCTGAAATCCAACTCAAACATTTGTCCACTTGATGCATTGGTTATCACCACAAACCTACAGTCATACACCAAAAGATGTATTGGTTATCGCCAGTTAATCAATACTTCCTGCAGTTATCATCTAAGGTCATTCAGGAAATTACCTGGTGTGCATGTGCTGAAAGCATTGTTATTTTACTACATAGCAACAAGTACAGAATGTGTTGGAAATAGCAGTGTATCATTACAATGTTTCTTAGCGACATTTTCAGGAAGTGCACAATATGACTTATTTTGAAAGTGTATAGTGGAGCAGCAGGCCCCGTTAGGGAGCAGCAGGACCCGTTAGGGAGGAGCAGGCCCCGTTAGGGAGCAGGACCCGTTAGGAATCCCTGGACAGCTGGCCAGACCGTTGAGCTTACATGAGTGGACTCATGGATGTTGAGCTTGCATGAGTGGACTCATGGATGGCTGGCCAGACCGTTGAACATGAGTGGACTCACTAGACAACATACTTAATCCGACTGTCTGCAGATGCCTTTCTTGCAGGCCTCACAGTGAAGACTCGTGCGGATCCCCGTACCACTGGTGAGGTCGAAACTGCCTGCTGTTCTCGCCCAGGTTGTCCTGGTAACACCTGATGCGAATCTCCTCCACCAGCTTCTCCAGCATCACGTCAATGTTTTCCTGCTCAAACTGGGGCTCCTCCATCTCTGCATCAAAGCACTCTCTGCATTTCTGTCGGAAGCGACGCACTTTGACCGCCCCCTGCTTTGTCCTTCCATTCAGGTGAAAGTGAAATACAACCAGCACCCTTCTAAAGGCCCAATCCCACACATTCCAACCTGACAGCACAGAGAGGGGAACGGACAAGGCAGACCCATTTATCTTAAATTGCCTTCCTTAATTAGTGAGTGATTCCACTTTTGTCTTTGCTAAATTACTATTATCATTATTATTATCATTTTTGTTTGTTTGTTTTGTTTTGGGTATTGTATATTTTCCTTTTCTTCTAGAAAGTATCTATCTATCTATCTATTATATACTGGACAACATCAGAACAGTTGTCCAGTTTGTACATAACTTAATTTTAGCATTTAATTCACACATTCAATAAATTCTAGGAAATGAATAGCATAGAAGCTTTCCAGTTGTGTAGCGGGGATGATAGCGAGGACAATAGGGCGTCGGTACGTATAAGTATATAGTATAAGTATACATCATAAGGTACATCCCTATTCCTGAGATGAAACCGCTCTGATCTTTCCTTATACTTCTTCTGTGTCAAGACTAATACGCATACAGGTGCCCTCTAGTGGCTGATACGAAAACTGCGAAAAGACAGCAGTTGAGATCAAGGTAAAACCCTACGGGTAAAACGCTATGGGTAAAACCCTGCGGGTAAAACACTGTAGCAGATTAAACCAGAGGTGCTGATGACACAGCACTGGGGAGTAAGAAGTCACGTGACGTATTTGTCTTAACGCCAGTTTAAAACAACTATAGAAAGCGGCTAAGCTAGTGACAGAGCAATTGTCCCCTTATTAGCAATGTATATGATAATAATAATAATAATAATAATAACAAGATAATGTCTTACCTACTTACTAATAATAATAATAACAAGATAATGTCTTAATGTACTGAAACCAGTGCTGAGCTGTGTTGTCTGGCACTATGGAATCATCAAATTCAATACTCTTCTTAGCCTTCTTTGCAAAAATACCCTGCCACTCCTGAAGGGACATTGTTGTCTTTAGGGACCTTTCAAACAAGGAATAGCTCTAAAAGAGAATCACCTCCAATCATATGATAATCTACCCTTGATTAAAGATTAGATGGCCACACACTGGGGCAGTGCGTCAGAAAGGAAACTTAAGCACATGACACTTGCAAGACTGGTATGTTCTGCACTGGTGTGGCCAGTTTTAGTATCCATAGAGCAACACATGGGAGCTTCAACTTGCTATTTAGCCACTTAATCACACAAATGCAATGGGCATTTACTGCACAGCTATCCCAATGCAATGGGCATCTACTTTATGCATGACATACATTTATGTACGTATGTATTATAAGTGCTTTAAAATACAATAATACTCTCCCATATCTGAAGGCACATTGTTCCAGAGGCCTTTGAAAGGAGTAGTTGTAGAGGAGTTTTTCACTCTGAGCCTTTAACCAAATGATATCAATCCAGGAGTAAAGGTTTTGTGGCCAATCACACCACTGGGGAATCTATTAGAACTAAAATGTGAAGAAATGAAACCTGTCCGTGTGTCTCTACTTTACAAGACTTCGTGCTGGTGTTCTTGTCAATCATATTTTTACAGCTAGCTTATAATGTTGCTTGAAAATCCACAATTCTGACTACACCTGATGCAGATCTTCTTTCACACAGGCTACTGTATTGCTACATATTGTAGCAACTGTTTGTCAATCAGCTATGTATAACCCAGGGCACGCTGATGGCTGTCAATCAGCTATGTATAACCCGGGGCACGCTGATGGCTGTCAATCAGCTATGTATAACCCTGATGGTTGGCAGCCTGGTGAGAAGGGGCGGACCCCTGGGGATATACAGTATTGATTGGGTTGAGGAAGTTCAGTCTCTTTTGAGTTCTGGGCCAGACACGGCCCGCTGTGTTCTATGCCTGCACGTTGTGCTTTTGTTAATAAACCAGTTAACTGAACTCTGGCCTGTTGCACGAGTCATTACAATATTGTTTACTGGCACCTGGTCCAAACTGGCATCCTTACTGCTGCTGCTGTAGCTGCTTGAGTTGTGGTTGAGCTGAGCAAGTAAAGGGTGTGTCGTCTTCATGCTATCAGTAAGATAATGTCCGAGACATTCTGGGCATCGGTTCAGCTAATTAGTCGTTACTGCCCAAGGGTGTGTCGTCTTCATGCTATCAGTAAGATAACGTCCGAGACATTCTGGGCATCGGCTCAGCTAATTAAGTGTGCTTGCTGAAAGCAGCACACTTATTGTTCTTCTTAAGTTTTCTTATTCCTGTAAGCCCAATTTTTCGTCAGCTCCTGCTCCTAGACCTTTTGAGATATCGCCACCGGTCCAACTCTAGAACGTCCGGCCGGAACCGGTGTAGTGTGGAAATTGAAAAGGATGTCACTGACCCTTGTCATTCTTCCGCCATATTGGATTGAATAGAAAGCGAAACTAAAGTTTCACAGGTCACAAATTTGGTCCGAACTTCACGAAACTTGACGTACATGATCCTTGGACCAAGCTTCACAAAAGTTATAGAAAGGATTTTTGATTTTCAAAAGCGTTTGCCCGTCACAGCCAAACGAAATCGGCGGCGAAGCTCCGAAACAGGAAGTCGTCCATATCTCAGGAACACTGTCACATATCGATACCAAATTTTTTATATGAACTTGGGACTCCAATGTGAGGGTGCATAAGCTAAAAAAAAAAAGGAATATTCCAAAAGTTTCCAGCACTTTCCATACCACCCACAGGTATTTGGTAACTCACCATTCACCTTTGCACCATTCACCTTCTATCACAATGCCTTCCAAGTAAGCTCAATGCCTCTGGCCAGCCACAATGTCTCAGGGCAACCTTGCCCAATCATGAAATCCTTGCTCTGCCATGGGATAGTATGGACTTACGAACTGAAATAGTAAGGAGAACAGTAGCTATATATAGCTTACATAATAGAGTTGTTTTCACATTGACGGTATTCAAATTAAATTTTTCATTATTGTTAAATATCATGATGGGAGAGTATTATTAAAAATGTTACAAGTATGCAAATGCATATGTTTACGGGCATTTAGGTTTTACTGTGTTGTTTTGTTGTATATTCTAAAGACATGCAAGGCATTCTGCGCCGTAATGAACAGTGGTCGGCAGCACTCCATAGGCTACGTATTAATATGAATAGGTGTTTCTGTAAACCTAGGGACAATAAACAGCTATCTCTGTTACAAAAACGAGCTGGTAATCGCTCATTGAAGAGGGAACTATGATAAAATGATTGTTTTCCTAAAAGCATGGAGTTGACCAAAGAATAAGCAAGCAATGTCACGTTAATGTTAAATAGCCTACATGAACGCTAGGTGGCAACGTTGTATTACATTTCACTAGTGTAGCCTACTTGAAATACGGTGTGAGATTCACAAGTAAGGAAGGTGCAAATATTATGTAATTTATAATGGGAAATTATTGGAAATGTTATTTCTTGTTCATTCTAATTGCAAACCACACACATCCATTTGGAATCACACGTACACATTTAATACTGAAAGACTATCATTTCGTTTATTCGATGTTGCCTTAGCAACACAGCCTTCAGAGCAAAGATTCTAGAACAGGGCTTCAGAGAGACACGTTTTGAATTTGTGGCCAAGAACCTAAAATATCGGTTTCCATGTGCTGGATGGTGTGCGTCCTTTATGAAAGTAAGTGTTTTATACAGTTAACGTTACAGACATAATGAGTCATGTTGTAGTGGTCAACATAAATGTGCCCCTTCTGTTATTAGAATGCTAAGCGGAGAACCATGCTAAGAAGAGATTAAGTATCATTAATTTCTTGTGTGGCTAGCTATAGGGAGGAGATGTATGTTGCTAATTGGGATTTATGTTGCTTAGCGTAATGCCATGGTCATTTGATATGAGATGCTTGTAATCGTAATTTCGTCACTCGTAACTTTAGGACTCCTATTTTTTTTTTACTAAGAGTAATTCAGGAAGCATTTTAGCCCTAAAACTAAAAGTAGCGCCTGAGTCTGTGACAGCTTAAGCGAGGACTCCTAATAAGACCGATTCACAAACAATGTTTTGTGGTGGCATTTCACGTCGCGATGTTTTGAAATGCGTCTAACAATCACGAGGGAACAATTTTGCATTGTAGGCATAACTAAGGGATGCAGTAACACCACCAACAACAACCAAAACTAGCCTACTCATTGTTTACATGTACATTAAATGTAACGTTTCATTGTGAATCAAATTAAAAGATTCTCCTCTTTGCAAACGTTGGCATAGTTCTAGGCATATGGTGACAGATTAATTTAATAATGTTGCTGCTGTGAATCACGGTAAGCACAAATGAAGTGGCCACTTCTTAATGGGACTCACTGTATGGAAGTAGGCTAAGTAAAATAGAGATGTTTAAAATAAGATAAAGTTAGGATATGCCCGCTTGACAACGACAGAGATAACTGGCCTTTGGCCATAGCAACCATCCATTTAGAACGACTGGCCTTCATAGCAACCAAGGATCTTAGCTGTGATTCATGTACAGTAGCTACAGTATGCATACAATGTGATGCAAAGTATAGAAAGGTGATGAAATATACAGAGACAGGTCAAGAAATATAGTGCAATGTAGACAGTAGTATACAGTTGATTTACAGAAGGTGGTTTAGAGTAATATGAATTAAATATAAATATGTGCAGTGTATTAGCAGTTATCTCATACAATAAGTAGAATAATGTATGTAGATGTAGCAGTAACATTATAATAGTAGAAATAATAATATAGGGCAATTCCACGGAAAATGGACTTTTTGTCACATCCATAACGCCAGTGACATGCCTTGGCATTTGTATGATGTGAATGAAAGCATTCATTTGTTGTGCATTTTTTCTCATTTACATTCTTCAGCCAAAAATAGCAAAAGCTCAAATTTCATGTAATCATTCACATCATACCATACCATCACATTTTACTGGCGTTATGGATGTTACCAAAAATGTAATTTTCCATGGAATTGCCCTATAGATATATGCAGTGTATTAACAGAATATAATAAAACAGAATAAATATGGATATTCAATATGACAAATATATAACAGATATGTACATAACATACAGCTATGTGCAGTGTGGAAACAGTGTCATTGTAGTGCAGAAACAACATTATAAGAGTAGTAAGAATAAGTCTATGTGCAGGATGAATAGTATAAAGATCAGTGGAATAACTATGTATAAATGTAATTACAGTAGGCCTATGTACATTTGTAAATAAATAGAAAACTATGGGTGAGAGGGATAAATTAATTTTATTTAATCATAAAAGTAAATTGCATTCAATTAAATTGCAATTAAAAAACGCAAAAAGTACAACCAAAGCTGAGCTTGATCAACTAGAACGTCTAAAGAACCAGAACTTGAGTGTAGTTTTTTGCTGGGTCCCAGGCCATGTTGGTCTGAGGGGAAATGAGAAAGCGGACAGTGCTGCTAAGCAAGCCCTCAATGAAGAAGTCACAGAATGTCAAATCCCTGCCCCAGACCTTAAACCTATACTGAACTCTTACATCACAGATAAGTGGCAATCTGAATGGGATTAATGTACCAACAAGCAAGGAATGTGAATTTTGGCACGTTTTCATGATCCACTGGGTCGTTATGGGCCACACAAAATACGGTGTTGCTAAAATTACTCCTATTGTGGCTATTAGAGACATGCGTTCATGAGTATCCAGCTACATTCAATGAGTTAAGTAAAATACATTCACACACACACAAAAAACATCACTAATGTTGTGGACATTCCTTTATTCTGAGATACATTAATAGGCTCTCAAAACAATCCCAAACAGACATAAGGTCTTTATAGAGCAAATCCATATCAGATTATTTGTGAAATAAACCAGTAAAACAGAATTAGGGGATGGAATATATAACATTCACACTCATAGCTCATATTTCTAAAATAAATCAGTGAAAAAGTATCCTGACAAACAAGCAGCATTTTAATGCCTTAGTCATATTTCATAATTTCCAATTTTTCTCTAGGTTACCTGATAGCCCAGTTTGAGAGGTGCAAGACGCGTAACATTATTTATTTTTGCAGCCAATCACTGCTGTTGTTTTATTTTATTGATTTGATTTTAGTCATAGAAGCTAAATTCAAAGGCAGGCCACAGGTAAAAGCCAACGAACCGCATTCACCCCGCAAGGCAATAGTTGAATAGAGCTTTTGAGGTATTGCCACTGCTCCAACACTGAAAGGCACTGTTAGAATGCTTGGATCAAGCCAGGTTCAGCATAACGTATGTCACTGTCTGCTCACATTGGTGACCGGACCAGGGCAAGCACACTTTCGCAGTTCCCGCCGGAAATGCAGTCTAGTTAGTCATTACTGCCCATCACCTTAGCTCCCTGATAGCAAAGGTTCATGGGTAATTCCTCAGGACAGTCAACATATTTCGTTACCAATACAGTCTTCACCACAGCAATATAATATCAGTATTTTAATTAGGACATCTTCACAAATTGATCACAAAATTGATCAAATTGATCATAAAAATCATAAAGATCAAAAAAAAAATGTTAAAAACTGAACTGGACATTCTTCATGATGGGGGCCGTGCCCATGGCTGTGCCAGCTGGTAGCATGCATGCAGATAGCATTAAATGTAGCTACTAGGGAACATAGGACCCGGGGGAACATAGGGATGACCCTGGGACGGAGGGGGCACCAAAATGTAGCCAAAAAATAGGAGTAGCTTCACTTCAAACTGCTTTTCACCCTCCCTAGACTAGCTTTACTTCAAACTGCTTTTCACCCTCCCTAGAGAACGTTTACGATGTCAAAATGCATCAACAGCATGTTACATGCAAAGATGATCTTCGGGTCCTCTCAACCTCCACTATGCAGCACATCTACTTAAACGTAATGCTACTCCACTTAATTGGGAACGTATATGCTACTCCACTTAATTGGGAACGCATCTTGAGCGTAATGCTACTCCACTTCATTGGGGACGCATCTTGAGCGTAATGCTACTCCACTTCATTGGGAACGCATCTTGAGCGTAATGCTACTCCACTTAATTGGGAATGCATATGCTACTGCACTTCATTGGGAACGCATCTTGAGCGCGCATGAATGGGAGATAGTGGCAGGTTCCAGCTGGTTTGTCATTGTTGATGAAGTTATCTCAAAAAAATCCCACGGATGCTACATTTTTTTCTACCTCGTCTCTTGGCCGTGGAGAGATTTATTTCATCTACATACTGCCCAGCTGCCGTTCCAGTTGGTCACCATCACACGCATCCCCCTAAACCTCACTCCCATCCGGGTCACGGCACCAATGTAACCACCTGGTGTTTGACTAACCACATGGCTCAGCCCTGCGCCTGCCTGGACTTGAACCCTCAATGGCACCACCGCATGCTCACAAGAGGGCTAATGCCCAAGGAGGCTAATGCCCATGAATGCTAATGCCCATGGATGCTAATGCTGTTAGGTCTGGGTTAGCCCATGATAGAAGAACCTTTCAACAATTGCGTAACAAAGTTGTAAAAGAACTTAGAAAATCAAAAGCAATTTTTTTATCAACATTATGAAGGACTCCAAAGGAAATAGCAGGCAAACTTGGAAAAACATTAATATGATCCTTAAAAAGGATCATAATAGGAACAGAGATAAGGGGCTTGAGCTACAAGTACAGGGCACATTAACACAAGATAAAGTCAAAATCTGTTCTGAGTTTAATACTTATTTCATTAATTCTGTGCAAGATTTAGCAAAAGGATTTGGACCTAGAGAGAAGTGCATCACTCCACCAAATGACAATCTCCCACTTTTTAACATATCTGAGGTCACAGAATCCATAGGCCACCTTAAGATCTCAAAGGCTAAAGATGTTTTTGATTGTGACTGTGCATTTGTGAAGAAGTATAAATATATCCTCTCCACTCCAATAACACATCTGGTTAACCTGTCTTTTAATCATAGTTTTTTTGCTATGGCCTGGAAAACAGCAGCAATAACTCCTGTTTACAAGGCTGGTGATGTAACTGATGTTACCAACTACAGACCTATCAGTATACTCCCTGTCATTTCTAAAGTGAGTGAAAGGATAATGTGTGACCAGTTGATGGACCATTTAAATCAGGCCATTCTCCACTGCACCCTATGCAATTTGGTTTTAGAAAGAACCACTCAACTGAGACAGCAAACTGTTACTTTATTGAGCAAATTAAATCCAGCCTTGATAATGGGGGTGTTGTTGGTGCTGTTTTCCTTGATTTCAGAAAAGCTTTTGACACCGTAAATCATAATGTTCTGTTGTCAAAGTTATCTAAGTTTAATTTTTCCACTAAAGCTCTGACATGGATAGAGTCTTATTTAGATTCAAGGAAGCAGTGCACCAGAATTAATGATGTATGCTCTTCCTTTGCCAACAGTTCCATTGGAGTCCCACAGGGATCAATTTTAGGACCAATTTTATTTAGTTTATATATTAATGTCAATATCCAAATGTATGCGGACGATACAGTAATCTATACACATGCCAAAAATATAGAACAAGCTGCTTTAAAACTTACTGCAGTCCTAAATAAAGTGTCAGATTGGCTAACTAGTAGCTGCCTGACTCTCAATGTAAGTAAAACTGTTGCTATGTATGTCTCTAAAAAGGGAAATGCACAGCAACAACCTGACATCTTGGTCAAAGGAGAGGTGATCAAAATTGTTGACCACTTTAAATATCTGGGCATAATCATTGATTCCAATTTAAATTTCAGAAAGCATATTAAGAAGATATCTAGAAATGTTAGAGCGAGTTTGATTACTTTTAGACATATTAGACATCAATTACCCTTACATGCTGCTAAACTGTTTATGCACTCAATGATTTTCTGCCATTTGTCTTACTGTGCTACAAGCTGGTCCCAGGCAGGTGTGACCACTCTGAAACCCTTGTACTCTCTATACAAACAGGCTGTGAAAGTGCTTGATAAAAAAACAAGAAATTATCACCACTGTACTATTATAAAAAAAACATAGCCTGTTAACATTTGACAGTTTTATTTGGTTCTCTGACATGTGCCTGAAGTACAAATTGACCCATGATCTTGCATCACCACCACTTAAGCAATGTGTGTCATTCTGTAGAGACAATGTTAGGGCATCTAGGGCTGCAATGAGAGGAGACTGTTACACTACATTCAAAAAGACCACTTTTGGCCAATTAGCATTTTCATATCAAGCAATTAGAAAATGGAACTCAATCCCACTCCATATCAGAGACTCTAAGTTTTAAAAGTTTAAAAAGTCTTTGAAGACATGGCTGAAGGACAATCAAGCTTGTGATCATTGATCTTTGTTTTTCACTTAGTTTTTCTTCTATTTGTAATGTTTATCTTGTTGTCTTTTCATGTCTGTGTTTGTTTATGTTTTTACTCTGCTTGAACATCCTGCCCAGGGACTACAGGTGCAAATTAGCTATTTAGCTAGCCCTGGTATAGAAGCTATTCTATGCATGGTCCCTGTCAAACAAAACTAATAAACTAAACTAAACTAATGCCCATGGAGGCTAATGCCCATGAATGCTAATACCCATGAATGCTAATGCCCATGGATGCGAGCATGTCTTACTAGCATGTCTGAAGGAGTTGGGGTGAAGGTTTACTTACCGTACACTATCTGAGTTGATATGTTGCATGGTGTTGTTATGGTAACATGGACAGCTGCTTAGGCTGTTGACATGGGTGAGCTCAGATGGCTATTACACAGATATCACTGATAAGATTATTTATTAAATTCCTTAAATTCACACACGTTATACATTATAGACCTCTAATCTGATTAGAAGACCATTGTAAGTCAATTTAAACCCCTGATGCTAAGGACGCAGCCTGGGTGAACCCAGACAAACTTGTCAGAAAATCTGAATTTGCTTTGTAGAATATTTGCAAAACAGCAGGATCCATTGCTAGACCCTAGACAGCTGCCTAAAGCTAACATGACTGGACTCATGGATGGCTTTTACACTCACACTGATATCCGATGGGGATAGAGGCTAGTTTATTTACAAGGTATATTAAATTCATTCAATTCAACTGAAATACATTTACACATTACGGGGTTCTTGCCTGACTTGTAACTGTAGGTAAATAATAATAACAACATGTTCGGCCTTTGAACTCTAGTGCTGGAGATGAGCTTTGTTTTGATGGCCTTTTTAGCGGCTGGACAGTAGACAATAGCGTGACCATTTGTTGTCTTACATTATGCAATTGTCCTCTCCAATCACAATGTTTAATGCTATTAATGGTGTGTAAAAAGCTCATGTTGACACACACACACACACACACACACAAGAGTCTGGCCGGGGGTCACCCCAGTGGGCAGTAGGAGAGAAGCTAAAGTAATGTATAGCATTTGTGAATGTCAACTCTGCTGGTCACACGTGAAGGCTCAGACAGCATAACTGTTTTAATTCGTCTCTCTGCAGACGCCTTTCTTACAGGCCTCACAGTGAGAAGACTCGTGCGGTCCCTCAGACCAGTCGAGAGGTCGAAACCGCTTGCGGTTGCCTGTTTTTTCCTTGTAACACCTGATGCGGATCTTCTCCACCAGCTTCTCCAGCATCACCCCGATGTTTTCTGAGTCGAACTGGGGCTCCTCCATCTCGGTTTCCTCGCACGTTTTGCATTCCTGTCGGAAGCGACGCGCTTTGACTGTCCCACTCTTTGCCCCCCTCTGATAGTGGAACTCAAACACAACCAGCACTCTGCTGGAGCCCCACGTTCTGTTGCAGGCCGAGCATCTGAACCTGGAAGTACAGAGAGAGGAACTCACAAGACAGGCAGCCTTTAGGATGAGCCTGAGGAACTCACAAGACAGGCAGCCTTTAGGATGAGCCTGAGGATGATTCTGTCACAGAATACAGGCAGCCTTTAGGATGAGCCTGAGGAACTCACAAGACAGGCAGCCTTTAGGATGAGCCTGAGGATGATTCTGTCACAGAATACAATAGCAAGGACCATGCCATACACTATTTATTTTTTATAACATTCCCTGTGTAGCTTTTGTAAAGATTGATAGTTTTTTTGAAAAAATGCCCGGGCTCATTTCTCTCATGATGTTCTTGAACCCTACAGGCAAAAAAGGCTGATTTTGTGATGGACTTTTATTTAGATATGAAATTTTACAGATATAATTAGCCTCACTCTGATTGGCTGACATCTTTAGGAATCTTCCAGGTACCAGGTGTATCACTAGACTGCTGATTGCTATGGCTTTATCTTATTGATTCAGATTGCTATGGCTTCATCCTATTGATTCAGATCGCTATGGCCTGTCCAATGTTAACAGGGTTCTGATGTAGAAACTGTGCTTCACTAATTGGCCCATGTTCTGTGATAACTTCCCCTAGTCACATGTCTTATTTCTTATACCAACATATCTTATTTCAAAGCCAACAAGAAAAACTGGTTTCTTTTGGCATGACACCTTTAATCATGATTTACATTCAAATGTCTTACCCTACTGCACCTTTAAAATACAGCACATTAAACAAAAGTTACATAACATTCATAATATCCCTGCTGAAAAAACAGCTAGAAACCAGCTTATGCTGGTAGCTGGTTTTAGCTGGTCTTTGCTGGTTTTCTTCCAGCTCTTGCTGGTCTTTGCTTTGGTTGGGCCACCAGCTGGATATGCTGGCGTGACCATCTGAGGAAGCTGGTCATGCTGGTGTGACCAGCCTGTCTTGTGGGATACAGCTGGTGCAAGATTGTCAAGCTGGTCATGCTGGTTTGCTAGAATGACCAACATAAGCTGGCATGGCCAGTTAAACCAGCACTATAGACCAGCAACACCAGCTAAAATGACCAGCTTGAGGTGGTACGACAAGCAAAACCAGCTGAATTACCATCATAAGCTGGGAAAACCAGCTGAAGGTATGTTTTTTGCAAGAGTTTTGCTGGTCTAGCAGGTCAACCATCATAGGGTGGTCAAACAAGCTGGTTAACAAGCTGGTCAACCAACAAAACCACCTTTAGCTGGTCAGGCTGGTTTTTTCAACAGGGATGTGATATTGGCATAATACTACTACTACTACTACTACCACTGATAACAACAACAATAAAAATAATAACAATATGTCTTACTTTGCAAAAGCTCCCCGGATGTATTGAAACCATTCTCCAGCTGGTTTGTGTGGCACTATGGAGTCATCAAACATGATTGTCCAGTTGTGCCCATGCAGCTTCACAGCCTTCTGCTCAAACATCCTTTCCCACTTCTGAAGGGACATCGTTCCTTTTCAACAGAGTGGTAGGTTATAAAATCTTTTACAAATAACCTAGTATAATATAATATCTGTCACTGAGCAAAGAGTATGTGGTCACACCACTGGGGAGCTGCATCTGAAATGAAACTGAAGGAAATGAAACCTGTTAGACTGATGTGTTTACTTTCTATTTCCTGCTCTGGGGTTTGTTTCTTGAAAAGACACAACAGTCTATACCACCATTTTTTACAGCTTATCAGCACACTTGTCTTTGCAGCACTTCACTTTTTAAAATGTGACCATCTGCCACTGACAGATAAGATATGAGCAAATTCACCAACCACTTAAGACTGAATCATTATTTTGTGCCTGAAATCACTTTCATCTTTTTTTTGGCTGGTGCTAATTTCCATCCCTGCTTTGGCAGGCAAATTCAAGCACTCCCAGAACCTTACAATGGGGGCAGTGGCTGTCCCATGCAGATCAGGAGAACCTGGACACCAGGGGCGCAGGAGACATCATTTAAAGTGAGGGGGACCAAATTGTGAGAAAAAAAAAACAAGATAGTGAAATCAGGCTTCTAGATATCGTACCGCCACTGCTGACCCACTGTTGACCATCATCATATTTTAAATTTGCCAAAATGTTAGAGAAAAAACTATGCAGTTTTGGCAATTCCTTAGCTGTTTTCTCGCTTTTTGCTTCTTTTCGCAGGCTCTGTCATGACGAATGTCTGAGAAACTCCATCGCTACCTTGTTCTAGCCGGGGCCTGGCTTGTATGTGTTTTAAAAGCAATTTGTTACACTCGTTAAACTTCCTGAAACTAAGGCCGCCAGCCCGCAAGGGTGGTTTTTCCACTCACGCGCTAGGGGTAAGTGAGATGGCCACTATTCAACCCGAAAAAGTCATATAACCATTCCAATGACTCCGAAGCTGTTAAGTTAAAGTTAATTAAGCTACAAAACCTGCATAGTTCCCCTTTAAGATAATAACATTGATTGGTTTTAAAGTACTTTTTGATCAAAATTTTTTTTTCTTTTAAATGGCTTTACAAGTTACCTGAACACATGGTAAAGAGCACATTTCAATTAATAGATAATTACAATAATTTGCAACGTACTTTACCCGTATAATCAACTATTACTATCTCAAAAATATCTAAATACTTTGCATTGATTAATATATAAATATGTAAAATGTCTGTCAAATATTAAAACAAACATAATATGGCTACATTACTTCAGACAAAAAATCTAACTATCTCTTTCATTTAGACTAAATAATTTCCCCATTTAAAAAAAGGCTATAGCCATGCTGTCATGATATATAAGTAAAGTAAAGTATACTTTATTGTCCCCAAGGGGAAATTTGTCTTGGGCTTCACGATCACTGCATCACACATACACAGCTCATACATAGGCAATTAAAAAACAACAGTTACACATACAGCTCCACACCACCACAGTTACAAAAAAAAAAAAAAACTCAGTCAGAGCTGCACACTGGATAACATATAGGTAGCCAGCTACCTATCATTGGGCATCTTTATGGCAGTTGGGATAAAGGAGTTTTTGTATTTATTTAATCTGCAGTTTAGTACTCTAAAGCGTCTACCTGAGGGTAGGAGGGCAAACTCCTCGTACAGGATGTGTGTGGGGTCTTCTACAATTTTCAGTGCCTCCCTGAGGACTGACTTTTCATAGAGTGCCTGCATGTAGCCCTGGTCTGGATGACCTACAATCTTCAGGGCAGTTTTGACCAGACGCCCCAACTTGGACTTTAACTGAACTGTCAGATTGCCATACCAGGTCTGCATGCCATACAGTATCACGCTCTCTAAGATCATCTGTGACAGGCACAAGTAAGATAGCTAAATGTCCAGCTTGTTTAGGACCCCCTATCTGTATCTGATATCTGTAAATAATAAAATCAGATGATGAAGGCTATAGTAGCTAAGATAAAGTTGGGTAGCTCAAGAACTTACATCAATGTGTTGTGTCTTAACTCCCACCACTTTTATGACACTATAAATGCTGTTCTGTTGACCTTTAGTTTTGTTGCTACTGTGCTTGAAGGACAGGCCAATTATGAATTCTGGTGGTAGGTTTAGAACAAACTCAGCACATTTTAATCATATCGCAATAATATCGATAACCATGATCATTTTGGTCATGATATCAACATTTCAAATTGTCCTTTTCCCTGGGCCTGCAAGTTGTTAAACCTCCACCAATATCCCCCCCCCACCCCCCCGCCGCTAGGCCTTACTTTTGCAGCATTTTACAGATAACAGATAGATAGATTGTGAGGAGGATCTTCCCCCTCCTCACTGCCACGCTGTGAACTCTTGATAGAGTAGCGTTTTGCGAGGTTTCTCGCAGCAGGTACCCTTGTTACGTTGCGCAAGCAAAGCGCAACGCGGATTTCGGATTCACATTCATATTTACGCACACTCGCATACACTCACACACATACACGTACGAAACACACCAGGACTTTGATGGACAATGTAATGCTTGTGGACAATGTTTGTATGTTTGCTGGGAACTTGGGCAACATGCCAGGACTGGGGAAAAGTTTGTGGACTTGTAGGGGGGAAGCAGGGGAATGTTTGTCCGGGCGGCGCCATTGCAACAGCCTCGCATTTTTGACGTTTTCACGCACAGAGCTCCGCGACAGTAAAACACACTACTTTATAATTTCTCCCTTCTGCCACAAAGTAATTTACATACCATCTTTGACACGTAGTGAGGGCCCCACTGCCATGTCTCATTTTCCACACATTTTCCACCGTTAATTTCCCCATAGCCGCGAACACAAGCATACCCAACTTACCTGTCTGCCGCTTCAAGCTCAACTGCCCATGCGAAGCGCACTCGCTGGGAGTGGAGGGGTTTTCTCTCCAGCCTCGGAGCTGTGGGAGCGTGCATTGTGAACATTGGGGGGGGGGGGGATGGCGTGCATTTAGCCATGATATGAATGTTTATTCCCTTGTTGTTATGTTGTTATGAATGTATATTGGTGGTGGATAATCGCGATTATGTATATTTTGATTTAGAGGGATTTATTGTTTGTGTAAATACTTTTGTGTGATATACTTACCTGTACGGGGGAAATGGGGTGAGCCACTTGGCTCTGATTGATGTCAATTTGGAAGGGAGGGGTTTCCTTGTTAAAAAGGGAGCCTCATTTCTGTTTGGGAGAGCAATGGGGTAAGAGCTAAATGCTGATGTGCTGTAAGTACAAGGATCTGCTGACTTGTGTTTTTTTTTACTGGCTAAAAGATATAGTTGTTTTTGCTTGTGCCAAACAGGAAGCTACACGCTAATAGCTAACAGCCCAGTATTTTTTTGGACATTGACTTAATTTGCATCTTTGGTTATTTTTGGATTATTTTGGGATTACATTTGGCATTTCACCCCGTGTGGGTATTTATGGAACTGCACCTTTTGTAAGAATAAACCACAGCCTATGTTTGCACATCTTGCCTCGTGAGCCTCCTTCCACCTCCAAGTGTCCAGCCTTGCCTCACCCGAACCCAGGGTACCGCTAGCCCTTTCACATTTGGTGTCAGAAGTGTTGGGTGTTACGCCTTTTTAGAGAGGCTGGACAAGAGAGGCGGAAGACGTCGGGCAGACTGCCGAGGCGGAGGGAGCCGCAGGGTGAGCCGTGTCAGTGCCTGGCTGAGGATGGAGGGCCAGAGACTGACCCGTGACCTGGCTGGCGTGGAGGAGCTGTCCCCGGATGAGGGTGCAGAGGCCCTGACCACCGTGGGTGCAGCGTCTCAGCCAGAGGCATCGGAGATCGGGCTCCTGCGTCAACTGCTGGAGAGGGCTCTGCAGTCACAGGAGAAAGAGGCCTTCAAGCAGGAGAGGCGTTGGCAGAGTGTCCAGCTGCAGCTGAACCAGCTGAGGGAGGATGTGGAAGTGGACCGCAGACCATCACCAACGCCACGCCAAGACCCACAACCGGTAGTTCCAGCACCAGCTCCACTGGCCCCAACACCGACAGTTCCAGCAGTTCCAGGCCCTACCCCTGCACCAGCGCCCGCTCACCCGGGAGCACCAGCAGCACCAATGACGTGGACCAGAAGTGCCATTCCCAAGCTCGAGGACAGCGATGACATCGAGCAGTTCCTCACAACCTTCGAGCGCCTGGCCACGGCATATCGCTGGCCAAGGGAGGACTGGGCCGTGTTTCTGGTGCCCTACCTCTCCGGGAAAGCTCGTTGTGCCTATGTGGCAATGGACATGGACCAAGCGACGGACTACAATCGGGTGAAGGAGGCCATACTTCTGAAGTACGAGATCAGCGAGGTCTACCGGAGGCGCTTCCGGGAGCCTGATGTATGACCAGAAGAGACCCCCCGCGAGCTATACAACCGCCTCAAAGACCTGTTCCAAAAGTGGATTAGACCGTCTGGGAAGACGGTTGAAGAAGTGTCTGAGGTGCTCATCTTGGAACAGCTCCTTCGCACCCTGGCACCAGACATCCGCATCTGGGTGAAGGAGCGAAACCCCCAGGATGGCCAGGGAGCAGCAGACTTGGTGGAGAACTACATGGCGGCTCGTCGGGGAGTGAAGAACTTCCGTCAGGAAGCCTACACACGTCCAGCGCCGCGGGGTAAGTCTGAGGGGTTTGGTTATGGGGGTGGTCCAAAGACAGCTGTGCCCAGAACGATGCCTTTCCCTAGCTATGCCCCAGCCCAAAGCCCAAGCCCCAGCCCAAAGCCCCAGCCTCAGTTCAAGTCCAAATCTGACTCTGCACAAAGATCTGATGGCCCCATAGTGTGTTATTACTGTAAACAAGAAGGTCACATTAAGTATGACTGTCCCAATAGGAAGCCCAAATGGGTCAGTGACGTTTTAGATTTTCAAAACATCAAAAAAATAAAAATATAACAGCAAGTCAATTTCAAAATTTTTTGAATACTATAAGATGTTAACTTTTTGATTTAGTATGTGCCCACTGAAAAAAATGTAATTGTTTGTCTTTTTATTGCAATTAATTGTATTTACACCATAAAAATGTCATTCGGTAAAACAGATTGTTTGCCATATATATTAAAATCAGCATTAATGACCCAATCACAAATAATCCATAATGCAGATGTTGATTGATACTGAATTCATGGCTAGCCAAAAATATCCATATTATTAAAGCACTTATATAATATTTTGTCTTCTAAGGATAAAGCGCGCAATCCGTCAACATTTTTTTAACATTATTCCTATAAAAAGTAAAAAATGGAGCCAAATTATGTAAAACTTCATATTATATAACCATTCATACAGTAATTGTGTTATGTATTTGAATTATCACATTATGTTATACATTTTGTATTTAATTTTGAATAATTCCACTGTTTTACCATATGACGTATGACTTTGATTCAGTTTCCTACTTAATTTTTGAACCTGTGCACTGATGTAGGCTAATTCTGCATCTAGAGGGGTTCAAGAATGAGGAATGTGACTGTTTATTTTTATATCATAACTTGCATTATCATTTGTTTGCAAAGTTGTAAATTGTAAAATCTCCCTAACAATTGTCATTTGTTGCTCACATTTCCTAATCAGAGACTTGAATCAGTTATGGGATACTGCTTAGCAATGCAAAAGATACAAAGGCTTCTTAAGTGAACCTTTTATTGAGGAAAAAATACTGAATACCAGTTTTTGTCAACATACAGAAGAACAATATTATCAACACATAGCCTATTATCTTGCAAAAGATCAGAATAGAAGAACAATAATGTTGTTATCTTCCAGAACAAGCACATCTCATGGCATTTCATTTCTGATATTAAAATGTTAAAATATTTCAGGATTGCATACTGTATCACAATGCATTTGAGAATTTATAAAACTGATTCTGTGGCTTTTAATTTTAAAAAGATCCATTGCTACACCTGACAATTTGGACCAGGACTGCTTTTCTTTAGAACATTTGAATCCATCTTGAACACTAAACCACTGAGGGATTCCCCACACCCACAGTCTCAACCCAAAGACAAAACAACTGAAGGATGGGTTAGTGCTGTTTGTTTTTCAAACAGAAAGGAATTTGTCCCAGTCCTCATCTGACAATTTTGAGCTTCGACTTGTTGATGGCTCTGGTTCAGAGATGATTGCTTTGATATCTGATTGAAAGTAAAAGAGAACATCTGGGATTTGGGGCCATACAAAGTTATTCTTTGTCCCAATCTGCTGCATGCAGGACACCTCGACTTCTTCACCAACAACCTTCTGGACCTGCCCCACGAAAGGCTTTTTGTCATAGGACAGGATCACCATCTTCCCAGCAATCTCTTGCTCTTTTGTTGTGAGTGTGGATGCAGCTTTTCCAGAATTAAAATCAAGGATGGAGGGTGAGTCACATCCACAGGGAGATCCCAACCGGCGGCAAAAACAGGACACCTCCCTGTGAACAATTTTTCCAGGGGTGTCTGCGGTGATCTGGTGAATCCCCAAGGTGCCTTTAACAACTGGTAAGGCATCAGGCACTGCCTCATCCACTCGAGTGATGTCATCTTCTGATACCCACTGGAACTTCACATTTGAGTTGGATTTTTCCAGAAAGGAAAATAGTTCTTGTGGGTGCTGGATTTCTCCTCCTTGCAGTACAAATGCATCTGCACTTCTTTTAATGGACCCACCAACACCATCTGGTGCTCCCTTTCCATGGGACTTCTCTGAGAAGTTCCATGTGATTTCCTGAATGCCACGAAGGAAGGGCAAGGTGCACATGAGGTAGAAGTTTTTTCTGTTCCTATATTGGGTCAGTGGGCCATCACTCATGAAGTGTACAGTAGTAATTGTTTTGTTGGATAAGAGGTCATCCAACACCGGCTTCAGATGTGCCCATACTGCCCGTTCATCATGCCTGAGGGAGTCGGAAATGGTGGCATAAGCTTGGGACATTCCAGATGTGTAGACCATGCATGTGTGTATAGTTGCTTGTTTTCGACTACCCCCATAATGAAAAGACTGAACCTCAACATTCAACTTGCAGGCATAATTCTCCGAAAAGTCCATGTGGACTACAGCCTCATGGTCTTGGAGGCTGTTTTTGAGGGCTCTACACTGTTCCACTTGATATATCCATATGTATTGGTGCTTTGCCAGTGCATCGAGTTTTTCATTAAAGCTTTTCAGGAGATCCTCCCATTTTCCTGTCAAAGCTCTCTTCACAAATAATGAATAATGTATGTAGATGTAGCAGTAACATTATAATAGTAGAAATAATAATATAGGGCAATTCCACGGAAAATGGACTTTTTGTCACATCCATAACGCCAGTGACATGCCTTGGCATTTGTATGATGTGAATGAAAGCATTCATTTGTTGTGCATTTTTTCTCATTTACATTCTTCAGCCAAAAATAGCAAAAGCTCAAATTTCATGTAATCATTCACATCATACCATACCATCACATTTTACTGGCGTTATGGATGTTACCAAAAATGTAATTTTCCATGGAATTGCCCTATAGATATATGCAGTGTATTAACAGAATATAATAAAACAGAATAAATATGGATATTCAATATGACAAATATATAACAGATATGTACATAACATACAGCTATGTGCAGTGTGGAAACAGTGTCATTGTAGTGCAGAAACAACATTATAAGAGTAGTAAGAATAAGTCTATGTGCAGGATGAATAGTATAAAGATCAGTGGAATAACTATGTATAAATGTAATTACAGTAGGCCTATGTACATTTGTAAATAAATAGAAAACTATGGGTGAGAGGGATAAATTAATTTTATTTAATCATAAAAGTAAATTGCATTCAATTAAATTGCAATTAAAAAACGCAAAAAGTACAACCAAAGCTGAGCTTGATCAACTAGAACGTCTAAAGAACCAGAACTTGAGTGTAGTTTTTTGCTGGGTCCCAGGCCATGTTGGTCTGAGGGGAAATGAGAAAGCGGACAGTGCTGCTAAGCAAGCCCTCAATGAAGAAGTCACAGAATGTCAAATCCCTGCCCCAGACCTTAAACCTATACTGAACTCTTACATCACAGATAAGTGGCAATCTGAATGGGATTAATGTACCAACAAGCAAGGAATGTGAATTTTGGCACGTTTTCATGATCCACTGGGTCGTTATGGGCCACACAAAATACGGTGTTGCTAAAATTACTCCTATTGTGGCTATTAGAGACATGCGTTCATGAGTATCCAGCTACATTCAATGAGTTAAGTAAAATACATTCACACACACACAAAAAACATCACTAATGTTGTGGACATTCCTTTATTCTGAGATACATTAATAGGCTCTCAAAACAATCCCAAACAGACATAAGGTCTTTATAGAGCAAATCCATATCAGATTATTTGTGAAATAAACCAGTAAAACAGAATTAGGGGATGGAATATATAACATTCACACTCATAGCTCATATTTCTAAAATAAATCAGTGAAAAAGTATCCTGACAAACAAGCAGCATTTTAATGCCTTAGTCATATTTCATAATTTCCAATTTTTCTCTAGGTTACCTGATAGCCCAGTTTGAGAGGTGCAAGACGCGTAACATTATTTATTTTTGCAGCCAATCACTGCTGTTGTTTTATTTTATTGATTTGATTTTAGTCATAGAAGCTAAATTCAAAGGCAGGCCACAGGTAAAAGCCAACGAACCGCATTCACCCCGCAAGGCAATAGTTGAATAGAGCTTTTGAGGTATTGCCACTGCTCCAACACTGAAAGGCACTGTTAGAATGCTTGGATCAAGCCAGGTTCAGCATAACGTATGTCACTGTCTGCTCACATTGGTGACCGGACCAGGGCAAGCACACTTTCGCAGTTCCCGCCGGAAATGCAGTCTAGTTAGTCATTACTGCCCATCACCTTAGCTCCCTGATAGCAAAGGTTCATGGGTAATTCCTCAGGACAGTCAACATATTTCGTTACCAATACAGTCTTCACCACAGCAATATAATATCAGTATTTTAATTAGGACATCTTCACAAATTGATCACAAAATTGATCAAATTGATCATAAAAATCATAAAGATCAAAAAAAAAATGTTAAAAACTGAACTGGACATTCTTCATGATGGGGGCCGTGCCCATGGCTGTGCCAGCTGGTAGCATGCATGCAGATAGCATTAAATGTAGCTACTAGGGAACATAGGACCCGGGGGAACATAGGGATGACCCTGGGATGGAGGGGGCACCAAAATGTAGCCAAAAAATAGGAGTAGCTTCACTTCAAACTGCTTTTCACCCTCCCTAGACTAGCTTTACTTCAAACTGCTTTTCACCCTCCCTAGAGAACGTTTACGATGTCAAAATGCATCAACAGCATGTTACATGCAAAGATGATCTTCGGGTCCTCTCAACCTCCACTATGCAGCACATCTACTTAAACGTAATGCTACTCCACTTAATTGGGAACGTATATGCTACTCCACTTAATTGGGAACGCATCTTGAGCGTAATGCTACTCCACTTCATTGGGGACGCATCTTGAGCGTAATGCTACTCCACTTCATTGGGAACGCATCTTGAGCGTAATGCTACTCCACTTAATTGGGAATGCATATGCTACTGCACTTCATTGGGAACGCATCTTGAGCGCGCATGAATGGGAGATAGTGGCAGGTTCCAGCTGGTTTGTCATTGTTGATGAAGTTATCTCAAAAAAATCCCACGGATGCTACATTTTTTTCTACCTCGTCTCTTGGCCGTGGAGAGATTTATTTCATCTACATACTGCCCAGCTGCCGTTCCAGTTGGTCACCATCACACGCATCCCCCTAAACCTCACTCCCATCCGGGTCACGGCACCAATGTAACCACCTGGTGTTTGACTAACCACATGGCTCAGCCCTGCGCCTGCCTGGACTTGAACCCTCAATGGCACCACCGCATGCTCACAAGAGGGCTAATGCCCAAGGAGGCTAATGCCTATGAATGCTAATGCCCATGGATGCTAATGCTGTTAGGTCTGGGTTAGCCCATGATAGAAGAACCTTTCAACAATTGCGTAACAAAGTTGTAAAAGAACTTAGAAAATCAAAAGCAATTTTTTTATCAACATTATGAAGGACTCCAAAGGAAATAGCAGGCAAACTTGGAAAAACATTAATATGATCCTTAAAAAGGATCATAATAGGAACAGAGATAAGGGGCTTGAGCTACAAGTACAGGGCACATTAACACAAGATAAAGTCAAAATCTGTTCTGAGTTTAATACTTATTTCATTAATTCTGTGCAAGATTTAGCAAAAGGATTTGGACCTAGAGAGAAGTGCATCACTCCACCAAATGACAATCTCCCACTTTTTAACATATCTGAGGTCACAGAATCCATAGGCCACCTTAAGATCTCAAAGGCTAAAGATGTTTTTGATTGTGACTGTGCATTTGTGAAGAAGTATAAATATATCCTCTCCACTCCAATAACACATCTGGTTAACCTGTCTTTTAATCATAGTTTTTTTGCTATGGCCTGGAAAACAGCAGCAATAACTCCTGTTTACAAGGCTGGTGATGTAACTGATGTTACCAACTACAGACCTATCAGTATACTCCCTGTCATTTCTAAAGTGAGTGAAAGGATAATGTGTGACCAGTTGATGGACCATTTAAATCAGGCCATTCTCCACTGCACCCTATGCAATTTGGTTTTAGAAAGAACCACTCAACTGAGACAGCAAACTGTTACTTTATTGAGCAAATTAAATCCAGCCTTGATAATGGGGGTGTTGTTGGTGCTGTTTTCCTTGATTTCAGAAAAGCTTTTGACACCGTAAATCATAATGTTCTGTTGTCAAAGTTATCTAAGTTTAATTTTTCCACTAAAGCTCTGACATGGATAGAGTCTTATTTAGATTCAAGGAAGCAGTGCACCAGAATTAATGATGTATGCTCTTCCTTTGCCAACAGTTCCATTGGAGTCCCACAGGGATCAATTTTAGGACCAATTTTATTTAGTTTATATATTAATGTCAATATCCAAATGTATGCGGACGATACAGTAATCTATACACATGCCAAAAATATAGAACAAGCTGCTTTAAAACTTACTGCAGTCCTAAATAAAGTGTCAGATTGGCTAACTAGTAGCTGCCTGACTCTCAATGTAAGTAAAACTGTTGCTATGTATGTCTCTAAAAAGGGAAATGCACAGCAACAACCTGACATCTTGGTCAAAGGAGAGGTGATCAAAATTGTTGACCACTTTAAATATCTGGGCATAATCATTGATTCCAATTTAAATTTCAGAAAGCATATTAAGAAGATATCTAGAAATGTTAGAGCGAGTTTGATTACTTTTAGACATATTAGACATCAATTACCCTTACATGCTGCTAAACTGTTTATGCACTCAATGATTTTCTGCCATTTGTCTTACTGTGCTACAAGCTGGTCCCAGGCAGGTGTGACCACTCTGAAACCCTTGTACTCTCTATACAAACAGGCTGTGAAAGTGCTTGATAAAAAAACAAGAAATTATCACCACTGTACTATTATAAAAAAAACATAGCCTGTTAACATTTGACAGTTTTATTTGGTTCTCTGACATGTGCCTGAAGTACAAATTGACCCATGATCTTGCATCACCACCACTTAAGCAATGTGTGTCATTCTGTAGAGACAATGTTAGGGCATCTAGGGCTGCAATGAGAGGAGACTGTTACACTACATTCAAAAAGACCACTTTTGGCCAATTAGCATTTTCATATCAAGCAATTAGAAAATGGAACTCAATCCCACTCCATATCAGAGACTCTAAGTTTTAAAAGTTTAAAAAGTCTTTGAAGACATGGCTGAAGGACAATCAAGCTTGTGATCATTGATCTTTGTTTTTCACTTAGTTTTTCTTCTATTTGTAATGTTTATCTTGTTGTCTTTTCATGTCTGTGTTTGTTTATGTTTTTACTCTGCTTGAACATCCTGCCCAGGGACTACAGGTGCAAATTAGCTATTTAGCTAGCCCTGGTATAGAAGCTATTCTATGCATGGTCCCTGTCAAACAAAACTAATAAACTAAACTAAACTAATGCCCATGGAGGCTAATGCCCATGAATGCTAATACCCATGAATGCTAATGCCCATGGATGCGAGCATGTCTTACTAGCATGTCTGAAGGAGTTGGGGTGAAGGTTTACTTACCGTACACTATCTGAGTTGATATGTTGCATGGTGTTGTTATGGTAACATGGACAGCTGCTTAGGCTGTTGACATGGGTGAGCTCAGATGGCTATTACACAGATATCACTGATAAGATTATTTATTAAATTCCTTAAATTCACACACGTTATACATTATAGACCTCTAATCTGATTAGAAGACCATTGTAAGTCAATTTAAACCCCTGATGCTAAGGACGCAGCCTGGGTGAACCCAGACAAACTTGTCAGAAAATCTGAATTTGCTTTGTAGAATATTTGCAAAACAGCAGGATCCATTGCTAGACCCTAGACAGCTGCCTAAAGCTAACATGACTGGACTCATGGATGGCTTTTACACTCACACTGATATCCGATGGGGATAGAGGCTAGTTTATTTACAAGGTATATTAAATTCATTCAATTCAACTGAAATACATTTACACATTACGGGGTTCTTGCCTGACTTGTAACTGTAGGTAAATAATAATAACAACATGTTCGGCCTTTGAACTCTAGTGCTGGAGATGAGCTTTGTTTTGATGGCCTTTTTAGCGGCTGGACAGTAGACAATAGCGTGACCATTTGTTGTCTTACATTATGCAATTGTCCTCTCCAATCACAATGTTTAATGCTATTAATGGTGTGTAAAAAGCTCATGTTGACACACACACACACACACACACACAAGAGTCTGGCCGGGGGTCACCCCAGTGGGCAGTAGGAGAGAAGCTAAAGTAATGTATAGCATTTGTGAATGTCAACTCTGCTGGTCACACGTGAAGGCTCAGACAGCATAACTGTTTTAATTCGTCTCTCTGCAGACGCCTTTCTTACAGGCCTCACAGTGAGAAGACTCGTGCGGTCCCTCAGACCAGTCGAGAGGTCGAAACCGCTTGCGGTTGCCTGTTTTTTCCTTGTAACACCTGATGCGGATCTTCTCCACCAGCTTCTCCAGCATCACCCCGATGTTTTCTGAGTCGAACTGGGGCTCCTCCATCTCGGTTTCCTCGCACGTTTTGCATTCCTGTCGGAAGCGACGCGCTTTGACTGTCCCACTCTTTGCCCCCCTCTGATAGTGGAACTCAAACACAACCAGCACTCTGCTGGAGCCCCACGTTCTGTTGCAGGCCGAGCATCTGAACCTGGAAGTACAGAGAGAGGAACTCACAAGACAGGCAGCCTTTAGGATGAGCCTGAGGAACTCACAAGACAGGCAGCCTTTAGGATGAGCCTGAGGATGATTCTGTCACAGAATACAGGCAGCCTTTAGGATGAGCCTGAGGAACTCACAAGACAGGCAGCCTTTAGGATGAGCCTGAGGATGATTCTGTCACAGAATACAATAGCAAGGACCATGCCATACACTATTCATTTTTTATAACATTCCCTGTGTAGCTTTTGTAAAGATTGATAGTTTTTTTGAAAAAATGCCCGGGCTCATTTCTCTCATGATGTTCTTGAACCCTACAGGCAAAAAAGGCTGATTTTGTGATGGACTTTTATTTAGATATGAAATTTTACAGATATAATTAGCCTCACTCTGATTGGCTGACATCTTTAGGAATCTTCCAGGTACCAGGTGTATCACTAGACTGCTGATTGCTATGGCTTTATCTTATTGATTCAGATTGCTATGGCTTCATCCTATTGATTCAGATCGCTATGGCCTGTCCAATGTTAACAGGGTTCTGATGTAGAAACTGTGCTTCACTAATTGGCCCATGTTCTGTGATAAGTTCCCCTAGTCACATGTCTTATTTCTTATACCAACATATCTTATTTCAAAGCCAACAAGAAAAACTGGTTTCTTTTGGCATGACACCTTTAATCATGATTTACATTCAAATGTCTTACCCTACTGCACCTTTAAAATACAGCACATTAAACAAAAGTTACATAACATTCATAATATCCCTGCTGAAAAAACAGCTAGAAACCAGCTTATGCTGGTAGCTGGTTTTAGCTGGTCTTTGCTGGTTTTCTTCCAGCTCTTGCTGGTCTTTGCTTTGGTTGGGCCACCAGCTGGATATGCTGGCGTGACCATCTGAGGAAGCTGGTCATGCTGGTGTGACCAGCCTGTCTTGTGGGATACAGCTGGTGCAAGATTGTCAAGCTGGTCATGCTGGTTTGCTAGAATGACCAACATAAGCTGGCATGGCCAGTTAAACCAGCACTATAGACCAGCAACACCAGCTAAAATGACCAGCTTGAGGTGGTACGACAAGCAAAACCAGCTGAATTACCATCATAAGCTGGGAAAACCAGCTGAAGGTATGTTTTTTGCAAGAGTTTTGCTGGTCTAGCAGGTCAACCATCATAGGGTGGTCAAACAAGCTGGTTAACAAGCTGGTCAACCAACAAAACCACCTTTAGCTGGTCAGGCTGGTTTTTTCAACAGGGATGTGATATTGGCATAATACTACTACTACTACTACTACCACTGATAACAACAACAATAAAAATAATAACAATATGTCTTACTTTGCAAAAGCTCCCCGGATGTATTGAAACCATTCTCCAGCTGGTTTGTGTGGCACTATGGAGTCATCAAACATGATTGTCCAGTTGTGCCCATGCAGCTTCACAGCCTTCTGCTCAAACATCCTTTCCCACTTCTGAAGGGACATCGTTCCTTTTCAACAGAGTGGTAGGTTATAAAATCTTTTACAAAGAACCTAGTATAATATAATATCTGTCACTGAGCAAAGAGTATGTGGTCACACCACTGGGGAGCTGCATCTGAAATGAAACTGAAGGAAATGAAACCTGTTAGACTGATGTGTTTACTTTCTATTTCCTGCTCTGGGGTTTGTTTCTTGAAAAGACACAACAGTCTATACCACCATTTTTTACAGCTTATCAGCACACTTGTCTTTGCAGCACTTCACTTTTTAAAATGTGACCATCTGCCACTGACAGATAAGATATGAGCAAATTCACCAACCACTTAAGACTGAATCATTATTTTGTGCCTGAAATCACTTTCATCTTTTTTTTGGCTGGTGCTAATTTCCATCCCTGCTTTGGCAGGCAAATTCAAGCACTCCCAGAACCTTACAATGGGGGCAGTGGCTGTCCCATGCAGATCAGGAGAACCTGGACACCAGGGGCGCAGGAGACATCATTTAAAGTGAGGGGGACCAAATTGTGAGAAAAAAAAAACAAGATAGTGAAATCAGGCTTCTAGATATCGTACCGCCACTGCTGACCCACTGTTGACCATCATCATATTTTAAATTTGCCAAAATGTTAGAGAAAAAACTATGCAGTTTTGGCAATTCCTTAGCTGTTTTCTCGCTTTTTGCTTCTTTTCGCAGGCTCTGTCATGACGAATGTCTGAGAAACTCCATCGCTACCTTGTTCTAGCCGGGGCCTGGCTTGTATGTGTTTTAAAAGCAATTTGTTACACTCGTTAAACTTCCTGAAACTAAGGCCGCCAGCCCGCAAGGGTGGTTTTTCCACTCACGCGCTAGGGGTAAGTGAGATGGCCACTATTCAACCCGAAAAAGTCATATAACCATTCCAATGACTCCGAAGCTGTTAAGTTAAAGTTAATTAAGCTACAAAACCTGCATAGTTCCCCTTTAAGATAATAACATTGATTGGTTTTAAAGTACTTTTTGATCAAATTTTTTTTTTCTTTTAAATGGCTTTACAAGTTACCTGAACACATGGTAAAGAGCACATTTCAATTAATAGATAATTACAATAATTTGCAACGTACTTTACCCGTATAATCAACTATTACTATCTCAAAAATATCTAAATACTTTGCATTGATTAATATATAAATATGTAAAATGTCTGTCAAATATTAAAACAAACATAATATGGCTACATTACTTCAGACAAAAAATCTAACTATCTCTTTCATTTAGACTAAATAATTTCCCCATTTAAAAAAAGGCTATAGCCATGCTGTCATGATATATAAGTAAAGTAAAGTATACTTTATTGTCCCCAAGGGGAAATTTGTCTTGGGCTTCACGATCACTGCATCACACATACACAGCTCATACATAGGCAATTAAAAAACAACAGTTACACATACAGCTCCACACCACCACAGTTACAAAAAAAAAAAAAAAACTCAGTCAGAGCTGCACACTGGATAACATATAGGTAGCCAGCTACCTATCATTGGGCATCTTTATGGCAGTTGGGATAAAGGAGTTTTTGTATTTATTTAATCTGCAGTTTAGTACTCTAAAGCGTCTACCTGAGGGTAGGAGGGCAAACTCCTCGTACAGGATGTGTGTGGGGTCTTCTACAATTTTCAGTGCCTCCCTGAGGACTGACTTTTCATAGAGTGCCTGCATGTAGCCCTGGTCTGGATGACCTACAATCTTCAGGGCAGTTTTGACCAGACGCCCCAACTTGGACTTTAACTGAACTGTCAGATTGCCATACCAGGTCTGCATGCCATACAGTATCACGCTCTCTAAGATCATCTGTGACAGGCACAAGTAAGATAGCTAAATGTCCAGCTTGTTTAGGACCCCCTATCTGTATCTGATATCTGTAAATAATAAAATCAGATGATGAAGGCTATAGTAGCTAAGATAAAGTTGGGTAGCTCAAGAACTTACATCAATGTGTTGTGTCTTAACTCCCACCACTTTTATGACACTATAAATGCTGTTCTGTTGACCTTTAGTTTTGTTGCTACTGTGCTTGAAGGACAGGCCAATTATGAATTCTGGTGGTAGGTTTAGAACAAACTCAGCACATTTTAATCATATCGCAATAATATCGATAACCATGATCATTTTGGTCATGATATCAACATTTCAAATTGTCCTTTTCCCTGGGCCTGCAAGTTGTTAAACCTCCACCAATATCCCCCCCCCACCCCCCCGCCGCTAGGCCTTACTTTTGCAGCATTTTACAGATAACAGATAGATAGATTGTGAGGAGGATCTTCCCCCTCCTCACTGCCACGCTGTGAACTCTTGATAGAGTAGCGTTTTGCGAGGTTTCTCGCAGCAGGTACCCTTGTTACGTTGCGCAAGCAAAGCGCAACGCGGATTTCGGATTCACATTCATATTTACGCACACTCGCATACACTCACACACATACACGTACGAAACACACCAGGACTTTGATGGACAATGTAATGCTTGTGGACAATGTTTGTATGTTTGCTGGGAACTTGGGCAACATGCCAGGACTGGGGAAAAGTTTGTGGACTTGTAGGGGGGAAGCAGGGGAATGTTTGTCCGGGCGGCGCCATTGCAACAGCCTCGCATTTTTGACGTTTTCACGCACAGAGCTCCGCGACAGTAAAACACACTACTTTATAATTTCTCCCTTCTGCCACAAAGTAATTTACATACCATCTTTGACACGTAGTGAGGGCCCCACTGCCATGTCTCATTTTCCACACATTTTCCACCGTTAATTTCCCCATAGCCGCGAACACAAGCATACCCAACTTACCTGTCTGCCGCTTCAAGCTCAACTGCCCATGCGAAGCGCACTCGCTGGGAGTGGAGGGGTTTTCTCTCCAGCCTCGGAGCTGTGGGAGCGTGCATTGTGAACATTGGGGGGGGGGATGGCGTGCATTTAGCCATGATATGAATGTTTATTCCCTTGTTGTTATGTTGTTATGAATGTATATTGGTGGTGGATAATCGCGATTATGTATATTTTGATTTAGAGGGATTTATTGTTTGTGTAAATACTTTTGTGTGATATACTTACCTGTACGGGGGAAATGGGGTGAGCCACTTGGCTCTGATTGATGTCAATTTGGAAGGGAGGGGTTTCCTTGTTAAAAAGGGAGCCTCATTTCTGTTTGGGAGAGCAATGGGGTAAGAGCTAAATGCTGATGTGCTGTAAGTACAAGGATCTGCTGACTTGTGTTTTTTTTTACTGGCTAAAAGATATAGTTGTTTTTGCTTGTGCCAAACCGGAAGCTACACGCTAATAGCTAACAGCCCAGTATTTTTTTGGACATTGACTTAATTTGCATCTTTGGTTATTTTTGGATTATTTTGGGATTACATTTGGCATTTCACCCCGTGTGGGTATTTATGGAACTGCACCTTTTGTAAGAATAAACCACAGCCTATGTTTGCACATCTTGCCTCGTGAGCCTCCTTCCACCTCCAAGTGTCCAGCCTTGCCTCACCCGAACCCAGGGTACCGCTAGCCCTTTCACATTTGGTGTCAGAAGTGTTGGGTGTTACGCCTTTTTAGAGAGGCTGGACAAGAGAGGCGGAAGACGTCGGGCAGACTGCCGAGGCGGAGGGAGCCGCAGGGTGAGCCGTGTCAGTGCCTGGCTGAGGATGGAGGGCCAGAGACTGACCCGTGACCTGGCTGGCGTGGAGGAGCTGTCCCCGGATGAGGGTGCAGAGGCCCTGACCACCGTGGGTGCAGCGTCTCAGCCAGAGGCATCGGAGATCGGGCTCCTGCGTCAACTGCTGGAGAGGGCTCTGCAGTCACAGGAGAAAGAGGCCTTCAAGCAGGAGAGGCGTTGGCAGAGTGTCCAGCTGCAGCTGAACCAGCTGAGGGAGGATGTGGAAGTGGACCGCAGACCATCACCAACGCCACGCCAAGACCCACAACCGGTAGTTCCAGCACCAGCTCCACTGGCCCCAACACCGACAGTTCCAGCAGTTCCAGGCCCTACCCCTGCACCAGCGCCCGCTCACCCGGGAGCACCAGCAGCACCAATGACGTGGACCAGAAGTGCCATTCCCAAGCTCGAGGACATCGATGACATCGAGCAGTTCCTCACAACCTTCGAGCGCCTGGCCACGGCATATCGCTGGCCAAGGGAGGACTGGGCCGTGTTTCTGGTGCCCTACCTCTCCGGGAAAGCTCGTTGTGCCTATGTGGCAATGGACATGGACCAAGCGACGGACTACAATCGGGTGAAGGAGGCCATACTTCTGAAGTACGAGATCAGCGAGGTCTACCGGAGGCGCTTCCGGGAGCCTGATGTATGACCAGAAGAGACCCCCCGCGAGCTATACAACCGCCTCAAAGACCTGTTCCAAAAGTGGATTAGACCGTCTGGGAAGACGGTTGAAGAAGTGTCTGAGGTGCTCATCTTGGAACAGCTCCTTCGCACCCTGGCACCAGACATCCGCATCTGGGTGAAGGAGCGAAACCCCCAGGATGGCCAGGGAGCAGCAGACTTGGTGGAGAACTACATGGCGGCTCGTCGGGGAGTGAAGAACTTCCGTCAGGAAGCCTACACACGTCCAGCGCCGCGGGGTAAGTCTGAGGGGTTTGGTTATGGGGGTGGTCCAAAGACAGCTGTGCCCAGAACGATGCCTTTCCCTAGCTATGCCCCAGCCCAAAGCCCAAGCCCCAGCCCAAAGCCCCAGCCTCAGTTCAAGTCCAAATCTGACTCTGCACAAAGATCTGATGGCCCCATAGTGTGTTATTACTGTAAACAAGAAGGTCACATTAAGTATGACTGTCCCAATAGGAAGCCCAAATGGGTCAGTGACGTTTTAGATTTTCAAAACATCAAAAAAATAAAAATATAACAGCAAGTCAATTTCAAAATTTTTTGAATACTATAAGATGTTAACTTTTTGATTTAGTATGTGCCCACTGAAAAAAATGTAATTGTTTGTCTTTTTATTGCAATTAATTGTATTTACACCATAAAAATGTCATTCGGTAAAACAGATTGTTTGCCATATATATTAAAATCAGCATTAATGACCCAATCACAAATAATCCATAATGCAGATGTTGATTGATACTGAATTCATGGCTAGCCAAAAATATCCATATTATTAAAGCACTTATATAATATTTTGTCTTCTAAGGATAAAGCGCGCAATCCGTCAACATTTTTTTAACATTATTCCTATAAAAAGTAAAAAATGGAGCCAAATTATGTAAAACTTCATATTATATAACCATTCATACAGTAATTGTGTTATGTATTTGAATTATCACATTATGTTATACATTTTGTATTTAATTTTGAATAATTCCACTGTTTTACCATATGACGTATGACTTTGATTCAGTTTCCTACTTAATTTTTGAACCTGTGCACTGATGTAGGCTAATTCTGCATCTAGAGGGGTTCAAGAATGAGGAATGTGACTGTTTATTTTTATATCATAACTTGCATTATCATTTGTTTGCAAAGTTGTAAATTGTAAAATCTCCCTAACAATTGTCATTTGTTGCTCACATTTCCTAATCAGAGACTTGAATCAGTTATGGGATACTGCTTAGCAATGCAAAAGATACAAAGGCTTCTTAAGTGAACCTTTTATTGAGGAAAAAATACTGAATACCAGTTTTTGTCAACATACAGAAGAACAATATTATCAACACATAGCCTATTATCTTGCAAAAGATCAGAATAGAAGAACAATAATGTTGTTATCTTCCAGAACAAGCACATCTCATGGCATTTCATTTCTGATATTAAAATGTTAAAATATTTCAGGATTGCATACTGTATCACAATGCATTTGAGAATTTATAAAACTGATTCTGTGGCTTTTAATTTTAAAAAGATCCATTGCTACACCTGACAATTTGGACCAGGACTGCTTTTCTTTAGAACATTTGAATCCATCTTGAACACTAAACCACTGAGGGATTCCCCACACCCACAGTCTCAACCCAAAGACAAAACCACTGAAGGATGGGTTAGTGCTGTTTGTTTTTCAAACAGAAAGGAATTTGTCCCAGTCCTCATCTGACAATTTTGAGCTTCGACTTGTTGATGGCTCTGGTTCAGAGATGATTGCTTTGATATCTGATTGAAAGTAAAAGAGAACATCTGGGATTTGGGGCCATACAAAGTTATTCTTTGTCCCAATCTGCTGCATGCAGGACACCTCGACTTCTTCACCAACAACCTTCTGGACCTGCCCCACGAAAGGCTTTTTGTCATAGGACAGGATCACCATCTTCCCAGCAATCTCTTGCTCTTTTGTTGTGAGTGTGGATGCAGCTTTTCCAGAATTAAAATCAAGGATGGAGGGTGAGTCACATCCACAGGGAGATCCCAACTGGCGGCAAAAACAGGACACCTCCCTGTGAACAATTTTTCCAGGGGTGTCTGCGGTGATCTGGTGAATCCCCAAGGTGCCTTTAACAACTGGTAAGGCATCAGGCACTGCCTCATCCACTCGAGTGATGTCATCTTCTGATACCCACTGGAACTTCACATTTGAGTTGGATTTTTCCAGAAAGGAAAATAGTTCTTGTGGGTGCTGGATTTCTCCTCCTTGCAGTACAAATGCATCTGCACTTCTTTTAATGGACCCACCAACACCATCTGGTGCTCCCTTTCCATGGGACTTCTCTGAGAAGTTCCATGTGATTTCCTGAATGCCACGAAGGAAGGGCAAGGTGCACATGAGGTAGAAGTTTTTTCTGTTCCTATATTGGGTCAGTGGGCCATCACTCATGAAGTGTACAGTAGTAATTGTTTTGTTGGATAAGAGGTCATCCAACACCGGCTTCAGATGTGCCCATACTGCCCGTTCATCATGCCTGAGGGAGTCGGAAATGGTGGCATAAGCTTGGGACATTCCAGATGTGTAGACCATGCATGTGTGTATAGTTGCTTGTTTTCGACTACCCCCATAATGAAAAGACTGAACCTCAACATTCAACTTGCAGGCATAATTCTCCGAAAAGTCCATGTGGACTACAGCCTCATGGTCTTGGAGGCTGTTTTTGAGGGCTCTACACTGTTCCACTTGATATATCCATATGTATTGGTACTTTGCCAGTGCATCGAGTTTTTCATTAAAGCTTTTCAGGAGATCCTCCCATTTTCCTGTCAAAGCTCTCTTCACAAAATGGGAAAAGGTCTTTCCCTCTGAGCAGACCCTCTCCCTCTGCCACTGGTGCCATGTAACCAGTCCAGTATTTTGTGGGATGGCTAATTCTATCTCAGAATAGCAACACTTTGCACACTGCCTGAACATGCATTTTTTTTTTTAACATCACACACAATTTGGACGAGTGCATCGGAAATGCTTTTACTCCCTATAAATCCACTCTGATGAATTCTGTCCAGAAGAAGCTTCACATTCTCATGATCGAAGCAAGCACATGTGTTGCGGTCACTAGCTTTAGGCTCCGTGACATAAAATGGGAGAAGACGGACAAACTGCCTGTAGGATATAGTGTGTTCACTTCCTAAGTTTGACTTGTACTCTTTGTACAGCTCTTTGAGAGACTTGGTAAGAACACGACGCTGTTTCCTGACCTTATTCTGAGTGACGGTGTCCTTTTTACCTGGTAGGAGACGACTGTTTTCATCACGGGTGAGAAATTCCACAACACTTTGTCTTGTTGCTGCAGCTTTTCTGACACTCTTTAACTTGTTAATTTTACTTGTTGCTTTGGATTTTGGATTCCTCAGTCTTTGTAATGTTTTGCGGAATCTATCCGCCCTTCTTTTTTCTCTCAGAAGGCCTTTTTTCAGTCGTTCCATTTCCTCCTTCAGTTTCCGAATGCGATGGTCACTTCGGCGGCTGGAAGCTTGTTTCTTTGTTGCCTCTAAAACCTTATCAGGTGTTGAGGATGAGATTGGCCGTGGTGCAGGAGATGAGGAGCGCAGGGATGGCCCTGGTGCAGGAGGTGAGGAGCGCAGGGATGGCCCTGGTGCAGGAGGTGAGGAGCGCAGGGATGGCCCTTGTGCAGGAGGTGAAGAGCGCAGGGATGGCCCTGGTGCAGGAGATGAGGAGCGCAGGGATGGCCCTGGTGCAGGAGGTGAGGAGCGCAGGGATGGCCCTGGTGCAGGAGGTGAGGAGCGCAGATGTGGCTCAGGAAGGTCAGGCTGTGCAGGCTCCACCAGAGAGTCCTCAGATACTGGTGTGAGGTTCATCACAGCTTCCATTTGTCTTTGTCTTTCCCTACGTAGTCTCTGATTCAACCTCCATTGTTCTCTCCTTTTTGCTGCTGCAGATGCTGTCAATGCTTTGATGGACAGATAGTCATATTGCCCAGTTTGCTTCCGCTGATGATACCTGCAATACATTTGTTTATTTATTAATTGTACGTATTTATGCATGCATGTATAATATGCCCATACACTGTCACAGTTATACCTTTGCTTTCTCTTTTCTAGTCTCGCCTGTCTTGCAGCAGGATCTGCCTTTATCTTTGCACAGAAACGTGCACCCCTCTCTTTGTTGGAAAGAGGCATCTGTTAAAAAAAAATTGTATGTGTTACAACTAGCAATGCTGAGTTGGATCATTTTGAATAAACTGCAAGCAGCAGGGGTTGTGCAGCACAGTTAGTGCCCTCTGGTAGTTACATATAACCATACTTGTAAGCGTCCTCAGAAGGGGGTCCCTCATCTATTTACCAAGTTTCGAATTAATTTGTCAATGCATCACTAAGATACGAGCTATGTTATCAAATTATAGCGCCCCCCATAGGTCAAGTCAACCAATTTATTGTATCCCCTTCAGGATGACTTCTAAAGTCCAAGTATCAAGTTTGAAGTTGATGCATGGAAGCGTTGCTGAGATATAAGCTTACTTCCTGTTTACTTCCTGTTTGCAGGGAACACTTCCTGTTTTGTTGATTGTCTGCATTGGGTGAATACTTTGGAATTTGGAATTTGGAAGTACGAAATGTGGTTTAAATACATGAAAGAGTTGTTGAGATATAAGCAATCTAAGTTGTTAAGATATAAGCAAAGGTCAAAGGTCACCATTGATTGCGCACCCCTCCCCCCTCAGGATGGGGTCCCAAGTCTACTGGCCAACTTTGGAGTTGATGCGTCAAAGCAATGCAGAGATATGACGGCCAATGCTTGATTTCTAATTCAGTTAAATGCATTGTCATTCGGGAAAACGGCATGCCATTTCGTTTTGCCGAGTGACAGATTTATTGTTTTTTCATTGCTGACAGGCAGTAGATGGCCACCTATTATCAACATTGACTTTGACCTTGACTAAATAGTTTAATTTAGAAGAGTGATGTAGGATACATGCATTTAAACAAGATTCCACAATTATTTTGCAAAAATATGAAATTAATAGCTCCCGGAAGTAAAAATGTAGGCGTCACGTCACTGACCCAAATACTCCAGTCATAGCTGCATCCCGAGACCAGATGAGGGTGGTGCAGGCTTCATGGGAAAAGTTCAGACAATGCCGGTGACTGTAAATGGTAAACATGCTATGGCCCTCTTAGATTCTGGCAGCACGCAAACACTAGTACAGCACCACCTAGTGGAGAAACGGGATTACATAGGGGGGAGGTGCCTACGGGTTTTGTGCGTTAATGGGGATGAACATGAATATCCTGTTGCTGAGATCTACTTGGAAGTGCAGGGGCTGACCTATCAAGTTACTGTGGGTGTTGTTGAAGGACTTAGTCACCCAGTAGTTATTGGCCAGGACATTGTTGTGCTTCCTGATCTGCTGCTCACCACAAAGCCAGTGAATCTTGTTATGACTCGGGCCCGGCGTAAAAGGCAGGCCCAAGAAACCGATCAAGACGAGGACAGGAATGCTGAACACATGGACGAGTTAGCCTGTGCCGATGCTGAAATCAGCCCTCCAGTTCGAGTGAGGACCAGAAGGACTCGACGACAGCGTAGGCAGGCCAGACAGTATGGAGAAGAATGTGACTGACTGCTTTTCAGATATTGATGTGGGTGAGGTCCCGGAGAATTTTGAGCAGATGCAGAGAGAGGATGACTCACTGAAGATAGCATTTGAGCGAGTTGCAAAGGACAGTGACAGTACAGATGTTGTTACCAACTTTTCTGGGGAATACTATGTGGTAAGAGAGGGTCTGGTGTAGGGGTGAACGATTTTGGAAAAAAATCTAATTGCGATTTTTCTCACAAATATTGCGATTGCGATGCGATATGCGATTATTTTTAAGCTCTTTATCTTCTGTCTTATTTAACAAAGACAAGCAATATATTATTCTATAGTATGACTAACACAAAATTAGATAAGTTAAACATAAGCTGTTCTTTCCTGGAGCCCAGGCCTATGTTATGATGGCATTAGGTCATTGAATAAGATTGATGAATGAAATATTTTTTATTTAACTACTTTAATCACATTAGTAGACCTATATTTGTTGAACTTCCAGCCTTGTAAACATTTAATGATTCTGATTCGTTTCTATTTCATGTAAATATGACCTTTCGTTAGTTAACAAATAGGTCTACATGTAGTGGCACTGACACGGCTTCTCCTTGTCCTGTGCTCTCCATACACACACAGACCCGCTCCTCTCTTCTGTAGGCTACTTGCACGTGAATCGGAACAAACTACTGTAGATTGTTGTAGCGCAAATAAATGCGGCCGAATGACCGTTCGGCTCGGTGTTAACTAAAGGATAGCATCATCAAGACCGCAGCGCAATACGCATGCATGCAAATTAACTAGTTTGTTCATATCACAACAAAGCCAATCGCGGAGACAAAACTCTTTAAACAGGCAAAGTTAGCAGCAGTTAGCAGCATGTATGTAGCCTAGATCCTTAGCTGGTATAACATTATGCATCAATTCATTTACCTGTGAGATGAAATGTTTGTGCCGCCAACCCCCTTGGATATCGCAAATGCCCCCACTGTCACTGTACTCCAGTAAACAAAGTCCCCAGTGCACAGGTGAATGGCTGCTGTGCAGCCTAAACAGTCGTGGAGTTTTAATCGTCAGCTGGACAAGTGAACGAAGTTACCAGCCAGAGTAGCAGCACAGGGGAATTATGAACTAGAACCAGGGACATGGTAGGTTCGAGCAAAAGGTAATGAAGAGGTTTATTTTTAACCAAAGTAGCTCTACTGATCAGACCTTTCTTGACACTGTTAGCTGGTCCTCTTGTTTAAGTTTTTTGCTTCTTCAGTGGTCGGTGAGAAGAGTCGGTGGCACGTCGGCAAGCGCAAGTATAAATGCGTTTTGGTGACGTCACATATTACAAATCGCAGCCTTTGCGGTTTGAAAATCGTGTTTCATCATATCGCGATATTATCGCAAATGCAATAAATCGTTCAGGCCTAGTCTGGTGTATCACCAACCAGCAGAGGGCAGGCCAGAGCAGTTGGTGGTGCCTACAAAGCTCAGGGGGAGGGTGTTAGAAATGGGGCATGACATCCCGTGGTCTGGACACCTTAGCCTGACAAAGACCTACGATAGGATAGCGGCAAGGTTTTATTGGCCAGATTATCTACACCGATGTCCAGAAGTTCTGCAAGAGTTGCCCAACCTGTCAGATAACCTCTAACCACAAGACAACCCCATACCCCCTACAGCCCCTGCCTGTTATTGAGACCCCCTTCAGCCGCATAGCTATGGACCTTGTAGGCCCCCTAGAGAGGACCCAGAGTGGCCATAAATACATCTTAGTCATTTGTGACTACGCGACACGCTACCCAGAGGCTTTCCCTCTCTGCAAAATAGCTGCCCGTCCCATTGCCCAGGCCCTACTTCAGCTGTTTTCTAGAGTAGGTATCCCCCAGGAAGTGCTGACTGACCAGGGCACAGCCTTCCTGTCCCGTACCATGAGGCAGGTGTACCGCCTGCTTGGCATCAAGGGCATCAGGACCACCCCATACCACCCTCAGACAGATGGCCTTGTCGAGCGCTACAACCAGACTCTCAAGGCCATGCTGAGAAAGTTTGTAGCAGTGAATGGCAAGGATTGGGACCGTTGGTTGCCGTACCTTCTCTTTGCCTACAGGGAGGTGCCCTGGGCGAGGCCTCCACCGGCTTCTCACCGTTTGAGCTGCTTTATGGCAGGCAGGTGAGGGGGCCACTGGATGTCTTGAGAGAGACCTGGGAGGGACCAGCGACACCACAGACCCGCAGCGTCTTGGCCCACGTCCTTCAAATGAGGGACAAGATAGAGGAGATGGCGGAGGTGGTGCGGGAGAACATGGAGCAGGCCCAAACGCAGCAGAAGGCCTGGTACGACAAGGCTGCCCGGCAACGACAACTCAGGCCGGGCCAGAAAGTTCTGCTGCTTCTGCCCACCTCTGAGCAGAAGCTCCTGGCCAAGTGGCAGGGGCCGTATGAGGTGGTACGGCAGATGGGTCCAGCTACCTATGAGGTCAACCTCCCTGGGAAAAGAAAGCCAACCCAGGTGTTTCATGTCAACCTCCTAAAGGAATGGCATGACCGGGACATCAGTCTGCAGCTCCGGGTGCAGGCAGTGGCGGAAGAGGAAGAGACGCCGGAGCAATTCTTCCCAACTGGCTGTCGGCAACTGTTGACCTGTCCCACCTGTCCACTCGCCAGCAGGAGGAGCTGGCACGAGTCATCCCAGCTGACCTTTTTCAGGAGAGGCCAGGTTACACCACACTGGTAGAGCACCCCATTCCTCTGAAGGACACAACCCCGTTGCGTCAGAGGATGTACCGGGTCCCCGAACGCCTGCTGCCACACCTCAAGGCTGAGGTGGAGGAGATGTTGGCTATGGGGGTGATCGAGCGCTCAACCAGTGAGTGGAGTAACCCAATAGTGTTGGTGCCTAAGAAAGATGGCACTATGCGGTTTTGCATAGACTTTCGTGTCAATGCCCAGTCCAGGTTTGACGCTTACCCCATGCCACGACTGGAGGACTTAATCGAGCGACTGGGGAAAGCGACCTTCATCACCACCTTAGACCTGTGCAAGGGATACTGGCAGGTTCCCTTGACCCAGGAAGCCAGGCCTTGCACGGCCTTTCGCACACCCCAGGGACTCTTCCAGTTCCTGGTCATGCCCTTTGGACTGCAGGGGGCACCGGCCACGTTTCAACAGCTGATGGACAGTGTATTGGCCGGCACTGACCAGTACGCAGCGGCTTATCTGGACGATATCGTGGTCTTCAGCAACTCCTGGGAAGAACATTTGCGTCACCTTGGTGATGTGCTCCGGCGCATCCAGGAGGCGGGGCTAACCATCCACCCGCGCAAGTGCACCGTGGCCCGGGAGGAGGTGCAATACCTGGGCCACGTGATCGGCCGGGGGGTCATCCGGCCGCAGACAGACAAGGTCCAGGCGATACTGGACTGCCCCAGGCCCCGGACCCGGAAAGACATCCGGTCTTTTCTGGGCTTGGTGGGCTGGTATCGTCGGTTCGTGCCAAACTTTTCCCGGCGAGCGGCTCCTTTGTCTGACTTGACCCGGAAGTCAGGCACCAACGGGATTCCATGGGGGCCGGAACAGGAGAGGGCGTTTCAGGACCTGAAGGCGGCGCTGTATCACGATCCAGTACTCCAGAGCCCAGATTTTACACAGCCCTTCATGCTGCAGACGGACGCGTCTGGAGTGGGTCTGGGGGCGGTGCTTCTCCAGGGGGAGGGGGAGCACAAGAAACCTGTGGCCTACATCAGCCGCAAGCTGTTTCCCCGGGAGACACGGTATGCGGTCACAGAACTTGAGTGCCTGGCGGTCAAGTGGGCGCTTGATTCCCTGAAATATTATTTGCTGGGTAGAGACTTCGTCCTAGAGACGGATCACCGTGCCTTGCAGTGGCTGGGGCGCATGAAAGATTCCAATGCCCGCATCACGCGTTGGTTCCTGGCACTGCAGCCATATCGTTTCACGGTGCGGTACCGGGCGGGCAAGGAGAACGCCGTGGCCGACTTTTTGTCTCGCCACCCAGTTGTCGAGACTCCAGAAGGGGTGGGAAATGTGAGGAGGTGATCTTCCCCCTCCTCACTGCCACGCTGTGAACTCTTGATAGAGTAGCGTTTTGCGAGGTTTCTCGCAGCAGGTACCCTTGTTACGTTGCGCAAGCAAAGCGCAACGCGGATTTCGGATTCACATTCATATTTACGCACACTCGCATACACTCACACACATACACGTATGAAACACACCAGGACTTTGATGGACAATGTAATGCTTGTGGACAATGTTTGTATGTTTGCTGGGAACTTGGGCAACATGCCAGGACTGGGGAAAAGTTTGTGGACTTGTAGGGGGGAAGCGGGGGAATGTTTGTCCGGGCGTTTTTGACGTTTTCATGCACAGAGCTCCGCGACAGTAAAACACACTAATTTATCATTTCTCCCTTCTGCCACAAAGTAATTTACATACCATCTTTGACACGTAGTGAGGGCCCCACTGCCATGTCTCATTTTCCACACATTTTCCACCGTTAATTTCCCCATAGCCGCGAACACAAACATACCCAACTTACCTGTCTGCCGCTTCAAGCTCAACTGCCCATGCGTAGTGCACTCGCTGGGAGTGGAGGAGTTTTCTCTCCAGCCTCGGAGCTGTGGGAGCGTGCATTGTGAACATTGGGGGGGGGATGGTGTGCATTTAGCCATGATATGAATGTTTATTCCCTTGTTGTTATGTTGTTATGAATGTATATTGGTGGTGGATAATCGCGATTATGTATATTTTGATTTAGAGGGATTTATTGTACTTTTGTGTGATATACTTACCTGTACTGGGGAAATGGGGTGAGCCACTTATATTATATTATAAAATATTTCTCTGTGTATTTGTACTTTTACTTAAGTACTGAGATTCAGTACTTCCTCCACCACTGCATAGGGGGGGGGGGGGTTATGTATATGTGCTAATGTGCTAATATAGCACGCAAACAGTGAGGCATAAAGACAGTGGTACAAGTGGCTAGTGGACAGACAGTACCAAACATGGAGGGGGTGAAGAGGCAGACAGACTATGCAGAGAAGTCTATCTCTCCTCTTCCCTTAAGTGAGGCATTGAACAGTTCAATGGCCCTGGGGACAAATGACTTTCTCAGTCTGTCAGTTGTGCAAGGCAGTGAGCGAAGTCTCCAGCTGATCAGGCTCTTCTGCTTAACAATAGTGCTGTGGAGTGGGTGACACTCATTGTCCAAGATGTTGATCAGTTTGTTCAGGGTCCTTTTGTCAGATAGTGAAGTGATGCACTCCAGTTCAGCTCCCACTACAGAGCCAGCTTTCCTTACCAGCCTGTCAATTCGCCCCACATCCTTCTTCCTTGTGCTTCCTCCCCAACATACCACTGCATAGAAGAGGACGCTGGCAACAACAGACTGGTAGAACATCCTGAGGAGCTTACTGCACACATTGAAGGACCGCAGCCTCCTCAGGAAGTACAGCCTGATCTGCCCTTTCTTGTAGAGTGCATCAGTGTTGGCTGACCAGTCCAGTTTATTGTCCAGGTGGAGACCCAGATACTTGTAGGTGCTAACCACCTCCACATTGACCCCATCAATGTGGACTGGTAGCAGAGATCAGATCAGAACAGATTAGGGGGAGACACTGAAAGCAAAGGGCCATGATAAATTTCAGTTTCGCACAAGAGGAAAGAACAATTCTCTTTGTGATGGAGGGTGCAGGGTATTGAAATCCAGCTCTTCATAAAACTGACAGGCCAGCTGAGAGTGTGCATGCACTGAACATGAGATGGAGGCAACTAGGTACTTTTTGTTCAGGCTAGCTGCTAGGTGACATTGTTTGTGCACTCCAACAGTACTTTAAACCTTTACACGTACACATCCGATGCTAAGGATGTGGGCTATCCTTTAGTTTAGTAGGCTATGTTTAGCCCTCCTGTGCACTTGATGGCAGTAATGAGTTATATCCTAGTGCTACCTGAGTTGAAAGAGGAAAACCTAGGGTGCATCTCATTTCTCTAATTTCTCAATCCTTCCTTCTGTCCTAGCCCCTCCTCCTAATTAATGTTGTGAAGGAAACGAGGAAGGAATGATAGGAGGAAATGAGGAAGGAATGATAGGAGGAAACGAGGAAGGAATGATAGGAGGATGGAGGAATCAAGGAAACGAGGAAGGAATGATAGGAGGAAACGAGGAAAGAATGATAGGAGGAAACGAGGAAGGAATGATAGGAGGATGGAGGAATGAAGGAGAGACGGATATGAGAAATGAGATGTCCTGCTCACTCACACATCACGTTTAAGAGACGTTAATTACTGATGATGCGGCAGCACTAGAATAAACAGACCATTTTATGGGCAGCCATGGCCTACTGGTTAGCACTTCGGACCTGTAACCGGAGGGTTGCCGGTTTGAACCCCGACCAGTAGGCACGGCTGAAGTGCCCTTGAGCAAGGCACCTAACCCCTCACTGCTCCCCGAGCGCCGCTGTTGTTGCAGGCAGCTCACTGTGCCGGGATTAGTGTGTGCTTCACCTCACTGTGTGTACACTGTGTGCTGTGTGTGTTTCACTAATTCACGGATTGGGATAAATGCAGAGACCAAATTTCCCTCACGGGATTAAAGGAGTATATATACTTATACTTATATATACTTATACTTATACCATTACAAGTACTTATACTTATAATTATACCATTGTCACACAAATTGCAGAGAATATTGACCAAGGCTTGACCAAAGCCTACGAATATCATATGTAAACAGAGTATTCCCACTTTTTGACCCTGATAATGAGGTAATATTCGAGACATGAATGAATTCTTATTTAAACATGACATGTTAACAAAACAGGCATCAACTTTTTGTTAAAGTTGGCATAGTAGTTGATAATTCCAGCATATGCAGATCTTTTCTTGGTTTATCTAGTCATTTATTGTTGGTCATACTGTATATCGCTACAAACTTGTTTTATTCCCAAATTGCAGGAATTAGGGATGGGCGTAGCGATATAAACTAAAAAATAATAATTAGGGGTGTATGCATCACTTTCATCTGTTTTGATTCCTTACTAAACTTACTATGTGCCGGAACACCCCTGTACTGGCGGCGTATTGAGCTGGTCCATGTCACGTGACAGGAGACGAGCGAATGAGCGTCAACGTGAGACAGCAGACAACGACACAGCCAGAGCCCGCTCAGCACGAATGCGCGCCAGCCGGAGGAAAAAACAGGAAGCCACATGTCAGACAAAAAGCGAAGTGTGGTGTGGAGTTATTTCTCCCCAATAGACAAACTGACGGCAAGGTGTCAAGTTTGTGATAAAATAGTTTCCCACTGCAGTAACACAAGCAATTTATTTAAGGCGAGACACTACAGGTGAATAGGGTAAATTTTTTAACAAGCAGATATCACTATGAAACTTCCCCAGTTGATTACTTACATTAATATGAGAAAAAAATGTATTACAAGTTTGCTGTAATTTAATGTTTACATATGCAAATTAGGCATTATCTAATTAAATATGCGCTAATTTGCATACATTTTAAGGCACGAAACCTGAGCATTGGATACAGCCAGGTTCAAAATTATGTTTTCATTGTGTTCAGATATTAGATGGGAAAACATTTACAGAGGGATTTATGAATATCTACTTTTGTTATCCTGTAAATCAGAAAATTATGTCACTAGCCCTAAAAAATCGCTTTTTTCCATGTTTTTAGGCATAAAATGTCATGTAAGTCAGGCTAGGAATAATATATAGTAGACACAATGTAATGAAATAAACACCTAAATGTGTAAATCGGACTTTTTTGTTGTAGTAGTGTGATAGAATACATGCTAAGGTAACATACTAGCTCAAAATCTCGAAATTGACCAGTGCATGAAAAAACGATGTTTTCACCTGCCGTGTCTCGCCTTAAACATTTAAAGACGACACACACAGAGAGCCACACCGAACTTGGAAAAAGACAGGCTGCTGTCAGAGTCGAGTCTCCTTCGCCACCCGCAGTCCGGCAGAAGACCCTACACGAGAGTATGCACAACACCCAACCGTATCCAGGTACAGACCTTTGACAGTGGTGATAAAGTCTAAATATTCCGATCGCAGTCTAATTTTAACACACACTTTAGGTGAAGGGGATAATTATATCCAGTATTGTCCAGTTGTTGATTAGCCTACTTAAAACAGGCTTTGGTTTTTAGTCATGAACTAAACTGAATGTTTTGTTTTGTAATTATCCAAAATACAAATTAATTCCACACAATTGCTGGCTTAGAGTTGGCTATTAAAACAAGATAAGAAAATGAGATACAATTTTGGGGATTTTTTCATCTTTGCATGACAGTTTTATTTGTAAGTATCGGTATCGGTATCGATATTGATAAAAATGCAAGAAAAAAACGGTACGTTTTAAATGTTACAAATTTCAGGCCTAATGCTGGGGATGGTGCTCACGTGGACTGCAGCCTTCTAGCTTGTCCGTGCAAACTGATGCATACAGGGTTTCTAAATGTCACTACTTCGGCTAATACAGTTTTATTCTGCTTTTCGGCAGACGCCTTTCAGACAGGCCTCACAGTGGGAAGACTCATGTGGTCCCTCAGACCTCCCGACCGGCCGAAAGCCTCTTTTGATCCTGTCCAGGGTCTCTCTGTAGCATCTCATGCGGATTCTCTCCACCAGCTTCTCCAGCAGCACCTCAATGTTGTCCGAGTCGAACTGGGGCTCCTCCATCTTGGCTTCCTGGCACCTTCGGCACTTCTGTCGGAAGCGACGTGCTTCGACTGTCCCCTTCCTTTTCCTTTCATCCAGGCGAAAGTGAAACACAACCTGTGAAGGATGATGGCTAACACATAATATAAAATATCCATGACCTAAAAAGATCCTGTAGGAAAGCTGAGAGAACATGGAGAAAAACTAAGTTACAGGTTCACCTACGGGCCGCAACCCGTGACATTTCAGAATCCAACAAAGCACCGACGTGGTGCATTTGTAAAATGTACATATTTGATGTGTGTGCTATTTGTTTTTGCATGTTATTTTCTGGCACATTTACTTGCTTGGCCAGGTGGGGCAATATGCAAGGCAGGCCCATTGTGTGTCATCATAATCATAATATATATTAACCTGAGAAATTTCAGATTATTCATTTTAAGCAAAGAACATTTTTGATACACTTTTTGGCCAGATGGTGGCGCTATATTAGGCATGTGAATTACACATGTGAATATCATCACAATAATGATATCCAATATTTTGTAAAGTTTCAGATCAACCAATAAAGGCATTACCAATTTCTGGCACATTTTCCTGCTTGGCCAGGTGGTGGCGCTATGCCAGGCAGGCCCATAGGGTGTCTGGATATCATCATAATTATAATATCTATTAACCTGAGAAGTTTCAGACCATTCATTCAAAGCATAGAGCATTTCTGGCATATTTCCTGCTTGGCCAGATGGTGGCGCTATGCTAGGCCTGTGAATTACGCATGTGAATATCATCACAATAATGATATACAATATTTTATAAAGTTTCAGATCAATCACTTAAGGCATTTTCCATTTCTGGCACATTTCCTGCTTGGCCAGGTGGTGGCGCTATGCCAGGCAGGCCCATTGGGTGTCTGGATATCATCATAATCATGATATCTATTAACCTGAGAAGTTTCAGACCATTCATTCAATGCACTGTGATTTATGACACATTTCCTGTTTATGTGGTGAGATATTAAAATCATATCAAATATATTACAACATTCAAAAATACCTTCACAATTTAACATCAGCGACATCTTGGCATAATGTTTGCCAAATTTCAAATGAATCTGACAAACCGTCTAGGAGGAGTATGTTCAAATTGATCAAATGACATCAGCATAATTGCCATTCTTTCTGTTGCCAGTTGGTGGCGCTATGCCAAACATGCATTATGGGCATGTGAATATTATCATTAACATGGTCTTCCATGACCTGTAAAATTTAAAACATTTCAAGCCATGCATGGTGAATTATGAGACATTTATTGTTTATGTGGAAGGGTATTAAAATTAATAATTTCGCCATTTCGTCAAATTACAACATATCAAAAAAACGCTTCACAATTTATCATCAGGAACATCTCGGCGTCATGTATACCAACTTTGACATGAATCGGATCAACCGTCTAGGACAGTGGTTCTCAACCTTTTTTGAACAAACGCCCCCTGACGTCATCATGAATCTCCTGATGCCCCCCACCCAACACACGCACTTGCACTCACACACAAACAAACACAAACACACACAAAGATATAGACCACTGATATGCTCATAATTGCCTAATGATGGTGATAATTATTATTATTATTGTTATTATTATTATTAGCCTACTACTACTACTATACTACTACTAATAATAATAATAATAATAATAATAACAAATGGTTGTATAAGTGTTGGAATCAAAGTGGTCTATGAGTAGTCAAATTAAGGTTTTGTTTGAGATAAGACCTCGAGTGAGTAGCCAAGGCTTTGTGCTTGAATGCTGTTTGGTCAGATCTGTGGAACATGGTCAAATTCTTGATAATACTTCATTTATGTTTTGTGTGTGGTCTACTTGTTTCAGTTCATTAGTAATAAGGGGAAAACATTGCACAAGAATTGGGGAAGTTTGAAAGTATGTATTTGCACATTCAAAACGCAACACCAGAGATTAATGCAGGTCTCTGGTAACAGACATTTTAACATCAATCAATCACGTGAACAGCATGCCTCTTTGACCAATGACAATAGCGTTCGGTCACGCACTCAATTAAGCTGATTAGCAGCCCTATAAAATAAAATTTGAAATCGCCGTTATTTAACTGAAGGCGGGGGAAGACGACGGCAACAGCCTGTTGCCAATTTTAAACAAGAAAAATAGTAATTTGAGGCAAAGAACTTCGATGAAATGGACATTCAGCCACAGAAATTAACAAACTAGTAAAAATGAATTTAATTTAGTGTGAGCCCTGTGCTTGATGGCTAGCTGCCAGCTTTTTAACGTCAGGACACACAGACGTCAGCTTCAGCCTGAGCGCACCGGAGTTTACTAAATTCAGACGGTTGCGGTACTTGGTCTGCAAGTGGAGAGCTTGGCTGAATCCCTGCTCTACGAGGTAGGACGTGGGGAAAGCAAGAAGAAGAACACAAGTCTTCTCCCACAGCAGCGGAAAACGCAGACCATGTGTGGCCCACATGGCACGCCAGCCAGAGGTGCGGAACGTGGCCTTGGCCTCTTCATCATTCTGTAGGTCAATGAGGCTTTCCTGAAATGCGCCATCAATGCTGGACGCATCCACTTGGAATGGCTCCGTCACCCATTCTGGGACGTCTAATTCAATATTTTATAAAGTTTCAGATCAATCACTTAAGGCATTTTCCATTTCTGGCACATTTCCTGCTTGGCCAGGTGGTGGCGCTATGCCAGGCAGGCCCATTGGGTGTCTGGATATCATCATAATCATGATATCTATTAACCTGAGAAGTTTCAGACCATTCATTCAATGCAATGTGATTTATGACACATTTCCTGTTTATGTGTTGAGATATTAAAATCATATCAAATATATTACAACATTCAAAAATCCATTCACAATTTAACATCAGCGACATCTTGGCATAATGTTTGCCAAATTTCAAATGAATCTGCAAAACCGTCTAGGATGAGTATGTTCAAATTGATCAAGTGACATCAGTATAATTGTCATTCTTTCTGTTGCCAGTTGGTGGCGCTATGCCAAACATGCATTATGGGCATGTGAATATTATCATTAACATGGTCTTCAATGACCTATGAAATTTAAAACATTTCAAGCCATGCATGGTAAATTATGACACATTTATTGTTTATGTGGAAGGGTATTAAAATGAATAATTTCGCCATTTCGTCAAATTACAACTTATCAAAAAAAAGCTTCACAATTTATAATCAGGAACATCTCGGCGTCATGTATACCAACTTTGACATGAATCGGATCAACCGTCTAGGAGGAGTATGTTAAATTTGATCATGTCCACAACGCACAAAATCTCAATTACCTCACTTCCTGTGGGCGTGGCTAATGGCATGTTAATACAAAAGTTGTTTGTTTTTGGGAGTGACATACACCCACCAAATTTGGTGTGTGTATCTAAAACTATATGCCAACCACAAGTCACAGTGACATAAGGGGGCGCTAGCGAGTCTCTGGGCCATACCAGGGGCCAAGCTTTTTTACCTAGCTGCTTTGTGTGACACCTGATGTTTGTGTCAAATTTCAAGACTTTTCAACCATGTTAACCACCTCAAAATATATGTCAACCACAGGATCAGTCACGAGTTTTCGACCATGTTAACCACCTCAAAAACAGGAAAGCAAAAAAGTAGAATAACAATAATAATACTCAATAATAATAATAATAATAATAATAATAATAATCCTTACAAAAACAATAGGGCCTTGCGCCCTTCGGTGCTCGGGCCCTAATAATAATAATCCTTACAAAAACAATAGGGCCTTGCGCCCTTCGGTGCTCGGGCCCTAATAATAATCCTTACAAAAACAATAGACCCTAGATGTACCGCAGATTTTGTCCAGCACATTTTTTCCACAAAAATAAATCACGATGAAAGGCCTATATGATTCTAACTGTCTCACTAAATTGCATTAGCCACACTCAATTCTCACTGGTATCTGCTAGACAACAAGTACCAAAACATGATTAGTTCATAGATTTCACATGTAAAATTAATTTTATACAACCCCACCCCCATCTTGCCTGTTCATAATTCTGAGAAATTCTTGAATTGTGTGCATGTGTGTGTGTACACGTTTATGTTTATGTGTGTGGGTGTGTGTGTGTGTGTGTGTGTGTGTGTGTGTGTGTGCGTGCTTGTGTGTTTGCCTGCGTATGTGTGTTTGTGCATGTGCATCTTGCCTGTTCATAATTCTGAGAAATTCTTGAATTGTGTGCATGTGTGCGTGTACACGTTTATGTTTATGCGTGTGTGTGTGTGTGTGTGTGCGTGCTTGTGTGTTTGCCTGCGTATGTGTGTTTGTGCATGTGCATGCATGCGTACATATGTCTACTGTGTGAGTATGTGTCATACGTATGATTACTGTGAATGTATGTGTGTGCGTGTGTATCTGTTTATGCACATGTGTGCACATGGAATGGGTTAACATGACCCCTGGAGGCAAACATACGGAAAAAATTGGTCATCCTAGGCCCTACGGTTCTCAAGATATTCACAGAAAACTGTGTCTGCCCATGGAATGGGTTAACACAGGGGTGGGCAAACTTTTTGGCTCAAGGGCCACATTGGGTTTTGAAAATTGGCCGGCGGGCCACACAACCCCCCCCCCCCCCCCCGACGACACACGCCTAAAAAAATACATTTTTTATAGCCTATAATTTAGTATGAAAAGTATTTGTTTTAAAATAGTGCTAATTTGTTTGAAAAATACTGCTAATTTTATGCTGTTAAACAAATGTATAAATTGTACACTATCGCTTTAAGACAGTCGCTTTAATTCACGTTTATTTCTCAATGATCTTCTGCCTGCTCCACTATGGCTAGTGCTGTACCTACGGCTGGGCCCTCTCACAGTTTTTAAATGGTCAGTAGTGGGAACTACTGTTGCCTTCATGATTTCCTTTTAAAACGTTCTTATAAGGAGGAGATATCAATTATCAACAATCACAAGCCAGCTGGAACCTGCGGCTCTCTCTCCCTCTCGTGAGTGCAGATGCTTTCCCAATTAAATGGATTGCATATGTTCACGTTAGATCTGCTGCAAAGGACATAACTAAGAGTTAAATTAGTTTAACATGATGTTATCTCTATTTAACATGATGTTTTGACATTGACATTGTAAACGTTATCTAAGGAGAGTGAAAAGCAGTTTGCAGTAAAGCTAACCAACGTCTATCGCAGGAAAAAAATAGCGAGCAGCCTGATAACTAGCCTAAATGAAATGCTCGGCGGGCCGGATGAAAGTGCTTGGCGGGCCGGATCCGGCCCGCGGGCCGTAGTTTGCCCATCCCTGGGTTAACATGACCCCTGGAGGCAAACATACAGAAAAAATTGGTCATCCTAGGCCCTACGGTTCTCAAGATATTCACAGAAAACTGTGTCTGCCCATGGAATGGGTTAACATGACCCCTGGAGGCAAACATACGGAAAAAATTGGTCATCCTAGGCCCTACGGTTCTCAAGATATTCACAGAAAACTGTGTCTGCCCTACCCTCCTTTCGGGGGGTCCAGTACAGCGGGGGGGCTACAGATCAAAACGAAAAACGACGGTTCCATGCTATCCATGTGGGGTTACATGCCCACCAAGTTTCGTGTACCCCAGTCTTTCAGTGTCCCGGGAATCCTTGTTGGTGTACGGTCACTAAATGTACACATAAATTATTTTATTGTAAGGCCCCCCATGAACGAAAATTCACAAAACTTGGCATGCATTTGGAGGGTGTCATAATGATCCTATACTTTCAATTTCGTGCAGTTTTGACCATGTCAGCCAGAGATATTGTGATGAAAACACCTAATTTGTTGCTTTTTAATTTTTAACTAGGTGGCGCTATACATGAAATAACTGGTAATGGGATGGGTTGACATGCCCCCTTAAGACCAACATACAAAAAAAAGGTGGACCTCCTAGGCCCTACGGTTCTCGAGATATTCACAGAAAACTGTCTCCGGCCACCTACAGGCCAGTTGGTGTATAGTAACATAAATTAATTTATTGTGTGGCCCCCCATGAACGGAATTCCACGAAACTTGGCGTGCATTCAGAGGGTGTCATAATGATCCTACACTTCCAATTTCGTGCAGTTTTGACTATGTTAGGTCACAGATACCTGCGATTACAACACCTCATTTTTACTTTTTTGTGTTTAACTAGGTGGCGCTATACATGAAATGAGTGGTTATGGAATGGCTTGACATGGCCCCTTGAGATCAACATACAAAAAAAATGGTCCTCCTAAACCTTACGGTTCTCGAGATATTCACAGAAAACTGTGTCTGCCCTACCCTCCTTTCGGGGGGTGCAGTCCAGCGGGGGGGCTACAGATCAAAACGAAAAACGATGGTTCCATGCTATCCATATGGGGTTACATGCCCACCAAGTTTTGTGTACCCCGGTCTTTCAGTGTCCCGGGAATCATTGACGGAAATTTGGACATGCGAAAAAGAAGAAAAAAAAAAAAAAAAAAAAAATTCTGACTAAACCTGCGCGGCGGTCATAATAATAATAATCCTTACAAAAACAATAGGGCCTTGCGCCCTTCGGTGCTCGGGCCCTAATTATACCAGAAAGTTCCAGAATTATGACTTGAATAGAAGTTAGTTAGTTATTAACAATTAATTTATACATTTTTAGAATACATTGAGCACTGATGCAGTCAGCAGAGGCCTCTTACATTGTTTGCAGGTAGGCCTACTATACAGTTCATTCCGTTTTCGATGGCAAACGCAAAACAGCGCCAAAACAACCACCAGTGGACAAAAAGAGTATTACATGTGTACTGTTAAGACTCGCCATAGAGAATGAATGGGGGAAATTACGGAGGTTATAGTTTGACGATGTCGTACTCCTGTGCGGTCCGGATCCTATATACCACGGACATGTTTTGGGGGGCCACCTAAAATGAGGTGGCGGGCCGTAGTTTGGTGACCACTGGGTTAAACCATTGCGAGGGGGATTCTAAATCGGCGATTTCTGTTTGAGAGGAGTGTGGTACGGGTCTCATTGACCTTCAATGAACATAAAATATACTTTAAAAAAATATTATCTGATTTATAAATGGGGTGGCAACTGGGGTGGCAAGACTGTGTCCAAGGGGTGGCAGCTGCCACCCTTTGCCACCCTGTAGATCCGCGCATGCATGCAGTGTTGCTATTTACATCTGGCTTCTCCTTACTAGTCACACAAACACTCTCTCTCACTCACACACACACAATCATTGACTGGTTAGATTGTCTGTCTTTTTAAATACTACTGATTGGTTGATACAGACGGTAATTTTAGTTCCTGTTTATTAACAAGAGCATCTCAGGGACAGGTGTAATTCCTGTGTTATTCACAGCTAACAGAATGAAATTACCATTTAGCATTAGCATAATATACATTTCAGTCTTACAGCAGCTTTTAAATACAACACATTCTACTAGACTTTGGATCCGAACCTTTAAGCTATTTAACGTCTAATACTTTCTAACAAACTACCTTCTCTATGTTTTCAGGATGCTATGCATCAACAGTGCAAGTAGGCTAGTTTTGAATGTGTAAACACAATATTATTGGTGTTGGAGGATGAAGAATGTACAATGGGTGAATTGATGTTTCTAAATGAAATTCATATATTACCTTGCAAAAGCTCCCCGGATATACTGAAACCAGTCCTGGGCTGGGTTGTCTGGCTCGATGTTTTCGTCAAACTTTATCCGCCAGCTGTCTCCATAATCTTCCAGGAGTTCTTCAGTCCTCTCCTTAAAAGTAATCTCCCACTCCTGAAAGGACATCCTTTCTTTCAGTTGTCTTTCGAGTAAGACGTTCCCAGCCCTATATATCTGTCACATAGAGGCTTTATTAGCTCTCTATCTTAGCAGAGGTCAGGCTGTGTGGCCACACTGGGGCAGTACATCAGAAATGAAACTTAAAGAAATGAAACCAGCAAGTGTGTTTACTTTCCATATTCTAACTGCAGTCTGCAGGCAGTATGCTTGCCAATCATAAAGTAGCTTTAGCTTTGGCAAGAGGTACGAACTCTATGCTAAATTGCCACTGGACCACATGAAATCCACTATTATAATGCTTACAGTTTTTTCTGAATGCTTAAACACAACTGTGATTCTTATAGCACAATTTCTAAAACTATTAATACTTATAGCAAAACCACTCACTGAGTTCGCAAAACTAAAAGCACAAACACTGCTTTGCACTCCGTTTGCAATTTTGTAACACACACTTTGCACAACTGTAGGTACAATTCACTGCACAGCACCCTTTTTGCGAAACTGTAAACACAACTCACTGCTTTACACTCAATTTCCGAATTATCAACACACTCCTGGCAAATCATACACATGTATGGCTATTATTTACACTATTTTGCCAACTCTCTGGCACACTTTCTCATGTGAAAACTGTTTTAGATAATTAGTTCACTTTGAAATCAGCCTAAGCACTATATAAGCCACAGGTAATGTACAATGGGTACAATGGAGGGAGCAGGAAGAATGAGAAGAGAAAGAAATAGCCCTTTTACAGACAAAAAAAAACAGTCTACAGGTGGGGATATTGTCATGTCAGGCCTGGATACGTCATTCCAGAATATATTTTCCCCGGTGCCTTGGACTAGGACATTACATGTGATGTAGACGGAATTTTGAGAGAGACGACACAATGTAGACCGATTTGTTTTGTCTCAGTGAAATTGCTATTTTGTGTTTTGACTTGGAAAAAAACACACTTGTGTTTGTTTTGATGTGTGTAAATAAGTCAAAGTCTGCTTTATTGTCAATTTCTTCACATGTCAAGACATACAAAGAGATCAAAATTACGTTTCCCACTATCCCACGGTGGAGACAAGACATTTTACCAATTAGGTCCACAGACAAAAACATAACATTCAATTAAACAATATAAAAAGTAAATAAGAAGGCACATACAGTGAATAAATAAGAGCAGCAAAAAAAATGGGTTGAAATTGTGCAATTGTGCATACAGTAGACAGTCAATATAATAATAGTGCAAAAGTCAGGCCAATAAATGGCTGAGGTAGTTCTGTTTGACTTAAGTATGCAAGTGGCATAGTGGTGCAAGTTATGTAAGAGCAGCAGAAGTGTGTTCAGAAGTGTTTTCAGGACACAGGACAACAACAAGTTGCAAAGTGTGCAAGTGGAGTAGTGCAAGTGGAGTAGTGCAAGTGGAGTAGTGCAAGGCAGCCATTGTGGGTCCAAAAGTCCAGGATGTTATGTAGCTGAGGGTGGAGGGGGGAGAGGAGGGAGAGAGTTCAGCATCCTAACAGCCTGGTGTATGAAGCTGTTGGTGAGTCTGGTGGTGCGGGAGCGCAGGCTTCTGTACCTCTTCCCAGAGGGCAGTAGATCAAACAGATTGTGAGCGGGGTGACTTGCATCACTCACAATTGTGGTCGCCTTGCGGGTGAGGTGGGAGGTGTAAATGTCCTTCAGGGAGGGGAGTGAAGTGCCAATAATCCTTCCAGCTGTGTTCACTATGCGCTGCAGGGGTTTCCTGTTGTATTCAGTGCAGCTTCCGCCCCACACAGCGATACAGCTGGAGAGGATGCTCTCAATGGTTAGCTCCCGACTCAGCTCCCTCCAAGTATAAATACCAATACTTGAAGTTTGGATCCCTGTATGTTTACAGAACGACAAAAGTATGACCTCAAACTGACATAGTCTACCTTGTGCACAGAGAAAGCAAAAGCCAGATGTGTTTTTTATTCAGACCATCAGTGTGTAGTTGGCACATTGTGTGCTTACTATTGTGATGGCTTTACGAAGGTGTGAAGAGTTAAGCAAGGTGTGTTAGCTTTTGCAAGAGAACTACAGTGTTTTGCTGATTGGGTGAAAGGTTTTCCTATTTGTGTGTAGAGTTTTGCAAAAACAGCCAAAGTTACAAAAAATGTGCTTAAGCAATCAGAAAAAACTGTAATGCAGAGCAGACTTACTGTCACACACTCTGAAGTTGCTGCTGTTTTTTGTAACATCTTTTTTGCACAAAACTCTGGAATCTGAAGTTGCTGCTGTTTTTTGTATATAGCATTTTTTTTGCACTCCGACACATATTTTGCATTTTTGCTTTCTGCTGTATCACAACACACATTTTTGCTGCCTGTGACATTGTGTTTTTGCTTTTTTACTGTTGTGATAGGAAATGTCTTATCTGTTACGCATTTTCTTCTTCACTGTGGGACAGAGAGAAACGCACTTTCGATTCCTCTGCATGTCTAGTATATGTGAAGAATTTGACAATAAAGCTGACTTGACTTGACACGTGCTACTATATCTCGATATGATGGTTGTTTACTGCCACCTGGTGGACACTGGAGTTCCTGCAGTTGCAGACTTGTGGTTTCCTCTTCTGGGCTGCAAAAAAGGCTGACATTTTTTTACATGATGGGCTTAAAATGGCCAAAAGGAAACAATAAATGTCTTACGTGAGGTCAGTCGTATAGATAGCCTATGTATTCACAGAATAAAGTCAATGCATGGCACATGTCTAATCTTGTATAGGCCCAGGCCTATCTTGAAGAAAAAAAAGTTCAAATATAATATGCTGTAGTAATACAATTTGCAGGGTATGTGTTTGTAAACTCAAAAATGTTTACTTGCCTTTGGCTACACTAGGGTGACCAGATTTGAGTTTGTGAAAAAGAGGACACTTCAGGGGGCGGAGGGGGTGACTATGGTGGTGACTACGTATGATAATGAGCTTTATTGGCCGGCCTGCTAACAGAAAAACACTGCCTCAAAAGACTATTTTGAACACTTGAAAGTTTTAAATGTGCAAAAACAATAATTACAATAAAAGCAGGGCTGTTGAGCTCTATACACGCAAGATACATTTGGATGGCGACCCATCTTTAATGTTGCATATCTCTAAATTTGATCCAAGATGTTTCTGAAAATACAAACTGAATCTTTTACAGTAGCCAGCTCTATAATTTTGACAATCTGTTTTAGAGTTTAATAATCCTGACCTGTGAAAACAGTTGTGTTGATGGGGACTGATGTGGATGTTGTCCATTTTCTTATTCAATCATGCCTGGTCTATTAGGCCTGCCTCTTTTCAATCCATTATTATTAGATATTTCTTTTGTAAAGAAAAAGGCCTACATCTATCCCTCATGTTATGCCAACATATTTAATTCACCTGAATATAGGCTACAGTAGATAGAGAATTATTGACATCTGCTGTTGTCAGTGTGCAGGCTATCCTTTAAAGGCAGTTTAAAGGGATAACCAAAGTGCAGTTTCCTACCCGAAACTAGAAAGTTGCTAGGTCGGCAATCGTCTAGAGAAGGCCGCTCAGACAATGGCAGAAGTGCCGTTCGTCATTTTATATTTTCTACAGTCTAGTTATGAGGTTATGTGCCATCAAAATGATTTTGGAGACGTAATTTTAAGGTCGAAAAACTCTGTCACTTTAGCTGATGAGCTCTCACCCCTCGCTGCCGTTCGATGCTTTGCTGAACATTGTGTAGCCTACCTGAAGGTCGTTGACACCTTTATTTGCGACCGACAAGTAGACCAGTAAGTGCCTGCTTTGAAGGTCAGCACTCAGCTTCATGTTGATCTCGACCGAGACAAAAACATGGAAATGTACGTTTTAATTCGTCAGTGAACTTACACTAAACAAGGACGTTTGCGCTATTGAGGTGACTGACTGACCAATTAAATGTTTACAGAGATTACTATCGACCAATGACGGTAGCTAAGGTCAGGCTCATACACATTTTCCACTCAATGCAAAGCGAACTGTAGGGGGAGGGCGTGACTATGTGAATGAAAGACATGGCTATATCAAAGATCCTTAATATACAAAGATAAAGCAGCACAGGCTTCTACAATGGAATGGAATTGTACACAGTTCCTGCCTCCTAAAAAGGCGTGGTCAGAATGCGCTGACGCTACCTCGTTGATGAAAACGTCAAATATTTTTCATTTTCGCGCCTCTCTCTTGCTGTGACCAACTGGAGCTGGCCTGGGTGACTGAATTTGGTACATCGTCGTGGCAAGATGCGGTCTGATTTCCAGGTAAGTGGCAGTTTGAAATGTGGCAAGGTATTTGTGATTAGTCTGTGTCAGTGTAACGAGTTATCTATGTAGTAAAATGTCTGCGGAGTTTAGGTAATAACATTATTATTATTAGCTCATTGAGGAGTAACGTTAGTTGACGTTAGCTAGCTAACCATCTGATACCGATAGCAGAGCTAGCTGAGGCACTAGCTACCAGATTAATTTGGTAGTTAGGCTACAAAGATAATTTACGAACCTGATATTTGCTCTACCTAAATCGGCATCACTATAGCTTGTGGATCAGATCTACTGCAAGCGACATTGATTTAGCAGTTTTGAAATGTGTTTAGTTGCTAGTAAAAAATGAGTAGCTACCGTATGTACACAGTTGTTGGTGCACTGAATTTTATTATCCGCCTAGCGTAGCAGCTAGTGAAACATTTAGTTTTACGCCATATTCTCTGTCTGTCCTTGATGACGCGACGATTTTCTCTACTGATCTCTGCCCCGATCCTGCACATTACATATTTTTGTATTAAGTTTGTCTCTGATGGCAAATGTGTAGTCAGGGTGGCGCTCAACGATTGTGTTGAATAACGTTACATCAGTTGTGAGTAGTTTTTCTCGGATGGTCTTGCACACCCTTATCAAGCAGCACTAAAATGAACGTCATGTTTGCTAATTCTCTCCCCAGTTGTTGGACGAGCAGGACGCTATGGATGGTGAGGATGAACCCGCGATGACAGGGAGGAATGAACTTGAACCTGTGTTATTCAGAGGATAAGTCAATGCTATGTACTGTGTTCTGTAACTGTCCGCTCTTGTGGCCATTCAAATGTATAGGGCAATTCCACGCAAAACTGTAACATCCATAACACCAACACAATGCCATGGTATTTAGTTGGCATTATGGATGTGACAGTTTTGCGTGGAATTGCCCTATACAAGTTACAGACTTTCAAAGTTAAACATATCAAATATAATTTCATATAGGCTACTAACAATCAGACCTGAAGACTTCATGAAACACTACCAAAATAAAGTTGAAACTAATTCTACAAAAGGCACTCCAAAGGAAAAGCCTTTTTGGCTGCATTGGCCAACATGTTTCGACCAACAGCCTGTCACTATGAAACTCTGTAACTAGATTTAAACTTCCCTCTGTATGGAAAAAAAGATCTATTATTCAACATTAGTTAACACACTGAGAATGATTGCTGCACTATATGTATTGTTCTCTAGCAACCTGAAGGTCCAAGACTCAATCCACTGAAGGCTCTCCGTAAGATGGTGGATCTGATGTCTGCTTTGTGGTCCTATAGGACGACGCCATGGATTGGGGTCAGAGATGCGCCTGAGAAGTAAGTGTTTGTGTTTGTAATCAAGTGCTGTAATCACAATTTGACTGATGCTAAAACTGGAGTAGGGGATTTGAATGGACATTTATACCGTGAATTTAAGACATCAAAAAGCCTGTTCATGGCCTCAAAGAAGTCAGTCGTAGTATTTGCCTAACTTGGCAGCCTCTCCAGCTGTATCATAGTCTTCAGTCCTATTGTGTTATCACAGCATTTAGAGTATGAAGGATCATATTAAGCAAAGCAATGTGCAGGTGTAGTAACTTAATTTCAAGAACATAAGAACATAATTGTAATTCATGATGTTTTTTTTTTTGTTTTTACTTTGCGTGGTGTTGTCTCTGTTTTAGGTGCTGTAAATGCTGGCCATATGACTTCAACCTTCATCCAACCAAACGAAGAGATCCTGCTTTCCTATACTCCATTCAGGATGTTAGTTAATTCAAAGACAATAACAGTATTTAGTTTTGTAAATGCATAACTACCACTCAATGCAGGACACATCTACTGGCAGTTGATGGAGGGGGTTTAGGGCAGTTGTGCTATTCTTTTCCTTGTGGGTAGACTGCAGAATGTGGCTATGTATGCAGGTGTTAAATTGTGGGATTTGTTGAAAATGTGAATTTCAAATAAAACCATACCATTCAAAGTTAGCCTCACACACTTTATACCCTCCTTTCCTCAGGTTTACTTGTTTGGATCGGATGGACAAGTCGGCACTCCTTATATTAACAAGCTACCTCTTTCTTCTACTAGTTCAATAATATGGTATCTGAAAGAGAAATGCCAGTGTTCATCATATTTTTAGCCTTATGTCAATGAAAAAATAAGTGGTGTATTTCCATTGTAATTTGCGTGGGTAGTAGGCCTAAAGATATGGCCGTGTGGCGGCGCTGTGGGATACATCGATTGGCGCTACTTTATCAAACATCAGAGGTAAGGCTAATTGAGAAAGCAGACGTCTGGTTAGGTGTGCTAGTTAGCAACTTGTTAACCAGGGGCACGTTTCCCATAACTATAGTTGCTAACTAAGTTAGCTACTTTGTTGGTTACAATGCAAACTATGGTTTTGGGAAACGCACCCCTGGCTGTCCAGATTATTATGTGATATGACCTACTTGTTAAACAATAATATGCAATACTATAGTACAGTGGTTCTCAAATGGGGGTAGGCCTACGTGAGATTTTAAAATATACAAATAATTTGCAATAAATGTAGTCATGGATTACTATCCAAATGTTTGAATTTTGTATGTGTTTATTAGTTCCAAAGTTTAATAAATTAGACACTGATGGCACAGTGCTCTGTTTTAAATCTTTTTTTTCTCAACCAAAAATGCTTTGCGCTGGTTAGGGGGAAGGCTACTTGGCTGAAAAAATATTTCACAGGGGGGTACATCACTGAAAAAAGGTTGAGAAACCACTGCCCTAGTTTATGTGTATGGCCGTCTGCTATACAGCCTATTTGAACGCAATCCATTTTCGCGATTGAGTCATCAACATCGAAGTGGTAAGCAACGGTAACTTATTCCAGAGATCCTTCGGCTACTTAGTAGATCGCGTGCCAGTGGGTTACAGAAACAGACAGACAAGTGGCAAACAAAGTCGTTTTTCTCATTAACTGTTCATCTGAAAAACGCCATGTCGATGTCAGAATGTAAGGAACACATGTGAATTACAGAAAATGCATTAAAATGCCCAATCTCGAGCTGTATAATTAAGGGCTGGGGCATAATCCGAGAAAAAATGATTTCTTCCATAGGGCCACAGTGTAAAGAATCTCTCGCTAGTCTCCTAAAAAGGCGTGGCGCTAGTGAACCCTACGTCATAGGGGAACAGGAAGAACCCTTCTGTGAATCGTCTCGCTTTATCAACCGTCTCTGGCTATATGAATGAAAGAGAGAGCAATGCAAATTCGCTGTAAACACGTTTGAGGAATAAGAAAATCCCGGACAACTTTGAAATTCCGCCCGGACACATTTTTAGGTTTCAAAAAGAGGACATGTCCGGGCAAAAGAGGACGTCTGGTCACCCTAGCTACACATGTGAATGTAGCCTACTGTACAAATGGTTTGAGAAAAGTTCACGATCTGGTATGTTTACCACTCCCGTCCAGTTAGGGGCAGTAAAGCACAGTTGGGCTACTTGATCTGATGAGTGTACGAGAAAATGAGTTGTTATGGTAACATCAGTATCCTCAGAGAATGCCTTAGAAGGGCTCTGGTATCCTCTAACAGGCAAAGATCATCTGATTTGCAAGTGGGATGAAATGCGTTTACATCTGTTTAGTTGGTCGCTAGCGTCAACACAGTTGTATTAATTTTTAATTTGCAATGGAGGGAGCTGAGTCGGGAGCTAACACCTATCTCATCAGGCCAAATTACCAGCACAAGTAAGAGTCAGATCTAGGAAGCTAACGTTAACATTGCTTTCCCCTAGCAGCTAAAACAGCGTAAATAGAGCGATAATTATGCTAGCTCACTTATCTAGCACCTAGTTAACGTTACGGCTACGTATTTAGCTGTGCGAGCGATAACGTTAACGTTAGTGGTGACGTTAGTCAGCTAATGCTAGCTTGATGGCCAGTAACGTTACCAGTGTGTAACGATATGATAACAGTTCACGTAATCCCATCGCACTTGTTTACCTTCCTGCAGGTTCAAGGCAGGAGTTGTGAAGGAGTGCATTCGGGAGATCTTGAGGGATAATCTCACAGGTCTACAGTACGACCCGCAACAGAGTCCTATTTTATCCAAAACACTAGCAGACACTATTAAAGAGAAACTTAAGGGTGAGTGTGTTTCAGGTGTTATAGGTGAAGCACATATTCAATGCTCTTGAGCTATTCTGTTCACAGTTGAGTAACGTAGACACGAAGCTATAAATTGACACTCAGTTGGTTCCTTTCTTTAGAAGTGGGATTTGAACGTTACAAGATGGTTGTACAAGTCGTGCTTGGGGAGCAACGAGGAGAGGGCGTCAAGTGAGTAAAGCAACCTATTGTAGGTTATGCAACAACAATATTGGCGAAACTAAATGATTGAAATAAAACATATTGATATCAATGGTGCATTTTGCCCATGTTCAGGGTGGAAAGTAAAAAATAAAGATTTGCATAAGTCCAATTGGTGTTTTCAAAAAGAAGGGATCATGTAGAATAAATAACAAATATTAAACAAATCTTTGTATATTAATATTAAGTTGTTTGGGTGGTCTGAAAATGAGAACCAAAATTATTTTTCAGATTTGTGAGGTCTGCTGTTCAGACCCTTATGGAATTTATTTTCTGTTCATTGCTTGTTCAGAGTGTTTCTACTTATCTCAGTAAAGAAAATAAATCAAGAGCCTATGTTGAGTACAAATATGTCTTCTGAAGGCATAAACAGAGCCCAGCCAAAAACTCCAATACAATTTTGATCAACTTTGAGGGACAGTGTGACAGAGTGCATATGGAGTTACATTTGTTCCACTTTTATGAGCGAGCAATAGCACAATTTGAGCACAGACAAATATTTTGAGCTAGCACACAAATTATATTTTGAGGAAAAATGAAACTCGAGCACAAAAAAACTTGTAGTTGAGCAAACAGGAATCTATTTTGTGCTCCACAAATGTCTTTGCCTCTTTGCTAATATCAACATGTGCAACATCCAGTGTTGGGCAAGTTACTTCAAAATCGTAATGTACTATGCATTACTTATTACTGTCATTTCAAAGTAATTTGTTACATTATAATATTACTGTCTCTGAATTGTAAGGCATTACACTACTATTGCATTACTTTTAAGTTACTTTCACCAAAATATCTAGAAATATGGATTTGCCATTCTAAATGCAGTTTATTACGCTCAATGCAGCTTGCTCTTCCAATGGAGGGAGATGTGGTATAGCATAATGACTGAGCTAGGCTTAAGGCAACAGTAGAATGCAATAGGCGCAGTGCTCATAATGCAATACAAGGAACAATCATAGTCAGAATTTTGTTAAAAACCGACAAAAGGTCAAAGTCTGGTAAATTGTGATAGAAATACTGTAACTTTAAGGCCTAGGCCTACTCATTAAAATCAATAGAGAGCCTACTATATTGTAAATCAAAGCTTAAAGGAACCGTATGTAAGATTGTGGCCAAAACGGGTACTACAATCACTTTCAAATTACTGTAGAGCGGTGTATCCCCTTCCCCTCCCCTCTGACTGGCAGAGTTGGCAACCGGATGACGAAACACTACTTACTTTGTGATTAGTAGATAGGTGGAGGGTGGCGCATTAGGCCAAAACACAACATGACAACATCAACATCAGTTGAGGGCTGCAACTTCACTTTTTAAATGACAATATCCTGGCCAGACTACTGTTGTCAGTGATATAAGTATTTGAAATGAACATGATTTCTTAATATCTAGTGACATATCAGGGCAATTTTATGATTAATTGAAATACATTTTTTACATACGGTTCCTTTAATAAAGACATGTCAAGATGGTGGCCTGCTGGCCATTTCGGTGCCCTAAGTGAGTGGCTTTGAGTGAGTGACATTTAAATGATAACTCAAACACCTAAAGTAAAATAAAAGGCCTATTATTTACAGACCATTACTGTGTATTTTTAAACATTAATTTCTGAAGAAATGCTGTTTTACTTATAAATGGTGCACTGTCACTTTAAGAGCATTGATCTTTACGTTGTCATAATGCCCTTTTGCCAGCTCTTGTTTACAAGCCTTATTTGTTTGAGTTACATTGATAGCACAATATTAACAATAATATGCACAATGTTAAAGGAACACGCCACCCAAAATCAGTAGTGATATATGTTCTTACCGTAACTTTCACGAGTTGAGTCGTACCTCTCCCGCGTCGGTAGGTGCACTCAAACGCTCTGTCGCGCGATGCGAATGTGTTAGCATGTTGCTATGCTAGCGGGCTCTGCCGTGGCCGTAGAGAGAGGCACATAGCAGTATTCAAACACCTCCACGTTTTACCTACTTAAATACAGTTGCACGAGTAGTTGATGAAAAATGTTAGGGCACACAACATGAAACGTGACGATTTTCCAAGCGAATAAACATGAGAACTACAATGTGTGGGGCAATAGCACTTGGGAGTACTTCGACCTAGCGTGGTAATATTATTAACACCTAATTGTAGATCCTATCCACCACAGAGTTTAGAATCCATGCTGGATCGACCCTCAGCCTCTCCCTCCCCTCTGAGTGAGAGAGGCACACACACTAGAGATGCGCTGATGGGCTATTATTTCAACCATAACTGCATAGCAAAACTTATCATCCATCAGCCATCCATCAGCACCAAAGTTTGTTGACCAATTTTCAAAACTGCACCTGCCCACCATCCGCTGGTTGTTTTAATGTAGGCTATATGGGTAATGCAGCGCTGCTGACGTGAGGCTAGAAAGCCCTTGCCTGTTCTAGAAAGACTGATCTAATGCAGCAAATATATTAAAAGGCAAAAGTCGTACATTGGCTAGGCCTATCCCCAGAATATCAGCAGCAAACTCAGTCTCTGTCGCGCAAAACAGTCTCCAAATAAAACGCACATCGGCCTGTTGCCTATTCTGCCAGCTTGTGACAATATATCGTCCAAAATGCTTGATTGCATTGCATTCTCCACATTTTTAGCTACATTTTCATGTACCACATCAGCATTTTTGTTCAGTGAATCTTTTGTAAATTGCTTTACAATTACCGTCAGGCCCTTGTCAGCAGACTTCGGCTTGCCTCTTGCCATATTCACTCCTTGTCTTCCGATGTCATTTCTGAGTCATCTACAGATGTTCACCTCCCTAAATAGAACCAACTTCAACCTGTGTTATATCCTAGATGAGACTGCCTGGGTTATTTTGTTTAGATATTAGCCTATATATAAAACACATAATTGTAGCCTACCATTCAGGGAATAGGCATTTAAAAGAGAGACAGAGAGTGATATGACTAAGAAATGACATCGGGCGATGGCAGTGCGAGATGTTCAGAACGTAAGAGCTAAAACTTCTACAAACTCACTAACATCCACAGCGGAAAAAGAAGGTAAGAAAAATAGTCGGAAAACTTAGATGTGTAAGGCAAGCAAGCAAGTTTGGCGGTTGTTACTAAAAATGTGAACATGCACGTTGCATTGTTGTGTGGTGGACTTTCAGAATGAATGGAGTCGGAGTTTCTTTAATATCGAGGCGTCATATTTGTCCGATGGCCTGCTATAAAATGAATTGCGATGTCTGTCTGAAAAAGACACTGAAAAACAGTGTGTAAAGTAGCCTATAATGTGAATTACTTGTTATTTTATCAAGGATTTCTTTCTTTTTGCAAAAAATAAAGTACAATAGGCATTAATTAGTAGGCCAGGAGCATGCTGAAATTATGTGGCAAATTGCGTTTTTTATTACAATAAGCGCTTTCAGATATAACCTCCGGAGTATATGAGGAGGTTTGTCAAACGGAGGTCCTACCCTTCGGATGATTCAGATATGATGCTAAACTGCGGACCTAATACTGACCTTACACGGACGTATGTGTGAACGACATACACGCACATTACAGAATCTCCGTGTGGTTGTCGAGTGAGGGGTGGGGGCTTGTAGAGTTCACAAGATGCTGAGACATGACTCAGATTATATGCGGCCGCTGCCTGTCACAGCTGCTTCTTGTTTACAAAATATAGCCTATCATTATGTAGGCTAAAGAAGAAGAAATCTATTGTGCAAAGGCTAATACTTGAAGTAGGCTAGTCACGTAAGTGGGCACTTGAAATTGACCTAGCCTACAGTATTTGTATGTGTGCTTCAAATAAACACATTTATCTGTTTTCAACGTTATGTACCAGAATTAGCTAGGCTATAGAACCCCAAATCTGGTTTGCGTTGGAGAGAGAGAGCATGCACCAACTTTATGGTAGGCTACCAGCCAATTCAGTAGGCTAACTCAAGACTTCAAGATCATACAACGTTTTTAAGCAACAAACAAAATACTAACATTAATAACAGTGAAGTTGTTCGTTTTTTCATGGTTTATTTTTTCCAAAAGCATCCTCTCCCCATGTGTAGCATTTACGTAAGGAGCTTGGAACAAAGTTGGGTTTTCTTCGTTTTCATTTTCTCTAGGCATATATGCTCAGCAAATATCAGCGAGCTCAGCAGGTCATGAAGGCTATCAATGAACAGAAAACCGTGTTGGCTAACAATTTATTAAATACTCCTGTTATTGTCGTCAACGACGTCGCTATAGGCTACTGCATTTTCAGCGCCTTCTGCTTATGATGATTCAGTCTTCTGAATTCGTTTCTCCTTGCCATGCAGTTGTAGCCTAACGTGTCTCTAACGTTCCCTTCAGGTGTTCTATCAAAATGTTGTATGCCCTCATGGACAGTAGCTCCGTGATGTCTGCATCTTTCCAGGTTGGAGATTTTCTGGACAGCACTATGCCACTCCATCATAACACTGGCATTTAAGTCAGATCTAACCACATGGACGCATGAAAGAAACGTCACCAACACGCCCTCTCACTAGGTGTGATTTTAACCGAATGTTCTACTCCTCGTTCAGACACAGCACATTTACATAATGTCCGGAGGAAATACTAGGTCGGGGGTAGTATAAACACCGGGTGAATTCGGACTTCCATATGACCGGTTATGTCGTTCAGATATACGGCCCCACCGTTTAACATCGGCAGAACCTCCGGTCTTACATGTATGTCTGAAAGCGCTTAATGATAAAATTGTAAAAGGACGTGACCGAAGCTGAGGCAAGCCAGGCAATAGGCCTATAGGCCCGACGGTAATTGTAAAGCAATTAACAAAAGATTCACTGAACAAAAATGCTGATGTGGTACATGAAAATGTAGCTAAAATGTGGAGAATGCAATGCAATCAAGCATTTTGGACGATATATTGTCACAAGCTGGCAGAATAGGCAACAGGCCGATGTGCGTTTTATTTGGAGACTGTTTTGCGCGACAGAGACTGAGTTTGCTGCTGATATTCTGGGGATAGGCCTAGCCAATGTACGACTTTTGCCTTTTAATATATTTGCTGCATTAGATCAGTCTTTCTAGAACAGGCAAGGGCTTTCTAGCCTCACGTCAGCAGCGCTGCATCACCCATATAGCCTACATTAAAACAACCAGCGGATGGTGGGCTAACCTGACTCCGCCAGATGGATTTGCTCCGCATATCCATCTGGGAACTTTTCATTGAAGAACTTTTGGGAAGGGGCGGACATACTGGTTAGCTGATTGGATAAACCATCTGTCTATCACCACCTTTGTTGGTTATCGACGAGCCAAATCAACCAATTAGATGAACAAAGTATTATTCTAATGCCGTTTAACATACAATTAAGTTAGGTAACGTGACAAACGTTAAGATGTTTTAACTTACCATTTATGAACCTAATCAACGACAATTCCCATCAAGTTTTCACGGTAGGCCCTACACTTCTGAAGAAAGTATATTCCTCCATTATGAACTGGAATCAGCCGTGGAGGATGTCTGTGTCGTTCATTCCTCCCAGCTGCATGGCTAAGACTCATAGCTTCACAGTTTACCCAGGAATACTTTCTAATTTGAATAAAACTTCTCTGTGGATGCCGTCATGTTGTTCGTTGCGTCACACCTCAACCCGCCTCAAAGCCAACGCTGATTGGACGTTCGTTTGGTGAACTGCTCCAAATTTTCTTTAACTGAAAGTATCCAGACTGATCTGCGAGTGAAACCCTGAAGCTCGCGAGATCAGGATGGTCTCACGAGGCTAATGGTGGGCAGGTGCAGTTTTGAAAATTGGTCAACAAACTTTGGTGCTGATGGATGATAAGTTTTGATATGCAGTTATGGTTGAAATAATAGCCCATCAGCGCATCTCTAGTGTGTGTGCCTCTCTCGCTCAGAGGGGAGGGAGAGGCTGAGGGTCGATCCAGCATGGATTCTAAACTCTGTGGTGGATAGGATCTACAATTAGGTGTTAATAATATTACCACGCTAGGTCGAAGTACTCCCAAGTGCTATTGCGCCACACATTGTAGTTCTCATGTTTATTCGCTTGGAAAATCGTCACGTTTCATGTTGTGTGCCCTAACATTTTTCATCAACTACTCGTGCAACTGTATTTAAGTAGGTAAAACGTGGAGGTGTTTGAATACTGCTATGTGCCTCTCTCTACGGCCACGGCAGAGCCCGCTAGCATAGCAACATGCTAACACATTCGCGCCGCGCGACAGAGCGTTTGAGTGCACCTACCGACGCGGGAGAGGTACGACTCAACTCGTGAAAGTTACGGTAAGAACATATATCACTACTGATTTTGGGTGGCGTGTTCCTTTAAATTGTTTTAAGCAACCTTCTTTGCTTTGGAAATGGAAGTATGCAATGACATGTTGCTTCAGATTTCGTTTTGCGAATAGCCTACAAGTGAATTATGAGCCTGGTATCCACCTAGCTATCTGAATGGAATGCGTTTCAGTCGACTCAGCATATCATGTGCTTCATGTAGCCTAAATGCTTGGAAAACGAATGATTGAAGACCCACCAATTCTAGTACTACGTGGTGATTGAGAGAACCCAAAAGGTATCAAACTTGCATGTAACATCGTGTTAGTGCATTTAGACATTGTAAACATTATTAATGAAGAGTGAAACGCAGTTTGCAGTAAAGCTACTATTCATTGGTTACATTTGGGTGCCCCCTCTGTCCTTTGGTGCCCAACGCAAAGTGCGTGATGCGCGTGGTGGGAGCGGTGGCACTGCCAGGCTACACAATCTTTTTCTGCATTTCTGTCCCTTTATTCTCTTCAATTCAAGTTCACAGCACAAAGCTGACCTGCACAACAGCATAGTTTGTGTTTTATCAAGAATCAAAAAGATTAGCGTGGCACTACTTTAGATGTTTCATTAATTTACTTGTGCTATTTCGCGAGCTGAGAGATCTTTCGGTTTCGCACACAAAGTGCACTAACTATTATGTTCTTCATAGCCTTGTCTCTGACAAGCTGAAAATAATGAGCGTAGGCTTATGTCCATCCCGCAAATAGAGTCCGCCTGCGAGTCTGCTGCAGCCACAGTCATATTCAACCAGTATCAGGAGATAACGTTCTACTATTTTGCGCGGATTTTTTCTCCTCTGTTGTTCTCGCGTGGTGTTTGCGAATATGTATCAAAACAAAACAAGCGCTTAATTTTGGGTTAAACTGCATTGTAACGCGCGTTACTGAAGTTTGTACCGAGTAAATATTACCCAATTTTTTTTTTGTAATGCCTTACATTACCGCGTTACCGCAAACAGCAATATATTACAGTAATTACATTACTTTTGTAACGCATTACTCCCAACACTGGCAACATCAGCCCCTTTCTTTCAGTTACACTGTACGTGCTCACATAAACTGTTCCTCCGCTCACTCAGGAGATCTGTCACGCTCACTCAACTTCATCTGTGTGCGCGATCAAAACTGTCGATAGCATTACGTTTGTTCCACAATTGTCAACCAATCAGAAAATTCAGGGGCTGAAGTCCAATTCTCATTGGCTGCTGAAGTCCACAACTCCTAGCGTCATTTACTAGTGTCAGTGGGAATCGGGAAAGGTTAATCATGTTGGTCTCTCAACGCATAAAGTTAAGTAGACGTTGTAACTGTGTTGTAAATCCAACAATACCTATATTTATGATAAATACTTACCAAAGATGTATTTTCGTGTGGCGTGCTCCAATGTTCCTTCTTTCCCGATTGATCTTACATAAAAGTAATTTTACAGTGTGTCTCCTGGGTAACATACGTACACCTGGTATTTTTTTCAGAATTTCAGGCCTAAGTGCGTGGGCCCTGGTTGAATTGATGTGGAATGACCCAACTTACTTTCCGCCACATATCAACTAATTTCTCAACTTGCAGGACAAACTGCCGTTACTAGTTCTAAATATCACCCCTATACTTAAGTCCCTGCATTGGCTGCCAGTTTCTTTTAGGATTTTAAAGTACTGCTACTGGTTTTTAAAGCACTGCATGGGATGGGGCCAACATATATAGCAGACATGTTTAAATTTTACATCCCCCACAGACCTCTTAGATCACAGAAAAGCCAGGTATTATGCATACCTTCTACTCGCACCAAACAGGGTGAAGCTTTTTTTAGCTACCATGCAGTCAAGATATGGAACAAACTCCCTGAGCACATTAAGACTGCTCCAACCATTGCCACTTTTAAAGCCCAATTGAAGACCACCCTCTTCTCTATGGCTTTTTTCTGTTTTTAATTGATTTTTATTGCTTTTATTGTTTTTACTTGTTCTACTTTCCTTATTGCTTTTATTGTTTTTACTTATTCTACTACGGTGATATGTTTTATACCTGTTTACTTTTATTTGAGGTAATGCCTTAGCACATTGTGGGCTGTATTTTGGGCCACCAGCGCATGGCGTAATACTCGTTATTCACCCGCGGAAAGTTGAATTCGGTATTTTGCACATTTATTTTTTAAGCATTGCGCCCAGGGGTGTGGCAATTAACAACCTAGGGAGGGACCTAGCGCGTTGTCTAAAAATCGCGATCATACACCACCTAAACCTGGTCAGAAGTCAATGGCGAGTTGTTCATATGCTATTTTAAGAGCGCATGTCAACAGTCATATTGGCAGGTGCACGTCATATTGGCAGATGCACTATCATTCATGAACGCACACCAGCGCACGTCCATGCAAAGCATTACAAATTGCACGATTTCAATGGGAAACATAATTAGAATAAAGATATTAAGAAATACTGTACATCTCATGATGAGTAGTTATTCACCATCATTTGCAAATTGGTAATGACGGTTAAAAATGATTAGGGGAGAGGCGAGAGACACGTATGTCACGAGATATAAGCAACTCCTCTGCAGGATAAATGTTGTTTTATTCAGTCATTTGAGCAACATTAGGGTAAGTGTTGCTTTTTCCAGCCTATGTTTTCGATGGTAATCCATTGTCAGTCAATAGTGAAAGTAACTGCATATAACTGTCTTGTCGTTGACTGACTCCTTGGTGAAGTTAGTTTCACTTTGCCAATGAGTTCAAATAATAGACGAGTGCAAATGCGTGAAGGCTATGCTAGGTTTTAGTAAAGCATGGTTTAAGAATGACTATTCCATACGGTCTCGCAAGCAGCCTCCTTCAAATGCGCCGTTGAATGGCAAAATACCGATGCATTTATTTGACATATCGCGCGTTGCGCCGTTAAAGGGAATGACAGATGTCATTCTCATTGGTTTAAAATGATGTTACGCCCCAAACACACCCATATGACTGATTAAAAGACCTAGGAGCACCTTGTTACGCCATGCGCTCCACTTTTGATAGCGAAACCCCTCCCAATGTGAACTGGACATCCTACTAAATTTGAATAGACTTTTGACGAGTGACGATGCACTTTAGAATGTCATGATAGGGCCCTACGTCTACTATATGCGCTATATAAATAAATTGCCTTGCTTTGCCTTGCCTTGCCTTGCCTTGCCTAAATAGGCTACGTGCCAGACATGGGGCGTTGTTTAGGACTTGAGACTTGATCAACATGTGTAAAATACTTGACCTGACTTTGACTTGCTATTCATGACTTGAGACTTGCTTGATCAACATGTGTAAAATACTTGACCTGACTTTGACTTGCTATTCATGACTTGAGACTTGCTTGATCAACATGTGTAAAATACTTGACCTGACTTTGACTTGCTATTCATGACTTGAGACTTGCTTGATCAACATGTGTAAAATACTTGACCTGACTTTGACTTGCTATTCATGACTTGAGACTTGCTTGATCAACATGTGTAAAATACTTGACCTGACTTTGACTTGCTATTCATGACTTGAGACTTGAAACAAATAACTTAAATTGACTTGACTTTTTATTTTTTCCATAGATATTAAGGAGTTAACTTTACGATTTTAGAAAATCTGCTTACTAATGTTAATAATAATAATTTTTGGCTACACAGATGATGTATCTGACAACTCAAAGGAGAAATGAACAGCAGTCTGTGTGTGCGCAAATTAGCGACATAACTACCACCACGTCGATTTTCATCTGTCGGAAGTTAGTCGTGTTAGAAACCTAATGTCAAATTTGAGGCATGTTAAGAGTTGGCTTTGAATCTATTTTTAGTTAACACGATAGTACGTTAAAATGTGTGAAATGGCAAAATGAAACCTTTTCTTGTCTAAGTTTAATCTTGATATGCTGGCAAAAATGTTGCCAATGTAACCTAAAGTAGGCTAAGCGCTTCTCTCTCTCCCTCCCTCTTAAACACATCCCTGTTCCATTCGTTACAGCTTAGTAGTAACAACAGTCAGTAGGCCTAGCTAACTACCAGCAATCAGCATAGAAAAGTAGCTTACTTCACATGTTAGGCTGAAGTATAATATGATACAGCATTGATGCTCCTAAACCCTCCTAAAACCCATTGCGCCGTCGCGCTGGTCAAAGTTTGGCAGTGACGTCGGCGGCAGCGTTTCATTGGTTAGTTCACTTTTTCAACATTATGCACATATGTATATGCTATGCACATATATATGCACATATACATAACAGGTGTAACTTGAACTGTTTGAATAAATTTCCATGATTTGATGTAGCTTACCTAATATTTGAGGCTTATTGAAACAATAATAGGGTATTTTATAATAGGTCTACTTGAAATACATTTATTTTAATTGGTATACATTTCATCATATTCTATAAGCCGTTCAGATGTATGTGGTTTGAAAGAATACAATGTCTATTTGTTTGTTGCAAATAAAACTCCAGCAGTTCATAACTAGCCTACTGTAGCTTATTTTAAAATGAAAATATGGGTAAATCATCATGAATTTGTATGATTTGGCTATGACTTGACTTGCTTGACCCAAGCTATGACTTGACCTGACCCAAGCTATGACTTGACTTGACTGATTGTCACAAAGAATGACTTGGACTTCACCACCTCGAACGTGCATTTCTTCCTGTGAACCAAACGCCATGTCGTCCATTATCCCCTACCTAATCTTTTCAGGATGGCTGCTCGCTCCCTACCTAATCTTGGTTTGTTTTGTCTTTTCAGAATGGCTGCTCGCTGTTTCTGGGATGCAGACACAGACAGCTACGCTCAGGATATATTCATGAACGTAAGTTATGCTAGCTGCTGTAATACGCTACCGTGTGATAAATCCCAATAACGTGCTGGCTAATCTGCTGCTGTAATACGATACCGTGTGATAAATCCCAATAATGTGCTGGCTAATCTGCTGTTGTAATACGCTACCGTGTGATAAATCCCAATAACGTGCCTGGCTGTAATACGCTACCGTGTGATAAATCCCAATAACGTGCCTGGCTGTAATACGCTACCGTGTGATAAATCCCAATAACGTGCTGGCTAATCTGCTGTTGTACCTCAGGAGAGCCTGTTCTGCGTGGCGGCCGCGTTTGGAAGCTACTACTACTGAGCACAGGACGAGGACGCCACACGCCCAGTGGATCTGCGAGCCTGCTGTGGGAGTGGAGAGGAGGACGAAGCTTCCCAGCCGTCGCGCCGCTGTCTGGACACGCGCATGTGGCCTGGAGAACTGCGCCTGGAGGCGTGCGTGCTCAGCAGAAGGGTTTAGTAGCGGACGCAAGGAACAGAGGACATGAACTTGGCCTGTGTCTGGGTCACTGTTCTGGCAAGCTTCAACTTCATTTAGAAAGAAAGAGACAAAGATTCTAGAACAAAACTTATACGGTTATTTATGAGTTAAACATATAGAAAAATATTGTCAGGCCATGTGATTCATACCATATACAATCAATCTTTATTCCAGCAGTGTTTGCAATGTTGAATAAAAGTTAGTAACATCCACCTAACTATGTACTGTAGTAGGCTTCATATTCCATCCTTCCTTCTAAGTTAACAAAAACACAATGATAATGATGACTGTAATTATGACCGCATAAAATAAATGAATTTATGTGTACATTTAGTGACAGTACACCCATCGGCCTGTAGATGGCGGTCTTGAGTGAAGGGTTACTGGTAGAGGATGATGAGAGGAGCTACAAGGCAGGACTCTCTCACACACACACTCACACTCTCACACACACACACTCTCTCACACACTCTCTCACACACACACTCTCACACACACACTCTCACACACACACGCCTGCAGCATGGATGCAAACAGCGCGCTTTTCGGCGCCTCCCGCTTTTTCACAAACAATCAATGGATGAAGACGCAGCAGGTCCATCCTGGGAATGTGCCAACCTGTGGCCCCACCTCGCCAGACTATTTCAATTTTCTGAACAAGTTAATGATAGTTTTCACTTCAAGTGTTTCAATTACAAAATAGTATTTTGTATTTGAAATACGTATTTTAAATACATGTATTAGAAATACTGCCCATCCCTGGCAACATGGTAAAAAGATGAAAATGACTTGATTTTACTTTCAATTAATTTTACATTCTCCAAGGTATAAACATTAACATTTTTCATAACTACATGTAGGACGTTTCTGTACATAAATGTAAGCACTGTGGCAGTAATAATGCAATATTTAGAAAATGTAGGCTCCTCTTGTACTCTTGATACTCAAGTACTTTTAAAACCAAGTACTTCAGTACTTTTACTAAGTAGACATCTGACTGTTGTACTTTTACTTGTACTTGAGTAAAATTTAGCAAAGGGTATCTGTACTTTTACTCAAGTAATGAAGCTGTGTACTCTGTCCACCTCTGCCTACTGGTCGGGATTCGAACTGGCAACCCTCCGGTTACAAGTCCGAAGCGCTAACCAGTAGGCCGCGGCTGCCCCTAATTACCTAATTATTAATTAGGCTGTACCCTAAATCAGCAGTCCCCAACCACCGGGCCGCGGGACATTCCTAACCGGCCGTAGCCTACGACAAGAGTTTAAAAAAAAAATTCATGCAAACTAAATAAACTCAATTTAATTCGCAATAATGTCACATTCGCAATAATACCCACTGACGATGGTGAGCCAGATACCTCAAAGAAAAAGAAGGTGTCATTCAATACGAAATATGACGAGTCATATTTAAAATATGGTTTTGCAGAGACACCGTGGGTCACCGTGGTACGCTATCCAAGTTGGTTGGTTGCAGGTCACTGGCCAGAGTGTTTGAGTTGCGAGAGCCGCTGCAGAGATTTCTTACAGAAAAAAAGTCACCGTTAGCTGCATATTTAGTGATGAGGGCTGGGTGTCAAAACTCGCTTACCTGTGTGACATATTCGGGTTGCTTAATGACCTCAACCTGTCACTGCAGGGGAGAATGACGACTTGACGCTTGATTTGTGGGTACCACGAGTGGATAGGGGTGTATTTGATATGTTCCAAACAGTAGTGGGGGTTTTGGGAGAGACTGAGGCAGGGCCCTTTCTCTCGCAGCTGGTGCGCGATCACCTTGTTGCGCTTTCAAATGAGTTTGAGCGTTACTTCCCATCCTCCAAAGATCCACGGCAAACCAATGAGTGGGTCCGCAACCCATTTGTCAATATCCCGAATAGTCCTAACTTGTCAGTGCAGGAGGAAGAGCAGTTGATCGAAAATGCAAATGACGGTGGTCTTAAGAGTGTGTAGGCTATGAGGAAACCTCTCTGGCGGGTTTTTGGATGAAAACCAAAGCAGAATATCCCGAGATAGCCGTAAAAGCGCTGAAAACGTTGCTACCATTTCCCACCACGTCTATGCGAGGCCAGGTTTTTGGCAATTACTGCAACTAAGACCAAATTGCGCAATCGACTCGACATTTCAAACACACTTAGGGTGTCACTGTCTTCCATCACCCCCAGATGGAACCTTCTTTTTGCAGGGGAAACAAGCACAGGGCTCCCACTGATTATATTCGTAATGCACGTTTAGTTCCCATGTTTTGTTACCATATTTTGTTAAGCATGTTCACACACGATAGATGTAGCTTCAAGTTGTTCAATTTTCATAGTTCATATTGTTCAATTTTCACTTCTTCAAGTTCACGTTTTTCACATTTTTAAGAGTTCGTTACCTTCACTGTTCATACATAACTGGAGCTATTTCTTTTCAAGTAATGCATGCACAACACGGAACATCGAACCACAACTTACCCCCCCCCCCACTGGTCCGTGAAAAAAAAAATGGGAATCAAACCGGTCCATGGTACATAAAAGGTTGGGGACCCCTGCCCTAAATGATTCCGCCTATCAGTAACGAAGTTCGAACTAGTCATAGACAGTACCCGACAATTTTTTTAAACAATTTAAACAATTATAAAACAATTTTTAAAACAATTTAAAGTCCCAGACATTTAAAGGGACAGCGATCACTCAAGACATATAGACCTACACCACAACTGAGTAATGAATTTAAAATCCTTTGAATTGCTACAAAAACACTGCATTTATGGTTATGGTTATGGTTATGGATTTAGCAGACGCCTTTGTCCAAAGCGACACATAAATACAAAACAACATAATAATATTTAAAATTGAACAGGGAACAGATTAAAATGTAGGTCAAATATAGTAAGGAGAATAGTTGTAGTACACAATAATATCAATTCAATCAATAGCCTAATAAAAAGCAATGTAAAAAGGGGAAAGGCAATAATAAAACAATAATGTCAATTCAATCAATAATATAAAAACAATGACATGCTAAGACTACATTAAGGAGAATATCAATAATAAACAATAATGTCAAATTAATTAACAGCCCAATTAAAATAAAACAACATTATATAAACCATAACACATAAGCGCTTAAACAACTAAGTATACAACAGTATTTAGATGACAACTGTGTATAGACACACGCTAATCTAGCCAATGGTGAATTAAATATATACTGTAGCATTCACATTTAAAGCATTCAATAGCCTAAACTTGATCAATCAGTTAAATTTGTGTGTGATGTCTGTATGCTACTGAGACCTTGAATTTCCCCTTGGGGATCAATAAAGTATCTATCTATCTATCTATCTATCTATCTATCTAAATTGCTCTCATAAAAGGAACAGCAGGCCTACAGAATATTCCAAATAGGCTAGTTTCCTTTCACATTGGCAGAAAACTTTACCTCAGTCCATGTAACATTAGCTCAGGCCCAGATAATCCTGTGTCATTTCTGTATCATGTCTAAACACATTGTCTTCTTTGAATGGTAAAGTTTACTAGCCTGTAAAATCCCAACTCATTCAGGAAGTGAATAGTCTGGTGACTCATGATTGGGAATAATTTCCAACACTTGCATCGCAACGCCACTAACGTTGAAATCATTGGTCCAGCCTTACCAATCACATTGATCAGAGATTCCTAACGTTACTTCCTAGTCAGTCTAAACTTTACAAGCTGACAATAAACAGCATCAACAGTCAGGAAACCATTTCTGTGGGTCTTTGATGTTTGCAGGGTGTTGCTGCTGCTGTTTATCACAATAAGTTTGATGTTTGCAGGGTGTTGCTGCTGCTGTTTATCACAATAAGTTTCGCTTTCGTCTTCCCCTCTAGTCGCTGATTGACATTTTTCTTGTCTGAGGAAAACGTTAGTGAATTAGAAGGGGCGGGGCCAGGCTAGGAGTTTACACTAGCATTTGTCATAGACAATGGTTATCAGTTTTCCTGAAATAAAAAGTGTGGTTTTAATGCAGTGCCATCTGAGGTCCTAAAGACCATGGCCGTCCAATATTGTTTCTTTGCAATTATTTGTAATTTTATGTTGACAAGCATTATTCTTATATTGTTTCATCAGTTGCACACACAGGTTTACAGAGTGATGAATACCTCCACATCTTTACTTCTAATTCTGCTCCTCTGGGGTGCTATTTTTAGACCCAATCATAGTGCCAGTTAACCTAGTTACCGGTAGTTATGAAATGTTCCTCCTTTTGTTGTTTTTGTCATTACACAACTTTTCCAGCATTTTGTTGCCCCCGTACAAACTGTTTCTGTTTGTTTTATTTTCCATCAATACATCAAATGTTGAAAATGACAAATTTGACTGTCCTTTTTGCAGCTAAATATGGGTTTAAATGATTTGCAGATTATCACATTCTGTTTTTATTTGCATTTTACACAACGTGAAAAGTTTTTTTCTGATTTGGGGTTGTATGTAGCTTTAAATCTCATAGGATTCACAATGCTGGCCTGTGTTTATAGGTTGTATGATGAGAGGGTTCAGATACTGTACACACACAAACACATATTACTCAATCTGTATTTTTAATCCTAGAATTTATTGTTTTATTGTTTTCCTTAAGTAGTGTACTGAACAAACATAGCAGTTTGAGACAAACATAAGAATAGAGCAAGATGAAACTACGTTTGTTGATATGGTTTAGCACATACAGAACTACGGGACTGTTTGTGAACATAAATAATTGATATGGTTTAGCACATACAGAAGGAATGCTGGAATCTACCCAAGATCACGCTGCATGACCAATGGCACTCCCTCTTTCCTGACCAATGGCACTCCCTCTTTCCTGACCAATGGCACTCCCTCTTTCCTGAAGCTGGACCTCCGTCTGCAAGGGCCAGTTATTACGCCGTGTGCTCATGGGCCACCGTCCAAAGGGCCAGTT